>NC_135885.1:16588904-17188904 GCF_964194155.1 Cetorhinus maximus | reverse complement strand
TGCATCTACTCTGTCTGTCGTTTTAATTATTTTGTAGGTTTCAATGAGGTCACCTCTCGTGCTTTGAAACTCTAGAGAATACAGGCCCAGTTTCCCCAAACTCTCTTCATAAGACAGTTCCGCTATCCCAGGAACAAGTCTGGTGAACCTTCGTTGCACTCCCTCTATGGCAATAATGTCCTTTCTGAGATAATGGGACAAAAATTGCACACAGTACTCCAGGTGTGATCTAACCAAGCTCCTATACAATTGAAACAAGACTTCACTACTCCTGTACTCAAATCCTCTTGCGATAAAGGCTAACATTTCATTAGCCTTCATAATTGCCTGCTGCATCTGCATGTTAGCTTTCAGTGACTTATGGACAAGGACACCCTTTGTACATCTACACTTTCTAATCTCTTACCATTTAGGAAATACACTGTTCATCTGTTCCTTCTACCAAAGTGGATAACCTCACATTTTTCCACATTATATTCCATCTGCCATGTTCTTGCCCACTCACTAAGTCTGTCCAAATCCTCTTGTAGCCGCTTTACATCTTCCGCACAACACACATTCCTGTCTAGCTTTGTATCATCTGCGAACTTAGAAATATTACATTTGGTCCCCACATCCAAATCATTGATATATACTGTGAACAGCTGGGGCCCAAGTACTGATCCTTGCAGTACCCCACTCGTCTCAGCCTGCCAATGTGAGAATAACTCATTTATTCCTACTGTCTGTTTTCTGCCTGTTAGCCAATCCTTAATCCACATCACTATATTGCCTCCTATCTCATGTGCTTTAATTTTGCTAACCAACCTCCTGTGGGGGACTTTATCAAAAGCCTTCTGAAAATCCAACTATACAACGTCCATTGACTCTCCTTTATCAATTTTGTTAGCAACATTCACAAAAAAGCTCCAAGTTTGTTAAACATGATTTCCCATTCGCAATTCCACACTATGCCCAATCGGATCATTCTTATCCAAGTATCCATTTATCACATCCTTTTAATAGATCC
The DNA here is from genome assembly GCF_964194155.1 of Cetorhinus maximus. Taxonomy (NCBI): domain Eukaryota; kingdom Metazoa; phylum Chordata; class Chondrichthyes; order Lamniformes; family Cetorhinidae; genus Cetorhinus; species Cetorhinus maximus. The sequence goes on along the minus strand of NC_135885.1, from coordinate 17,187,895 downwards.
TAGCATTTTCCCTACTACTGATGTAAGGCTAACAGGTCTGTAGTTCCCTGTTTTCTCTCTCCCTCCCTTCTTAAATAGTGGGGTGACATTTGCTACTTTCCAATCTTCAGGAACCATTCCAGAATCTATAGAATTTTGGAAAATGATCACCAATACATCCACTGTCTCCATAGCTACCTCTTCCAACACATTGGGATGCAGAATATCAGGGCACAGAGACTTACCAACCTTCAGTCCCATTAATTTCTCCAATACAACCTTCTTATTTATACTAATTTCCTTCAATTCCTCATTCTCCCTAGTCCCTTGGATCTCTAAATCTGGGAAATTTCCTGTATCTTCCTCAGTGAAAACAGGCATTAAGTAATCATTTAGCTTCTCTGCCATTTCTCTATTTCCTCATTATAAATTCTCCTGACTCTGTCTGTAATGGACCCACATTTGTCTTAGTCAAATGTTTCCTTTTTACATACCTAGAGAAGCTTTTACAGTCCATTTTTATGTTTCTTGCTCATTTACATTCATGTTCTTTCTCCCTTTCTTTATCAGTTTGGTCCTCCTTTGCTCTATTCTAAAAAACTCCCAATCCTCAGGTTTACTACTACTTCTGGCAACTTTATAGGCCTTTTCTTTTAATCTTATACAATCCTTAACTTTCTTTGTTAGCCACTAACTTTTGTTTTTGGATTCTTGAAGGAAGATATAATTGCTGTAAACTATGTAACAATTATTTAAGGACTGTCCATTGCCTATGTACAGTCATACCTTTCAATGTATTTTCCCACTCCACCTCAGCCAATTTTCCCCTCATACCTTCATAATTTCCTTTGTTCAAATTAAATATCCTGGTTTCAGATTGAACTACCTCACTTTCAAACATAATCTAGAATTCTAATCATATTATGGTCACTCATCCCTAAAGGTTCTTTGACAACAAGATTAATAATTAGCCTTTTTCATTACATGATACTAGATCTAGAATAGCCTGTTCTCTAGTCGGTTCCTCAACATACTGCATTAGAAAACCATCCCTAACACACTCCAGAAACTCACCCTTCACAGCATTTGTGCTTATTTAGTTTACCCGGTCTATATGTAGATTGTCACCCATGATTACTGTATTACCCACGCTACACGCTTCTCTAATCTCCTGATTAATACCATGCCTCACACGACCACCACTGGTGGCCTATAAACAACTCCTACCAATGTTTTGTGTCCCTTGCTGTTTCTTAGCTCCACCCAAACAGATTCCACATTTTGTCCTTCTGATCTGAGATCCTCGCTTACTGATTTACTGATCCCATCCCTTATTATCAGCGCAACACCACCTCCTTGGCCTTTTTTGCCTGTCCTTCCTGAATGTTGAATATCCTTGAATATTCAGTTCCCAGTCTTGGTCACTGTGCAGCCATGTTTCCATAATGGCAATTAGATCCTACCCATTTACCTCTATTTGTGCCTTTAGATCATCTACTTATTGCGAATGCTGTGCGCATTCAGGTAGAGTGCCCTTTAACTTTACCTTTTTAACATTATTCTGCATTCTAAGCCTAGTTGATGCTCGCCTTCATTTCGCCTGCTTTCTAAATTCACTTGCTACTTTTCTACTCCCAGTTACCAGCTTTATATCCTTCCAATGGGAGCTACCTCTCAGGTTCCCACCCCACTGACAAGCTAGTTTAAACCCTCCCCAACAGCACCAGCAAATCTCCCTGCGAGGATTGTCCTGTTTCTCGGTCAAGGTGTTGCTGACTCCTCCATTTTAAGGATAACACTTTCACAGCCTTAGAAGATTAAATATAAAGGTATAAACGCAAAGTGTGTCCTCTCATTGTTTAGAACTATGGGTTAAAACCATGGTTGAGCACCGTGAATTGCAAGTTTCATTGGTGGATATAGAAAGGAAAAAAGTTTCATTGCTGTACACTGTATATACCAAAATTTAGGTTCTGATTAAATGATTTACTCACTTAGATAAAAAAGAACATTGAAATATCATCATAAGATGGTTGCAAAACAGAAGGGTGCCATTTGGCCCGTTGTTTTCATGCTGGCTCTCTGCAAGAGCAACTCCACTATTCTCCCATTACCCTGTAATCTGTTCTGAAGAAGAGTCATATGGACTCGAAACATCAACGCGGTTTCTATCTCCACAGATGCTTCCAGATCAGCTGACACCTTCCAGCACTTTCTGCTTTTATTACCCTGGACATCTTTTCTATTTGTGTGTGTGCAGTTTGTCCGATAGCCACCAGATGGCAATCACACTCCATAACCAATTTATTTTGGTCTCTTTTGAGTAAGGGTGAAGCTTGATTGACAATTTGTCTTTCCACATGAGGGGGCTAGGGAGGTCACTTTGGGTGATTTGGGCCATTGCAAAAGTTTAGTGTGGAGGCTCCCAATTTTTCTGACTCTTGAGCTTTTTAAAAAAAAAATCATATAGTGGTTTTTTTATTCAAGCAACATTCACAGCCCAAAGGCTGAATTGGAGTGTGACTTACATCAAGAAATTCATACGAAGACTAAAGTAATCAAGTTAAGAACATGGAAACATGTGACAACGATGTAATAAAAATAGACAAACAAATTTAGGACGTGACAGCGAAGTGGTGGATGGAATATTAGAAGGAATTTTGAATTAAAATTATATTAGAATTACAAATCAATATGCCATTCCTACATTACAGGCACTGAAGTACACAGGATACCACACAGGGTATTCCACACAGGGTTCCACACTGGGTTCCACACAGGGTTCCACACTGGGTTCCACACTGGGTTCCACACTGGGTTCCACACTGGGTATCGCACAGAGTTCCTCACAGGGTACCACACAGGGTACCACACAGGGTTCCACACAGGGTACCACACTGGGTTCCACACTGGGTTCCACACAGTGGAGCCACACAGGGTTCCACACTGGGTTCCACACAGGGTACCACACAGGGTACCACACAGGGTACCACACTGGGTTCCACACTGGGTTCCACACAGTGGAGCCACACAGGGTTCCACACTGGGTTCCACACAGGGTACCACACAGGGTTCCACACAGGGTACCACACTGGGTTCCACACTGGGTTCCACACTGGGTTCCACACAGGGTACCACACAGGGTACCACACTGGGTATCGCACAGAGTTCCACACAGGGTACCACACTGGGTACCACACAGGGTATCGCACAGGGTACCACACAGGGTATCGCACAGGGTACCACACAGGGTACCGCACAGGGTACCACACAGGGTACCGCACAGGGTATCGCACAGGGTACCACACTGGGTTCCACACTGGGTACCACACAGGGTACCACACAGGGTACCACACTGGGTTCCACACTGGGTTCCACACAGGGTACCACATAGGGTATCGCACAGGGTACCACACAGGGTATCGCACAGGGTACCGCACAGGGTACCACACAGGGTATCGCACAGGGTACCACACAGGGTATCGCACAGGGTATCGCACAGGGTACCGCACAGGGTACCACACAGGGTATCGCACAGGGTACCACACAGGGTATCGCACAGGGTACCACACAGGGTACCACACAGGGTACCACACAGGCTACCACACAGGGTACCACATAGGGTACCACACAGGGTATCGCACAGGGTACCACACAGGGTACCACACTGGGTTCCACACTGGGTATCGCACAGAGTTCCACACAGGGTACCACACTGGGTACCATACAGGGTACCACACTGGGTATCGCACAGGGTACCACATAGGCTACCGCACAGGGTACCACACAGGGTACCACACAGGGTATCGCACAGGGTACCACACAGGGTACTACATAGGCTACCACACAGGGTACCACACAGTGTACCACACTGGGTTCCACACTGGGTATCGCACAGAGTTCCACACAGGGTACCACACAGGGTACCGCACAGGGTACCGCACAGGGTACCGCACAGGGTACCGCACAGGCTACCACAGGGCACTGCACAGGGTACCATGCAGGCACAGCATATTCAACCAAGGGATGGATATATCTTCTGCAGCTCCTCCGAGCTTTCAAAATTCCTATCTGACTCAAAAAACAAACCTCTGCAAGTTACTGAGATAACTGAGCCCTGTGCATCCAGTTTAACTCCATTTTGCATTTGTTCCGCTTGATTTTAATTCTTTATGCAGTTTTCAGAAGAAATGGAAATTTACAAAATCAGTCTGAGGCATGTCCCTGCCTCCCAATGCAGGGTTTAACCAACCAGAAGTGCAGGGGTTTGATGGGCATGCAGTAAGGCCAATGAAATGTCCCTGTCATCCCCATGTGCTGACATGAGACTAGTAACGAAGATGACAAAATAATTTGCAATTAAAGCAGAAACTGGATGACTTTTTACTCATTCATTCATGGGATGTGGGCAGAATACCTTTTTTTTTAAAAAGCTTAGTTTTATTTATAATTAAGAAAATTAGACTCTCCCATTCTACATTTACTGAATTAGTACCAGAGATGTAGAATTTCAGACTGTAGAATGTGGGGAGATTAGATAAATTGGGACTGTTCTCCTTAGAGGAGAGAAGGTTAAGAGAAAATTTAATAGTGGGGTACAAAATCATGAATGCTTTTAATGGAGTAAATAAAGATAAATTGTTACCAGTGACAGAGGGGAGTTTATGGCTGGGCAGCATGGTCTAAAAACTAGAACTAGACCTTTCAGGAGTGAAATTGGGAAATACTTCTACATGCAAAGGGTGTTAGAAGTTCAGAATCCTCTTCCGCAAATTCAATTGACACTGGATCAATGGTTATTTTTAAATCTGAGATTCCCTCTCTCTTCAGGTACCAAGCCCTAAGAGGGCATTGGCGACCATGGACCTCCATGTTAATCTTGCTCTGGAGGCGGTTGGTGGTACATTCATTCAGTTAGCGAGGCTCTTTAGAAAGATCGTTCTTCATCTACTCCGACCTCTTTTACCATTGGCCTTTCCCATCAGAATCAGACTTTCTAAATCACGATTTCTTATTACGTGTCCAAGAAATTCTACCTGTCTCTTCCTGACCTTGGTCAGCAAAGTTCTTTATGTCTCAGATTTTACTAGTAAGCAAAAATCTTCCAACGTTAATAAGGGATATGGGGTGAAACGTGGAGTCACGCCACAGATCATCCATGAGTGAAGGAACTGCCTCAAGGAGCTATATGGCCTTCGCCTGTTCCTATATTCCTAAGGGTCAATAACCAGAGGACACATTTGAGGTGACTGGCAAAACATCTAGAGGCAACATGAGGAAACATTTCTTTACACAGTGAGTCGTTGTGATTTGGAAGGCACTGGCCGAAATGGCAGTGGAAGCAGATGCAATAGTAGTTCCCCGAAAGGGAGTTGGACAAACACTTGAAGGGGAAATAAAAAAATACAGGGGCTGTGAGGAAACAGCAATGTAGTGGGGTCAATTGGATAATTCTAGCAAAGGGCTGACACAGACACAATGGGCTGAGTGGCCTCCTCTGTTGCTGCGACATTCCATGGTTCTATGGCTGGTGTAGCCTTGTGAAGTGGAAAAGGGGTTTGTGCCAGCGATGGGGAAGCCTATCATAGACCTTGATTAATCCATCTCTGTGCAGGAACCTTGTACATCATAAGCAAATCGCTTGTGCATTTGCCGTTGGTCAGTCGATGAATGTAAGAAAGAACTCGCAACCTCTTTAACAGCTCAGCAAGTCTCAAATTGATTCACTTTAGGGCGGTGTTTCTCAAACATTCTCACCCATGGACCACGTGAGGTAGGGTGAAGGACCCTGCAGGGCACCCGAGGCTCCTACCCCACCAGCGTTCACTTACCACCACAAAAAACTCTCATCAGAATTAATGGGAACTTGTGGATACTATAAATATCTCACTGCTTTTTCACTATTAAATATAAAAAATTTATGTGTATTATTTTTTAAATTAAATATCGTAAGTAAATTATTAATTCATGCCAGAAAGAAAAAATGTAGGGACTTTCACATTATGAACATTAATAATACAAAAGAGCACTTTTGTTTGTATAACACTAATATGTGTTATAAAATAATCATAATCACCCTTCTTCTGAGAAACTAATACTTATTAGGATTATATTCGCTGGAGTTCAGAAGAATGAAGGGGGATCTCATAGAAACCTATAAAATTCTAACAGGATTAGACAGGGTAGATGCAGGAAGGATGTTCCCGATGGTGGAGGAGTCCAGAACCAGGGGTCACCGTCTGAGGATATGGGGTAGACCATTTAGGACTGAGATGAGGAGAAATTTCTTCACCCAGAGGGTGGTGAGCCTGTGGAATTCGCTACCACAGAAAGTAGTTGAGGCCAAAACATTGTATGTTTTTAAGAAGGAGTTAGATATAGCTCTAGGGGCGAAAGGGGTCAAAGGGTAAGGTGAGAAAGCGGGAGCAGGCTATTGAGTTGGATGATCAGCCATGATCATAATGAATGGTGGAGCAGGCCCGAAGGGCCGAATGGCCTACTCCTGCTCCTAGTTTCTATGTTTCTGTCTTGCATCAATATTAATCAAACAAAGTCAACAAGAAAATAAATCTTCCTTATAAACTATGGGGCCTGCTCGCCGACGTGTAAAATGACGCGGGATGATGTCGGGCGGAACCCCCAACATCATCCCGCCCCATTTAAATTTTCAGGAAGGCGGGGTCACAGCCAAATCAGCTGCGGGCCCACCGACCTGTCAATGGCCAATTGAGGTCATTGACAGGATCATTAAAACAATTAAAGGACCTGCCCGTCCAACCTTAAGGTTGGCGGGCAGGCCAGGAGCCCCGGCGGCAAATAGAATAAACATGAAACCTCATCCACCAGCGGGATGAGGTTTCATGTAGGGATTTAAAAAGTGTAATAAAGTTTTTGTGAAACTTATTAACATGTCCCATCTCGTGTGACATTGTCACATGAGGGGGACATGTTAAGGATTTTTTTTTTCTATTTTTAATGTTTGAACAACTTTCAGCGATCTCCCTGAGGCAGCACTTAGCCTACAGTGAAATTCCTTTTAATAAAGGATACAGTATGAAGTAAGTTATCCTTATGTGTACACACTGGTAGTGATTGCTGCTGGCACTTATAGGGACATATATGTCCCTATAGGACATAGGACATGTATGTTATGTTAGAGCTGGAAACCTGTAAACAGACATCGCTGGCGTTGGCAGAATTCTTTTGCCTCATTTTGTTTTTGGGTCCAGGATGTTGCAATATGTGGAAGATGAATATAAACTGATAACATAATAAAACACACGATGATGGTGTTGTGCTGGGAGAATTGGAAGTGATATTAGGCTCCCTCTTTTCCTGGTGATTTTATTTTGTGACTAACGTGTGAATTACACGTTCTAATGGAATCTTCCTTTGTGGAGGTTTTACTTCACTTAATATAAACTATTAATAGAGAACTGCTCGCAGAAACTTTAATAAAACACAGCTCAGACAAATTGAGAAAGTTAAAAAAAATTCTCCACTTATTAAAGAGACGGAATTTTTTATATACATCAAAGTAGAAAATGTTGCAAACAACAGTTTTAACATCTTGTAGGTTGAGGGTTACAGTCTCAGGGAATCTAAAACCAGGGACTATAAATAATGATAAGTCGCTGATAAATCCAGTTAAGAATGCAGGAGAAGTTTCTCTACCCAGAGAGTGGCTGGCATATGGAACTTGCTACCACCCGGAGTGGTTGAGACAAACAACGCAGATAGATGCGCGATGGCGTCGGGCACTCTCGCAATATTTCGGTCGGCGGGTGCATGCGGGAATCGGCAGCCGACAATTAGCAGGCCTGTTAAGGCCATTAAAGTTCTAATTGAATGAAATCTTTCACTGCCTGTCCAACCTTCCGGTTGGCGGGCAGGTGAAAAGGCCAAGCGGCCTTTGCAATTTTTGCGAAACCTCATTCACGGGCGGGATGAGGTTTCGATCAGTGACTTAAAAAAGAATAAAAAATTTTCCAAACTAATCTCGAACGTGTCCCTGCTGAAGTGACAGAGCCACATGAGGGGACGTGCTATTAACATTTTTAACTTCTTTATTTTTTTATTTTCAAAATTCTTCAGCCTCAGGGAGCTTTTACTGCACGCACCTGGGCGCATGGGCACATGTCCACGCTCGTGCTTCTCCCGCCTCCCCTCACCCCGGCAGCGCTGCAGGGCGCATTTCACACTGCCTGGCTGTTAACTAGCCAGCTAGCGTGAAATCCATGCTGGGGCTCGATCGCGGGTGCTGGTCAGCTTTGTGGCAGCCCCTGGGCCGCGCCCGCCCGACGAGGGCAAAGTCCTGCCCGAGGTTAGGTACGCGTGGGAGAAAGGAATAGAAGGGTGTGCTGGCGTAGTTAGACGAAGTAAGGTGGGAGGAAGCTCATGAAGTGCATTCACCAGCTGGGCCTGTCTCTGGGCTGTAGATTCCAGGAAACTTTATGAATGAGCTAGGATAAGCAAAGGCTGTGACGAATCTTGATTTAAACATGGGGAGGATGGAGGAGGAGGAGCAGTGGACAGGACATTGTATTTTGAGCCAAGTTCAAAGTGTTATTGATAAAATGGAGAGTGAAGGGGAGAAGAGAAATGTTGCATTGAAAATGCATTTTTGAGACTTGAGATAGCTCCAATATCACACATTGGACAATAAACTTATTAACACCATTCAGACTTCTCACCCTCACCGCCTTCATTTTGTTACAGATGACGAACGCAAAGTAGGCAAATTACACAAGAGGAGAAATCTTCTTGCTGCTTTCTGTAAGCTAATAGTGTTCAGCGTGGTGGAGATGGATGTGGCTGCTGACATCTTCAAACAGTACATCAAGGTAAAGATTTCGTATCTCAGGTATTATTTTTCTTTATTATTCGTTCTCGTCGTGTGGGCGTCACTGGCCAGGCCAGCATTTATTGCCCATCCCTCAGTGCCCTCGAGCAGGTGATGGTGGACTGCCTACAGGTGGGTGTTGTGCCACTTTCAGAGCCACATGTAGGACAGAGCGTGACCTTAAACAGTCAGTGGAGCAGGAAGACAAGGCTTCAACGCTGCAGAGCTTAGCTTACGCGCTGAAGTCTTGGAGTGATGGATGTTGAAGGCACAACCTCCTGACTCAAGGACGAGGGTGCTACCACTCAGCCAAATTGGCATCTGCTGAATGCTCTTAAATATACATAGATGTAGAGATATTGCAGTCTGGACTAGAATAGAAATCTATGCGAATGCTATGAATTTAATGAGTCAGCATATTAAAACTTAAAAGAAAATTAAATATAACTCCGGATAACCGCCTGTTTTTATTCATTTGTAGTCCTATAGTTTTATTTTTAAAAAATTATTCTCTTATGGGATGTGGGCATCGCTGGCAAGGCCAGCATTTATTGCCCATCCCTAACTGCCCTTGAATTGGGTGGCTAGCTAGGCCATTTCAGATGGCAGTTAAGAGCCAATCATATTGATGTGGGACTGGAATCACTTGTAGGCCAGACCGATTGAGGATGGCAGATTTCCTTCCCTAAAGGGCATTAGTGAACCAGATGGGTTTTTACAACAATTGATGGTAGCTTCATGGTCACCGTAACTGAGGCTGGCTTCCAATTCCTGATTTTATTAATTGAATTTAAATTCCACCAGCTGCCGTGGTGGGATTTGAACCCATGTCCTCAGAACATTAGCCTGGGCCTCTGGATTATGGCTAGTCCAGTGACAGTAGCACTATTTAATTCCCTCTCCCACGTCTCCCAGAAAATGCCACTGGTTTGGTACAGTTCCGCAGGTGTCCTAATTTTCTTTTGTATACCTCATACTCTGGATGTGGGCATCACTGGCAAGGTCAGCCTTTATTATCCGCCCTTCAAAAAGTGGTGGTGGGCCGCTTTCTTGAGCCACTGCAGTCCCTGTGGTGAAGTTGCTCCTGAGAAACTGGTGGGTGGAGGACTCCAGGAGTCTAACCCATTCACAACAAAGGAAAATATTTTCTTGGTTTCATCTGAGGAAGTTGTGTTTTAATCTCACACCTCATCAGAATTTTCAAGGTAGCTTCTGATCATTTTCTTTTTTCACCACTTCGGCTTGAAGCTAGGAGCTTCAAAATCGTACTTGCAAGATAGACGGAGCAGTAAATGGGAGAGCAGCAAATTACAGAGCTTGCTTCCATAGCCTCCTCTGTTGTATGGAATGTCCCAATTCCCATAACCGGGGTTGTAACAGACAGTGGGAAACTATCCCAATCCCGATAATAAACTTGACTAGCACCAGGGGGAAAAAGCAAGATTTCAGGACATTTTGTTTGCGAATCTCCTCAGGACAGACAACTGTGTTTTTCAGCATCTGATAGAAGAGAGGAAAAGTATCTACTTTTTTTTTTTTGCTCTTTATTTATTCTGATCTTTAACAAGTTGAGGGATAGTCATGCTCGGAAATTGAAAACATTTCCATCTTGGGCATAAGGTTTCATAATACTTATAAGTTTGGATATGGGAAAAGGAGGAGGCCATTCAGCCCCTCGATCCTGCTCTGCTCTTCAATTGAATCGGGGTTGGTCTGCGCCTCCGCTCCATGTCCCTTGAAATCTTCACCCAACAAATATCTATTTCAGTCTTGAAAGTTCCAAATTGACCAATCTCCAAGATCGTTTGGGGGATAGAATTCCAGATTCCTACTTTGTGGAACAAAAGTTCTTCCTGATTTTGTCCCTGAATGACCTGGCTCTAATTTTAAAGATTGTTCTAGATTCCCTCATTGGAGGAGGCCATTTCTCTGTGTCTACCTGATTGAATCCTTTTTGCATTTTAACACCTGGATTAGGGGAGGCGGTGGTGTAGCGGTATTGTCACTGGACCAGTAATCTGGACACCCAGGACAATGCTCTGGGGACCCAGGTTTGAATCCCACCTCGGTAGATAGTGAAATTTGGATTCAATACAAAAAAAAAATCTGGAATGAAAAGTCTGACGATGACCACAAAACCATTTTCGTAAAAACCCATTTGGTTCACTAATGCACTTTAGGGAAGGAAATCTGCTGTCCTTACCTGGTCTGGCCTACATGTGACTCCAGACCCACAGCAATGCGGTTGACTCTTAAGTGCCCTCCGAAATGGCTCAGCAAGCCACTCAGTTCTCAAGGGCAATTAGGGATGGGCAATAAATGCTGGCCCACATCCCATGAATGAATAAAAAAACAATTAGATCGCCCATCAATCTTTTACACCTAATGGAATGTAAGCCAGGTTTGTGCAGGCTGTCCTCATAATTTAACCCACTTAACCCCGGCCTTGTTCTGTCTTCGTGGTCAGAATACCCTCTCAAGCGTGGCACCCAAAGCTGGACACAGTCTTCCAAATGGGGTCTGACCAAAGCTCTGTACAGTTGAAGAATAGCTCCTTCCTGTTTGTCTTCCAGCCCCCTTGAAGTAAAGGAGATATTAAATGATTCGATTTGAAAGCAGCCCACTTGTGATGTAACACAATTCGATTCTGAGTAAACTTCCCTCTATCCTGCCCAGTAATACACCTCAGGGCTAACTTCCGGAGAGCATTCCCTACTGCACGGCTTTGTGCTGTTTCTTCCTCCTCCTGCTTAGCTGCCTTCCCTGTGGCACCTCTGGAGTTTGATAACCAATTTAGTGCCAATTTGTACTAAATTAGGAGTAGCTGGCCACTTGGAAACAGATTGATGCTGTCCAGAATCATTTCATTTAAGGCCTCACAGTTCAGTGCAGAGATGAGGCTTTCATCTTATTAGTCCAGGCTGAATTCAAGTGGGTGTTTTAATTTGATATCACTGTCAATAAAGAAAAAAGCAAACGAGCCTTATACTCGTGTATGACACTTTACTGACAAAATATGTACCTGTTTCTCACCAGTATTACATCGACTACGGAGACATCATTAAAGAAACACTCAGCAGGACGAGGCAGATTGATAAAATTCAGTGTGCAAAGACCTTGATCCAGAGCTTGAAGCAGGTAAATATCCCTCATGAATTTATCTGTAGAATACAGGGGGCTCCAACCTCAAGGACCACTGTAGAATACAGGGGGCTCCAGCCTCAAGGACCACTGCAACAAGTTTAGTGCTGAGACCAATCCCTAGCTACAACATATCCTCGATCTTAATATCCCTGTCAGTTATCCTTGCTTTGCTCATCATATGACTTGAATGTTACTTGAATAATAATGCTCGTATGTGGCAAAAGAACCAGTGGAAAGGCGAAGAGATTTTTTCTTTAATGAGGTGTGTTGTTATCACCTGGTATGCGCTGTCTGAAATGATGGTGGGAGCAGATTAAGTCGTAGCTTTCAAAAGGGAATTGGGTATAAGATTGAAGGGGAAGATATTGCAAGACTCTTGGAAGAAAAGCAGGGGAATGGAATTAATTGGACAGCTCTTTTAAAGAGCATATGATGGGCCAGATAGCCTCATCTTTACTGAAAGGTTCTCTGATATGAAACCCACAACTGGGCTGGCCTGAATTTGCTCCCAGACTATGGTCAATGCCAAGGGTGGGATAAAGGTCATTGATCTTTGCGATGTTTTCTATATTATTTAAATTAATTGTGGGACGTGAGCATCACTGGGAAGGCTAGCATTTATTGCCTCTCCCTAGTTGCCCTTGAGAATTTGGATGGGAACCGCATTCTCAAGCGAAGATACGCCCATATATTTGGATGGCCAGTTCTTTCCTTTTGACTCAGGGTTACAGTGCCTGCATTATATTTGGCCTGTGACCATTTTTAATACGTTTTGCAATTTATAAATTAACTGAAAGAAGTCATATAAATCGCATTCTCTGAATGGTGCATATTTTGCAGAGTTCCGTACACTTAAATTCAGTCATGAGTCTATTCCCCTGCCTTGTGCAAATGTAGTTTAAATACGTGTTGCTTGCTCAGTCTAGTTGATCTTTGACAGCAACACTTAAATTTGCTGATTAGGGGCAGAATTTTTTTGTCCCGTGGGCAGACGCGTGCCCGACCCGAATGGGAGTGAAATAGTGCACGATGACATCGGGCAAGCGTCCCAACCTCATCGCGCACTCTTGTGACCTTTCGGTGCACGCGAGAGGCGGCAGTGCACCCGCCAACAATTAGGAGGCCTATTAAGGCCAAGTAATCAATTAAGTTGCATTTTTCGATGCCCGCTCAACCCTTCGGTTGACGAGCGGGCGAATAGGCCAGGCGGCCTTAGCATTTTTCACGAAACCTCATCCACGGGTGGGATGAAGTTTCCAACTGTTACTAAAAAAAATTAAAATTTTTTAACATCCTTTTTCACATGTCCCTCTTCATGTGACTGAGTCACCTGTGGAGACATGTTTACATAATATGTAAAAAGTTTACTTTTCATTTTAAAATCCTTCAGCTCCCTGAGGCAGCTCTGTACCTTCAGGGTGCTGTCAGTGCGCGCTTCCCCCGCACATGTGCACTGAGGCTCTTAGCGCAGCTTTCATGCTGGTTGACCGTTAACTGGCCAGCCAGTGTGAAATTGCGGTGCGGTGAGAGTCCAATCGTGGGCAGCAGCTGGGCCTCGCGAACATTCCCGGGCCCGCCCGCCTGACGAGGGGAAAATCCTCCCCCAGGTCTTTTGGAGTTGTTGCCCTGAAGTTTTCCTAAGCAGCTGCGACAGGACTATTAAAAGGCAGCTTGTCATTGTTCTGAGATGGGTCCTTCTGCCTTGGACTCTAGGCGTGGGATTTGGCTCTTCGACAGACTGTAGACGTAGCTGGTAGCTGCTAAGCACTTGTTTATTAGTACTACATCTAAACAGGTTACAGAGCAGGCCTGTAGCTCCTGGGCATGATTCCCACGTGTCTCTCGAGAGTTTAACATGTGACTGATCAGTGTAAATGGTACATCGTCATACGTTAGCATATCCCATCTGTTAACCCTTCATAATTCAGTCATTGGCGTTTGGCACTGGAGTTTCAAGTACTGATTTTCTTATCATTTGCTTTGCAACAACACAGGATGGAAAATCCCCTCAGAATTAAAATTCCATCTTTCAGCTGATGCTACTTTGGCTGAAGACTTGGATATTTAATTATTTATTGACTTATTGTTGCAGCTATTCAATGAGCTATTGCAAGGCCAAGGTTGCAGTTTGGACAGATGGTCTCAGCCCTTCACCAGCATCAAGGATTTGGCCCGACGTTTCTCACTGACATTTGGCCTGGACCAGTTGAAAACCAGAGAAGCGATGGCCATGCTGCATAAGTATAATTCGTTCACCTATTTCCTAACCTTCCATAGCAAATGTTAGTACTACGTCATGATTTATTTCCTCTGCACCGTCGCTTACTTTCCTCGTCAACTGATATCACATCATCTCTTTTGACAGAAATGGTATTGAATTTGCCTTCAAAGATAACAATGCCAAGGGTAAGAAAGAGCCTCCTCTGAACCTGGCTTTTCTGGACATCTTGAGTGAGTTTTCCCCAAAGCTGTTGAAAACAGACAAAAGAACTGTGTAAGTGAATAATTCATCCTAATTTACAAACCCATAACATAGTCTTCCCATCAGTACATAGAATCACATAGAATATATGCCACAGAAACAGGCCATTTGGCCCAACTAGTCCATGATGGTGTCCATGCTGCACTCAAACCAAAGCACACTGCCGACTTTGCTAACTATCTAATTACTGTCACCTTTTGTTTCCTTATTTCCTTATTTATTTTGTCAGTACACTCTCTGCTTTCTTATTTACATCTGCTTGGTTGCTAAGACATCTATTTTAGACCAACAGTCTCGTGTGAGTGATGTAACTGAAAACTCAGGAGCTAAGGTCACGTCACTGCTGTGAAAGCAGGTAGGATAGTTGGCTTTACAAATAGAGGCACAGGGATAGCAATTTGTCTCTGGTGTTTTATATAATTGAATGAGATACAATTAAAGGGCTATGGAGAAATACCAGGGAAGTGGCATTAAGTAAGTCTTTCAAAAAACTGGCATAGACATGATGGATTGAATGGCCTCCTGTGCTGTAGGAACCTAAGGGTGGAATCTTACAATCACTGAAATTTTTGTGTTGTTGGGACCAAGAGTGGACCCCAACCCCGATGATGTCGGCTGGTCACATGGTGTCATCGCGGTCTTATGTCAGGCAGCCAATGAAGGAAGGTGGCCCGAAGTTGTGGATAGCCAGCAGCCTCACCGGGAGTTTCTCCACAGGATTGCTTGTGGCTATAGCTGTGGCCTTCCCATCCTGGCGGCTCCATGATAAGGGGTATTTAGAGAAGGTGTCGAAGGCCCTCTGACATGCCAATGGGAGGGAGCCTCTAGAAACCTCCTTCGGCCTCAGCGAGAGGACCGTCTGATGTTGGGAAGATCCCGGTGGCAGCAGCACCATGCCCCTAATTAGTCCCTAAAGTGACCTAATTGGTTACCTGCTGCTACCGGGTGGGTAGCTGCTTCTGCATTGACCCCACCTCCAACAAAAGCGTTTGGAGTTGGGAATGAGCTGGGGAGCCGAGCTGTCCCAATGTGCTAGTTTCATAATTCACTCCCAACCTGCGTTCCCACCCAATGATTCTAACTTAAGTTCTGTGATAGCTTAAGCTTCCTGTCCTTGTGTTAGTTCAGCCATTAAATTCAGCCCATAGAATCATTGTTTCATTCCGACACAGAAGGAGGCCATTTGGCCCATCAAGTCAATGTCAACTCTCTGTAGAGCTATCCACTCAGTTCCATTCCCCTGCTCTATCCCTGCAGCTCTGTAAGTTTATTTCTCTAAAGTGCCCATCCAATTTTCTTTTGAAGTCATTCATCATCTCCACTTCTACCACCCTCATGGGCAGTGAGTTCCAGATCATTATCACTTGCTGTGTAAAAAAGTCCCTTCTCACATTCCCCCCCCTTGCATCTCTTGCCCAAGTCCTTAAATCTATGTCCCCTAGTCCTTGCACTATTAGAGAATGGGAACAGCTTTTCTCTGTCTACCTTATCTAAACCTGCTGTAAACTTGTACAATTCAATCAAATCTCCTCTCAATCTCCTCTGCTTCAAGGAGAACAACCTCAGCTTCCCTAGCCTAACCTTGTAGCTAAAATCCCTCATTGCTGGACCCATTCTGGTAAATCTGCTCTGCACCCTCTCAAAGACCTTCACAACCTTCCTAGAGTGTGGCCACCCAAACCAGACACAACACTCTAGTTGTGGCCTAACCAGAGCTTTATAAAGATTCAGCATAACATCCCTGCTTTTTTACTCAATACCTCTATTTATGAAGCCCAAGATCCCATTAGCTTTGCTAACCACTCTCTCAATCTGTCCTGCCCTCTTTGAAGATCTATGCACTTGAATCCCCAGGTTCCCCTGTCCCTGTACACTCTTTAGAAATCTGCCATTTATGATGAAACAAGTAGAGGTTTCAGATGCGACCTCTGTAATGTGAAAGTGGGTGCTTCCCTCTTACACTTCTCTTCAATGGTTTCCACCATTCAATTGAGTCTCACTTTCTACTCAGGTACAATTACTTGGAGAGGTTCGTAACAGACCAAATGGCAGCAGAGAGTGGAGAGGAGTGGCTTCCGCTGATTTCGTACAGAAGGTCCTTGTTGGATTGTAGAGATGATGACACAGTATCCACAAGCAGTAGTGACAGGAGTTTACTGTCTCCAGTACAACAGAAGTCCAAAACAACGTCTCTGAAAAGGAAACTAGACACTGGTATGCAGCTAATACAGGGTGCATCCTCCCTTTCTCCTTAATCTGTTCAAATGCTCATGCTGTTCTAATTCATTCTTCCTTGAGACTCCAAAACGTAACATTCCTTATCTCCCTTAACCTGCCCTTCCTCCTACAACGAGTTTAACATCATCTTAATCATCAGTTATTGACTTACCATGGCTCAGAGTAGCACTCTCACCTGAATCCGAAGTTTGCAGGTTCAAGACCCCTCCAGAGACTTGAGCGCATAATCTAGGCTGACACTCCAGTGCAGTACTGGGAGTGCTGCACTGCTGGAGATGCCGCCTTTCAGATGAGACCCTAAACCTCTAAGGTGGAACTAAGATGGCACTGTTTTGAAGAAGAGCAGGGGAGTTCTCCCCTCTGTCCTCGCCAATATTTATCCCTCGTTCAACATCACTTTGATCATTACTATGTTGCTGTTTGTGGGAACTTGCAGTGCGCAAATTGGCTGCAATGTTTCCTACACTGGAAAGTGACTACACTTCAGAAGTACTTCATTGACTATAAAGTGCTTTGGGATGTCCTGAGGTTGTGAAAGGTGCTATGTAGTCTTTCTTTATCTCGTCCTCCTTCGTACTCCCTTAAAATTGATGATGTGCTGCATCTTGGAGTTGTCCATTCACCCATGCCCATGGAGACAACCACCAAAGCCACAACCCTGCATTCATAAGCTGAAGATTGGATTGACTGACTTCTTTCACCCTGTGTAACTAATTATCTCTTCAAAATAATCTTTTTTTTTAATGGTGGAATTCAACGACACTTGGTTATTGAACTGCAGGATTGAAAGCTCCCCTGGCAACTGTTTAATAAGTAAATTGTTCATGAGAATACTTAGGGTAAACAGGAGGCTCAGTGAGTCACTTAATGTTTAAGCGAAAAGAAACATAGTGCAGTGTGGGGAGGGGGATGAATTCAGGTAGATCAATGAATACCATTATGGATCTCATTTCTAATGTACTTAGAGCACAGCACAGCACCAGCAAGGCAAGCATTTATTGCCCATCCAAATTGCCCTTGAATGGAATGGCTTACTAGGCCATTTCAGAGGGCAGAGTCAACAACATTGCTGTGGGTCTGGAGTAGCAGATAGGCCAGACCGAGTAAGGACAGCAGATTTCCTTCTCTAAAGGACATTAGTGAACCAAATGGGTTTTTACAACAATCAATGCTGAGACTAGCTTTCAATTCCACCAGCTGCCGTGATGGGATTTGAACCCATTCCCCCAGAGCATTAGCCTGGGCCTCTGGATTTCTAGCCCAGTAACATTACCACTACCCTTGCTGGGCACACTTCTGGTGTGCGAGGAGAAACAAGAGGCAGCAGGCTCAGGGCGGGAAGACCTGGTTTTGTTTCTCACCTCTAATAGTAAACCCTCCTTCAGCACCTGTTCCTGACTGATGGCCTTTATGTTACGGGATGGCCATCTAAATCCACATTGACGTTAGAGAGCTGGGGTGTCTGACTAATGCATAGGCTCCCAAGTCTGTCACATTTCCTCCTGACATAAGGACATGTCGGGTACCTTGAGGTGTATTATAGGCTTTCACGCCTGCCAATATGGATAACCAGTGCCCAGTCATTACCTATCTCTACTTCTGAATGCAAGTAGGTGTTAAGCCCAGCAGTATAAAGACAAGTATCTTCTGTTCATATCGCAATTATTAATTCATTCCTATTGAGAGAACTGGTTGCATAGTGCCCATTACCAGTGCATCCCCTTCCTGCATGAGTCCCATTGATTAATATGATGATATTAATTATTGACGTGGGAGCAATTTCTTGAAGCCATAGGTATTGCTAACATCTATTTTTATTCCAAAGTTACAATATGCTTTTTGATGTCCATGTAAGGATCTGGGTATTAGTGACAAAACAAAAACAGAAATACCTGGAAAAACTCAGCAGGTCTGGCAGCAACCTGCTGAGTTTTTCCAGGTATTTCTGTTTTTGTTTTGGATTTCCAGCATCCGCAGTTTTTTGTTTTTATCTCTGGGTATTAGTGAGTTGCTCTCGGTAACACCAGGGAATTATCCTTTTAACAATGGTAGGATTTAAAATACACCTACTGGTGAAACAATAGATTTTTGCCACATTTTTTTATTTGCAGAGGACAGTATAAGTCATGCAGGACTGAATGAGGATCGTGTGAAGATCTCACCCAGTTCCTTGATGCCTCAGTCCACGGCACTGAGAGAAAATGAGAAGCGGGCGAGCCGAATGGACAGTCATATGAAGGAGCTTCCCTTGGGAAAGGATGGGATGCAGTCACTCTACAGGTACATTGACATTCATAATTTTCCCTTTGAATTCTCCCGTTTTCTTTGTTTCCCTCCCAATTTCTTTTCCTACTCCTCCCCTCATAGTTTCAGGGACACAATTTGGTACTTTGCCCAAGTGTCAGTGTTAATTGCAACTTTTTTTTTTAAAGCCTTGGCCCAGAGCTCAATCTTTCTTTTTTAATTCATTCATGAGATGTGGGCATCACTGGCTAGGCCAGCATTTATTTCCCTCGTTCAGAGGGCATTTTTTAAGAGTCAACATGTAGGCCAGACCAGGTAAGAACAGCAGGTTTCCTTCCCTAAAGGACATTAGTGAACCAGATGGATTTTTACAACAATCGTGGTCAACATCAGACTTTTAATTCCAGATTATTTATTGAATTCAAATTTCACCATCTGCCGTGGTGGGATTCATACCCAGGTCCCCAGATCATTATCCTGGCTCATTGGAATATTAGTCCAGTGACAATACCGCTATGCCATCACCTCTCCAATGAGCTTAACTAATTAGTGTTGAACTGGTCCATATAGTCCATTGGGAGGTGCACAGGAGTAGTGCTGCATAAGTAAAATATACTCAAGAGTTTAACTTTGAAATGATGGACTGTTTGTTGGCTGAAAAAGCACATATACAGGCACAATTTAACTGGCATTTGTGGGTATGCCAGCATATTGGTTTTGTTACTAGACTAATAATCCAGAGGCCTGGACTAGTGTTCCAGAGACATGGGTTCAAATCCCACCACGGCAGCTGGAGAATTTAAATTCAGTTAGATAATTAAATCTGTAATAAAAAGCTAGCCTCAGTAATGGTGATCATAAAACTACTGGATTGTCAGAAAAATCCCATCTGGTTCACCAATGTCCTTTAGGGAAGGAAACCTGATGTATTTACCAATCCGGCCTACATGTGTCTCCAGATGCACAGCCATGTAGCTAACTCTTAACTGTCCTTTGAGATGGCCAAGTGGTCCTAGCAAAACTGGTGTGAAAAGCTATTAACCATGCAGACTACCGAGGTTCAAGAATATGACTCACCACCACCTCCTGTAGGGCAATTGGGGATGGGCAACAAATGCTGGCCTAGCCAACAATGCCCACATCCTGTGAATGAAGCAAAAAGAAGTTTGCAAAGAACATTGTGGACAGTGCTTTGTTGCTATGTTTAATCATTTAGTTGAAGTATCCAATAAATGGAGGACTTTGTCTTTACATGACATAGAAGGGAAACAAGAAAATCTGTTCTGATCAGCCTTTTAGTATAGGAAGTGTCAAAGTCAGATTAGCATTGATGTTTTGGCATTAACTGTTAAGAAGTCATGGAGGATTGGAAAAGAGTGCTGTGTGATTGGTGGATTTGGACGAATCAGGACATGCTTCATCCACCAGTTAGGCAACAGCTTTCCATAATTCTGGTCAAACTCCACACCTTGAACACAGAAATCAAGACTGACATTCCAGTGTAGTACTGAGGGAGTGCTGCACTGTTAGAGGTGCCCTCTGTCAGATGGGACATTAAACTGAGGTCCCATTGCCTGCTTGGTGTGATGTAAAAGACCCTATAACACTATGTTGAAGAAGAGCAGGGGAGTTATCCCCAGTGTCCTGGCCAATAATTACCCTGCAATCAATATCACAAAAACAGATTAATTGGTCGTTATCACCTTTCTGGTTGTGAGAGTTTGCTGAGTGGAAATCGTCTGCTGTGTTCCTACATTACAACAATAAAAGGTATTTCATTGGTTGTAAAACACTGTGAGACATCTGGTGATCCTTTCAATTATTCTGACTGCCAAAGGTAATCCAGTTAAGCACCATTCATTCACATCTCCAATATTCAGCTCTAGCATTCATTACTTCACGCAGCAGTCCATGTCCAAATGAACAATTTCCAGGCTTGAGCTGACAAGTGGTAAGTAACATTCGCACCACACAAGTGCCAGGCAATGACTATCTCCAACAAGAGAGAATCTAACCATCGCTCCTTGACATTCGATGGTATTACCATTGCTGAATCTTCCACTTTCAACATCTTGGGGGTTACCATTGACCAGAAAATGAACTGGACTAGCTATATAAATACTGTGGCTACAAATGCAGGTCAGAGGCTAGGAATCCTGTGGCGAGTAACTCTCCTCCTGACTCCCAAAGCCTGTCCACCATCTACAAGGCATGAGTCAAGAATATGATGGAATACTCTCCACTTGCCTGGATGAGTGCAGCTCCAACAACACATAAGAAGCTTGATACCATTCAGGACAAAACAGCCTGCTTGATTGACACCCCATCCATAAACATTCACTCCCTCCACCACCGATGCACAGTGGCAGCAGTGTGTACCATCTACAAGATGCACTGCAGGTACTCACCAGGGCTCCTTAGACAGCACCTTCCAAACCTACAAGTGCTACCATCTAGAAGGACAAGGGCAGCAGACACATGGGAACACCATCATCTGGAAGTTCCCCTCCAAGCCACTCATCATCCTGACTTGGAAATATATCGCCGTTCCTTCACTGTCGCTGGGTCAAAATCCTGGAGCTCCCTCCCTAACAGCACTGTGGGTGTACCTACACCACATGGATTACAGCGGTTCAAGAAGGCAGCTCACCACCACCTTCTCTAGGGTAACTAGGGATGGGCAATAAATGCTGTCTTAGCCAGTGATGCCTACATCCCATGAATGAATAAAAAAAACTATGGTCTTTGCAAGAATTAGCATCGGTGAATGGACAGCAATGAAATCCTTAAATATTTGAAGGGATGGGAAAGTTTCCTGGTGATGAGCTAAGTATTGGTACCACAGTTGATGCAACTCCCTGATTACAGATAAGAGGACTGAATTTATCAACATTCATCACATCTTCGACATTAGCTCATTATTTGCCAGAATGTCAAGACTGTAGAACTCCACACCTCTCCCTGTTACAATCTACAGGATCTCAAAATCCAAGTTGGCATCACCTCACCAAGACTCCTTGATTTGCCTCATCTTCTCTCCTACTCTTTTCAACCTTTATGATATTCTAAACCTTAGCTCATCATCTGAGCTTCTTCTCTTCATTGTACAATAGATTATGCAGTTATGATTTAGGTTCTTATGCTTAGACTAGCTGACACATTGACATTAATGAATCTAACTTGTTCATGGGATGTAGGCATTGTTGGCTAGGCCAGCATTTATTGCCCATCTGTAATTGCTGTTGAGAAAATAGTGTTGAGTCGCCTTCTTGAACTGTTGTGGTCTGAGTGGGGTGAGGACACCCAAAATGCTGTTAGGAAGGAAATTTCAAGATTTTGACCCAGCATCAGTGAAGCAATGATAATATAGTTCCAAGTCAGGTTGGTGCATGACTTGGAAGGGAATTTTCGGGTGGTAGTCTTCCTATGTGTCTGCTGCCGTTGTCCTTTTAGGTGGTAGAGGTTACGGGTTTGGAAGGTGCTGTCGATGGAGTCTTGGTAAATTGCTGCAGTGCATCATATAGATGGTACACTCTGCTGCCACTGTGCCTCAGGATCATTTAAAGTGGTTGATGTGGTGCCGATCAAGTGGGCTGCGTTGGTGTTGAGTGTCTGGAGTGTTGTGGGAGCTGCACTCATCCAGGCAAGTGGCGAGTATTCCATCACACTCCTGACTTGTGTCTTGTAGATAGTGGACAGACCCTGGGGAGTCAGGAGGTGAGTTACTCATCACAGAAATCCCAGTCTCTGACCAGTCTATTTAACCATTATATTTGGCTGGTCCAGTTATGTTCCTGGTCAATGGTGACCAAGGATGGTGGGTAATTTAGCAATGGTAATACAGTGGAACATCAAGGAACATCATGTGCTCCTCTCCGCAGATGCTGCCAGACCTGCTGAGTTTTTCCAGGTATTTTTGTTTTTGTTTTGGATTTCCAGCATCTGCAGTTTTTTGCTTTTATCAAGGGGAGATGGTTAGATTCCTTCTTGTTGGAGATGGCTGTTCTCTGGTACTTGTGTGGCACGAATGTTACTTGACACTTATCAGCCCAAGCCTGAATGTTGTCCAGGTCTTGCTGCATTTGGACATGGGCTACTTCATTATATGAGGAGTTGCAAATAGTACTGAACACTATGCAATCATCAGTGAACATCCCCACTTCTGACCTTATGATGGAGGGAAGGTCATTGATGAAGTAGCTGATGATGGTTGGGCCGAGGACACTATCCTGCAGTGATGTCCTGGGGCTGAAATGATAAACCTGCAACAACCACAACCATCTTCCTTTGAGCTAGGCACAACTCCAACCAGTGGGAGGTTTTCCCCCTAATTTCCATTGACTTCAATTTTGCTGGGGCTCCTTTATGCCACACTCAGTCAAATGTTGCTTTGATGTCAAGGGCAGTCACACTCATTTCACCTATGGAATTCCGCTCTTTAGTCCCATGATATATACGACTTATAGCAATAGCCAAGAGTTTGCAGTCAGGGGTGAAGGAACAGTGTTGGCCATTTATCTTGTTGACAGCTGCCTGTGATATTGGTGGCCTTTTGTGTGGAGACTTGTTGCGATCGGGTGTCTGACCCATGCAGCACCCTGTACAAGGCATCTGTGGCACCAGTGAGCAGGACATGAAACAGGAAGGATCTTGGATCAATACGGTTGATTTAGTGAGACCAAGGCCGGGATTTTCCGGCCCCGTTGTGGGCGGGATCCCCCTTGAGCCGAGGCGGCGCCCCAGCCGGACGTCCACTGACTTGCGGCGGGATCGGAAGATCGCAGCGTTGGCGGGGGCGGAAAATCTAAATTTCCGAATGTCTAAACCAGGAATTATAAATTAGTTTTAAATTATGTACAGAAAGTGAAATGAAGATTGGAACGAAAGATGGGATTAAGAGAGAGAGAGAGATAAAAGAGGCAGAGAGAAAATAAAAAATTCTTTATATTTTCAAAATATCCAACATTAATTAAATTTTGAAGGAATACGAACATATGAACATGCGAACTAGGAGCAGGAGTAGGCCACTCGGCCCTTCGAGCCTGCTCCGCCATTGAATAAGATCATGGCTGATCTGACTGGAACCTCCTGCCTACCCCCTGTAACCCTTCACCCCCTTGTTTATCAAGAATCTATCTACCTCTGCCTTGAAAACATTCAAAGGCTCTGCTTTCACTGTCTTTTGAGGAAGGGAGTTCCAAAGACAAAAAAATTCTTCTCTCTCTGTGTTAAATGGGTGACCCCTTATTTTTAAACAGTGAACCCCTAGTTCTAGGTTCTCCCACATGAGGAAAAATCCTCTCCACATCCACCCTGTCAAGTCCCCTCAGGATCTTATATGTTTCAATCAAGTCGCCTTCTACTCATTTAAACTCCAGTGGATACAAACCAATCCTGTCCAACTTTTCCTCATAAGATAACCTGCCCAATCCTGATATTAGTTTAGTAAATCTTCTCTGAACTGCTTCTAATGCATTTACCTTCCTTAGATTAGGAGACCAAGACTGTACACTGTGCTCCAGATGTGGTCTCACCAGTGTCCTGCACAACTGAAGCATAACCTCCCTACTTTTATATTCAATTCCCCTCGCAATAGACAATAATGATCTATTAGCTTTCCTAATTACTTGCTGTACCTGCATACTAATCTTTTGTAATTAATGCACTAGGACACCAGATCCCTCTGAACCTCAGAGTTCTGCAATTTCTCACCATTTAGATAATATGTTTCCTTTTTATTCTTCCTGTCAAAATGGACAATTTCACATTTTCTCACATTATACTTCATTTGCCAGATCTTTGCCCGCTCACTTATCCCATCTATGTCCCCTTGTAGCCTCCTTATGTCCTCTTCACAACTTACTTTCCTGCCTATCTTTGTATCATCAACAAATTTAACAACCATACCTTCAATGACTTCATCCAAGAATGAAACTCTGCACTTCTTAAAATAAATTTTCAGGGCCAGAGAGTTTGTTTGGTAATAATTATAGGTTATCATGCTGTTAAAAAAACACTTCCTTATGATTGCAACAGCCACAACTTTTTCTGCTGTGTTTCGTTGGTAATGGGTGGGTAAGCACCACAGCTTTATCTCAATGTATTGATTTCAGTGCTGAGTCTATCGGTGTGGACTGTTACAGCCCAGCTGATGGAGGAGCAGGGTATCTGACAGCAACTTTTAGATGTCCGCATTTAAATGCGCATGTGTAGACCACCAGTTGCTGTCCGATTTACTGCAATAATAATGGTGAGCACTGACAACCTCGCTGTTATTCTCAACACAGAATCTGGGCCACTGTGAATTGATTTGTTTTGAAAGTGAAACCAAAATGGCTGCATATCTGCTGATGGCAAGTGTACTAAAACACAATGAGCTCTTGTTTTAGTGAGTATGGGACGACAACAATGAGAAACACAGATGAGCTGATGAAAGAAGATACAGCAAAATTAGTCGAGGATGACCTTGACGATTTGAATGAAATATTGGACATTGATAATGACTGACACAGACCTGGTAAGTCCCAGAATGAGCCTATCTCATTTTTGTTTGCCAAACGCTTTGTAACCATTGATTGAAAAGTGAAAGCGGATTCTCAGGTAAAACCAATATTTACTCTTTCAATAACATTGCCGTGTATATTGAGGCAATTTTTTGTTTTCAAAAAGGGATTGCAATATCTCTTTTGTGATCTCTGTGTAAAGGCTGTAAATAATTGCTTGATTACATTGCCTGAGTGTTCACAGGTTGAGCTGATTTTGAAGTCGCTTGTCTGCTTGGACAAATATGAAATAAAACTGAGAACAGCAAATAACACAATGAAAGGAAGCCCATCTATCTTGAACAGTCATTTCTGTCATTCTGCTCTAAATCTAATACGGTAGCTTTTAAATGGCCTATTTCCCATTAAGTTTTCTGCTCATCAAAGATGAGCGATGTTGGCATTGGGGAATTTGGGGCACACTGTTTCAGCCTCACAGTGTTTCAGATGAGGCCTCATCTGCCCTTTTGGGTGGATGTAAAGATCCCATGGCATTATTCCGAAGAAGAACAGGAGAGTTATCCCTGGTGTCCTGGCTTGGATTTGTTCCTCACCCAACATCACAAAAACAGAATTATCTAGTCGTTATAACATTGCTGTTTGTGGGAGCTTGCTGTGTGCAAATTGGCTCTGCATTTCCTACATTACAACAGTGACTACAGTTCAAAAGTTATTTGTTGGTTGCAAAGTGATTTTGTGTGTCCTAGGGTGGTGAAAGGTGCTATATAAATGCAAATCTTTTTCTTTTAAGAGGTCAGTTAAAGAATGAGTGTCACAGTCTCAGGATAAGGGCCGATTATTTAGGACTGAGATGAGGAGAAATTTCTTCACTCAAAGGGTTGTGAATCTTTGGAATTCTCCACCACATCTTTGGAATGCTCCATTGTTAAAATACATTTAAGGCTGGGACAGACAGATTTTTGGTCTCTCAGGGAATTAAGGAATATGGGAAGCAAGTGGAAAAAGCACGAGAGTAGGCACGATCGTATTGGATGATGGAGCAGGCTTGCTGGGCTATTTGGTCTACACCTGCTCCTGTCCCTTGTGTCCCTGTGAGCGGAAGTACTTTTTCACAGAGCGAGTAGTTAGGGTCTGGAATGCACTGCCTGGAAGTGTGGTGGAGGTGGGTTTGATTGAGGCATTCAAGAGGGCATTGGATAATTATTTAAATAGAAACAAAATACAGGGTTACGGGGAAAAGGCAGGAGATTGGCACTAGGTTAAAATGCTCAGAAAGCTGGTGCAGACGCGATGGGCCGAATGGCCTCCTGCACTGTAACAATTCTGTGATTCTGTGGAAATAGTTCACTTTACACTGGTCCACCAATATGCCCCCCAAAAGACTAAACCTTGGCTGTACCAATTTGAATTCTGTTCAATTTCTCGTACCAGCCAGTCTCTGGCCTCTATGACTGAGATTGTTAGTTAACGCTGAACTAGAATCATACAAATGGTAGGAATTGCTGGATGAGCAAGGCTCAAGGCCATCTAAATCACCTTCCACCATCCAATGGTAACGGAGTTGTTGATCAATCACAGCGATAATCTCTATTAATTAGTCTACAACAGACCCAGAGAATGTGATGAGGGAATGTCCCTGTGGTGGAGAATTTTGGAAACCGTAGGTTCGCTGCATGCTCTGTGGTCACTGTTGTGCTGTTGGCCCAGCTGCACTGGGTTGAGCTCTTAAAACAAACAGTATCAGTGAGTTTTTGTGATGTTGAGACGAGGAATCTCAGTGCCAGGGAACAGAACCTATTCGTGTCACTCAGGTTGAGCGTTAAATTTCCTAATTATAACTCGGGACAAGTGTGGAGCCAAAGGTACAAACACGAGCGTCGCTCCATGCAGCTTTGGCCGTTTTAACTGGCAGACTTAGTTGACAAGACTCCAGGTCCAGCTCCTGGCAGGAACAACACAAAGTCTGTTTACGCAATGGGGGCGAGTGCGATAAGAGGCTGCCACTGCGACAGCTGAATGACGGAGCCAAAGGCCGGGGAGGGATGCTCAGGAGGATGTTTGCTGAAAGACTGCAGGGTACGGGATGGAATGTAGAGCCGACTGCTGATGTGAAATTTCGACTCTCAATGCACTGAGTACAGGTAGCTTTGGAATTCCACAAAGACGGTTTACCAGGGTTAAGACAGACTTAGTCCGTCTGCATGTTGCCAGCAGAATTTTGGACAAGTTAAAAGATTTTAAAGGACGGAGCTTGGGAAGTTGATAAGAAAAATGTTGTTGTAGAAATTGAACCGAGGGAGTCAGAAAAGCTTGGATGAGTGTTTCAGCAAACTGTTGTCCAGGGATTATTAATAAATAGGGTAAGGACCTGAGATATAACCCAATTTCTCTTGTGAACCTTCTGCATCGTCTTTTACTTTAAACTCCATTCAGTACCGTGTTTTATCTTGACATAGGCCATTTTGTAACAAATGAAACAACAACATGTCTGTGTAAATAAAAAAGTACCTTTAACATAATAAGATGTCCCAAGGCACTTCACTTCACAAAACAATATTTGTTGCCGAGCCACATAAGGAGTTATTCGTGCTAATGACAAAAAAGTAGGTTTTAAGAAGTGTCTTAAAGGGGGAAAGAGAGGTAGAGAAGCAGAGAGGTTTAGGGAGCGAATTCCAGAGCTTAGGACCTAGACAACTGAAGGCATGGCCACCAATTGTGGAGTGATTAAAATTGGGGATGCTTAAAAGCCTGAATTGAAGGAGCACAGATATCTCAAAAGATTGTAGGGGCTGATGGAAATTACAGAGATAGAGAGAATGCTTAGCTCCCAAGGGCTGTATTATAAAGGTCAAGAGCATTTTCATAGCGTTTCAATGTCAATAATAGATTATTGTGTTATTGTTACTTTTATAGGCTCCAATGATGTGAATTACAGTAAACTTTGTGTTATCCGGCACTCCTACCAACTGAAATTCTCTACTAACTGGAATTTCTATCGGGTCTGTTTTTTGACTGAGATGTCATTCATCCCTCAGAAGCTGGCACTAATATTTGTTTCCGGTCAGTCCCCCTCTTACACAGCCACCAAAAACTCACTGATAGTTGTTATCCGTGGCCTTCCCTCACTCTGGAACCTCCCACTGTTCTGAAACACCATATTCCCTTGGCACTGCTCACTAGATTCACTGCTCCCGCTCATCTTGCAAGTCTTCAACACCCGCATCACCACGAGATCACCCAGGAGCTTTCTGATTGGATGAAAACACGGAACTCTCAGATAACCGGCATTATTATTATTAACTGGCACCGCCGCTTATGCCGGAGAATAGAAATTTTACTATATTTCAAGGCATTGGGAGACTTTCTGTGCTGACCCTTCTCATCATAAGAATTTGAAGAAGGTTTTACGCTCTTTAAAGAGAATTTTCATGATACATGTTTGGAGAATTTGAAAAAGCAATCTAACCAGTTGGTGATAATGTTGCAGTGTCCAGGAAGAAAACACAAGAGGTTTACCACGCAGGGTGCCACCTCAGGAGCGAAAGACGTACATTCTCCTGACCAACGTTAGTTCTTTGAGGACCTAATATTTTCTGGAGCAAGGACTTGTTTCTCCCTCACAAAAACATTTGAAAATGTCTCAATGTACAAGTTTAGTGTGTTATAAAAACATAAAATGCTGGAAATGCTCAGCAGTGTCTGTGGAGAGAGAAACAAGAGTTAATGCTTCAGGTCGACGACCTTTCATCAGAACAGATCCTCCGCAGCATTTTGCTTTTGTATAAGTGTAATGTGTGGTTCACTATTGAGTTACACAGACCAGGACCAGTATTAGGTTTGATCCCTGGTTTGTTCTGAGTTACGTGTGTAAGCTACAGCTGGCCATGAATACTACGTAGACATTCACTGTCCATTTTCACACGTGAAGGATGGTGACCCGGATCAAGGAATAGAGAGCCGCCATTAGCCTGGAATCATATTTTCATCACTTTTGGGGAAGCTGTAGATAAAAAGGAAGCAAGAATGAGAGAAAATGTCAGGCAGTTCAATGGAATGTCAAAGTCTAGTTAAGTATTAAGAATTTACAAATCATGAATTGAATGCTGTACAATGAAATGTGATTAAACTCAATCCAGATGCCATGCTACTGTTAAAATTATAGCAACCTACTTTCTGTTAACCAGATAGGCGTAACATAAGGCCAAGCATCGATGCACATGGTAATGTGTGATCTGGTGCATCAGGGTCTGTCAACCAACTGCATAAATTTTAGACAAATGGCTGTAAAATAGGAAGCCCCCCCCACCCCCTCCGCATTCAGCAGGTGTTTGAAGCCTGGGATTTGCCAATGTCCCCTTCCTCGAATTCTACCGAACCTCAGAATAAGGAGTTATGAACAACTAGTGGGAGCTGAGAAAGGACGAGGGTCAAACTCAGTTAGGGTAAAAGGATGATTGCCAGGAAGCAAATGAAGTAGGGAAAGACCAAGAAGAGGAAAAGAGAAATAGAGTGAAAGGAAAACATGAAAAAAATGAAACCATGGAGTGAATCTGGTACAAATGGTTAAATTAGGTCTATGAAAGCACCTGCTGGGGCAATGTATTTTTTTTTAATCATTGAGAAAGGCATTTTTAACAGTATTTCACAAGCTCCTGCTATAAAGTCCTCCTCGCTAACATGTGGCAATTGGAGCTCAAGTTGAGAGAGCTGTCCCACAGAATAGTCAAGTAACAGCCTACTATATTTATAATCCCAACCATATCTTCCAGTCAAAATCCCTGACTCTTCCATTACCATTCCCAGGTATCGCCTGTTCCACTAGCAGGATGGACGCAAGAAAGTTAAGGGACATAGCAATCAGTCTGGTGAGATTGGCTCTGGGAATTCTCAATATTTGATCATCAACTCCATGAAGCCTCAGGTCAAAGAAGACCCCAGAAACCTGCGGATTACCACGCACCTCTGCTCAATTCATGAATCACTAATCCTCCATGTTGAGCATCACACGGAAGAGTTTTGGAGGGAGGCAGACTGCAAAAAAATCGATCATAGCTTCCACTCTGTCTCCTTTCATGGTTCAGGAAAGATCAATCAAACATCAAATTAGGAATTCATCCCCTTGCTAATTGTAAGATTTTGCTATGCGCAAAAATGGCTGTTGTATCATGTTTACATGAGCAGCAGCCATCAAGCAACTTGCTTCAGCGCTGCACTGGAATAAGAGAGATTAAATGCTTGGGCTGGGCGGGTAATGGAAGTAACAACAAATTAAAACATTTTAAACATGACATTTTGGAGATGTTTCTGAAATATGTGACATTGCACAATATACTTGAACCCTCAATAAATCCTATTAACATTCAGACTTTAAAAAGGTCAAAGCCTCAGCCAGGTTCTTGGAACAACACAGCTTTTTAAAAAAATCACATTGGACTGAGGAATATCGAATTGCATTTTATTTTGTTTTGAATTAAAGAAGTTGTAGCTATATGCTGCTTGAATACCTCTCCAAGGTGTTACGTGTGACATGGGCCTGAGGCAATAGTCCCCCATAAATTAGAATAAAATAGCCATGCCACTGCCTCAAGCTGTGCATTAAATATCTCCCCTGCCTCCTCATTAAGAGCACAATTTCAGGCCTCAACATTGGAAACGATGTGTGGTGGTTGGGGAGGTGGGAAGTGGGCAGAATTTGACACATTATTTACATACAACACCGATCTGTGGGGATAGGCATAGGCACCAGCATCAGTCCTGATATAGCGGTACGCTGGACTTGGCCTGGATCTGTGGATTTAAAAAAAAATGCAGAAACAGTAATCTGTGTGGTCAGAACCAAAATAAAATCTTCCTTAAACTGTGCTTCAAAGTAGAGGATGGACTTGAAGGGTTGACGGATCCAACATAAGCTTAAACTCAGAGAGGAGATTGAAGGGAGAGTTTAGATTTAATTACTTTACAGTAAAATTCAAGAGAGACCTGAATTGATAGAAAAAGTGTACAAAATCCTGGAGCCTCGTATATGATTTCATGGAGAATCTTGGGCCCAACATAGCTAGACCATACTGGTCTTTTCCAGGTTGCACACCCTCACCCTAGGACATCATTTAAAAAGAAGGGGGTCTCCCATTTAAAACAGAGACGTGAAGAATTTTTTCTCTGAGGAACGAGAGTCTTGGGAACTCTCTTCCCCGGACAATGGTGGAGGCAGGGTGAATATTTTTAAGGCAGAGGTAGATAGATCCTTGACTAACAAGGGAGTGAAAGGTTATCGGGGTAGGAAGAATGTGGAGTTGAGGCCACAATCAGATCAGCCATGATCTCATTGAATGGTGGAGCAGGCTCGAGAGGCCGAATGGCCTACTCCTACTCCAATTCGTATTCAGACTTCATTAGATTCTGTTTTATAGCAAAGAAATTCTAATTTACTCCTCAAAAGAATGTGTAGACTAAAACAAGAGAAAAAGTCAGGTCAGTAAGTGAGATCAGTTGGCCATTCCATTAAGTAGATGTTTTGGGGAATTAAATAGGACATGTCCAGCAAAACCGAAGGTGCACCTGAGTATTTGGGACCAATAAAACGGGTGTTTGGCAAATTGCACAAAATTTTGAGGTTCAAGAAGGATCAGAGGGAGGTTCTAACACATTTGGCATTCCCAATGGAAAATCATTGGCTGAAAGGGATTGAGCAATTTCTTCATAATGTGCTGGTAATGAGAAAATATCTTCGTTCAAATGTAAAAATTCACAAATTCACATTTTTGTAAGCATTCACTGTTTTACACTTAAAAAGACTAAACTGTTAAGATGGCAACAGCCAGTGCTTTTACTTTTTGTACACTTGCACTGATACAGTCAAGTTCTGTTAATAGGCCAGCGAATGCTATGCACTGCTAGATAAATAATGGTTTCACAAAGTTAGCAGAGAAGTGCACTGACTGGACTATTAATAGTTGAAAAAAATCAATATAAAACTATATGATCCTTCATTAAGTAGAAAGCATGAAATGCAATGCAGTGTACACAGCAAAACTATTTAGTTGATTTGTTCCTCTGCAAAGATCTAATAAATTTGGTGTTTTTGAGAAACAATTTCAGCTTTGCAGAGTGTAAATCTGGAGTCAGAGCCTGATCCAACTCAAGGGTGAAACAGAGACTCTGTGGTGGTATTACTCTCCCTCTGCTTTGGTTTAATGCTGGATATGGTGTAAATCCAGTGCGGTGCCAAACCTTGTTTGAGAAGTGCTCAGGGAGGCGGCATTCATTGGACTCCTGAATACTTTGCAAGTCTGCCTGATTGCAAAAGGTTAGAGACATCGGCCTGAATTTTTAGAACACATCCCCGTTGACTCAGACGACCCCGCAGCCACTTTATGCTTAAATGAGCACTGATTGGCACAAAAGCAAAAAATGCTGGAAAAACTCAGCAGGTCTGACAGCATCTGTGGAGAGGAATACAGAGTTAACGTTTCGAGTCCACATGGCTCTTCATCACATTGATTGGCAGTAGGCAGTACTTCCACTCCGCCTCTCCCCCCCCCCCCACCCCCATCAACTCAGCTGCACTGCAGTGGCTGGAAGAGGAACTGCATGGAGCTGCCTAAGCCGAAGTCCCAGGAACCAGGTTAAGTGTTAGGAGTCTAAGGTCGGGGAGGGTAGGGAAGGCCTCGGGAAGCAGGGGGTGGGGGGGGTTTCACTAGGTGGGGGCAATTGGTATCTCGAGGGATAAGCCAGCCAGGAGGGGAGGGAGGTCTAGAGGTCACCAGGCCTTAAGGGGAGGGCACCCCCAGTCAGAAGGGGGTTTCTGATGGAGGCATTTCCCCACCAACTTCCTGCCTGAGATCTAACTTTACCTCCATAGGGCTTCAATCTGCCTGCTAGCCTAAAAATTGAGACCGAGTAGGAAACGGCCCTTAAGTGGTCATTAACTGGCCACTTAAGGGCCTCATTTGGGGCAAGGGTGGGGTTCCCATCCAAGGCCTTTCCCACCCCAGCTTAAAATCACTGAGGTCGGGGTGGGCGGGAGTCCAGAGGGAATCCCACCCCCATGCCTAAAAACCCGCCGGGGAGGTGGTGGGGGACGGGATGGAGAGTAAAATTCTGGCCATGGATTTCTCCTTCCCTGCTCTCTTTTTTAAAAAAAAGTCCTGCCTGGGTATTTTAACCAAGCAAGCGATCTCGCCTAACTGATACTCTTAGGGATCATTCTATAGCTTTTTGTTTTCTCTAGGGAAATGTGTTTCTAGAGTGCTTGGCTTTTGCCTAAATAGGACAATAAAAAATTCCAGCCCAGCAGAATCAAAGAACTATAGACAAGACCTACTTGCCTGGAATCCGAATTGCACAGACTAATCGCTTGCACTGCAGCTACTGGGTGTCTATGTACCTTAATTCCAATTTTCCTGTAGGCATATTGAATTACATAGTTGGTTAGGTCTGTCTGTCAGTTTTGTTCTACATTAAACTTCCCTGGCTTGTATTTCTTGCTTAAATCAGTGATTTTAAAATATTTTAATTAAATCTTTACACTTCTTCAAAACACTGTTGCACGTGTTTATGGTTTGAAAACAATATCTACTGTGGTGGCACAGGGCTGGCAGACAACAGAATTATATCAAATTTTGAGAAGCAAGAAGGATGACATCAAAGAGCTCCACTCCAGTAAAGCACCATTTTGAATATGGGATATTGCACCAATTGCAGGCAATGAGAAGCATTTTCTTCTGAGAGTTGCTCTACTCTACTTTGAAAAATTGGAATTTGGGCCTCACCAACTGAATAGTACATTTTGGGTCCACATGGTCAGCCACACTGTTGTCTCACTCAGTGGGATTTCCCTTGTGTGATTCTATTCCTACCTGTGTGATTACAGCGCATTCAACAATATTGTTTCTATTCACTCTTTTGTCCCATCACTTCAAACAAATCTATCCTTTTTCTACACACTGGCCTCAGCAAGTTTATTCATTGGTATTGAGTCAACTTTCATAGGCATGTTTCTCTACAACCCTTGTGGTCTACCGCTTGTGGGTGAATCATAACTTCCTCTCCAGCTCAACATTTGGAAGACTAAGCTATCACGGTCAGCCCGTCATAAACTCTTCTCCCGAGGTCACTCCATTACCCTCCTTAACCCTCTTCGAGCCAGGCCAAACACTGTGTAGCGCCCTGTGCAATCTTGAGTTGAGCTTTAAATCCCACATTCTCTCCAGACCATGCTGGCCTATTTCTACATTTTACGATGCTAAACTCTAGACTTAGCTCAGCCTCATCCATGTTTTTGTTACCTACACACTGGAGTACACTGTGTCCCTGGGTCAAAAAGATGGCGTGTGCGATCTGATTTTGATTCACTGGCTGTTCCTTTAATAATTTTTGAACTGCTTGTGCATGGATTTACAGTTCAGACGTGCACCAAGTTTATTTCAATACTGTGGCCAGGATTTTCCGGCCCCACCATGGCGGAACCCGCCGCCGTGGGTGAGCCAAAAGCCCATCGACTTGCCGCAGGATTGGAAGGTGCTGACGGTGAGCAGGGCCGGAAGATCCCAGCTTACGTTGCAGGTCTTGCTCATGGGTTAGAAGTAGGGGCAGTTCAAACGTAATGCTGTGTCATTGGTTCAGTTTGTATATAAGTGATAGCTCTTTTTTCAGTCGACCGATAACATTTTTTCCACGTAGCTATTCTGTTGAAATAAGGGGTCTGTTGAAATCCCGAAAGAGAATAATAATTCCAATTTCCAAGTGATTAATAAGGCTCAAATAGCAGTAGGAAATTCAAGAAACACGTTAACTTTTAAATCAAGCATTAGCTTAGTTCTTAAAGCTGTGATATTAATTCGCTTATTCTAGTTGCGTTGACTGCAGGATGCCCACTGTAAATATATGTTATGACTGCTACGGTTGTATTTGTTCCATCTTCTGTAAGTTGAAAATATCAAGCAAATTTATTTTAAGTTCTGGTGTATCTTTGTTCTTGTCTTTGTAAACTTATGTGGCTTCATTCTGCCCTATCTATGCATTCTCCTCCATGACTCTGCACACTGGGATTTCCTGAATCTGGCCTTGTACATTCCTCCATCTTTAGTGGCATGACCAGTGCTTCCGTCTGAGTTCTGGAACTGAGCCAATGAGGTGGCAGAACATTGACTCATAAATGTTGACGTATGAAATCTTGACCAAAAATTGTTACACAGGAATTAAGGTGGAGAGTGCTCAGAAAAAGCACAAGTATTTTAATGTATTACCGTTATTAGTGGGGCTCCCATGTGATTGCACATGGGGCTTCATGAGCTGTGTTGTGTTAAAATGTCTAATTTTGATCTTTCCAAAGAATGCAACAACAAAACACCCTAAATCAATGGATAACAGAAGCTGCCTGTAAAATGGTGCAGAATTTTAATTAAAAATTTTAAAAGTTTTTTTTTTTAAAATCATACGATCTCAAAAGGAAAACTGAACAAACACATCATGGTGCACAAGTAATAAAAGGATGCTGACAAACACTGCACAATTGCAATTAATAAATTAATGAAGCACTGGGCACCAGCAGATTAATATATTCAGTAGTGGTGCTCGTTAAATTAACTAGCCGCAAGCAGTAGTAAAACTAAATGGAGGGGTGGTGAGGTATAAATTAATAAATTCATAGACCAGAAGGCACAATGACAAGTTAATAAGGTACTATTCCAACACACCGCACTATCCTAGTATCCCATGTAAAAGTTTCTGTTAGACTGTGGATTAAAATTACAATGGCTGCAGTTTGAAGGACATGTTGACTGGAACAGTGTTGCTACAATGTTGCTGTCCCGGAACAGAGTGTGCCATGAAAGACAGGGTGGTGCTGAGGAGTCCGGTCTAATGAGGAACTGCCTGGCAACAACGCTTTAATTGGCTCCTGACCAGGTGACCAGGGTTTGTGTGACAACAGTGCTGCGGAATAGCTCCTAACCTGAAGGAAAAAAAAACCTCTGTCTCCAGTGTGTGTCAGATTCCAGTAATTCTACAATAATAGGTAGCTGGCTTTTTCTCCTTGTAACTCTATAACCCTTTCTCTCTTTCTGGAAACCCCTGTCAAGAGGCAAAGGGGAAAATCACCGTTAGAGACATTGACAAGCATGTGCTCAACCAGTGAACTACAGACTGAAAGTGCTGGAAGACCACTTTGTGTCATCAACAAAGAACTGAAAAGAATTTGGAAGACATTGATCAAAATTAACCCATCAAATCTTGTACTCCAGAATTGGTGCTATTGAACGGTTTTATCCCATCCTTAAAATCCATGTTTTTGTGAGTCTTATATATATATGTGTGTGTATAGGAGTTTAAGAAGGGGTAGAGTTTAGGTTATAGAGTCAGAAATTAGTGGTTCATATTTCTTTCTTTTGCCACTGGTTAAAGACAATTTGTTCAATAAACAGATATAAAAAACAAAAAACTGCGGATGCTGGAAATCCAAAAAAACAGAATTACCTGGAAAAACTCAGCAGGTCTGGCAGCATCGGTGGAGAAGAAAAGAGTTGACGTTTCGAGTCCTCATGACCCTTCAACAGAACCAAGTAATATTAGGAGAGGGGTGAAATATAAGCTGGTTTAAGGTGGGGGGGGGGGGAGAGAGAAGTTGGGGGGGGGGGGTCCACCCCACCCCCACTAGAGCTGTACCTTGTGTCCTGCCATCCATTCTTAATTAGCACATTCGTTTAGATAATATCACCACTTTCAACACCTCTTTGTTCCTTTGTCTGTGACATCTTTTGATTATCTGCTCCTATCACTGCTTGCTTGTCCCTACAACCACAACCCCCCCCCCCCACCCAACTTCTCTCCCACTACCCCCCCCATCTTAAACCAGCTTATATTTCACCCCTCTCCTAATATTACTCAGTTCTGTTGAAGGGTCATGAGGACTCAAAACATCAACTCTTTTCTTCTCCGCCGATGCTGCCAGACCTGCTGAGTTTTTCCAGGTAATTCTGTTTTTTTGTTTTGTTCAATAAACAGTTATTTACTTATTAAGTTTACAAACCTGGTGTGCGTATTCTGTTAACCTGAATTAAACAATTAGGTGGGTTGATCAAACTTTTTCACTTTTGTCGTAGCTCGGGGAGCAGTGGGGCTTGATATTGCAGCGCACTATCCCCGGTGAGTCGCGACATCCATCTGTTTATTTACTAATGGGAAACAATGTGTTATTACACCACTTTCTGGATTTCCATTAACACAGATTCTTTGATGATACCAAATTCAGTCAGTCTGAGAGAAAAATAATTTTAAATACTTTATTTCAAAAATGCATAAGAACATGATCTCAACACTGAAAAGTATGATTTAGCACCACAACACAAATATATACCGCAAGACTCTACAAATCAAGAAATTATACACAAACTTAGCAAATATGTACAACATATTCTAACATATAAACAAGTTTACTACAGCAGAATTTCATTTATCAAATATTATGTATGTAAAAATCTTACCCTTCAAAAATAAGGCACATATAATTGTTAAGGTCAGTGCAGAGTCATCACTGGGCAACTGAGAATGGAAATGTTCAAACTGTGTTCATACATCAATAGAGTGATTTATTTTTGTACTTGTGGAATGTAGTGACAACCGATCCAAACATGAATATGATGAGTTAGACGATGGAGGTGCCTGTAAATATTATGTTGCAAGCTTTTTGAAGCGGTCCAGATTTCTGCGTGTGCGCAATGAACAAAGTTTTCAGCTGCTTCACAACCGTACACAAGAGTAACTCGGGAGTCAAAAAACAGGAAAATTCTGTGCTCTTATAGTCCACAACTTCCACACGTCTGTCCACCATGTCTAGCAAGCAACAGTTTTTAGAAATGGTAATACTGTATAGATACACTGTTTGCCAACACCAATTTTAAACAAAGAACTGAGAAGCTATCATTACCTCTTTAATGCACAAAAAGCAGCTAGACAACACTATTTTAAAAAAAATACACTTGGCTTTGAACCTTAGGAAGTTTGCCCAGATTTTGCGGTTTCTCCAGAAGTGTCCTATGTCCCACTGCACAGTGAATATACTCTGCACTTATGGGGAAAGATAAGCAAGGAGTTCTTTCCCCCACCATCTTCCAATTTCTAACATAAGTGCCATTGTAAATTTCCATTCTTGACAACAGTCTTCAAACTTATAATTGGAAGAGATGAAGAGTTTGACTTCTCCAACTCTTGAAAAAAACAAAATTACTTGAATTTTCAATGTTGAATTTTTTAAAATAACTTTTAACTGATTGAGGGCAACCAGGGGAGGGGGGAGTATCTCAATACTGATTTTTTTTTTAAAAGTTTGTTGCTTGCTTTTGCAAATTCTCTAAAGCAGACCAGCTGCAGAGTGTGACTAGTACATGTGGCAACTGTGAATATAAACTGGCAAAACATCATCATATTCATCTATATAAAAAAAGACACCATACACATCAATGAGCATTTCCGAGTCTTCTTATCCATTCAGTTTTCCGACTTAGTTGCTGATATTCAGGATCAACCTCATTTCGATAAGGTCTAAATTAAAATAAAAGTTAAAGCTGTAAAATTTTGCTCTTAGTACATCATGGGCCATAAACATGCAGAGTATGACATTAGGGGCAGATTATTCTGTTTGGTGTGCGAGGGTGGGCTCTGCACGCTGACGCGTAAAATGACGCACGGCGACGTCAGACATCCGTCCCGACGTCATTCTGATCTTTCATTCGGCAGGCGCACACCGGAGTTGGCTGTGTGCCTGCCGAACTGTCACAGGTCTGTTAAGGCCATTAATCAAACAATTAAGCCAATTGAGAAAGCTGCCCGTCCAACCTTAAGGTTGGCTGGCAGGTGAAGAGCCCAGGCAGCCTTCGCATTTTTCATGAAACTTCATCCACGGGCGGGATGAGGTTTCATGAAGGGTTTATAACTTTAATAAATATTTTTGGAGCATTTGCAAAACATGCCCCAGCTCATGTGACACTGTCACATGAGAGGACATGTGTAAATGATTTGTTAGCTTCTTTATTTAAAATTAACATTATGAAATTAATCTCCCTGAGGCAGCTCTGTGCCTCAGGGAGATTTCTGCACTCTTTCGCGCACATGCGGGTGCGCGTCACACTGGGCTGGCCTTAATTGGCCCGCCCATACAAAGTGGGCGGCGATCGGCTCCCTGCCTGCCCATGCCAGCTCCCAACCGACTGGGAGAAAATTCTCCCCCAGGTAGTTCCTCACACTGTGAAAATAATTCTTGACACCACTGTCATATTTCCAAATGTGTTCAAATGAAATGCCCTACCCTGAATTTTATAATTCTGCTTCAATAAAAGAGATGGCTGCAAAGCACAAAATCAACACCGGAAAATCATGGCTCTTTGGAGCGTATGAAAGAATAAAAGATTGGGAAAACGGGCAGGAGGTTAGTGGTGTAATGTAGTAACTAATTATGAGTGATCTGGGACTCACTCTGAATGCAGACTCAATTACAAGCAAGTTATCTGGCAGCATCACAAAGAAATTTCTTGCATTGTACTCGCATTCATTTCAAGCAAGAGCTTCCATTAGCATTACCTTTTAAAATTAAACTATTAAAAGAATGTTTAACAAACTTTCCCATTTTCCCCCTTTTATGGTTCAGCACTCAATAATTCTTTGGCGATTAGGAAAGATGTATATATTGTAGGTCTAAGTAGAGTCAGTTTTCTTATTTTTTTTGAGAGCAGTACCAATTCTTCATTTTAAGATGTACTTGACACATCATAGGTGAGCCACCTAGTTAATGGAGGAAGAAGAAAATGCAGGCAAGTTCATTTTTTGGATTGGTGGCACATGCATACTATATTCAGCACACCTTTATCTGAAAGATAGTTACTGCTCCTCAAGAGTGATCAATCCACTTTCTTTGGGTAAATGGTTGGAAATAAAAAAATGTACACTCAAATATATACTGTCCTTGGATGTAAAGCGCTTTGGGGCATCCTGAGGTCCTGATAGGTGTTCTATAAATGCAAATCTCCTTTTACTGTGGGCCATAATCCGACACTGTTTAAATGTCCAAACGTCAAAAGAAATTGAAGGGGAAGGAGAATGATCTGATCGTTAATTCAGTCCTTTTCTTTAACTGTAGAACACTGTGTCTTTGATTAAAAAACACAATGAACAAGTAAAGCAACATCTTGTTCACATGAAATGTGAAGACAACTTCAAATGATTGTAAAAGTTTTCTTACCTTAAAACTCCTCTTTGTTTAAAGTTGTATCTTTTAGTAGTCAGACAGCTCGGAGTCCCTAGAGTCAACATGGAATAATTTCAGCCAGTATTACCACTATTTTTTTTTACATAAAGGAAAAGATTCCCTCTTTTAGAAATCTTACAATTATATCCTTGGCACTAATGGATCTTTTAAGGCTTTATCACTCATTGGTTGTTTGAGTTTGCTGCCACCCCAACTGCAGGAAGCACATCCACCGACTATACAGTCGCAGTGCCTGTGACGTCACTGACACCTGCAGCAAGGAACATGATCATCTGTAATATTGAGCAATGTAAAGATATTTTAACAAGTGCAGCATCAAGGCAATGTGCTTTAATCACCATGGTTAAGGACTACAGTTTTCACAGAATATTGAACCCCAAAACACTAGTTAAAAGTCCTTGGATTGTGATTTGCTCATTGCCCTGCTCACTGCCTCACTGGCCACCCAGCTCCCGAACACTCACTGTCTCCATCTCACTCACCGCCCTTCTCCCTTGCTGGGGCGGTGAGTGAAGTGGCAAGGAGGAGGTCCGGAAACACGTGGGTGCAGTGAGTGGGCGGCAAGCGTACACCAGGCACACAATGGTGATGTCAGTAGCACTGTGCATGTGCCTATGGGTTGGGTGGGTGTCGACTTCCTATTCCAGACGCACAATGATGGCATCAATGACTTCCTGTGCCAGTGCGGTGGCAGGAGATGATGTTTTTGTTATTCTTTCACAGGGTGTGGGTGTTGCTGACCAGGCCAGCATTTGTGGCCCATCCTTAATTGTCCTCTAGGAGGTGGTGGTCAGCCACTGCAGTTCATGTGGTGTAGGTACACCCTCGGCACTGCTAGGAAGGGAGTTCCTGGATTTTGATCCAGCCACAGTGAAGGAACGGCGATATAGTTCCAAGTCAGGATGGTTTGTGGCTTGGAGAGGAATTTGCATGTGGTGATGTTCCTATGCATCTGACCCTTGACCTTCTAGGTGGTAGATGTCGTGGGTTTGGAAGATGCTGTTGAAGGAGCTCTGGTGAGTTGCTGCAGGGCATCTTGTAGATGGTGACTGCTGCTACTGTGTGTCATTGGTGGAGGGATTGACTGTTGAAGGTAGTAGATGGGGTGCCAATCAAATGGGCTGCTTTGTCCTGGATGGCGTCAAGCTTCTTGAGTATTGTTGGAGCTGCACTCTTCCAGGCAGGTGGAGAGTATTACATCACACTCCTGACTTGTGCTTGTAGATGATAGACAGGCTTGTAAGTAAGTGGCGAGTAAGGAGGCGAGTTACTTGCCGCAGAATTCCCAGCCTCTGACCTGCTCTTGTAGCCACAATATTAATACTTGCACTGAATGTTTAGCCCATTGCTGCAACCATGCTAACATACTGAACCAATAGATGACATGACTGATGCGAGTTAAAAATATTACACACCAGATACCGTAGACATAATGTGCTGAGAATTGCCTTAAATGCAGCCAGTAGCCATACTAAATTACAAGGAAACAAACAGGTAAAATACTCGTATCCAACAAGGCACTTTCTGAATCAAGACACAGATTCAGAGATAGCTCAGTAGGAGTTAAGCTTTATGCTCTTCAGATAGAGAGTTAGAAGCTCTAGAGATGTTAGGGGAGTAAATTTGGCACCTGACAGCTCTGAATTCTGCAGTTCCGGTAACCTGAGATCATCAGTATGCTAATGAAACTGAGGCAATTAACCCCAAAAGAGGTAAATTCTTCAAATATACTTCAGTCAGATTAGTCAATTAAATGGAGTGGTATCTCTGAAAATCAAGGGTATGAGAGAAGGTGTTTTGAAATGACAAATCAGTTTTTAGAAGTCAAGCTGTTAGTGTCTTTAGTTCTCTTTTTAAACAAATAATCTTTATGTGCAGGCTTCTGGTTGTAGGCCGGGATGTAAAGATCTGATAGTTCCTGGACAAAGAGTTACAGTAAAGGGGTTAAAAATTCACCTGGTGCCTTGGTAAATATTTGTTAGGATACAATTCAAGTGTTAACGATACTCATGTAAATAATCATAATATCATGCACTTAATACCTTACAAAACTTGCTGCAGAGACAAACTCTTCAGAGTTTGTTCACACCCTCCAAAAACACACTGATGTCAGTTATTTACATCCAAAGGTTTTTTTTGGATTGATCCAAAATGGATCACTTGCCTAAAGGCCAATTACATTTTCCTTATTCTTTCTTTCTCCCAAAACCATTTTGTTTGTGATTTTACAGGATTATGAAAGATATTTTCTTCCCTTTACTTCTCATAGTGGATTTATAGTTCTTCCTGAAGTGGAACTGCACAGTAAGCTTTTCCTACTGTTGAGTTATGTCTCCACTAACCCACACTTGGTATTCTCCACAGTTATAGCTGACTGGCAATCATATCCAATGTCAGCATCAAGCTATTCTGTAAAGATATACCTGTCTCCCCAGCAAACA
This sequence comes from Cetorhinus maximus, assembly GCF_964194155.1. Lineage (NCBI taxonomy): Eukaryota > Metazoa > Chordata > Chondrichthyes > Lamniformes > Cetorhinidae > Cetorhinus > Cetorhinus maximus. The sequence continues at coordinate 17,144,763 of NC_135885.1, read as the reverse complement.
TTTGACCCCCTCATCAATAAAGAACAAAAACATATCTCAAACACTATTAACTCAGTATTTTAATTTAACATCTTAAAGTATATAACATTGACATTTAAAAAATAAATTCTGCCAATTACATCTTGGCCATTTGTAACTTCTCTGCTCAGTTGTCCTGTGACACACATTGTCTCATTACACTTTGATTATCGTACCTTCAGTGTCAGAGCGAAGACTACAACCTCCAAGATATAATTCTCTGAAAATGGCAGCCAAAGATAGTTTTTTGTTATTTATTTGTTCATGGGATGCGGGCGGCACTGGCCAGACCAACACTTGTTGCCCATCCCTAATTGCTCGAGAAGGTGGTAATGAGCCGCCTTCTTGAAATGTTGCATCCATATGTTGTGGGAACAGCCAAAGTGCCGTTAGGAAGGGAGCTCCAGGATTTTGATCATGCGACAGTGAAGGAACGGTGATATAGTTCCAAGACAGGATGGCATGTGGTTGCAAGTTGGTGTTCTGATGCATCTGCTGCCCTTGTCCTTCTGGGTGTTAGAGGTTGTGGGTTTGGAAGGTGCTGTCAAAAGAGCGCTGGTCAGTCGCTGCAGTGCATCTTGTAGATGGTACACACTACTGCCAGTGTGTCAGTGGCAGAGGAAGTGAATGTTGAAGGTGGTGAATAGGGTTCCATTCAAGTGGACTGCTTTGTCCTGGATGGTGTCAAATTCTTGAGTGCTGTTGGAGCTGCATTCGTCCAGTCAAGTGGAGGGTATTCCATCACACTCCTAACTTGTGCCTTGTAGATAGAGGACAGGCTTTGGGGAGTTAGGAGGTGAGTTAACTGCAGCAAAATTCCCAGCCTCTGACCTGCTCTTGTAGCCACAGTATTTATATGGCTTGTCCAGTTCAGTTTCTGGTCAATGGTAACCCCCAGGATGTTAATAGTGGGGGATTCAGCGATGATAATGCCACTGAATTAAGGGGAGATGGTTAGATTCTCTCTTGTTGGGGATGGTCATTGTCTGTCACTTGTGTGGCACAAATAGCGTGAAAAACTCAGCAATTCAACTGGTTGGTTTTGTGGTGCTTGATATATTGTGAGTGGTAGCTTTGAAGAAAAATTGAGGAATTTGGCTGCTCAGTTTTGTGCAGATTGCACCTGGTGACGGTTACATGTTCCTTGTTACTGCTTTTGATTCATTCTCATTAGCTAGTTGGTATTTGATTGGTGCCTTAACAGATAATTATTTTTGGATTAATTAGAACTCTATGTCTTACGGATACTTTATAGACATCTGTTTTTGGGTCCAATCATATGGCCTGGAGAATCTTTTCTGGTCTTCTACTTTGTGTGTGAGTGTGATGCCTTGGTATTCACACTTCCAGGTATGACCAGGATGAAAGACTAAATTGTAAAGATTTACAATATCTTCCATGAATATTCCAAATTAAATTTTTCTTGTCCTCCAATTTGCCTCTATAATTTATGAACCCTTGCTAACTAGTGCTTTTTGCACTAAGTGAAAATATCATTAATTCTAATTCTTTGGCAGGGCAGGCAGTCATGAGGGGAAATGTTAGAAATTTACTTAAGACTGTGTTAGAAGCATGCTACAAAAACACACAATTATGGGCATTTACTGTTCTGCATGGGAGACTGGCATGCTAAGTCTTAGGAAATGATGACAAGATCATGCAATAAAGATAAGCTGAAGAGTTAGAGCCAACACAATTAGGTTCTCATTTAACCAGCTAACCTCCAAGGTCCCATCATCTTGGTTTGAAAGGCTACTGTTCATATGATGAATCTGAAATATGCAACAATCTGTATTTGAGATCACTATTTCATGAAGGTTGGAGGAAAAAAAGAATGTGCCTTTTACTACTAAGGTTGTTACTTTCTCCCCAGTTATGTCCTAACAACAGCAGGTTTATATAAAAACAAAAAACTGCGGATGCTGGAAATCCAAAACAAAAACAGAATTACCTGGAAAAACTCAGCAGGTCTGGCAGCATCGGCGGAGAAGAAGAGTTGATGTTTCGAGTCCTCATGACCCTGTTCTGTTGAAGGGTCATGAGGACTCGAAACGTCAACTCTTTTCTTCTCCTCCGATGCTGCCAGACCTGCTGAGTTTTTCCAGGTAATTCTGTTTTTGTTTTGAGCAGGTTTATATAGCTCATCTCCATGCTAAGTGTCATTAATGAATGCCACTTCAAATCTTTTGTGCAAATTCATGCGAAAAATCTCAGATTTCACAAGCAGCTCAGTAAATTTTAATGAATGTGGATTTAAAATAAAGATAATATGTTGGATATCAAAGGATGTTAATTTATTTACTGTAGATTGAATTTTCACACTGTGTAGGTTGAAACTGAGATTTATCCAAACAGGAATTTCTTATTGCTATTGGGTAAACTGTCTCTTTAATTCAGGCAATTAGGGCCCATCTAGCTCTCCTCACTCAACAGTGCTAATTTAATGCAGAACCTTTGTTTTCACTTGAAGAAAGGATAGACGGGGACTCCAAATATTAATATGGTCCATGCCTACAGACATTGGTGTCAACCAATGAGATTGCATGATATATCCATGGAATTAAAGTACAACTCCACAATAACTGAATCACTGAAGGTGTGCAAGCTTTCAAAGAGAGAACGGCAGATAACAAGGATTTCTAATTTAGACAAAAAAAGCCAGTAAAAACAAATCCAAAAATCATGATCAAAGTAAACAAACTTCAGGGTCTCAATTTGGATGAGTGGACTTGTGCTAACAGGTCCTAGGTTCAGGCCTAACCAAAATGCCAATAAAAATCTATATCAAAGCCAGACAATAAAATATTTGATTTATAATAAATCTGGAGCACAAGTTTAAAATGTTGCATTTCCCTTTGAACATTTCCATCTTCAACTGCTTTAGATTATAATTTTACTATGTATACTCACCATTTAAAAGTAATTTTAAATGGGTAGAATGGTTGGAAAGGGCCTTGCTGGTGAAAAGAGCAGTGTCTCTCCAAACACTCCTAATGATCATTAAAAATCAATTTGTTTAAGGCTTCTGTGCCGTAAGATTCTATGGTTCTAAGCTCACACAGATCAACTACTTGACTATATGTTTATTTCATTCACTAGATGGCAGTAAAACCTCATGCTTCATTATCTCTGGCCAGAATTTGCGGTAAATAGGGCATCTAGCTGTATCTGCTTTTAGCCCTGCAACCTCAAAAGATTTTTGATTACAAAGTAGCTGAAAGTGAGAACTGATAATGGCACAGCGAGGGAGACAGGGCATCTAGGACTAGAGTGTACAGGGTAACCATCAGGGTGTCTCCCTGTCCGTGGGACTTAAGCGTTGTGAAATAAATATAGGAAGGACTGAGGAGGAGATTGATTAATAGAAGGTGGGTGCAATGTCAAATCAGGTAAAGGGAAAGAGAGGGAAAGAAATATTGGATTAAGAATGAGTGGAAAAGAAAAGGGAAGAGAGAGAAAGACTTAAAATCTTGCTGTTGACACTTTTGAAATCTCACTGAAAAGTTCAAAACCCGAGGATTTTTGTGATAGTTAATTGTCAGTGCCAGAGAGGCTGGTTGGCAATAATTAATAATTTACATATCATTTAAAATGTATTTATCCTACTAATTAATAGCCCTAAATATATGTGGCAGGTTTATAAATACAACAAAGTTGCATCATTTAATACATGCCAAAGGTGATGCAGAGTGCTAGATATTGTTTTTGTGAAACTAATAGTAGAGTGATGCAACTCAACTCAGACAAACTTTTGGGTATTCCATTTAACCATGCATCTGCTCCTCATCTGAAGTTGCTGTACCATTTATGGATAAATAACAGTGAGCACCGTTAGCTCATCATTATTTTGACAACAAATTCTGGCCCAACTATTATTAGATTTGAGGTTGTGTACTCAATAGTTGCATTGGGAATATTCAAATTAACACAATGGGAATCTATGTATTTTGACCTCAAAACTAAGTGCAAAATTTAAAAACATTTATTTGCAGAGCGCTCATGACTTTGAAAGCATGGGGCTACATTCTCCCTCCCCCTTTCACTGACTTAAATTGCACTAGTGTCACTTTGCTGTTATCACTAGTAACTCGTGTTACATTTCAATTATAAAAAAGGAGCAAATATCAAACTGCAGTACTGAACCAAACATGGATAATTTGGAAGCAAATGTATGGCTTTTGAGTCATGCAGCATTATGATAAGCACTGGAACTGAAATTTCAAATGTATGGGAAGTGATTAAGCACAATTGGCACAGCATTATTTCTGCCTCTCACAATTGTTGAGAAAATTATGAACTTAATTCAAAATTAACCAAAGGCGCACACAATACGGTAAGCAATGAGGCTGACATTCAGGCCAAAACAAGAAGTCAGAATAAACTAATATTTCCAACTTGCTACTAAAGCAAGCTGTCACAGTCTGTGTTACAACTCATAGGATTGTGCATGATGAAGGTAATTTAACTGAAAGTTTGAATTTCAGACAGCAATGCAGTCTATATTTTAATACTATCGCTTGGGACCTAATTTTGTGGGAAATGAGTGATTCCATTTAAAATTTGTTGCAGCATGTAATGTACACACATTATACACGAGACAAAAAGCTGTGGGAGAGTGGATTCCAAGTACCAACATGGTCAATGCATATTCAAGCCTTTGACCTCATCTGAATTAGTACTACTTACTCCTTGCCTCTTTCTCACAATTGTTGGGAAAATGAAGGTTTTAACTGGAAATGAGCCAAACACGTGCACACAATACACCAAGCCAAGGAGGCTGGCAGACATTAAGGCAAAACAAGAAAGTTTGACAGGGTGGGTAAAAAAAAGATGGCTTCATGCTTTTTTTTTAGTTTATCAGAATTTAACAATTTATGCAACGGCTAACACTGCCACAGAAATAATGGGTGTGAAATTGGCCTTTGGTAGGAATACAAAACACTCAATAGCGAGTCAACAGCCAGTTCTATATACCACTTGATTCTCTTTTCAACTAATTTCAATGGAAAATGGAGACTGCAGATGTGCTAAATTGTCAAAGACCGATTTTATTCACAATATACATAAACAAATTGTCCACATAGTTACTTGATAACTTGAGGGTTATATGATGGGGTCAACTTTCTGGCGAAATACAGTATTGTCCACCCTTGATCTCTGTATATCACCCTTGCATTCAATATGGTTAATAAGTTATTAACTGATACTCAAGTTTACAGACACATTTGGGATGTAGAATACAGAGTTAAGTATTCTTTGAATCAGAACATCTCAGTGCATATTACAATCAAATGCATTAATTTTGAAATGCAGTTAGCATTTTACAGGTAAATAGAACAGCTATTTTGCACACCCTAAGGTGCCATAAACAGAAAATTAAAGAAAGAGTATTTAATCTGTTTTAACTGGCATTGGCTAAGGGAAAGATGTTGATCAGGACACCAGAATAACTCCCTTCTCTTCAAGTGTTGCCATGGCATCTTTTAAGGGGTTTTGCTTTAAAGTCTCACATAAAAGATGGCATTTCTCATAATGCAGCAGCATTGGTACTCTTATTTATGAATACTGCAAACAGTAAAAGAACTAGGTCAGAATCCACAGCCCTGTTGACCCTGCAAAGTCCTGCTTACTAACATCTGGGAGCTAGTGCCAAAATTGGGAGAGCATTCCCACAGGCTCGTTAAGCAATAGCCTGACATACTCACGCAATCATACCTTACAGGTAATGTCCCAGACACCACCTTCACCATTGCTGGATATGTCACTCCTGCCACATCCAGTTGTGAATGGTGGTGGACAATTAAACAACTCACTGGAGGAGGCGGCTCCACAAACATCCCCATCCTCAATGATGGGGGAGCCCAGCACATCAGTGCAAAAGACAACAATATTCAGCCAGAAGTGTCGAGTGGATGATCCATCTTGGCCTCCTCTGGAGGTCCCCAGCATCACAATAAAAAAAAACAGATGCCAGTCTTCAGCTAATTCGATTCATTGTGTTATCAAGAAACGGTTGAAGGTATCCCTGACACTATTCCGGCAAGAGTGCTGAAGACGTTTTTTTTTAATGTTGGTTTTTTTAATATACTGCTGGCTAGGCCAGCATTTATTGCCCTTGTTCAGGGGGCAGTTAAGATTCAACCAGATCTGGATTCACATATAGGCCAAACCAGGTAAGGTTAGCAGGTTTCCTTCCCTTCCCAGATGGGTTCAAGGTTATCATCAGATGGTTATCATCTAATGATAACCATGAAACCATTGTCGATTGATCAAGCAGCTGATTGTCGATTGACCATCTGTCGATCAAATTCCACCATCTGCCAAGGTGGGATTCGAACTCAGGTCCCCGGAGCATCACCCTGGGTCTCTGGATTATTAGTCCAGCGACAATACTACAATGCTACCAACTCCCCACGTGCTCTGGAATGTGCCACACCCCTAGTCAAGCTGCTCCAGTACAACTACAACACTGACATCTACCCAGCAATGTGGAAAATTGCCCAGGTATGTCCTGAACACAAAGCAGGACAAATCCAACCCAGCCAATTACTGGCCCTTCCGGCTACTCTCAGTCATCAGTAAAGTGATGGAAGGGGTCATCAACAGTGCTATCAAGCAGCACTTGCTTAGCAATAACTTGTGCAGTTTGGGTTCCGCCAGGGCCACTCAGTCCCTCACCTCATTACAGCCTTGGCTCAAGCTTGGACAAAACAGCTGAACTCCCGATGAGAATGGCTGCCCTTGACATCAAGGCAGCATTTGACTGAGAATGGCATCAAGGAGCCCTTGCAAAACTGGAGTCAACAGGATTCAAGGGGAAAACTCTCCACTGGTTGGAGTCATACCTAGCACAAAGGAAGATGGTTGTCATCGTTGGAGGTCAATCATCTCAGTTCCAAGGCCCAACCATCTTCAGCTACTTTATCAAAGACCTTCCTTCCATCATAAGGTCAGAAGTGGGGATGTTCGCTGATGATTGTGCAATGTTTAGCACCGTTCGCGACTCCTCAGACACTGATGCAGTCCATGTCCAAATGCTGCAAGACCTGGACAATATCGAGGCTTGGGCTGACAAATGGCAAGTAACATTCATGCCATACAAATGACAAGCAATAACCATCTCCAACCAAAAGGAGAGATTCTAACCATCGCCCCTTGACATTCAATGGCATTATCATCGGTGAATCCCCATTACCAACATCCTGGGGATTACCATTTCCCAGAGGCTGAACTGGACGAGCCATATAAATACTGTGGCTACAAGAGCAGGTCAGAGGGAAGCTGCCTTCCCATGGCTCCCCAAAGCCTATCCACCATCTACAAGGCACAAGTCAGGAGTGAAATGGGATATTCTATACTTGCCTGAGTGAATACAGCTCTACCAACACTCAAGAAGCTCGACACCATCCAGGACAAAGCAGCACTCCTGATTGGCTCCCCATCCACAAACATTCACTCCCTGCACCACCGATGCACAGTGGCAGTAGTGTGTATCATCTACAAAATGCATTGCAGCAACCTGCCAATGCTCCTTAGACAGCATCTTCCAAACACATGACCGCTACCATCTAGAAGGACAGGGGCAGAAGATGCATGGGAATGCCACTACCTGGAAGTTCCCCTCCAAGCCACACATTATCCTGACTTGGAAATATATTGCCGTTCCTTCACTGTTGCTGGGTCAAAATCCTGGAACTCCCTCCCTAACAGCACTATGGGTGTACCTACACCACATGGACTGCAGCGGTTCAAGAAGGCAGCTCACCACAATCTTCTCAGGGGCAATTAGGGATGGGCAATAAATGCTGGCCTAGCCAGTGATGCCCACATCCCATGAATGAATAAAGAAGGTGAATTAACAGACTAAGTGTGGTTGAACACACAACACCGCACGATAGGTTTCAAATACGACCAAGACAGATCCTGCAGATTTATCAGCAACCCACCCAGATGTCAGTAAACATTGAGACAACCAATCTTAGTGAAAAAAACAAAAAGCTAAAAGCTACTGCGGATGCTGGAAATCCAAAACAAAAACAGAATTACCGGAAAAACTCAGCAGGTCTGGCAGCATCGGTGGAGAAGAAAAGAGTTGACATTTCGAGTCCTCATGACCCTTCGGCAGAACTGAAGTATAGTTAGGAGAGAGGTGAAATATAAGCTGGTCTAAGGTGGGGGGCGGGGGGAGAGAGAAGTTGAGGGTGGGGTGGTTGTGGGGACAAGCAAGCAGTGATAGGAGCAGATAATCAAAAGATGTCACAGACAAAAGGATCAAAGAGGTGTTGAAGGTGGTGATATTATCTAAGAAAAGTGCTAATTAAGAATGGATGGCAGGATACTCAAGGTACAGCTCTAGTGGGGGTGGGGTGGAAAGACTAACAAGGTATTAGTTGTAGATGGTTGTGGATGGTTGTAGATAGTTGTCTACAACTAATACTTTGTTAGTCTTTCCACCCCACCCCCTCTAGAGCTGTACCTTGAGTATCCTGCCATCCATTCTTAATTAGCACTTTTCTTAGATAATATCACCACCTTCAACACCTCTTTGATCCTTTTGTCTGTGACATCTTTTGATTATCTGCTCCTATCACTGCTTGCTTGTCCCCACAACCACCCCACCCTCAACTTCTCTCTCCCCCCGCCCCCCACCTTAGACCAGCTTATATTTCACCTCTCTCCTAACTATACTTCAGTTCTGCCGGAGGGTCATGAGGACTCGAAATGTCAACTCTTTTCTTCTCCACCGATGCTGCCAGACCTGCTGAGTTTTTCCAGGTAATTCTGTTTTTGTTTTCAATCTTAGTGAAACCCTGTCTTTCTCACGGGGGATTCCAGTCTTCACCTTTGAAGATCTAGCCTCGGGATTCTCTCCAAAAGCTGCTCTGACTCGGACTGCCTCAATAACTGCTCACCTCCCAGGGTTTTAATCTCATCAACCGAGACTGTTCCACTGGATTTCCAGCTCTACACTCCAGCTCACACAGCACAACTTCAGCTCTTTGGTTGCGTTGAGCAGAACACTACTGGCTACAAATGGGTACCTTTGTTCCAATGGGCCGCAGCACTGAATCACCAATCTTCTGTTGCCTTCTTTGATCTAAAGGACTTCTCCCGACCCCTCATTACTTAAAGTCTGCCAACTGCAGCCCTTTTACCACTTGGAGCCTCTTTCTTTGCTCCTCTCTTTCTTTCTGTCCTCTCTCCCTGTCTGGGACTTTTGGGACCTCCCCCTGTTCGCTGAGTCACGTGATACAGTTTTCAAACCATTTTTTTCTTTTTAGGTAGGCGCACTAGGCCCGTCCTCAGCCTGAACAACTTCAAACACTGGGCTGTACATGCGCAGCCTGCTCCTGGTTTGTGCATGCCGGAAACTCCCGGGGGCATGCTGGGACCTGTAGTTCCCAGCCTCCGGCTGACAATAAGATAAGTCGTGTCCTGTAACAATATTAAGAAGGCTGCGTTTGTTGCCAACACTGTGCATGTGCAGGTTTGTTTTTTACTCTGGACTGGGTTTAAGAGCATGGGGCGATGTTACGGGCTGAAAACCAGGAAGCGTGGATTTCTTGTACCATCTTTGAGTTTTTACTCCTGCCAGTGTGAAACAAATTCTTGTATAAAGTTAGGTAAGGGAAATAATAAATTGAGCATTCAATGTAATAGTAACTGTTATAGGAATGTTGGATTTATAATAATGCAACTGCATGTGACCCTAACACAGTACATTGTTTCAGCTTCAAGGTATAATGCTAAATAAAGTCATATTTTATGTTTGTAGCTTTTTAGAATCATGTTTCACAAAGCAGCCCAGAAAATTGTAAAAGAGGCTGACCCTGAGGGCTATGAAGCAGACCTGTGAACCTCCTCCCCCATGAACCTCCTATCACCAATCCAACCCCGATCTGTCCCCCACCCCTGACCAAGCTCGCCCTTCCAGCCGCAACATTAATCTCACTGCTCCTTGGCTGCAGCCTTTCTTGGGGACTTCCCTACCTGACACACAGGCCAGGCCTCTGGGAGAAGTTTTCCCATGCAAGGGGAGAGGGTTTTGTGTCCGCGTAGGGGATTAAACTCTCTGAAATTGATGTCAGCTCTGGATCCCTGTTACGTTGTCCCATGGGTGATGTAATTGGACTTCTGTGCATGCATGGACCAGTGCACATTGCTGCTGGGTATCAGCGGCCATCTTGTGTTGGCAGGAGACAGTGTATTAACTATACTATGTCAATAAGTTAACATTTCCTCCTCAAATGCATTTCAAGTCACTCACCAGGGTCCCCCCAAATTTCTAATTTGAAAAAGTTTCAGGAATTTCTATCAAGTGGTCCCTGCTATCTATCCAAGTTGAATTCAAACTTGGTTTTAAGACGTAACGGTCAAACTGTGCCTGTAACTTTAACAGTATGCAAAATCCATTGTTATTTCAGAATGTCTACCTCTTTGTTCAGCATCACACTATACAAATGATTTGATAATACATGTTGCTTTGAATTGCACTCTGCTGCATTATCTGCATTGCTTTGTTCAAATTAAATATGATCTACCTAATTATAACATTCATTTTTTTAAAAATCAGCTCTAAAAGCCATATGCATTTAAGGGGGAAAAATGGTCTACAGGTCAGTACTTCTAATCCATGTGTAAAGGGGTACAAAGCTCGAAAACAACAAATGAAAATGCTGGCAATACTCAGCAGGTCTGGCAGCATCTATGGAGATAAACAGTTAAAGTTTCAGTTCTGATGGCTGACTGGATAGCAGCCATGGCATGCAAAATAAAAGAATAAATAAAGAAATAAGAAAAATATCAAACCAGTAAAAAAATAAATTGCAACAAAATGGAGGCAGAGTTTCTGATCTAAAATTGCTTAAACTTAATGTGGAGTCCAATGCTATCCATCTATTCACATATCATCTAGACATTTTTTTTATTCATTCACAGGATGTGGGCTTCGCTGTCTGGGCCAGCATTTATTGCCCATCCCGAGCTGCCCTTGAGAAGGTGGTGGCGAGCTGCCTTCTTGAACCGCTGTAGTCCATGTGGTGTAGGTACACCCAGTGCTGTTAGAGAGTTCCAGGATTTTCACCCAGCGACAGTGAAGAAACAGCGATATATTCCCAAGTCAGGATGGTGAGTGACTTGGAGGAGAACTTCCAGGTGGTGGTGTTCCCATCTATGTGCTGCCCTTGTCCTTCTAAGTGGTAGTGTTGTGGGTTTGGAAGATGCTGTCTCAGGAGCCTTGGTGAATTCCTGCAGTGCATCTTGTAGATGGTACACACTGTTGTTGCTGTGCGTCGGTGGTGGAGGGAGTGAATGTTTGTGGGTGTGGTGCCAATCAAGCGGACTGTGTCCAGCTTCTTGAGTGTTTGGGAGCTGCACACATCTAAGCAAGTGGGGAGTATTCCATCACACTCCTGACTTGTGCCTTGTAGATGGTAGACAGGCTCTGGGGAGTCAGGAGGTGAGTTACTCATTGCATGATTCCTAGCCTCTGACCTGGTCTTGTAGCCACAGTATTTATATGGCTAGTCCAGTTCAGTTTCTGGTCAATGGTAACCTTCATAATGTTGATAGTGGGGGATTCAGTAATGGTAATGCCATTGAACATCAAGGGGCGATGGTTGGATGCTCTCTTGTTGGAGATTGTCATTACCTGACACTTGTGTAGCGTGAATGTTACTTGCCACTTGTCAGCCAAGCCCCTGGATATTGTCCAGGTCTTGCAACATTTGGACATGGGCTGCTTCAGTATCTGAGAAGTCACGAATGGTGAACACTCTGCAATCATCAGCGAACATCCCCACTTCTAACCTTATGATGGAAGGAAGGTCATTGATGAGCAGCTGAAGATGGTTGGGCTGAGGAACTCCTGCAGTGATGTCCTGGAGCTGAGATGACTGACCTCCAACAGCACAACCATCTTCCTTTGTGCTAGGTATGACTCCAACCACTGGAGAGCTTTCCCCGATTCCCATTAATTCCAGTTTTGCCAGGGCTCCTTGGTGCCACACTTGGTCAAATGCTGCCTTGATGTCAAGGGCAGTCACTCTCACCTCACCTCAGGAGTTCAGCTCTTTTGTCCATTTTTGAACCAAGGTTGTAATGAGGTCAGGAGCTGAGTGGCCCTGGTGGAACCCAAACTGGGCATCAGTGAGCAGGTTATTGCTAAGCAAGTGCCGCTTAATAGCGCTGTTGGTGACACCTTTCATTACTTTACTGATGATTGAGGGTAGGCTGATGGGACAGTAATTGGCTGGGTTGGATTTGTCCTGCTATTTGTGTACAGGATATACCCGGGCAATTTTCCACATAGCTGGGTTGATGCCAGTGTTGTAGCTGTACTGGAACAGCTTGGCTAGGGGCATGGCAAGTTCTGCAGCACAAGTCTTCAGTACTATTGCCGGAATATTGTCAAGGCCCATAGCCTTTGCAGTATCCAGTGCCTTCAGCTGTTTCTTCATATCACGTGGAGTGAATCGAATTGGCTGAAGACTGGCATCTATGATGCTGGTCCCTCCGGAGAAGGCTGAGATGGATCATCCGCTTGGCACTCCTGGCTGAAGATTGTTGCAAATGCTTCAGCCTTACCTTTTGCACTGCTGTGCTGGGCTCCTCCATCATTGAGGATAGGGAGCCTCCTCCTCCAGTGAGTTGTTTAATTGTCCACCACCATTCACGACTGGATGTAGCAGGGTTGCAGAGCTTAGAAATGATCCGTTGGTTGTGGGATCGCTTAGCTCTGTCTATTACTTGCTCCTTATGCTATTTGGCATGCAAGTAGTCCTGTGTTATAGCTTCATCAGGTTGACACCTCATTTTTAGGTATGCCTGGTGCTGCTGCTGGCATGCCCTCCTTCACTCTTCATTGAACCAGGGTTGATCCCCTGGCTTGATGGTGATGGTAGAATGGGGGATATGCCAGGCCATGAGGTTTCAGATTGTGTTCGAGTACAATTCTGCTGCTGTTAATGGCCCACAGTGCCTCATGGATGCCCAGTCTTGAGCTGCCAGATCTGTTCTAAATCTATCCCATTTAGCATGACGGTAGTGCCACACAACACAATACAGGGTATCCTCAATGTGAAGGTGGGACTTCGTCGCCACAATGACTGTGCAGTGGTCACTCCTGCCAATACTGTCATGGACAGATACATTTGCGGCAGGCAGATTGGTGAGGATGAGATCAAGTATGTTTTTCCCTCATCACCTGCCGCAGACCCAGTCTAGCAGCTATGTCATTTAGGACTCGGCCAACTCAGTCAGTGCTACCGAGCCAGTCTTGGTGATGGACATTGAAGTCCCCCACCCAGAGTATATTCTGCGCCTTAGCCAACCTCAGTGCTTCCTGCAAGTGATGTTCAACATGGAGGAGCACTGATTTATCAGCTGAGGGAGGGCGGTACGTGGTAATCAGCAGGAGATTTCCTTGCCCATGTTTGACTTGATGCCATTAGGCTTCATGGGATCCGGAGTCGATGTTGAGGACTCCCAGGGCAACTCCCCGGCCAACTCTCAGGCATTATCTGATGATGGCTATGTCAGGCTGTTGCTTGACTAATCTGTGACACAGCACTCCCAATTTTGGCACTAGCCCCCAGATGTTAGTAAGGAGAACTTTGCAGGGTCGACAGGGCTGCGATTGTCGTTTCTGGTGCCTAGGTTGATGCCGGGTGGTCTTTCTGGTTTCATTCCTTTTTTGTGACGTTGTAGTGGTTTGTCACAACTGAGTGGCTTGCTAGGGGAGGCCATTTCAGAGGGCATTTAAGAGTCAACCACATTGCTGTGGGTCTGGAGTCACATGTAGGCTAGGCCAGGCCAGGTAAGGACATCAGTGAACCAGATGGGTTTTTACAACAATTGACAATAGTTTCATGGTCATCATTAAACTTTTAATTCCATATTTTTAGTGAATTCAAATTCCACCATCTGCCATGGCGGGATTCAAACCCGGGTCCCCAGAGCATTACCCTGGGTCAATGCCGACAATACCACTACGCCATCGCTTCCCAGCACCACTCTCTTTGGTTTTTGCAACATGAAACCTTTTGTCATTTAATCTCCCTCGCACTCCTTTCTATCACAGGCCTTCCCTTTTGTACTCTTTCTCACCCCTTGCCCCCTTTTACCTGCTCAAAACATATTACATTTCTACCTTTACTCAGTTTTGATGAAAGGTCATTGGTCTGAAAAAGCAACTCAGTTTCTCTCTCCACAGATGCTGTCCTGACCCGCTGAAGCAGTTCCAATATCTTCTGTTTTGATTTCAGATTTTGAACATCTGCAGTATTTTGCTGTTGTGCTTAAAATGCATGGGAATTTTTAAAAATTCTTTCACGGGATGTGGGTATCACTGGCTAGGCGAACATTTATTGCCCATCCCTAATTGCCCTTGAAAAGGTGGTGTTGAGCCACCTTCTTGAGCCACTGAACTGTACACCCATGGTGCTGTTAGGGAAGGAGTTCCAGGGCAAGGTCCGTCTTTCGTTGTTTATAATTCGCAAAGGGCTAGTTAATTTTCAAACATCCCTAAGGTAAAAAATAGTAACTTTTATTAATCAGCAGCCTCTTACCCGTCATTCCAGTTTTCATTGGCTGTTTCTTCAGCCACCAAATTTTCATATTCTTGTAAAGCATACTTCTCCCAGTCAGTCATTTCCGGCCCATCACTCTCCACATCTTGCTGCATAGGAAAGATTGAAATTGCATAGGCATTACAAATATTATATATAAGCAGGATTGTAGATTTATGTGCAAAAGCAGCTTAGAACAGGTCATTTCCCCCAAGATTTGCCAACAATTTAGTTGTTTGTCTGTACATCTCTGCACCAATTATTAATTTCAGCTCTTCAACATATGTACTAGTGATGTCCCTCCCACAAAGCCACGGATCTTCATATATGCTAACAACTTGGCCCTGATTTTCTAGGTGAAAAACCTTCAGGACATTGAGAAAACTCACTGAAGATCTATGTTCTTTGGAAGCCCACTTCCAAATATGGAAATTTGGATCAAAAATTGTAAAGGTTGTCATTTCTGCCTTCTACCCGAACAACTCAAAGGCCAGGAAGAAGTTCATGTTCAGTTCTGTGGCCGACCACTCATCCATGACCCAACGCCAAAACACCTTGCCATCACTCGAACGCACATTGACCTACCAGCAAAACCTCTAGAACACTAGAGCCTAGGTCAAGACAAGAACGAATCTCAAACGGAAACTGGTGGATACCAACTTGGGCAGCAAAGCCAACACTCACCTCATTGCATCACACACAGAGTACTGCTGCTTAATCTGGGTCAGGAGCCACCTCCGTGAAGTCACGAGGATCATTTCTGGGACACTGAGACCAACACAGCTTGAGTGGCTTTCTGCACTAGCACACATTGAACCTCCTGATGTCTGCAGGGAATATATCTTCTTCAAAGCACACCACCTGCTGACAGCTAATGAAGCACTCGCATTGACGCAGGATCTCAAAAGAAAAACCCACGCACTCATCTGAAATCCCACAGTCCCTACTGGAACACACTCCACACCCTATAAACTGATGACAGCCCCACCTCTTGATGGCGCACCTCCTGGTTGACTGCGAACTTCACCAACTGCAACCTGTTGCCTGATCCGAACAGTGAAGTCTCAGATTTCAACTTCTATGGAAAATCTGGACAACTCTCACCCTTTGGAGGATGGGCCAGGGAAGATGTGGTCACTTGCTTCACAACTGAAACAGGAGGGACAGCTCAAATTCTGACTGTTGTCATCTAAGTCAGACCATCGATGATATGCTGAACTTCTGCCATAAGAGGTCAATTCCTGGCGGCATCACAATCATTCACACTGAGTCAGATGAAGGTGTCAAATGGATTGTCAATCTCGATATTGAACTATAACTGCTTCCCCAGCCATATGAATAAAAAAAAAATGAATGCAATGTAGTGCCGGTTGGTGCCGATTAATGCCAGTAGTGCATTATCTGAGATTGATGTTACATAGTGACAATTTGGGGCTGGTACTGGAAAGAGTCAAAGACATGAGTGCTAAGCTTTTCCAGTTTCATCCCTCTACTTGGTCTCTTCATGTGATTATCAAACTGGAGCTACTGTCAGATGGCGAGATTCTGTGGTGCTCAGTGCTGATGAGGTTACAGTACAAGGAACCTTTTATAGTTTCAATAGTAAACCCTGTTACACTAAGTGGACACTCTCTCCTAAAGAATATGATTAGAGGACTTGAGGTAGGTAGTTTACAGGAAGACGACATGGTTTCATAAATGTAATAATTACCCTCGGAATAGAAAATGGATCCTTCTGCTCATGTTCCAGGTACTTGCCGATATTAAAAAGGGTGTCAAAAAATACATTTGCCATCTTGCATCTCTTTAGGTCATGAAGTGTGATTTTTCCTGGTTAAAAAAAAATGGCAGTTAATTTCATAGAAATTAAGAAACCATTTTGATAGTTCAAGTTTAACACATAGTTACTTTATGTTCTCTGGAAGATTTAGAGTTTTATCCAGTGACTGACTGTCAGATCAGGTTCCCAGTGTGTGCTGAGTTACTGAATCTCAACAGGGTGACAGTAGGTATACTACAGTCAACATGGTCACATGGATCACTATCTAGTGGCCTCAATTAGAAAGTGCATGTATGAGTGTCAGGAGAGGACAAGGTCAGGATCAGGTGGGATACCCCCTTGAATAAATGGAATAAATAAATGTAGGTGGGGAAAAATTAACATGAAAAAAATTTATGAATATACAAATTTCTTTGAGGATCACCTGTAAAATAAAACCTGGACAGTTAAGAGATTAAGTTAAGACAAATTTGAGCCTCAGACAACTAGTAGATTAGCTGGTTTTACTAACTGTCAGCTTTTATATTGATGCTGAAACAACTACTAATTCTATACTGTATTACTGTGATGAAAATCTACTCACATATCAGTAATATTAAATCTAAAATAGCTATCCACTCATACCTCAACTGTTTACAATTTAGATAAATGGCTTGGATGAAGCGGTTGAAGGGGTGGTTGCCAATTTTGCTGATGCCATAAAAATAGGTAGGAAAGTAAGTTGTGAAGGAACCACAAGGAGGCTACAAACAGATATAGATAGGTTAAGTGAGTGGGTAAAGATCTGGCAGATGGAATTTAATGTGGGAAAATGTGAAATTGTCCATTTTGGCAGGAAGAATAAAAGAGAAGCATATTATTTAAATGGTGAGAGATTGCAGAGCTCTGAGGTGCAGAGGGATCTGGGTGTCCTAGTGCATGAATCACAAAAGGCTAGTATGCAAGTAAAGCAAGTAATTATGAAAGCTAATACAATGTTATCGTTAATTGCGAGGGCAACTGAATACAAAAGTAGGGAGGTTATGTTTCAGTTGTACAGACATCGGTGAGACCACATTTGGGGTATTGTGTACTGTACTGGTAAACTTATTTAAGGAAGAGGGGTCTTGACAGGGTGGGTGTGGAGAGGATGTTTCCTCTTGTGGGAGAATCTAGAACTAGGGGTCACAGTTTAACAATAAGCGGTCGTCCATTTAAAACAGAGATGAGGTGAAATTTATTCACTCAGCGGGTTATGAGTCTTTGGAACTCTCTTCCTGAAAAGGTGATGGAAGCATAATCTTTGAATATTTTTAAGGCAGGGTGGATAGATTCTTGGTAAGCAAGAGGGTGATAGGTTATCGACAGTAGGTGGGATGCAGATTTCAGGTTACTATCAGATCAGCCATGATCTTATTAAATGGCAGAGCAGGCTCAAGGGGCTGAATGGCCTACTCCTGCTCCTTGCTTGTACATGCTTTCTGCAAGTTACAGGATAGCAATCAAGCATAGGAAACTGCTGAGTTCTCTAATAGCGCTCTTTTACAGCCTGGCTGAGGTCTCCTGAAATTGCGTTAGAATGGAGGAAATTCTACTCTTCACCGAGTTCTGAAAACCCAAGCTATAAGCACTCCATGTTGACAACGGCTGAAAGACATTATACAACATAGACACAGACAGAGAGAACCTTTATTCTCCTTCAATCCAACAGAATTTGGGCTGTAAGTCCAATGTAACCAAATGCATTTAATATATAGACAACAACAAAAGCTTCATGTTACAATTTACTTTGTAAACTGAAGAAACAAAATATCACATCTGCAAACAGGACTGGATATTTTTCTGTGAATTTCAGTTAATGTTGAATGAGAGAATTAAGGGGAGATGGTGGCTTATTGATAATGTCACTGGACTAGTAATCCAGCTAATGCTCTGGGGACATAGGTTCAAATCCAACCTTGGCAGCTGGTGGCATCTGGATTCAGTTAATAAATCTGGAATTTAAAGATAATCTCAGTAATGGTGACCATAACCTTATCATTGATTGTCATAAAAACCCATCTAGTTCATTAGTGCCCTTTGGGAAGGAAATCTGCCACCCTTACCTGGTCTGGTCTACACACGACTCCAGGCCCACAATAATGCGGTTGACTCTTGACTGCCCTCTACAATGTCCCAGCAAGCCACTCAGTTCAAGGGCAATTAGGGATGGGCAACAAATGCTGGGCTTGCTAGTGACGTCCACATCCCATGAGAAAATAAAAAGTACAGGAATGGAGTGTAGCGGTCATGTTACTGGACTAGAAATCTAAAAGCTTGTTCTGAGGGACAAAGGGACCTTGGCGTGTGTGTCCATAGATCTCTGAAGGCGGTGGGGCATGTTAGCGGGGTGGTGAAAAAAAGGCATACGGGACACTTGTCTTTATCAATCGAGGCATAGATTACAAAAGTAGGGAGGTCATGTTGGAGTTGTATAGAACCTTGGTGAGGCCACAGCTGGAGTGTTGTGTGCAGTTCTGGTCACCACATTATAGGAAGGATGTGATTGCACTGGAGGGGGTGCAGAAGAGATTCACTAGGATGTTTCCTGGGATGAAACATTTAAGTTATGAAGAGAGGTTGGATAGACTTGGGTTGTTTTCGTTGGAGCAGAGAAGACTGAGGGGCGACCTGATCGAGGTGTACAAGATTATGAGGGGCATGGACAGGGTGGATAGAAAGCAGCTGTTCCCTTTAGTTGAAGGGTCAGTCACAAGGGGACATAAGTTCAAGGAGAGGGGCAGGAGTTTAGGGGGGATGTAAGGAAAAACTTTTTTACCCAGAGGGTGGTGACAGTCTGGAATGCACTGCCTGGCAGGGTGGTGGAGGTGGGTTGCCTCACATCCTTTAAAAAGTACCTGGATGAGCACTTGGCACATCATAACATTCAAGGCTATGGGCCAAGTGCTGGTAAATGGGGTTAGGTAGGTAGGTCAGGTGTTTCTCACGTGTCGGTGCAGACTCGATGGGCCGAAGGGCCTCTTCTGCACTGTGTGATTCTGTAATGATCTGGAGACAGGAGTTCAAATCCATTACAGCAGCCGAGAAATTTAAATTCAATTAATTAAAGCGTGAACAAAAAAATTGGCATTAATAATGACGACATGTAACTGTTGGATTGTCATAAAAACACATCTGGTTCACCAATGTCCTTTAGAGAAAAATCTGCTGCTCTTCTCCGGTCTGGCCTACACGTGACTCCAGGCCCACTGCAATGTGATTTACTCCTAACTGCCCTCTGAAATGGCCGAGTAATTCAATCAGTTAAGGGCTGTTAGGGATGGGCAATAAATAGTGGCTTTGTTAGCAAATGCCCATGAATGAATATAAGAAAAATACCTTCGCATTCTGGCTTAACAAGATCAAGCAATTGACAAAGGCAGTCTTCAAAAGGCAGTGGCTCAATAGACATGCACTCTAGCTTTTTGCACTGGTCCTCGTAGAAATAGTTCAGTTCATACATAGACAGCACACCATCGCCATCAAGGTCCATACAGCGGAACCAGTATTCAATACTGTCAGGGAGGAAAATAATAGATAAGGTCTATGAGAGGCTAATAATAAAATTAAATGCCAGCATGCAGAACAGGTACAAGATTAAATGAATTTTTCTCAGAATGGCATTTTTAATGTTGCAAGATAGAAAAATCAAAATAGAAGCAACTGGTGGTATATTTTAATTTAAAATTGCAGTTATTTAAAACATTGTTCTGGATATTGTCCTTGACCAACACGAATGCATCAATGCGGATTGCTTTTAATTTAATGCTGGTCACTTAATTAAACTGCGCATTTTCCCATTTTCTCTTTACACTTACTCCTTTCCCTCCCTCTCCTTTTTAAGCTCTCTGCTTTCTGAGCAGGTAGTTTCCACCTCAGAAGCCTCTTATTCTGGGTTACGAGGTTATAAAGCAACATCAACAAAACTGCACAAAGAAGCAGGCCTTAATTAAAAGAATTAATTGAGGGCATCAGTTTGGGACAAAAACCTATTACACCACCAAAGAAAGACTCAAATGCTGGAAAGGCATAGTAGATCAATCAGCATCTGAAAAACAGGCAGGTTAATGCTAGAACCCTTCATTACAGCACTATTACCTGAAACAAAACAACCTTACTCTTCTGGATGCTGTCCAACCTTTCAGTGTCTTTTCTAATACTTAGTGTTTCCACACAAGTAAACTATTGACCATCATCTGAATTCTCATTCATTCTTTTTTTTGCTAGACTGCATTGCAGGTGTAGCTTTAACACAGGAACAGGATTAGGCCATTCAGCCCCTCAAGTCTGTTCTGTCATTCAATTAGATGATGACTGATCTGCAGTTCAACTCCATTTAACTACCTCTGTGCCATATCCTTGATGCCCTTACTTAACTAAAAGCTAGTGATCTCGGTCTTGACAATTTTGATTGTTCCAGCATCTCCAGTCTAATAGGGGAAGAAATGTGCCAGATTTCCATCACTTTGTGAAGAACTGCTTCTTGAGTTTATTCCTATATGGCCCAGGTCTAATTTTAAGGTTATGGCCTCTTGATCTGAATATTCTCATTGGAGGAAATATTTTATGAGCATCTACCCATCAAATCCCTTTATCATTTTAAACACCCTGAGAGATTAGGAAAATAGGAGCAGGGGTAGACCATTCAGCTATTCATTAGGATCATGGCTGATCGTCACTTCAATGCCTTTCTGTCCACACTGTCCCCAAATTCCTTTATGTCATCGGCATTTAGAAATCTATCAATCTCTGCTTTAAACATACTCAATGACTGAGCTTCCACAGCCCTCTGGGGTAGAGAATTTCAAAGATTCACAACACTGAGTAAAAAAAATTCTCCTCATCCCAGTCCTAAGTGGTTTCCCCCTTATTTTGAAATTGGGTTCCCTGGTTCTAGACTCCCCAACCAGGGGAAACCTTTTACCTGCATCTACCCTGCCTATCCCTTTAAGTATTTAGTGGGTTTCAATGAGATCACCTCACATTCTTCGAAACTCTAGAGAATACAGGCCGTTTCCCCAATCTCTCTTCATAGGACAGTCCCGCCATCCCGGAAAACAATTCTGGTGAACCTTCATTGCACTCCCTCTATGGCAATAATATGCTTTATAAGGTAAGGGGACAAAAGCTGCACACACTACTCCAGGTGTGTCTAACCAAGGTTCTTTACAATTGAAGCAAGACTTTGCTACTCCTATACTCAAATCCTCTTACAATAAAGGCTAACAAAACATTAGTCTTCTTAATTGCTTGCTGCACCTACAAGTTGGTTTTCAGTGACTTATTGACGAGGACAGCCAGGTCCCTTTATACATCTACACTTTCTAACCTCTTACCATTTAAGAAATACTCAGCACATCTGTTCCTCCTACCAACGTGAATAACCTCACATTTTTCCACATTATATTCTATCTGCCATGTTCTTGCTCACTCACTGGGCATAATTTTCTGCCTGTCGGGCAGGAGGGCCCGGCCCAACCCAATCTCCGGCAGGCGGGGAGCCGATCCCCACTGGAGAAGCGGGCCCCGCCACCATTTTACGTGGACGGGCCAATTAAGGCCCACCCAGCGTCACGTCCGGCGGGAAGCGCTATGCGCTTCCTGTGTGGGCGGGGTTCCCCAAAAGCGAGAGTGCACTCTTTCACGCATGCGCATGAAAGAGTGCACATCTCCCTGAGGCTTATTGCTACCTCAGGGAGATCATTGACACTTTTAAAAATATTAAAAATAGAAGAAAAAAAATTCCTTAACATGTTCCCCTCATATGACAATGTCACATGAGATCGGACATGTTCATAATTTACATAATAAGTTTATTGAACATTTTTAAGCCCTACATGAAACCTCAACCCACCGGTGGATGAGGTTTCATGTTTTCTCTATTGCCCGCCGGGGCTCCTGGCCTGCTCGCCAACCTTAAGGTTGGATGGGCAGCTCCTTCAATTGTATAATTGATCTTGGCAATGGCCTCAATTGGCCATTGACAGGTTGGCGGGCCCACAGCTGATTTTGCTGTGCCCCCGCCTTCCTGAAAATTTAAAAGGGCCGGGATGACGTCGGGGGTTCCGCCTGACGTCATCCCGCGTCATTTTATGTGTCGGCGAGCAGGCCCCGCCCCTGCTTGCTGATGGCAAAATTCTGCCCACTAAGTCTATCCAATCCCCTCGAAGTTGCTTTGCATCTTCCTCACAACACACATTGCCACCTAGCTTTGTGTAATTTGCAAAATTGGAAATATTACATTTGGTCCCCTCATCCAAATCATTGATATATATCGTGAACAGCTGGGGCCCAAATACTGATCCTTGCAATACCCCACAGCCTGCCAACGCGAGAATGACCTGTTTATTCCTACTCTCTGTTTTCCACCTATTAGCCAATCCTTAATCCATGTTGTATTGCCTCCTATCCAAATATACTAGCTCTACCAACTCCCCTTTATCAATTCTGTTAGTAGCAACCTCAAAAAACTCCTACAGGTTCGTTAAACATGATTTCCCATTCATAAATCCATGTTGACTGTGCCCAATCAGATCGTTATTATCCAAGCGTCCATTTATCACATCCTTTAGAATAAATTCTAGCATTTTCCATGCTACTACTGATGTAAGGCTAACAGATCTGTAGTTCCCTGTTTTCTCTCTCCCTCCATTCTTAAATAGTGGGGTGACATTTGCTACTTTCCAATCTGCAGGAACTATTCCAGAACATATAGAATTTTTGAAGATGATCACAAATGCATGCACTATCTCCGTAAATACCTCTTTCAACACTGCAATGTAGAATATCAGGTCCCGTAGACTTATCAACCTTTAGCCCCATTGATTTCTCTAATACAGCCTTCTTTGTAATACTAATTTCCTTCAATTCCTCATTCTCCTTTGTCCCTTGGATCCCTAATTCTGGGAGGTTTCCTGTATCTTCCTCAGTGAAGGCAGACACAAAGTAATCATTTAGCCTCTCTGCCATTTCTCTATTCCACATTATAAATTCTCCTGACTCTGCCTGTAATGGATCCACATTTGTCTCAGCCAAACATTTCATTCTTACATACCTATAAAAGCTTTAACAGTCCACTTTTTATGTCTTTTACTAGTCTACACTCATATTCTATTCTCCCTTTCTTTATCAGTTTCTTGGTCCTTCTTTGCTGTATTCTAAAATGCTCCCAAACCTCAGGTTTATGACGAGTTCAGGCAACTTTATGGGCCTTTTATTTTATACAGTCCTTCACTTCCTTTGTTAGCCACAGTTGACTGACTTTTCCTTTTGGGCTTTTGTGCCTTGAAGGAATGTATAGTTGCTGAAGACTATGTAATGATAAACTATGTCATATCATACCTTTTAATGTATTTTCCCAATCCACCTCAGTCAATTTGAACTGCCTCATTCTCAAACATAATGTAAAATTCTATATTATAGTCACTCATCCCTAAAAGTTCTTCTACAACAAGATTATTAATTAGCCTTTCTTGTTACATAATACTAGATCTAGAATAGCCTGTTCTCTAGTCAGTTCTTCAAACCATCCCCAACACACTCCAGAAACTCGTCCTCCACAGCATTTACCCAGTCTATATGCACATTGAAGTGAACTGGAGGAACAGCACCTCATCTTCCGACTAGGCACTTTACAGCCTTTTGGACTGAATATTGAGTTCAACAATTTTAGATCATGAACTCTCTCCTCCAACCCCACCCCCTTTCCGATCCCCCTTTTTTGCAATAACTTATATAGATTTTTCTTTTCCCACCTATTTCCATTATTTTTAAATGTATTTCCATCCATTGTTTTATCTCTACCTTTTAGCCTATTACAATCCCTTCCCCCCACCCCACCAGGGCTATTTGTACCTTGCTCGTCCTGTTTTCTACCCTTAATGTCATCTATTAGCACATTCCTTAGATAATATCACCACCTTCAACACCTCTTTGTCCTTTTGTCTATGACATCTTTTGGCTATCTCCACCATGGCCCTCTATCCAGCTCTACTTGTCCCACCCCCCACCCCCCTCCCCCTAAACCAGCTTATATTTCACCTCTTTTCTATTTTTCCTTAGTTCTGTTGAAGAGTCATACGGACTCGAAACGTTAACTTGTGTTCCTCTCCACAGATGCTGTCGGAACTGCTGAGTTTTTCCAGGTATTTTTATTTTTGTTTTGGATTTCCTGCATCCGCAGTTTTTCGCTTTTATTTTATTGAAGTCACCCATGATTACTGTATTACCCATGCTACATGCTTCTCTAATCTCCTGATTAATACCATGCCCCATACTACCACTACTGTTTGCTGGCCTATAAATGACTCCTACCAATGTTTGCTGTTTACCCCTCAAAATTCTAAACTCAAGGGAATACCAGCAGAGTTTATGCGACCAATCCTCATAAATTAATCCTTTAAGACTATGTATCATTCTTCTGAATCTGTGTCATACCCCTTCCAAAGCCAATGCCTTTCCTGAGGCTCAGTGCCTGAAACTGAACATAGCACTCCAATTCAGATCTGGGAACCACTGCCTCATTTTTGAATTCCAATCTCCTTGAAATAAAGGTCAATATTCCGTTAGCTATTTTAATTACTTGTACCGAGGGCACTAACTTTTAGTGATTTAACCTACTAGTTTTGACTATTATTTAATCAATAGAATTCTTTCATCTGGTTTAGACTAATTTTCACAAAAACATGCCGATTAGCACTAGTATGGGTGAAACAATGCTTTTAGTTAAATGGTTACTAATTGTGATTAAGAGCTGCTGATCAATGATTTTAATGAAAGGGCTGCCAAAAACATATCTGCACCGCATGCTCCTGAAATTAAAGGCCCTATACTACTATTGGAATCACAACTGATCAAGTTCTGATGTCCTGGAGGAAATGATCAGTTGCTACAATTAAACACACTCGCCATAACAGTTAAGAGTAAAAATTCCAACGTGAAGGATTGGAGGTCAGAGAGGGAGAGATATTGGATAGACTGGGTGGTAGGGGCTGGGAAAGAAAGGAGGTAAAGCAGCCGCACAGGTCTTTTAAATGTACTGCTGCCCTTCCTGGGTCCACAGTCAATGAAGTATATTTCAGAAACCTACCTAGTCTGTAACAGGCATGGCACTGTTTAACTGAGTGTAGCCAGCGCTGGCACAGCTGCCTCACAGGGAAAAAACAAACTTTCAGTGCGGGTGTCGAACAGGAGCGAGGCCCCTTATTTACATATCTTGAGAATATTAAAAGATTTGGAAAGAAAGAATATATAGGGTCCTCCTTACAGGCAGCCTCTCAATTACCCAAAAGCTGATCAGTGCACTTATTTCAACGGAGGCTCAATTTTCCTCGACTTTTTATTATCTTCCAAGGAAGTCTTCTCCATTATGGTCAATATTTGAGAATTGAATATATTTTAGGTTCCTATTTGTTTGTCCCTTTATTGTAAAATATGTCAACAGTTTATAATAACTGTAGGACTATAAATCCAGATCAAGCCAAATAAATTAAGTAGAAGAAATGATGCTGCTGCTCTAACATGTAAATAAGATCAACATCTTCTTAATGGGGGTGGGTGGGAGTGGTGGGAAATGGACCTGTATTACTTCATTTGTAAATACTTAAACTGGGATACTTCATAAACTTGACAGAGTCCAAATACAAAGTGTAAATTAAATTGGCTATCCAACTGTCATGATGAAAAATGATCAAGCATCACATTTTTATTCTTCAGTTAAAAATTCTGCAACAGAAAATGTAATCAGTTGCAACTTCTTGTAATCACACTTGCAAATTTCTCACCTAGTTGATGTCTTTTTGTCTTCTTCTGAAATCAAAAACCACACAAAATCTGCATAGCCAATCTTTCTTTCATTTGGAGTTTTTCTGTGCCTGTAAATTAATAAGCAGTTTTCAAGTTAGTGTTGGGCTCATTTAATTTATAACTTTATGAATAATCTTCTAGCCCAGGTCATTTGCAGGATCAAATTCTTGTAAAAAAAAATCATTCAACATAGGGCCATAATTTGCTGTGGCAGGCCATCCAACAGCATATGCTGTTAATTGGAAATTCCTTGCACTTTTATGCTTTTAAATTTTCATATGACAAGTTGCTGAAAATGTGAGCTGATAACATGGCAGTGAGGGAAACAGGGCATCTGGGACCTGAGTGAACAGGGCAAGTAATTGTATATCACCTTAAACAATCAAATTGAAGGATTGCAAAGTTTCTTGAATAAGGATGGAGAAGTGCAAGTTAGAATGCATTAATTCATTTCCAAATCATGTACAGAAAGGAAAATAAAGAGGGAAAGTAAGATTGCATTGAGGAAGAGAGAGACAAACAAAAAGCAATTTTTAATTCTTTTTGCATTCTCAAAATCTCCAACAATCATTAAAAGCTGAAGGAATGAGGCTTTACAGTTGTGATGGCTAATTTTCAGTGCAAGGGCATTCAACTGACAGTAATTACTTGGTACAAAGGATGACAATTTAAAGAACACTTCAATTATTTTGTTGCTTCTGGCTGTAAAAAATTACCACAAACACCTGAAATACTTTAGTGCTTCCAAGAGATCATTTTAGAGGTACTTGATCACATTCAAAAATTAAAAGCAATATGGATTATTAAAATCCTAAGGTCTGGTGTAGGTTGCTGACAGAAAAGTATTAAGCGAAGGCATCTGAGGGTAGGGCCCAGTGATGTCATTACAAAAGCAAAATACTTTGGATGATGGAAATCTGAAATGTTCAGCAGGTTAGGCAGCATCTGTGGAGAGAAACAGAGTTGATGTTTCAGGTAGAGATGACCTTTCATCTGCCATGTTTTCTCGTTGAAGAAACATCTGGAAGGACTTTCTTTCGGACACACATGGGGCAGGACATTAAGCCCGACGCACGGGCACGTGCCCGACACACCCAAACGTAAAATGATGGACGATGACATCGGGCGAGCATCCCGATGTCATCGCGCAGTCTTGCAATATTGTTCAGCGGGTGCGTGCTGGAGTCAGCTGCATGTCCACTGACAATTAAAAGGCTTATTAAGGCCATTAAGAAGCTAATTAAATTCAAATTTACGCTGCTCATCCAACCCAATAGTTGGCGTGTAGGTGCAAAGGCCAAGCGGCCTTTACATTTTTTAGGAAATGTCATCCACAGTCGGGATGAGGTTTCCTAAAGCAAATAAACATCAAATAAAAAATTTATTTTTGAATTAAAAACATGTCCCAGCTCATGTGACAGAGTCACATGAGGGGACATGTTCTATGACAATTTTATTTCCTTTATTTTTTTTTTAAACAGTGCTTCATCTCCCCAAGGCAGTTCCATGCCTCGGAGATTGAAGCGCTCTTTCATGCATGAAGGTCGATGAAGGTCGCGCTAGGCCCGCCCGCCCTCCTCCTCCCGCCCGCCCAGGCAGCGCTGAGCCCTGCCGCTCGTGTTCCACGCTGGGCAGGCCTTAATTGGCCCGCAAGCTTGAAATCGCAGTGTGGAGCCGATTGCGGGCTGCAGTCAGCTTCCTGACTGCCCCCGCCAAGGGCAAAATCCTGCCCACATGAAGCCACAGGTTAGAATAGTAGGAAATCAAAGGGCAAAAGAAAGGGAGGAATTTAAAACAATCATGATCACTAGAGAAAAACTAATGGTAAACTAATAGGACTAAAGGCTGATAAGTTCCCTGGACCTGATGGCCTGTATCCTCAAGTCTTAGAAGAAGTGGCTGCAGAGATAATGGATGCATTGGCTGTAATCTTCCAAAATTCCCTAGATTCTAGAAAGGTCCCTTCAGATTGGAAAACCATAAATATAACACCTCTAGTCAGGAAAGGATGGAGGCGGAAAGCAGGAAGCTATAGGCCAGATAGCTTAACATCTGTCATTGGGAAAGTGCTGGAATCCATTATTAAGGTAGTAGTGGCGGGACTTGAGAAAATCATAAAACCATGTTGACTCTGATTGTGTGAAATGGAAATTGTGTCTGACAGATTTATTAGATTTCTTTGAGGATGTAACAAACAGGGTGGATTAAAGGGAACCAGTAGATGTAGTGCATTTAGATTTCCAAAAGGCATTGATAAGGTGCCACATAAAAGGTTACTACAGAACACAAAGAGCTCATGGTGTTGGGAGTAATATATTAGCATGGATAGAGGGTTGGCTAACTAACAGGAAACAGAGAGTTGTGATAAATGGTTGTTTTCAAGTTGGCTGCTGTAATTAGTGGAACGCCACAGGGATTAGTGCCTGGGCGTCAACTATTTACAAACTATATTAATGACTTGGATGAAGGTACTGAGTGCACTGTTGCCAAATTTGCTGATGATACAAAGGAAAGCAAGTTGTGAGGAGGACACAAAAGGTGGAATTGTCCTAGATTTGCACTGGGGTAGGTAAACGATGTTTTACCCGCTGGCCACAATGGCGGGTTTTCATGCTGTATTATCCCAAATCCGCTGTATTACTTATGCATTCCCGGGAAACATGCCATTTCCATGGTGGGCTGGCTCTCATTCGCCCGCCATGCCTTCACCTCGCCACTTCATCATGCTGGGCGCCATTTTTGAAGTTCAGCTGCGAGCACATCTCTCTGTGCTTCTAGCCCATGACTATGGAAGGGAAAGTATCCACGAAAAGCAAAAAGACTGCAGCCCCCAGGTTTAATGACACGTCACTGGTTTGTCTTTTGGACCCCGTGGAGGCCCGCCATGATAACCTCTACCCCCATTCTGGCTGCAGGACGGGCAGCAGTATCACCAATCCAGCATGGCAGCTGGTGGCAGCAGTGGTCAGTGCCAATGCTGCACAGGAGAGGTCGGCCATCCAAAGCAGATAGATGATGAATGATCTCATCAGAGCAGCCAGGGTATGACAACCATCTCATCACTCTAAAATCACACACTCAAGCCCATCACACATTCACTGGCATCTCATTCACTGCTAGCTCAAATGACATCACCACTCATTCTCTCACATATACCCTCACACATCCATCTGGCCTTATCTCCTCTAGAGGCTACCTCCTCAGCTCTCACCATCTTGAGGCCACTTGCACAGATCAACATATGCCCCTGGGATACACTCCTTCCCCAGTACAGCTCTTGTCCTGCAGCCTCTTCCCTTGCCTGGGGCCACTTCTCCCCCTTCCCCAAGCAAGGCCTTGCTCTGTAGCCATTGAAAAGCCACCCACATATGGCTGATCTGGTAGGTGGAGACCTACCTGTGAGCCCCACCAAAAGTGATGTGCTGCTGTCTGTGAAGCCTGGTGCTGATGACTGCGAGTGCTGATCAAAGCAAGGTAGGCAACATTGAAGTCCCGAGCGAAGTGCAGCTTGTCAGGTGCACATCGCTTATGTGCTGTTGTGAAACACGTCAGCATGTTTTCCGGCCAACGTGGGCGGGCGATCCAGCAAGGGGGGTGGGGGGGAGGGATGAGTCCGGCGGCTTGGCTTTATAATGATATGCTGATGTATTACAATGAGGTTCCTGATGTCAAAAGCAGGAATCGCGGCCCATCGTTGGTGGGCTGAGCGGACGTTCACAAACTGGTTTCACGCCATCATGAAACTAATCGTGTAATATAGTCCGCTCACGTCACTGAACATGCCCGACGCCAGAGGGCACAGAAAAACCCAGCCAAAGAGTCTGCAAAAGGATACAAGGTACAGGCCATTAAGTGATTGGGCAATAATTTGACAGATGGAGTATAATGTAGGGAAATGTGAGGCTATTCACTTCGTTGGGAAGAACAGAAAAGTAGAATATTTAAATGGAGAGAGACTGCTGAATGTAGTGGTTCAGAGGGATCTGGGTGCTCTCACACATGAAACACAAAAAGTTAGCATGCAGGTACAGCAAGTGATTAGGACGGCAAATTGAATGTTGCATTTCATTGCAAGGGGGATGGAGCATAAAAGTAAGGTAGTCTTGTTACAACTGTATAGTGCACTGATGAGACCACACTGGAGTACAGATTTGGTCTCCTTATTTAAGGAGGGATATACTTGCATAGGAGGCAGTTCAGGGAAAGTTCACTAGGTTGATTCCTTGGATGAGGGGTTGTCTTATGAGGAAAGGTTGAGCAGGTTGGGCCTATACTCATTGGAGTTTAGAAGAATGAGTGGTGATCTTATTGAAAAATAAAGGATTTTGATGGGGCTTGACTGAGTAGATACTTAGAGGATGTCTCTCCTCAGAGAATCTAGAACTAAGAGGCACAGGTTCAAAATAAGGGGTCTCCCATTTAAGATGGAGACAAGAAAGAATTTCTTCTCTTAGAGGGTCATTCATCTTTGGAATTCACTACCTCAGGGATCAGCGGAGGCTGGGTCATGAATATATTCAAGGCTGAGTTACACAGTTCTTTTAAATCTACAAGGTAGTCAAAGGGTATGGAGGGTGGGGGGGAGAAAGCAGGGCAGGCATGACCGTGGAGTTAAAGCCACAATAAGACTAGTCATGATACTGAATGGCAGAGCCGGCTTGAAGGGCCAATTGGTCTACTCTTGCTCCTATTTCTTATTTTCCTAACTGCTTAAACTGCAAAAGAAATCTGATCATACAAGCTGTTTTACCATTAGCCACTATAAAGTAAAAATTGAAAGCAACTACTGTATATAAATTCAAGCTATTGTTCTTTTGACTTGCATCTAAAAATATTTGCAAGGTTTACCTCGTGACTGCTCCGGAGAAGATTCTTTCTATCATTCTACCTGATATAGCTGAAAGTAAAAGCAGAAGCATAATTCATATAGTACACCTTGCAAAATTGAGAAATTTAATAAAACATTATAGACCGTTTCAAATTGATGGTTGCTGAGGGACATGCTTTAACAAGGATATGCACAAACTTGTTCAGTGACATTATAGGTTACTTTCAGTATTGCTGAAAAAAGAGACATCAAAGCTTTTTTGTCTTGCACACATCAGGGCACTTCACAAGAATATCAACATAAGGGGAAAACAACAATTTATACCGTATGTGAAGGGAGTGCTGATTGATTGGTAAGTGGACCCAGATTGGTAGAGGTGTTGTCATGAAGAATGCACCAGTGATGGTGACTGACAATTAACTGCCAAGCATTGTTTGAAATTTAAACCAAGCAACTTGACCCTGATTGGTCAAGGCATTGCCCTGAGGAATGAGTCAACGAATGGCTGTCACTTATTTTGTTTAGCTGAAACAGGTGCAATGTGTGTACATGTTCTTTCTGTCTGCAAGGAACAAGGCCCTGCATATTAATATATGTAGCTTCCAGTACACGTAAATGCGCCACGTGAGCCCGACTGAATCTTAAATTGGCTGTCAGTGTCATTCTTAACACACTGGGGATTATTTAGCAAATGTTGTCCAATCACTGAATCACATTTAATGTTGCACACTGTGTTTTGCAAGCATGGGCTGGTTGGGTACAGTCTGTACCTTGCCTGTTGAGAAGAGTGGCTGGGTCATACTGTTTGATATAATCTGACAGTCTTTGGGGCATACAGCCTACATATCTAGCATCACATTAGCAGTGAAATTCATATACCACATTACTCATTTGTGAGATAGGCAAAATGTCTTTTCGGCTTGACGACAGCATCCTGTTAGTGGTGAATACCACTTGTGTTGCTACTGCATAGTAGCAGCATGAAACAGCTAGCTTCACCTGTTGCTCAAATTGGGATTCTGACAGTTCCACACGTTATAAGGTTGGTCTTATTGGAAGCCTTGTAAACAGGGCCTGAGCCATTTGCTCACCAGGCAAGCTTGATGCTGAAACAGGGCTCATCAAAGGCATCCTGTGGGATAATGGTTACCCTGATCAGATCATTTCGAGCTGTATATCATGCACACTCATGAACAGGCCTAAGGCCATAGCTTTTAGCCCTGAAAAGTGCCCAGTCTACCGCAGATTACCCTGGAAGGGCAAGGTATCTCAAAAATTTGAGCAGCAGGGTTTCCCTCGTTTGCCAGCCTTAACTTCTGTCAAAGAGCTGTATAAACCCTCAAATAAAGTGCCAAAGCCATTTTTCCAGGTTTTCCAAAGCTCTGAAGTTACAGTGGATGACCCTGAGAACATCTGTGGAAATTCAGTTCCAATGAATGTGCACCTCCGAGTGATTCAATTAACAGAAGTAACTAGAGGAATAAAGTCAAGATACTGTGGATGCTGGAAATCTGAAACGAAAACAAAAAATGCTGGAAAAACTCAGCAGGTCTGACAGCATCTGTGGAGAGAGAGGCAGAGATAACGTTTCGAGTCTGTATGACTCTTCTTCAGATCTGAAGTAACTAGCTTGATTAATGATTTGGAATAAAGTGTGGTGCAAATGCATTTGAATTATTGGTATCAACCATCTTGAGGCATCATTACTTTACTGCCTGGGTAACCTGCTGGCATGAGGCATCTGGCAGGTAACTAAACACTACATCATGTGGACTATTTTGGGAAAAGGTTGGTGTAAATGTTAGGGAGCTCTAACTCAACTCAGGTTCGTTGATTCTCAACAGCTGAAATGTTGATGGTCAAGATTCATAACAGAGTTATGACAATTATTCAGTCAGCCTCAGAAGTGACCAATGACATAGTCATTAAAGCTCTCCTAATCTGTTTTCAACTAAAATAATGAACAGGATGCTCAATGGATGGTTCTGGACAGACCTAGCGAAAGAAAAAATGTTTCCAAACTTAATGTCTTCACTGTGATAAATAGAATTAATACAATTTCCCCTGCTCACATTATATATATGCATGCCTTTGACTATTTTCCTCCAAAATAAAAATCATTATTGATGGGCTGTGATTTAATTATATTGTTTGCCTTGATAAAATGAGCAGAATGAAAAATAGGCGGTACAATACAGGTTTCTGTTTTGTGAATAGGTTTATGTTCTAGCAAGTAAAGGAGGCTGACTATTTTTTCCCCAAATAGTTGTTCACCATTTATTTATGCATAGTCTGTCATTTTAAACATCAAGCAGCTGACTCTTAATAACCTGCTACTTCATGTTGGATGTCATACCATCATCATTATGTCTTGCCAGGTCCTTCTGATCAATGTAGAGGTCATGGTCAGTGTCGAGTTCCCAGAATTTACAATAGATCACATAAAAGTGCTCATAGGAGAAAAATTCTGTGAGCTGATTAATGTCCTCTTCCTCTTCCAATAAGGCTAGGTTCTACGAATTAAAAAAACATACCCTTACTTTAGAATTCATAAAATTATTAATAAAGTAATTACTCTAACACTGCAGATGGTTAACCGTCAGCTGAGGATAACTTAAATTAATAGAATTTAAACTGAAACTTAGCAACATTCCCACCACGTACACTATGTTGATGCATCGCTTATTTGCAAGCCAATAGCCAAATCTGTAATCCTTTAACTTTGGCTGAGCATTCACAATTTTAGTGCAAATCTAATTTTAAAATTTAGAAATAGTTTAACGGATCAATACTGTTGACTTCACTCACAATAATAAGGATTTAAACATTTCTCTAATTATGGATATTGAAATTTACTGCAGCCGCAATTAATGCAAGACTGATGGTGCCAAATGTGCAGTTGCTCTTAAGTCATCATATGTTCACAACACACTGTACTTCAGTGCGAGCTCTGAAAAACAGGACAACCTGTTGGCCATATAGGAGAATCCGACAAGTCCCATTTCAAGAAAGCTTCTGTTAAAAATAAACAGATGAAAATGCCAGCAATGATTAATGGAGTTAGATGTTTGAATCCAAGTGATCTGAGAGAAAATAAGTTCTGGAAATTCAAGTACGAAAGTGACAACAGCGGAAAAGAATAAAAAGATTTGTTTAAGAAAGGGAAGAATATCCAAACAGATTGCAGGAGACCATACCTGTAGAAGGTTGCTTTTCCTAATTTCTGTACAAGTTATACGCCCTGTCCATGATCTGTTTACTGTGTAAAATATCCTCTGTATGACCTGTACAATAAAACGCCAAAATTATAAAAACGAGCCTAATCTGCAGATAATACCAAAGTAGGGGAGGTAGCCCAGAGATTACAGAATAAGTTAAACAAGATTCAAGTTGATGACCTTTGATCAGGACTGGAGGATGTTCAGAAAATAAGTTTTTAAGCATGTAAGTCAAGTTACAAAGGGGGTTATGGGGGGAACAAGAGTAAATAACACCAGGGAAGGTCTGTAACAGGGCAGGAGTGATAAAATGCAAAGGGGGTGCTGCTGCAAGGCAAAAGTGGGTGGTAATGAGACAAGTGAAGAAAAAGATGTGTTTAGAGGAGATGTAAATGATTATAGCAGAGCAGGAACAAAACATGAAAAATCTGGCAAAAGGACAGAGGTTCCTGTCCCCAGGGAATATAGTGAAAAAAAGCTGGTAGATACCAGGGGCACTTGACAGTTGTGTATTGATAGGGAATCTATCGCAACCACACCTTTCCCACTCCCCAGTGGCTCTGGTGGACCTGTTTTCCATTACCAGCACCTGCGGTTTGTGAAAATTGGAGCAGTAGTCAAGGTTAAAAACTGTTAAACTCAATGTTCAAGGCAGAAGACTGTAAAGTGCCAAATAGTTTATTTTAATCCATTCATAGGATGTGGGTGTCTCTGGCAAGGCCAGTATTTTTTGCCCATCCACTTGAGAAAATGGTGCTGAACTGCCTTCTTGAACCGCTGCAGTCTGTGGGGTATAGGTAGGCTGTTTAGGTGGTAGTTCCAGGATTTTGACCCAGTGACTATGAAGAAACAGTGATATATTTCCATGTAGGATAGTATGTGATTTGGAGGGCAATTTGCAGGAGGTGGTGCTCCCACGCACTTGCTGCCCTCGCTCTTCTGGGTGGAAGAGGTTGCAGGTTTGAAAGGTGTTGTCAAAGGAGCCTTGGTGAGTTGCTGCACCACCTAGGGAAATTAGGGATGGACAATAAATGCCAGAGATGCTCACATTCCAAGAACAAAAAGGTTTATCCTGGCAGTGGGACAGTAGACATACAGTGGACAAGAGAGATTCTAACCATTGCCCCATGACATTCAATGGCATGACCATTGCTGAATCCCCCACTATCAACATGCTGGGGGTTACCATTGACCAGAAACTGAACTGGACTAGCCACATAAATACTGTGGCTACAAGAACAGGTCAGTGGCTAGGAATCTTGTGTCCACTAACTCACCTTCTGATTCCCCAAAGCCTGTCCACCATCTACAAGGCACAAGTCATGAGTGGGATGGAATACTCTCCACTTGCCTGAATGAGTGCAGCTCAAACAGCATTCAAGAAGCTTGACATCATCCAGGACAAGGCAGCCCACTTGATTGGCACCCCATCCACAAACATGCACTTCCTCCATTACTGACGAACAGTAGAAGCAGAGTGTACCATCTACACGATGCACTGCAGGAATTCACCAAGGCTCTTTAGGCAGCATCTTCCAAACCCACAACTGCTACCATCTAGAAGTACAAGGGCAGCAGATCACAGTGCAGAAGAGGCCCATCGGCCCATCGAGTCTGCACTGACACGTGAGAAACACCTGACCTACCTACCTAATCCCATTTACCAGCACTGGGCCCATAGCCTTAATGTTATGACACACCAAGTGCTCATCCAGGTACTTTTTAAAGGTTGTGAGGCAACCCGCCTCCACCACCCTCCCAGGCAGTGCATTCCAGACCGTCACCACCCTCTGGATAAAAAAGTTTTTCCTCACATCCCCCCTAAACCTCCTGCCCCTCACCTTGAACTTATGCCCCCTTGTGACTGACTCTTCAACTAAAGGGAACAGCTGCTCCCTATCCATGCCCTCATAATCTTGTACACTTTGATCAGCTCGCCTCTCAGTCTTCTCTGTTCCAATGAAAACAACCCAAGTCTATCCAACCTCTCTTCATAACTTAAATGCTTCATCCCAGGCAACATCCTGGTGAATCTCCTCTGCACCCCCTCCAGTGCAATCACATCCTTCCTATAATGTGGCGACCAGAACTGCACACAGGACTCCAGCTGTGGCCTCACCAAGGTTCTATACAACACCAACATGACCTCCCTACTTTTGTAATCTATGCCTCGATTTATAAAGGCAAGTGTCCCATATGCCTTTTTCACCACCCCACTAACGTGCCCCTCTGCCTTCATAGATCTATGGACACGCACGCCAAGGTCCCTTTGTTCCTCAGAACTTCCTAGCGCCATGCCGTTCATTGAATACTTCCTTGTCAAATTACTCCTTCAAAAGTGTATCACCTCACACTTTTCAGGGTTAAATTCCATCTGCCACTTATCTGCCCATCCCGTCTATATCTTCCTGTAGCCCAAGACACTCAATCTCACTGTTAACCAGCCAGCCAATCTGTGTCATCCGCAAATTTACTAATCTTACCCCCCACATGGTCATCTATGTCGTTTATATAAATGACAAATAATAGGGGACCCAGCACAGATCCCTGTGGTACCCCACTGGACACTGGCTTCCAGTCACTAAAGTATCCTTCTGTCATCACCCTCTGTCTCCTGCAACTAAGCCAATTTTGAATCCACCTTATCAAATTACCCTGTATCCCATGTGCATTTGCCTTCTTTATAAGTCTCCCATGTGGAACCTTGTCAAAGGCTTTGCTGAAATCCATATAAACTACATCAACTGCACTACCCTCATCTACACACCTGGTCACCTCCTCAAAAAATTCAATCAAATTTGTTAGGCATGACCTCCCTCTGACAAAGCCATGCTGACTATCCCTGATCAAACCTTGCCTCTCCAAGTGGAGATAGATTCTCTCCTTCAGAATGTTCTCCAAAAGTTTCCCTACCACTGATGTGAGACTCACTGACCTGTAGTTCCCTGGCTTATCTCTATAACCCTTTTTAAATAGCGGAACCACATTAGCTGTTCTCCAGTCCTCTGGCATCTCCCCCATGGCCAGAGAGGAATTAAAAATTTGGGTCAGAGCCCCTGCGATCTCCTCCCTTGCCTCCCTCAGAAGTCTGGGACACAAATCATCCGGACCTGGAGATTTGTCCACTTTTAATCCTGCCAACACCTCCAATACCTTGTCACTCCCTATGTCAATTTGCTTAAGAACCTCGCCGTCTCTCTCCCTGAATTCGATACCTTCATCCTCATTCTCTTGGGTGAAGACGGGCGTGAAGTATTCATTCAATACTCTAGCGATGTCCTCTGGCTCCACCCATAGATTGCCCACTTGGTCCCTTATGGGCTCTACTCTTTCCCTGGTTATCCTCTTCCCATTGATATACTTATTGAATATCGTGGGATTTTCCCTACTTTTACCAGCCAGAGCTTTCTCATATCCCCTCTTTGCTCTCCTAATTGCTTTCTTAAGCTCCGCCCTGCACTGTCTGTACTCTGCTAATGCCTCTGCTGATTTGCTTCCCTTGTACCTGCTAAAAGCCTCTCTTTTCCTTCTCATCGTAACCTGAATGTCTCTGGTTATCCATGGTTCTCTGGGCTTGTTACTCCTTCCTATCACCCTAGAGGGAACATGTTGAGCCTGTACCCTCCCCATTTCCTTTTTGAACACCCCCCCATTGTTCCTCTGTAGATTTCCCCACTAGTAACTGTTCCCAGTCTATGTTGGCCAGATCCTGCCTTATTTTACTAAAATTCACTCTCCCCCAATCCAAAACATTTTTTTGCAACTTTCGATTTCTTTGTCCATAACAAACTTAAACTGTACCATGTTGTGGTCGCTATTGCTAAAATGCTCGCCCACCACCACCTCAGCCACTTGTCCGGCTTCATTCCCCAGGATTAGGTCCAGCAATGCACCGTCCCTTATTGGACCCTCTACATATTGACCTAAAAAGTTCTCCTGTACACATTTCAAGGAATCCACTCCATCCAAGCACTTAACACTATGTCTATCCCAATTAATGTTGGAAAAGTTGAAATCGCCTAATATAATTGCCCTAATGTCATTGTTTTTACACACCTCCACAAATTGTGCACATATTTGCTCCTCAATTTCCCACTGACTATCTGGGGGTCTATAATAAACACCTAATAAAGTGGTTGCCCCTTTTTTATTCCTAAGCTCTACCCACAAAGCTTCATTTGATGCCCCCTCCAAGATATCATCTCTCCTTACTGCAGTGACTGACTTCTTAACTAATAATGCAACGCCTCCTCCTCTTTTACCCCCTCCCGTTTTGCCTGAAGATTCTATATCCCGGAATGTTGAGCTTCAATCCTGCCCTTCCCTCAGCCACGTCTCAGTGATGGCTAATATATCACAATTCCACGTGTCAATCCTCACCCTTAACTCATCCGTTTTACCTGTAATACTCCTGGCATTAAAGTAGAGACCATCCAGCCTTGCCTTACTTCCTTGAAGCTTTTTGTAGCTGTACTCCCTTTGACTTGATTGTTTTACTGTATTATGATGTATTCCTACTCTGCTAACATTCTGTGTCCCCTCCCCCTGCCGGATTAGTTTAAACTCCTCCCAACAGCACTAGCAAACCCGCCCGCAAGGATGTTAATCCCGCTCCAGTTCAGATGTAGACCGTCCTGCTTGTACAGGTCCCACCTTCCCTGTCCCAGTGATCCAGGAATCTAAAACCCTCCCTCCTGCACCAACTCTTAAACCACGTTTTCATTTGCGCTATTTTCCTATTTCTGAGCTCGCTAGCACGTGGCACTGGGAGTAATTCAGAGATTACAACCCGAGAGGTCTTGCTTTTTAGTCTACTGCCTAACTCCCTGGATTCTTGATGCAAGACCTCATCCATCTTTCTACCTATGTCATTGGTACCAACATGTACCATGACCTCTGCCTTATCACCCTCCTCCTTCAGGATGCCCTGCAGCCATTCAGTGACGTCCTGGACCCTGGCACCAGGGGGGCAACATACCATCCTGGAGTCACGTTGATGGCCACAGTAGTGCCTATCTGTTCCCCTGACTATAGAATCCCCTATTACTATTGCTCTTCCTCCCCTCCTGTAGGACAGGCTGCTTGTGGTGCCAGAAGCTTGGCTCTGTCCGCACTCCCTGGAGGATCCAGTGCCCTCATCAGCCTCCAAAACGGAATACCAATTTGCCAGCGGGACCCCAGGGGTCTCCTGAATTACCTGCCGGTTTCTCTTGGACTGCCTGGTGGTCACCCATTCCCTTCTTTGCTCAAATCCCTTCATCTACAGTGTGACTACCTCTCTAAACGTGCTATCCACGATGCTCTCAGACTCGCGGATGCTCCACAGTGTACCCAACCACCGTTCCAGCTCTGAAACCCGAGCTTCCAGGACACAGCAGCTGGACACACTTCCTGCACACATGCTGGCCCCGGGCACTAGAAATGTCCCCGGCTTCCCACATGGAGCACACCATGGCTTTGAGCGCTCCTGCCATGACTTATCCCTTTACATTAAACCTTTTAAGTCAACTACTCTAGGGCCCTTCTTTTCCGATCCTCGTTACTGTAGAATATAAACCACAAAGACCTTAAACTATAAGCGATTAAAGTAGCAAATACCTTACCCACTACTTACCAGTGATTCCTTTCGCTTGTAGCCTCTCCTGCTGTAGCATGCTCTGAAGATTTAATAAGTTGGATAGCAAGGAAAAAATGCAAAGAGCACCTCGTCCCTTGTGCACTGAATTCCCGCTTTGCACCAAATTCCGAATACCCACTAGCCGAGATACATGGGAACACCACGACCTGGAAATTTCCCTCCACGCCACTTACCATCCTGACTTGGAAATATAATCACTTCACTGACGCTGCGTCAAAGTCTAGGAGCTCCCTCCCTAACAGCACTGTGGGTGTACCGACACCACATGGGCTGCAGTGGTTCAAGAAGGCAGCTCACCACCACCTTCTCAAGGGCAATTAGGGATGGGCAATAAATGTTGGCCTAGCCAGCAGTGCCCACATCCTGAAAAATGAATTTTTAAAAATTCAGGGACGGCAATAAGGGAGTCTGAAACATTGGCTGCAAGGTATGGTTCTGAGAGTATGAACAAGTCAGGCTGCTGCTTGACTAATCTGTGGGACAGTTTTCCCAATTTTGGCGTAAGTTCCCAAACGTTAGCGAGGAGGACTAGGCTAGTTGCGCCTTTGTTGTGTCCTGTGCAGAGATCAATATCGGGCAATCCAACCGGTTTTATTCTTATTCAACTTCTTTGTAGTGGTTTGATGTAACTGATTAGTTTACTAGGCTGTTTCAGAGGGCATTTAAGAGTCAACCACATTGCTGTAGGTGTGGAGTCACATACAAGCCAGGCCATGTAAGGACAGCAGATATCCTTCTCTAAAGTATCTTAGTGAACCAGGTGGGCTTTTAAGACAATCCGGTAGTTTCATGGTCATCATTACTGAGACTAGTTTTTTATTCAAAATTCATTCTAGCATCATAGCTCCGGGCAAACATATCAAAGTCTGGACTTTTAAAAAAGCCTGAGCACATGAAGAACAAAACAAAATAATTAATTAAGACAGTAAAAGACAAACAAGATAAATCAATGGATAAATTTAAATCATACAACTGAGAAATAGATAATTTTTAATTGTTTTTGGAAATTAGTTTTATCTTAAGAGCAAATAAATGGCAATTCAAAAAATTTCAGAGCAAGTTTGATAAGTCTGCACTACTAAGAACCAGGGCTTGCAGCTAAATGCAGATTCAAATTGAATGTTTTTAATGAAGGAATTATGTAGAGGGATCATCAATTTAAAATCACCTAGATTATGGAAAAGTTACAGAAATTTCTTTACATACAGAATCTGCAGAGATAGTGGATGCATTGGTTGTAGTCTTCCAAAATTTCTCAGATTCTGGAAAGGTCCCAGTGGATTGGAAAACTGAAAATGTAACACCTCTGTTCATGAAAGGGTCTACAAAGGAAACTATAGGCCAGTTCGACTAACATCTCATTGGGAAAATGCTAGAATCCATTATTAAGGAAATAGTAGTAGGACATTTAGAAAATCATAATACAATCAGGCAGAGTCAACATGGTTTTGTGAAAGGGAAATCGTGATTGGCAAATTTATTAGAGTTCTTTGAGAATGTAACAAGGAGAATGGATAAAGGGGTACCAATAGATGTTGTGTATTCGGATTTCCAAAAGGCATATGATAAGGTGCCACATAAAAGTATACTGCACAAGTTACAGCTCATGGACTGGGGCGATATAGTAGCATGGATAGATTATGAGCTAACCAATAGAAGACAGAGTTGGGAAAAGTTGATAATTTCCAGATTGGCAAACTAACAAGTAGAGTTCCACAGAGATCAATGCTGCAGTCTTAACTATTTGCAATCCATATTAATAACTTGGATGAAGGGACTAACTGTATTGTAGCCAAATTTGCTGATGATACAAGGATAGGTAGGAAAGCAAGTTTTGAGGATACAATGGACCATAAATTAGCTGTCAGTGGACAAAAGTTTGCCGGATGGGGTATAATGTGGGAAAATGCGAGGTTGTCCATGTTGGCAGGGAGAATAGAAAAGCAGCGTATTAATTAAATGGAGAGAGACTGCAGAATGCTACAGTGCACAGGGACCTGGGTATCCATCTACATGAAATCACAAAAAGTTTGCATGCAGGTACCGCAAGTAATTAGGAAGGCAAATGTAATGTTGAACTTTATGGCAAGGGGAATGGAGTATAAAAGTAGGGGTGTCTTGTTACAACTGTACAGCACATTGGTGCAACCACATGTACAGTACCGAGTGCAGAGTTGGTCTCCTTACTTAAGGATGGATATACTTGCATTGGAACAATCCAGGGAAGGTTCACTGGGCTGATTCCTGGGATGAGGGGTTTCTTATGAGGAAAGGTTGAACAAGTTGATCCAATGCTCATTGGAGTTTAAAATAATGGTAGGTGATCTTATTGAAACATAAAAGATTGAGAGAGAGCTTGACAAAGTAGATGCTGAGAGGGTGCTTCCCCTTGTGGGGGAATCTAAAACTAGGGGGGACAGGTTAAAAATAAGGGGACTCCCATTTTAGAGAGAGATGAGGGGGGAGTTTTTTCTCTGGGGGTTGATAGTCTTTGGAATTCTCTTCCACAGAAAGCAATGGAGGCAGGGTCATTGAATATATTCAAGGCTGAGCTAGATAGGTTTTTGATCTATAAGGGAGTCAAGGGTTATGAGGGGCAGCCAGGAACGTGGGATTAAGGTCACAATCAGGTCAGCCATGATTTTATTGAATGGCAGAGCAGGCTCAATGGGACAAATGGTTTACTCCTGCTCCTATTTCTTATGATTATGATCCACCAAGTGAGTGGCTCAGATGAAGACCATTGCTTCCCTGAAGGGGAAATTAGATAAATATTTGAAGCAGCAAAATATAAGCTATGGTAATTTAATAAGGCAGGGGGAATAGTTTGGTTCAGGAAAAAGGCTCAGGAAACTTAGCAGCAAAATAGATCAGCTGGCTGCAGAAGGCAAGAGCATTTTAGAGCACGCATGCTCCCCCCAGTCCCTTAGGCGAACATTCAGCCCTCATGGCCTCTCCTCGCTGTTATGATGGGTCAGCCATTCCTCCTCCAACCTCATCATTATCTGTATGCCCTGCAATCAGCCAAAACTGCCTCCAATCCCCAATCCTCCTGCCGCATAATCTGCTAACTCCCTTCACCAACCCCTGAACCAGAGGCACCTATCAGTGATCTGCCGGTACCCTCCCATCCTAATATCCCATGATCTGCTGACCTACCACACCCCTCGATCTCGAGCTACCTATTCCTGCAGTCAGAGGAGCCATGCCCTGCCTCCCCCATATAAACGGAGCAGCCTCCATTTATAAATTATCAACCACCAATATGGCTGTAGCAATCTAGTTGGGGGGGATTGAGAAGCTGGTGACAAAAACATTAATTAAAAACAGTCCTCTAGAAGAAGTACTTACTGTGGTAATATATCGAGTGTGAAATTCTGCAGCTTCTCTAAGAAACGTCAACCCGGGGTGTGTGTTCACCACATCCTACAAAAGGAAACCAGCAGCTGTTCAAACAATACAGTTCTCATGAATATTTCCTAAGTATTTCAAATCATTACCTTCTTCTGTATTTTAAGAACATTCGAATAGCATGAGCCGACTTTAGATCAGAAACACTACAGCCATATTAGTTCCTTTAAAATCTGGAACTCGCTCCCCAAAAAGCTGTTGATGCTCGGTCAATTGAAAATTTCAAAACTGAAACTGATTTGATTTTCATTAGGCAAAGGTATGAAGAGATACAAAACCAAGTTGGAGTGGAGGAGTTAAGAGAAAGATCAGCAATGATTTAATTGAATGGCAGGACAAGCTTGCAGGGCTGGATAGTCTGCTCCTGGTTCAATGAATTAAGATGACAATCTAAGCTCTGCTA
This sequence comes from Cetorhinus maximus, assembly GCF_964194155.1. Classification (NCBI taxonomy): domain Eukaryota; kingdom Metazoa; phylum Chordata; class Chondrichthyes; order Lamniformes; family Cetorhinidae; genus Cetorhinus; species Cetorhinus maximus. The sequence continues at coordinate 17,101,078 of NC_135885.1, read as the reverse complement.
CCAGATGTTACAATGTGTTCTGGGAAATATTTATGACCAAGATAGATAGGTTCTTGATTGGTAAGGGGATCAAAGGTTACAGGGAGAAGGCAGGAGAATGGGGTTGAGAAACTTATCAGCCATGATTGAATGGCGGAGCAGACTCGATGGGCCAAATGGCCTAATTTCTGCTCCTATGTCTTATGGTCTTATATAGTAAAGGATCTGTTATCTGTGCCCAATCTTAGTTATCTAAAACGCTAAAATATTCAAAAATATAGTTTATGTCAATCGCAAAAAATATGCAACTCCTTGTGAGTCAACCAAGAGTGGCAACTAATCCATTAATTTGTCTCCTGGAGACTCAGCCATTGTGTAATGCCACTGACTTATTAGAAAACTCTAGGGTGGCAAAAACTACATGGCTGCTGATAGCCAGCCTGAACCAATGAAGCTCTACTCTTCCTTAAAGGTAAGTGAAGCAGTTTCATTAACAATTTTTAAAATGAAATTCTTCATTAATTTAGGAAAGTTGTTAGAGCAAGAAAATTTAAAATACCTTTTGCAAAGCATTTGCAGATGTCCAAGCCACTGGATAACTGCAAAGCAACAATTTAAAGCTACTTATTTTTGCTCCAAATCGATACAGAAAGAAAACAGACACTGTAAGACGAACGGTCAAATCACTATCTTCTACTACCAATTCTCCTTCTTGGGCGGTCCCTTGGGATCGAAGAGGTCTTGCTTCCACTTCAGTTCAATGGGTTCTGGGATGGCCGCTAAGTCCATGCGTGATCTGTAGACTCTCCCACATGCTGGGAAATGGTGCTTGGAGGGTTGGGCGCTTGCTCTGATGCCTTGCCTTAACTTCTGTGTGCCCCTGACAAAATCTCTTTTTGTGTTCCGGAATGAACTCTCTCCATTTTGGTCAGTCACAAGCCAGGGACACACTTTCCACAGTCCTTCAGGAAGTATCCTGCCTCAACCAAATTCAGAGCAGAGCAGTTGATTCTGGAGTCTGGTGTCAGACATTCAAACATATACTGCTCGCAGAGCTGGTTTTGAGTCATTAGTCCCTGGATACTGGGTATGTTGACTTGGGAGAGGACACTGCTCTTGGACCACCTTTCTTAGTGCTGGATTTGGAGAATCTTGCAAAGGCACCGCTAGTGGTACTTCTCCAGTGCTATAAAGCGCCTGCTGTAATTTGTCCTTGGGGGAGGGTGGGGTATTTTACCATCCTCACTGGTGTATTTACAGGTCGGGGGAGGGGAGCATGTAAAATAAACTGGGTGAGCAGCCTACCTCCGAGCTGTCCCCCATATTATGGTGGGTGGTAAGGCGTCAGTCAGCCCTGCACACCCTTAGGCCTAATGAGACCCTTAAATGGCCTCATTCTGCCTCCTTTGCAATAATATGCACGGCTAGTGAGATAGTTGATGCATGGGTTTTAATTTTCCAAAGTTCCCAAGATTTGGGGAAGGTTCATTAGATTGGAAAATAGCAAATGTTATTCATTACCCCCTTTTATTCAAAGAGGGAGGGAGACAGAAAGCAAGAAACTACAAGCCAGTTAGCCTAACATCTGTCATAGGGAAATTTTGGAAGCTATTATTAAAGACGTTATGTTATATCAGGGAACTTAGAAAAATTCAAGGCAATCAGGCAGAGTTGACATGGTTTTGTGAAAGGGAAATCATGTTTGACCAATTTGTTGGACTTCTTTGAAGGAGTCACGTGTGCTGTGGATAAAGGGGAACTGGTGGGTGTACTGTACTTAGATTTCCAGAAGGCATTTATAAGGTGCCACATCAAAGTTATTGCAGAAAATAAAAGCTCATGGTGTAGCGGCTGACAAATTGATTTGGATAGAAGATTGGCTTGCTAACAGGAAGCAGAGAGCTGGCATAAATGGGTTTTTTTCTGGTTGGCAGGATGTGACGAGTGGTGTGCCACAGGGATCACTGCTGGGGCCTCAGCTTTTTCCAATTCATCTAAATGGCTTGGATGAAGGTTTGGTTGCTAAATTTGCTGATGACAGAAGATAGGCAGGAAAGTAAGTTGTGAAGAGGACATAAGGAGGCTACAAAGGGACAAAGGTAGGTTAAGTGAATGGGTAAAGATCTGGCAAATGGAGGATAATGTGGGCAAATGTGAAACTGTCCATTTTGCAGGAAGAATAAAAAAGAAGCTTATTATCTAACTGGTGAGAGGTTGCAGACCTCTGACATTCAGAGGGATCCATGTATCCTAGTGCATGAATCACGAAAGGCTAGTATGCAGGTACAGCAAGTAGTTAGAAAAGCTAATAGAATGTTATCGTTTATTGAGAGGGGAATTGATTACAAAAGTAGGGAGGTTATGCTTCAGTTGTGCAGGGCATTGGTGAGACCACATCTGGAGTTCTAATACTGTACAATACTGGTCTCCTTATTTAAGGATAGATGTAAATGCATTAGGAGCAGTTCAGAGAAGGTTTACTAGACTAATACCAGTAATGAGCAGGTTGTCTTATGAAGAAAGGTTGGACAGGTTAGGCTTGTATCCATTGGAGTTTAGAAGAGTAAGAGACGGCTTGATCAAAACCTTTCAAGATCCTGAGGGGTTTTGACAGGGTGGATGGGGAGAGGATGTTTCCTCTTGTGGGAGAATCTAGAACTAGGGGTCACAGTTGAATAATAAGTGGTCACTCATTTAAGACCGAGATGAGAAGAAATTTTTTCTCTTAGTGGGTCGTGAGTCTTTGGAACTCTTCCTCAAAAGGCGGTGGTAGCGGGTCTTTGAATATTTTTAAGGCAGAGCTAGATAGATTCTTGATTAACAAGGGGGTGAAAGGTTACTGGGGTAGGCAGGAATGTAGAGTTCAGGTTAAATTAGATCAGCTATGATCTTATTGAATGGCGGAGCAGGCTCGAGGGGCCGAGCGGCCTACACATGCTCCTAATTCGTATGTTTGTATGTCCGTACAGTTAACAAACCTCTTCACGTGGTTCCTCCTTTCATGTCTGAAAGATCACCCCCAATGCACATATGCTTGGCCCTCTATTAATCATTTATCTAAATATTCTTTCTCTCCTCCCCAAACTAAGCCATCATGTTTCCTGCTCAGTGTTCACCCTGTAAAGTGATCAGTGAGAAGCACAATATAACATCTGAATTTTGGTTACAAATAAAGTACAGGAGCTGGCCACAGGAAATTCAGGTGGTCAGTTCACTGCAGTGATGATTATCTTTGTGCCAACAATCAGACAGAAACATCTATATTAAGGCTAAAGCAGAAAATTGACTCTCCAGTATACAAACCTATATAAAAATAAAAACAAAGTACTGGAAGAATTCAGCAGGTCTGGCAGCATCTCTGGAAAGAAAAACAAGAGAAGAGTCATATTGGACTCGAAACGTTGACTCTGTTTCTCTCTCTACAGATGCTGCCAGGCCTGCTGAGTTTTTCCAGTACTGTTTTTATTTCAGATTTCCAGCATTTGAAGTATTTTGCTTTTAGCCTATATATTAAAATATAGCCACAACCTTGAGTTCATTTGAACTCCCTCATGGGATTACTGTCAGGGATCCTGCTGCCCCTTATTTGCTGTCTTACATAAGAGATGTTAAACAAGTTCCAGTCCAACCTGATACTTGAATCCATTTCATCTATATGTCATATCCAAATGTTAGCTTGGCTCAGTGGTAGAACTCTCACCATTGTGATAGAAGGTATTGACTTGAAGCCCCTTGCCAAGCCTTCACAGCATCAAGGCTAATACGTCAATTCTGTACCACAGAAGTGCTGCATTGCCAGAGATATTGTCTTTCAGATGAGGTTACATGCCCAGGTTTTATCTAAGATAAAAGCAAAAAACTGCGGATGCTGGAAATCCAAAACAAAAATAAAAATACCTGGACAGGTTCCCTTCCCTTCACCCCACCCCACCCCCTCTAGGGCTATCTATACCTTGCTTGTCCTGCTTTCTATCCTTAATTAGCACATTCTTTAGTTAATATCTCCATCTTCAACACCTCTTTGTCCTTTTGTCTATGACATCTTTTGGCTATCTCCACCTATCACTGGCCCTTTATCCAGCTCTACCTGTCCCCCCCCCCACCCCCACCTTAAACCAGCTTATATTTCACCTCTTTTCTATTTTTACTTAGTTCTGTTGAAGAATCATATGGACTCGAAACGTTAACTGTGTTCCTCTCCGCAGATGCTGCCTGACCTGCTGAGTTTTTCCAGGTATTTTTATTTTTGTTCCAGGTTTTATCTACCTATTTTAGTGGATTTCAAAACATTCAATTTTTTAACGAGGTGAACATTTTCCTGGTGCCGTGGCCAATCGTTATCACTTAACCATTGTCAGCAAAACAGATGGTCATTCATCCCATTCTATTTTGTGGAACTTCGTTGTATAACTTGATTGTCAGGTTTGCCTATATAACAGCAGTGATTATACTTCATAAGTAGTTAAGCTGCTATGAACCAGTTTAGGTCGTCCTTAGGTTATGAAAGGTGCTATATAGTGGTAAGTTCCTTTCATTATATGAATAAGCTCATTTGTACGCTTCCATTCAACTTAGATACTTCAATTTCTTCCATGAGGTGAAGCAATTTACACTAAACATTTATATACACAGAGATAAGGCAACATCTAAATTTGCCATCAAGCTATTTGATGGTTGACACCTCGTAAACATATAAACAGCCATCAATCAACCCATGCATAGCAGACTATGTTTGCTGCTACACTGAAGCATAAACTGGTCTCTAAAAGCCGGCTGCGCTAGGTTGTGGTTGGGAAATTACAGTGTTTGCAGGGAAAGCTTGATAGGGCTATAGAAGCGTGGTGGTTTGAACACAAGGTTATAAACTGCATTTGTGAAATCTGTGAGCACTTGGGAGAACTTTATTTAAACAATGTGTGACTATGCAAGAGTTCTAGTGGGCAACTTAGGTCAGAATAAGGCTGATATACGTACATAAGTACTGTACACAAATGCATGTCAAACATATATTCATACGTGGAATAATAGATGCTTACAAAATTATCAAGGTTACATTCAATTCAAGCTCTAAATATGCTCTGAACTGCATTTAGTTAGTTACACTTAGTTAGTTACAGTTAGTTGAACAGTTAGTTGAAGTGCTTTATGATCAACAAAATCAATGAGGATGAGCTGTGATCTCAAAAGTATCTGAAAAGGGAAGAGGTTATTTTGGGAAAATGATTCCCCTTTTGATTAGCAAAACAATTTTTTTTTAGAAAAAGTAGAGTAAAGATGTTTAATTACTAATTATATAGTTAAATATTAAATATCAATCACAATTTAACATAGGCATATCATTGCATAATTTTGCTACGATTTGTACAAACATGATTTGAAATAGACTATTTGGGAAATATTCCAACATGTTATATCACATGAATAATGAAACAATAACCAGGCAGATGCACGCAAGCATTTGGGAGAACTAGAATGATGAAATCAAAAGCATTATGTTCAACCCATTTTCTTCTGTACTCCTTCCGCAGTTTCACTTTTGGACAGCTCTCCCAAAGTACTTCACCACATTGTTTAGAGAATAAAAACACTTTGCAACAAAAAACTGTCAAAGGGTTTAGAAAAATTAATTGTAAATCGCTGGAAGGATTGCTAGGTCACAATTTTTGAAAATTGGAGTAAATTGATGCCAAAGTGATGTAGTGATACAGGCTAGTGGGAGCATGAGTATGCTTTAAACTATACCTACTTGACAAGCTGACCATCTCTTTATACAAATCATCTGAAGGCAGCAGAACACTGCGGTAGGCATGCCACCCGATGGAGTGGAAGCTTAGCTTTTATTTTTAAACTTAAGCTATCATAAGATGATTGAACTAATCCATCTCATTTTTAAATGGCATAGTAGCCGGAAGCAGCACCACCAGACTTGGGAGCACTTTGACTGTCTGTGGTATCATCGGCTGGGAATTGATGGTTGTGGAGGAGAATACAAGGAGAAAGGGAAACTCCAAGGAAGATTTTGGGACAATGGACACAGAAATAATGCTTTAAGAGTCAACATGGCAAAGGAATATCACATTGGTGGCATTAGGATTATCTATTATCCTCTGCAAAAATCTTCCCAATTCATTTGAATACCTCACCCCACCCCCAGTACCCCATCAAAAAAGACAACTGTTGCAAACCACTACTGCAATATCTGTATTTATAGAGTACATGTATGTCCTGATACATTAAAAAAAACCTTTCAAATATTAGAGTGTTAGCACATTTCTCATTATACAGGTAGTAAGTAAACAGGTCAGAAAGTACATGATTAATGCAAATATAGTAACTAAATTCCAAGATATATTTAGATTTCTTCTACAGGCACTAATGCAGTTTATACATTTTTCTAACAATAGTGTCAATTGCAAAGTGCTTGGCAAGGATAATTTGCCGTCGCACCTGGTCAAAACCACTTCCGTCCCACAAAATAAATTTCAGGTTTGCTAATCAAAGGTTGATTTCTCAATTCCTATTATATTGCAGAAATAAACCACACTTTATTTCCTTATTTCTTATTTCTCCCTTATTTCTCCAATACTAAAAAGTTGCTAAACTGAACTTTTACATTAGAAAAATTGCCAAGGGAAAAAAACTGACCTTGAAAGCTGCATTGATTAAGATGGTATGTTTACTTATAAACTGTTTCTATGCATTTTAAATGGGAAGGTGAGGCTCCACTCAGAAACCTAACCACCTTGAATGAAGTAATATATAGAACACATAAATCAATGTTTTAAGGGTTACCAGAAGAAATTGATTTCACTCTAAACAGATTTTTATTTCATTTATCAAAAGAGTCAGATCAAATGTCACCAGCTCATGATGCAAGAAAGATCAAATGCCAGAATTAATTACTTCACTGAAATAACTTCTACAGTCTTCCCATCAACTACTGGTTTGATGGCAGCATTCACATTTTTTTAAAAATAGCTACAGGGGGAAAACAATATAGACAATTTGCAAGTGGATGAAAGAAGGATGCAGCCTGTATTTTTAAAAAATGTGGATCTTAAGATGTGTTAGTGAGAGGGTATTGGGAATTTTTATTTTTCAGGAAAAAACAAAACCAATGGCATTTTTGGCCAAGTCCTTAAAAAGTCTTTGTTACTATTGTGTTGCACATTTTCATAGGTTACTTTTATTCATGGTTGTTTGAATTTTAGGTTCAGGTAAGTTAAAAAAAAAAGCACAGCTTTGTTGGGATCGATTTTCTATGATGTGCTGTGTCATTTGCAGTTAAATAGCCCAAAAATCACTTAGATGCCAAAGGCTATTTTGCACAAGAAGCATAAAATGGGTTATGGGTAGATGTTTATAGAAATATAGATCCACAGGTCAAAGAGAAAACTCTGGCGGTCCTTAATCCCCAAGACATAGCTTCGCAACAATTTACCCATCTCTTAAATGACACTGATTTAATGTCCACAGCAAACATCTCTAGCCTCCTCTAAATGAACAAAACACAAGCTATAGACCATAAGACGTAGATGCAGAAGTAGGCCATTCGGCCCATTAAGTCTGCTCTGCCACTCAACGAGATCATGGCTGATCTGATAATCCTCAACTCCACTCTCCTGCCTTTTCCCCATAACCCTCGATTTCCCTACTGATTAAAAATCTGTCTATCTCAGCTTTGAATATACTTAACGACCCAGCCTCTAGAGCCCTCTGCAATATAGAATTCCACAGACTCACTACCCTCTGAGAGAAGAAATTCCTTCTCATCTCTGTTTTAAATGGGCGTCCCCTTACTGAGATTATGCCCTCTGTTCCCAGACTCTCCCACAAGGGAGAGTCTGGGAACCTCTGCCAACCTCTCAGCATCTACTCTGTCAAGCCCCCTAAGAATCTTATATTTTTCAGTAAGGTTGCCTCTTAGTCTTCTAAACTGCAATGAGTACAGGCTCAGCCTACTCAACCTCTCCTCATAAGAAAATCCCTCCATACCTGGGATCAACCTCATGAACCTTATCTGGACTGCCTCCAATGCCAGTATATCTTTCCTTAGATAAGGGGACCAAAATTGTTCACAGTATTCTAGGTGTGGTCTAACTGGTGCCTTGTATAGTTTTAGCAAGACTTCCCTATTTTTATACTCCATTCCCTTTGAAATAAAGGCCAACATTCCCTTTGCCTTCCCTATCACCTGCTGAACTTGTATGTTAAGCATTTTGGGATTCATGCACCAGGGCTCCCAAATCCTTCTGTGCTGCAGTCATCTGCAGTCTTTCTCCATTTAAATAATATTCAGCTCCTCTATTCTTCCTGCCAAAGTGCATAAGCTCACATTTTCCCACATTATACTCTATCTGCCAAGTTTTTGCCCACTCACTAAGCCTGTCTATATCCCCCTGTAGACTTGTATCATCCTCACCACTTGTTTTCCCACCTAGTTTTGTGTCATTGCCTGACATGAAATTTTAACCGTCAGTTTTCACCTGTTCCTGTAACCAGGTATTTAATTACTTGCTTTTCCGAAGGAGTTTTTTCTACACAGAACCAAATACTTTTGCTAGAATTTTGTTCCACAAGTGCCATTATTCCAGTAGGTGAAACGCTATCAAAAGTCCAGCTCTGCTCAAGGATTCTTCAGTTAAATTTGTGTTTTGTAATCTGTGCTCAATCATGTCAGTCTTCTCATATCTATATCTATAATCTACATCTATAATCATATCCCACATCACCTTTACGCAAAGAAAATTGCTTTACACCTGGGAGTGTAACCAAGAGTAATAAGCTACAAAATTGTCCTGGTCACATTGCCTAAAATATTTTACAAAATATTTCAAATTTAGTGATTTAGACAAAATGGAACAATTTATGCTAGCTTATAAGTCAAACTTCTGTGATCTCAGCACTGACTTACTTTGGTAGAAAGAAGTTGCATTTATACAGCATCTTTGACATCCTCAGGATAGTCCAAAGCATTTCACAGCCAATGAATTCATTTTGAAGTGATGTCATTGTTGTTATTTCAGCAAACGCAATAACACAAAGAAATCCCACAAACAGCGTACGAAATAAACAATAATAACTTGGATTTATATAATGTTTTTAACATAACAAAAAATCCTAGGGCACTTTGCAGGAGGATAAGGGAAAATTTGACAGAGCCACATAAGGCAATATTAGGGTAGATGACAAAAAGCTTGCTCAAAAGGGTAGGTTTTAAGGAGTGTCTTAAAGGAGACAAGAGGTAAAGAGGAAGAAAGATTTAGGGAAGAAATTTCAAGTTTAGTTCCTTAGCAGCTGAAGGTACGGCTACCAATGGTGGAGTGATTAAAAATGCAGATACTCATGAGGCAAGAAATAAATGAAGGTTGTGCAGCTGGAGGAAATTAGAGGTATGGAGCGGCATAGCCATGGAGGGAGGGATTTGAAAATAAGGATGGAAATTTTAAAATTCAAGGCATTATTTAACCAGGAGCCAATGTAGGACAGTAAGAACAGAAGCGATGGGTAAACAGTGGTGCGAGTTAGGATATGGACAGCAGAACACTGGATGAGCTCAAGTTTATGGAAGGTGGAACGTGGGAGACTGACTAGGGTGGATTGGAATAGTCAATTCTAGGGTTAACAAAGGCATAAGGGTTTCAGCAGCAGATGAACTGAGACAGGGCAGAGTCAAGAGGTGTTATGGAAGTCGAACGTGGAGAGCATAGAAACATAGAAAATAGGAGCAGGAGTAGGAGTAGGCCATTCGGCCCTTCGAGCCTGCTCCGCCAGTCATTATGATCGTGGCTGATCATTCAACTCAATAGCCTGCTCCCGCTTTCTCCCCATATCCTTTGAACCCTTTCGCCCCAAGAGCTATATCTAACTCCTTGAAAGCATGCAATGCTGTGGCCTCTACTACTTTCTGTGGTAGCGAATTCCACAGGCTCACCACTCTCTGGGTGAAGAAATTACTCTTCATTTCAGTCCTAAATGGTCTACCCCATATGCTCAGAGTGTGACTCCTGGTTCTGGACTCACCCACCATCGGGAACATCCTTCCTGCATCTACCCTGTCTAGTCCTGTTAGAATTTAATAGCTTTCTATGAGATCCCCCCTCATTCTTCTGAACTCCAGCGAATATAATCCTAACCGACTCAATCTCTCCTCATATGTCAGTCCCGCCATCCCAGGAATCAGTCTGGTAAACCTTCGCTGCACTCCCTCTATAGCAAGAACATCCTTCCTCAGGTAAGGAGATCAAAACTGCACACAATATCCCAGGTGTGGTCTCACCAAGGCCCTGTATAATTGCAGCAAGACATCCCCATGCTCCTGCACTCGAATCCTCTCGCTATGAAGGTCAACATACCATTCGCCTTATTTGTCGCCTGCTGCAATTGCACGCTCACCTTCAGCGACTGGTGCACGAGGTAACCCAGGTCTCGTTGCACATTACCCTCTCTCAATTTATAGCCATTCCGATAATAATATGCCTTCCTGTTTTTGCTACCAAAGTGGATAACCTCACATTTATCCACATTATACTGCATCTGCCATGCATTTGCCCACTCACTCAGCTTATCCAAATCACACTGAAGCGTCTCTACATCCTCCTCACAGCTCACCCTCCCACCCAGTTTTGAGTCATCTGCACATTTGGAGATATTACACTTAGTTCCCTCATCTAAATGATTAATATATATTGCGAATAGCGGGGGTCCCAGCACCGATCCCTGCGTCACTGCCTGCCATTCGGAAAAAGACCCGTTTATTCCAACTCTTTGTTTCCTGTCTGACAACCAGTTTTCTATCCATCTCAATACACTACCCCCAATCCCATGCGCTTTAATTTTACACGCTAATCTTATGCGGGACTTTGTCGAAAGCCTTCTGAACATCCAAATAAACCACATCCACTGGCTCCCCCTCATCAACTCTACTAGTTGCATCCTCGAAGGATTCCAATAGATTTGTCAAGCATGATTTCCCTTTCGTAATTCCATGCTGACTCTGTCCGATTCTGCCACTGTTTTCCAAGTGCTCAGCTATTAAATCTTTCATAATGGGCTCTAGAATTTTCCCCACTACCAACGCTGATTGGTCTATAATTCCATTTTCTCTCTACCTCCCTTTTTAAATAGTGGGGTTACATTAGCTACCCTCCAATCTGTAGGAACTGTTCCAGTGTCTATAGAATCTCAGAAGATGACCACCAATGCATCCATTATTTCTAGAGCCACTTCCGTAAATACTCTGGGATATAGATTATCAGGCCCTGGGGATTTATCGGCCTTCAATCCCATGAATTTCCCCAACACCATTTCCCTACTAACACTGATGTCTTTCAGTTCCTCCTACTCACTAAACCCTGTGTTCCCCAACATTTCTCGTAGTTATTTGTGTCCTCCTGTGTGAAGACACAACCAAAGTATGTATTTAGTTGGTCAGCCATTTCTTTGTTCCCCATTATAAACTCCCCTGTTTTTGACTGTAATGGACCTACATTTTTCTTCACCAATTTTTTTTCTCTTCACGTACCTATAGATACTTTTACAGTCAGTTTTTACGTTCCCCGCAAGCTTACTCTCGTACTCTATTTTCCTCTTCTTAATCAATCTCTTGGCCCTCCTTTGCTGAATTCTAAACTGCTCCCAATCCTCAGGTCTGAAGTTTTTTTTCTGGCCAATTTGTATGCCTTTTCCTTGGATCTAATACTATCTCTAATTTTCCTTGTAAGCTATGGTTTGGCCACCTTTCCTGTTTTACTTCTGCGCCAGACAGGAATAAACAATTATTACAGTTCACCCATGCGCTCTTTGAATGTTTGCCATTGCTTATCCACCGTCATCCCTTTAAGTAACATTTGCCCAATCCATTACAGCCAACTCGCGCCTCATACCATCATAGTTTCCTTCATTAAGATTCAGGACCCTAGTCTCAGAATCAACTAAGTCACTCTCCATCTTGATGAAGAATTCTATCATATTAAAGTCTGAGGTGTTATTAGAACTGGGAAATAGCAGTGAATTGACAGGTTTTAAGCTACGGCGTTTGGGGGATGTGGGGGCAAGGAGAGAACAAAATGGAATTTGCAGTGTGATTAAATGACAAAAGGGTTGATGGTGCAAGACAACAGCACAGTATCTCCATGTCACTAGGGGGGCGGGGGGGACATGGGATGGTCCGTGACTCAGGAATGAAGTTTGTGGTCAGGTTGAGGATAATGGCTGTGATCTTGCTGGAAGCTATGAAGGCAACATCCCTGATTTACTGATGCCTCTCTGGAGGCGCTTCTCCAGACTGCTCGGACAGAGGTCTTGTTCCCTCAGGGCGGGAGGAAGAGATAGGCCCAGTCAATCCAAGCAAGCCTGGGTGGAGATTGCCGAGGAGGTGAGCAGGTGTGGGGCACGTGGTTGCAGTGACACAAAAGGATCAATACCCTGATGTATTCTTGCAAGGTGAGTGCAGCAAACAATGTTAAACGTACAGCCTTATACGTGACTAAGGGTGCCCAGGTAGCAGCACTGACTGTCAGAGACATGTCAGCCTTTCTGTGGAAGGCCGTGGCCAGTGTGAGTTGACTCCTGCACTGCCGAGACTGAGCGGCCACATGCAGAAGGCATCTCTGTGGTGACATGATGGACAGCCAGGCTGACATCAGCATAGACTAATGTGTATCTCTGATGGGGGAAGTAACCATAGAAATTTATGTGCTTATAGAAGAGAGCACATGATGTCAGGGAAGGAGCCACTAAGAGTGCTGGCGTCCAGATCTTGCCATCCTTACACCAATGGAAGATGAAGTGCTACAGCTGGGAGGCCTGAAGGCAGGGTGGATGGTTGGCGGAGCTGAGAGATCGAGTGGCTTAATGAATGGGCACAGGAAAGCCTCTGGGATCCACAAAACATAATGCTTCTCTATCCATCACTGGTCACAGATTGTAGTCTGAAGGATATGTTGGAATAAGAACAGAATAACTAGGAGCAGGAGTAGGCCATTCAGTCCCTGAAGCCTGCTCCGTCATTTGATAAGATGATGGCTGATCTGATTCTGGCCTCAACTCCACTTTCCTGCCGGTCTGCCGTAACCCTCGATTCTCTTGTCAATCAAAAATCTACCTTAACTCAGCCTTGAATATATTCAATGACCCAGCCTCCACTAGTTTCTACTGTAGAATTCCACAGACTAACTAAATTTCTTCTCATCTCAGTCTTAAATGGGAGACCCCTATTTTTAAAAACAGTGTCCCTTAGTTCTACTCCCACAAGAGGAAAGATCCTCTCAGCGTATACCCTGTCAAGTCCCCTCAGGATCTTATATGTTCAATAAAATCACCTCTCAGCCTCCTGAACTCCAACGGGTTTAGGCCCAATCTGCTCAACGTTTCATCATAAAATAAACCTCTTCATCCCAGCAATCAGTCGAGTGAACCTTCTCTGAACTGGTTCTAATGCAATTATACGCTTTCTTAAGTAAATAAACCAAAACTGGATAGTTTACTCCAGATGCTGTCTGACTAAGGCCCTGTATAGCTGTAGCAAAACTTCCCTACTTTTACAATGCATTCCCCTTGCAATAAAAACATATGAAATAGGAGCAGGAACCAGCCATTCAGCCCACTCCGCCATTCACTGAGATCATGGTTGATCTTCCACTTCAACAACATTTCCTTGTATTAATCCCAAATCCCTTGATGCTTTCAATGTGTAGAAATCTATAAATCTCAGTCTTAAACATACTAAGTGACTGAGCCTTCACAGCCCTCTGGGGCAGTGAATTCCAAAGATTCACCACCCTCTGAGTGAAGAGATTCCTCCACATCTCAGTCCTAAATGGCCTTACCCTTATTCTGAGACTGTGTCCCCTGGTTCTAGGCACCCCCAGCCTGCAGCAACCTCCTACCTGCATCTACACTGTCAATCCCTGTAAGAATTTTGTATGCCTGAATGAGATCACCTCTCATTCTTCTAAACTCCAGAGAATAGAGGCCCAGGCTATTTAATTTTTCCTCAACATGCATTGCTCCAGGAATTATTTTAGTGGAACCTTCATTGCACTTAGTCTAAGACAAGTATATCTTTCCTTAGGTAAGACAAAAACTGCATAGAATGCTACTGTTGTAGTGTCACCAAGGCAGTAAGACATCTCGGCGGGGGACTTCAGTTTGAAAAGGAGGTGAAGAGCAGCGGGGACTTCAGTTTGAAAAGGACGCGGAGAGCAGCGGGGACTTCAGTTTGAAAAGGACGCGGAGAGCAGCGGGGACTTCAGTTTGAAAAGGAGGCGGAGAGCAGCGGGGACTTCAGTTTGAAAAGGAGGCGGAGAGCAGCGGGGACTTCAGTTTGAAAAGGAGGCGGAGAGCAGCGGGGACTTCAGTTTGAAAAGGACGCGGAGAGCAGCGGGGACTTCAGTTTGAAAAGGACGCGGAGAGCAGCGGGGACTTCAGTTTGAAAAGGACGCGGAGTGCAGCGGGGACTTCAGTTTGAAAAGGACGCGGAGAGCAGCGGGGACTTCAGTTTGAAAAGGACGCGGAGAGCAGCGGGGACTTCAGTTTGGGTACCTTGCTGGGAGTCAGAGTGGAGCGGAGCAGGCCTGCAGGAGACAGTTGGGAGCTGAGGAGCACGCTGTATCACTGTTTCAGCTGCTGGGAAGCTGCAGTCCAGGAAAAAGAAAAAAAGCAACTGTGACATCACAGGAAACTAGTAAGTTGATTTGCTGATAAGTGCTCAGTCTAAGGGACAGTGTGAGAGAAACCAGCTTAGGTCAGGTGAGTTAAGGTAGGTCTATAAATAAAAAGAACTAAAACTTTAAAATAATAAACCAAAATTTGAAAACGTTAAAATTAAAATCAAACAATAAGACGAAAAAGTAATAAAAATAAAGTAATCTAAACAAACATCTAAAAGACAGACCTTGTAGTTAAGAAGCATATAGCCTTTAGTTGTCAGTGGTACTAGCATTCAATAAACACAGTAAATTGTAGCATACATAGGAAGAAAGCAATTAAAGTAAATTAGCTAAATAACATAAGTTAGAATGGCAGGACAGGTGTTCTGTTGCAGCTGAGAGATGTGGGAGCTTTTGGATGTGGGAGCTTTTGGAAGCCAAGGCAATCCATGACAAACACATCTGCAGAAAATGTAAGCAGCTTGAGGAATTCCGGATCAGGATTATTGATCTGGAAGCCGAAATGCAGACACTGTGCAATATAAGGGAGGGGGAGAAATGCCTGGATACTTCATTCCAGAAGACAGTCACACTCTTACAATAGGTTCATCTGTTTTGGTCAGTAGTGAAGGACAGGAGGATGTGACTGTCAGTGAGGCAGGTAATGGGAGCGAGCAGACGGTCGGGGAGGAGCCTCAGGCTTTGCAATTGTCAAACAGGTTTGAGGTGCTCACAACCTGTGTGGATGAAAGCGAAGTCTGTAAGGTGGATGAGCTGGCTGGCCATGGCACTGTGGTACAGGACGCCATTCAAGCGGTGGGGGGAGGCAAAAAGGAATGTAGTGGTAGTAAGGGATAGTATAGGGAGGGGGACTGACACTATTCTCCGCATCAAAGAGTGAGAGTCCAGGTGGCTATGTTGCCTGACTGGTGCCAGGGTTCGGGGCATCTGCTCAGGGCTGGAGAGGAACTTGCAGTGGGAGGGGGAGGATCCAGTTGTCGTGGTCCATATAGGTACCAATGACATAGGTAGAGCTAGAAAGAGGTTCTGCAAAGTCAGTATGATAAGCTAGGTACCAAATTAAGAAGCAGAACCTCAAAGGTAATAATCTCTGGATTATTACCTGAGCCATGTGCAAATTGGCTTGGGCAAATAAGATTAGAGAGACAAATGCGTGGCTCAAAGACTCGTGTGGGAGAAGTGGGTTCCGGTTTGTGGGGCACCGGCATCAGTACTGGGGAAAGTGGGGGCCGTACCGTTGGGGTGGTTTACACCTGAACCATGCTGGGACAAGTGTCCTCACAAATCGCATAACTAGGGAAGTAGAAAGGGCTTTAAACTGAACAAGAAGGTAAGGGATCAAACTTGAGTAGAGGTAGCAATTCAAGGTGTAGAGTTAAGACAGGAGAGCAAAGTAGTAATGTGAGAAATGAGGGTCAGAGAATGGCAGGAAGGGACAGGGAGAAAAAACCTAAGAATACATCAGCAGTCAAGACAAGATGTTACAAAGGTAACAAAGAGACAAAACTGAAGGCTCTATATCGGAATGCACATAGTATTCATAACAAAGTAAATGAATTGATGGCCCACATTGAAGTTAATAAATATGATCTGATAGCAATTACAGAGACGTGGCTGCAGGACGACAAAGATTGGGGCCTTAAAATTGAAGGGTACATGACATTCAAGAAGAATAGGAAGCTAGGTAAAGGTGGAGGGGTAGCAATGTTAATCAAATAGTGCAGTGGTGCAATAGTTAGAGATGACCTTGGATCAAACTTAAAGAAAAAGCATACGACTCCGCAAAGATGAGTGGCAGGACAGATGATTGGACAGAATATAAAGAATGGCAGAGGATAACTAAAAGATTAATCAGAAGAAAGAAATTAAGAGTGTGAGAGGAAGCTAGCTAAAAATGTAAAAACGGATAGCAAGAGTTTCTACAGGTACTCAAAAAGGTAAAGTATAAGTAAAGTGAATGTTGGTCCTCTAGGGAGTAACAGTGGGGAGTTCATAGTAGATAATAAGGAAATGGCAGAAGAAATGAACAAATATTTTGCTTCTGTGTTCACTATAGAGGATACAAAAAACACTCCAGTTATAGTTGCAAATCAGATGAATGGGAGAAAGGAACTTGGTGAGATTGAAGTCACTAGGGAAGCGGTACTGAGCAAATCGACAGAGCTGCAGGCTGGCAAGTCTCTGGGTCCCGATGGACTACATCCTAGGGTCCTAAAAGAGATGGCTAATGAGGTAGTCGATGTGCTGGTGTTAATTTTCCAAAATTCACTAGATTCTGGAAAGGTTTCATCAGATTGGAAAGTAGCAAATATAACCCCTCTATTCAAGAAGAGAGGGAGGCAGAAAACAGGAAACTATAGGCCAGTTAGTTTGGCGTGGGGGAGTTATTAGCGTCGATCATTAAGGAGGTTATAGCTGGGCACTTAGAAGAGCTCAAGGCAACTAGGAAGAGTCAGTATGGTTTTGTGAAAGGAAAACCATGTTTAACCAATTTATTGGAGTTTTTTGAAGGAGTAACATTGGCAGTGGATAAAAGGGAGCCTGTAGACATACTGTACTTGGATTTCCAGAAGGCATTTGATAAGGTGCCACATCAAAGGTTATTACGGAAAATAAAAGTGCATGGTGTAATGGGTAACACATTAGCATGTATAGAAGATTGGCTGGCTGGCAGAAAGCAGAGATTATGCATAAATGGGTCTTTTTTTGATTGGCAGGTTGTAACGAGTGGCGTCCCACAGTGGTCTGTACTGGGGCCTCAACTTTTTACGATTTACATCAATGACTTAGATGAGGGGAGTGAAGACATGATAGCTAAATTTGCAGATGACACAAAGATAGGTAGGAAAGTATGTTATGAAGAGGACATGAGGAAGTTGCAGATGGCTATAGATACGTTGAGTGAGTGGGCAAAAATCTGGCAAATGGAGTTTAATGTGGGAAAATCGAAATTGTCTACTTTGGCAGGAAGAACAAAAAAGCACAGTATCACTTTAATGGAGAATGGCTGCATAATTCTGAGGTGCAGCAGGATCTAGGTGTTCTTGTACATGAGTCACAAAATGTTAGTATACAGGTACAGCAAGTAATTAAGGCAGCTAATGGAATGCTATCCTTTATTACGAGAGGGATTGAACTTAAAAGTATGTTATGCTTCAGTTATATAGGGCATGAGTGAGACTGCACCTCGAATACTGCCTGCAGTTTTGGTCTCCTTATTTAAGGAAGGATATAAATGCATTGGAGGCAGTTCAAAGGAGGTTTACTAGATTGATACCTGGAATGAGTGGGTTGTCTTATGAGGAAAGGTTGGACAGACTAGGCTTGTTTTCACTGGAGTTTAGAAGAGTGAGGGGTGATTTGATTGAAGTATACAAGATCCTGAACGGCCTTGATAATGTAGATGTCGAAAGGATGTTTCCTCTTGTAGGTGGGTCTAGAACTGGGGGGCACGGTTTTAAAATTAAGGGTCACCCTTTTAGGACAGAGATGAGGAGAAATTTTTTCTCAGAGAGTTGGAATTCTCTGCCTCAGAAGGCAGTGAAGGCAGGGTCATTGAATATTTTTAAGGCAGAGGTAGATAGATTCTTGTTAGGCAAGAGAATCAGGGGTTTTCAGGGTTAGATAGGAATGTAGAAATCGAAACACAAGAAGATCTGCCATGATCTTATTGAATGGCAGAGCAGGCTTGAGGGGCTGAATGGTCTATTTCTATTTCTTATGTGGTTAGAAGCTCATTTCAAGGTCAAAATAGCAGTTAAATCAGTTTTGGTGGTGTTAATTGATGTGTTGTTTCAGACAATAGGATATCCCTTCTCTTCTTTGAATGGTATCTGCTTGATATCTTTCACCTCTGCTTGAATGGGCTGCCAAGTCCTTTGTCTAATATTTCACCTGAAAGATGGAATTCTGTGATGGCCTTTGGCCTGGAAGCAGTACAGTAAAGAAGATTTGTAATTGTTTTTAAGAACGTTTGGAAAGGACTTTTAAGATTCTGCATCAATTGTAAAGGGATTAATTGTAATTTTCTTGAAATACTGATCTACATGGCCAGACGACCCTTGATCAGTAGTATCAACAGAAAGGGAGATAAGAAGTTGTGTGGCCAAACACAGAGAAGACAGACAAAGAAGCTACTGCTGTAAAGAACAAAGGAGAATTGCAGCAGAGGGGAGAACACAGAAGACACATTTACAAGGAGCTGTGTGCGTCTAACACAGTTAAACAGAACAAAAAAGTTGAAGACAGGTTTAGAGTAGGGATTGTGAATTGGACGATTTTACTGCTACCACTTCAGTTTTGCCACAACAGACCAGAACATTTAACGGGGTTTATTAAAGGGTTCAGATAAAGGAGCCTTTGGGTAATCTGTGCCACCAAGACTGTTGAGAATCTAGCTAAGGGGGATCTGCAGAGCTGTGCCGTTCAGGTGACAACCTTCTCTGGGGACCTCAGATGGAATACTGTTGCCAGCGAATGCCAGTGAACGCAACTTGAAGGCCGAATCGATCGAGTGGGAAAGTGAGAGATCCTACATAACAGAGGCCAAGTTCGAGAACTTTGAAATTGCACATGGTGCCACAGGTCTGAAGGGAGTGATGTGGTGTGACTATTTGAAATGAAATTTACCTTTTTATTTGAAGTAAAATTTACCTGTAATTCATGTTTAACTTGGTTGGTTCTGATTCGCATTAAAGTAAAAGACACAAAAAGTAAAATCTTGCTGGTAATTTCTTCATTTGGGGGTTAAATGGTAAATTTGGTATTTTGGCTTACAGTTCCCCCACAGGGATTGTGACACTTCCAACAATGCACATCTCCTCAGCACTGCATTTAAATATAGCTGAGGTTACGTACTCAAGCCCTCAGCATGACTTTGTTGACTTGAATCATTAATTAAACGTAACAAAAAACTAAGGCTTGGATTTTCCGTTCCTGCTTGGGGCGGGCATCATGGCGGGCGCGAGAGTGAAATCTTATGAGAAGGCCCAGAACGGGATTTCCGACAATGTAAAATGTGGAAGCGATTGTGCTCTTCAGCCAATGCAGCCGCGTTTCCCGCTGCTGTCACGAATTTAATCAGCATAAATCCGCGTCTAATTATGACACCTGCTCTGCTGGAATCATCCCTGTACGCTAGATTAAGAGCCCACATTGTGCAATTAGAACAACGTGTTTCACAACAGGAATTAAACAACGTTTAACGTCTCACAGCCTGCACTGCGTTGGACTTGGTGAGGGGTGGGTCTCTTAGGCAAGTCTCCACAGTGACCATGCCAGGGTGGAGGTGGGAGTGGCTTTTACTGTGCTGCAGGGCTGTGCTCCATTGTGGAAGAGGCCAGACATGACTGAGGGAAGGGGAGGCGCTGCAGGGCAAGGGCTCCATTGAGGGAAAACGAGCGAGGAAGAAACACATGACTGGGGGAATGGGGGTGTGTGTGGTGGTGGTGGTGGTGGGCGTAGTGCGGGGAGGCACTAAAGGGCCAACCAACTGAAATGTTATTTCCAAAATTGGGACAGAGCCACAGCAGCAGTTCAACTGACATGAGAGTCAGGGGAGTGAAGCAATTATATCCATTCATGCAACACTGATCCCTCAAAGTGGCAATGATTGTTCACCTAGTTTTAACCCCCCATGCACACCCTTCAAATTCACCAGAGTATTATGGAACTACAGAACTATTGGACTATGGAGTTTATTGGAGAAGCTTCGGGGCCACCTTGGAAATGTGGCCATGCACCACTCTCAGAGGCAAAGCCTCCAGACCCCCAAAATTAAACTCATGTAGACCAT
Source organism: Cetorhinus maximus (assembly GCF_964194155.1). Lineage (NCBI taxonomy): Eukaryota > Metazoa > Chordata > Chondrichthyes > Lamniformes > Cetorhinidae > Cetorhinus > Cetorhinus maximus. The sequence goes on along the minus strand of NC_135885.1, from coordinate 17,080,633 downwards.
GAACATTCACCCTGATGGTCAGTCCAAATAGCACAGTCTTGGAGTGCAGGTAAAGATGAGCCCAGTATCTGAGCTGAAAGCAGAACACTTAGCCACCTGGCTGAAATGTCAGCAGTCAGTCATGTCGGGTTGTGGGGGCGACGGAGGGAGGGGGCAGTTGTGGCGAACTTTATATGCGCACTGGGCATAATTTCAGGGGCCAGTACCCTCTGGCATGCCTAAACAGGCCTTGAGGCCACAGTCGCAGGTGACTCCTTGACTGAAAGTGGACCTTTGGAGAAAAATGCTGACTCTTGCTCTCTCATTGATCCTGCAGTGAGGAGATCATCAGGAAGATGGAGCTGGTGTTATTGCTGCCTGCATTATTGCTTATAGGCAGGAGAGAAGAATGCAACAGAGGCACCTGGTTCGCCAAAGGGAGGAACAGAACCCGCAAGACCAAGGGGCAGCAGGTCCTCCTCCGGACGTAGAGGATGATCCCCAGACAGCTGTCATTTGTGGACGCCTCACTAGACCCAGGGTATATAGGTGTTACATGTGCTATCTGCAGATGAGCAAGTACCAGTGTCGCCGACACCTCTGCATGTCAGGGGATTTGGTGACTCACATTTGCCATATTCTGCAGGATTTGGAGGGTATCCATTGCCAGTGGCAGCGAAAGTAACCGCTGCACTCAACTTCTACGGCAGTGGCTCATTCCAGGGCTCCAATGGGGACCTCTGTGGTATCTCCCAAGCATCCACCCACAAATGCATCCAGGAGGTTACAAACACCATTTTAGCAAAGGCCCACGATTTTGTCAATGTCGACAGAGGTCAGGCGAGCCAGGACACAAGTGCCACTTTGCTGAGATTTCTGGTTTCCCACAGGTGCAGGGTGCCACTGGCTGCACTCATGTGCCTATAAAAGCTCCCTTGCAACAAGCAGTCCAGTACGTCAACCGCAAAGACTACCACTTACTCAACGTGCAGCTGGTGTGCGACTATAACAAACATATCATGCAGGTTCGTACCAGATACCCAGGAAGCATCCATGACTCATACACCCCGAGTAGGTCTCAGATCCCTGACATCTTCCAGGGACCACACAGGATGCAGGGTTGGCTCCTTGGGGACAAGGGTTACGCAAAGGATGTAGCTGATGGCGCCCATGCGGCAGCCTCAGACAGCTGCTGAGAGAAGTGTGACAAGGTTCATGCCGCAATCCGGCACTGGTGGAACACACCATAGGGATACTGAAAATGTGGTTCCAATGTCTAGACAGGTCTGGCAGGGCACTCCAGTACACTCTCCACAGGATGTCATGCATCATCGTGGCTTGGTGCATGCTACACTACTTGGCTCTGCAAAGGGGGAAGGAGTTGACAGATGATGAAATGGAGGAGCTGCACATCTCTGATGAGGAGGACCTCGAAGGGGATGATGGTAATGCGGACCTGGAAGCTGAGGCTGCAGGCGAAGAGGCCATTGCATGGGGCCAGACAAGGCAGGCGTGCTCGAGGAACCCTGATTGCCAGCAGATTCCAGGAGGAGGATGACAAGATGCACCAAGGATCCTCCTGGACAGGTCTTCTCCATCATGGGCTAGTATGAACACGAGCATTGCTACTCCTTAAATTTCACCCATGAACTTCCAGATGACACTGCTTCGTTGCACAGCATGCTCATATTATCCTGATGCTTTGAAGGATGAGAGCACCCTGAGGGCATGTGTTCGTCCTGAGATGAGGTGCTACCTGGAGGATGACGTTCTGGCATCAGACATCAGAAAGTGCTGCCTCCTCACACTTACATCCAGTATCCCAGTAACAACAGCAACCTTCAAGATGCAGGGGCACTTGGACAATCCTGAATGAGCTAGTGGTTTCATGCCTTCAATCTGGCAAGGATTCTCAAGGAGATCCATTGGAAGCAAGGCCACCACGCGCAGTGTGTTACATTGATGGTGAGACAGAAACATAACACTTGGAACAAGTCAGCCGATGGGATTCCGTTGCTGTGACAGTACTTACTGATGACTCAGTCGTCTTTTGGACACTCCCCGAAATGACACTGACAGCCGGCAGTTTACGTGAGGGACCCTGAGCTGCTTTGATCCTAATGCTGTAATGGAGGCTGAGCAACTGAGCATGACAAGACACCTGTTCGGCTGAAGGCAGCGCACATGAGCTCTGATTATAGGCTCATATCATCAAAAGCCTTCTGAGAGACAACGGGCAGATGGAGTTGTGCGGTACATGAGCCATCTGCATGCGCGATCACATCTGCCCCTAAAGACCATAACTTCACCTTTCAAAAATGCTGACGAGATAGGGGCACACTTCTGCCTCAATCATGCAGAGCCAAGAATGCATATGATGGCACCCTGTGACGCATGGGAACAAGGTTCGTTCAACAACCAGACTTTACGTGAAGGTGCAGGCATTATTGATATGGGCAATGATGTTGAAACAGGGCACTCGCTGCGGTCAGATGGTAACACACTGCATAGAGGAGAGGCCCAGGATAGAGACAATTGCCATAAGTGTGTGCAGGAACCAAGGTATCACACATGATTGACAGCAACACAGCTCATTATAAGAAAGAGGCATAGACCAGAGGAGACATGAAATGATTGCAAGTGTATTTACATTTGTGCATATTATATACAAGTGGTTCACACCCAAGCCAATGTCATGCAACTACTTCTTTTTCACTTTCCTTACCCTGCAACTAAGTCTTGGCGTGCTCCCGATGTCCACAGCAGAGGTGGAGGTAAGCTGCTGACTGCTACGCTCTTTGTCTGTGATGACCTTGGTGTGCATCCTCTAGAGGGCCTGGCCCGCTTTGACTGTTCTGCTGTCAGGCAGGTGCAGCCCCCTTGGCCTGTGGAGCTGGAGCTGACGGGGTCACAGGAAGAGAGGATTTCGATTGGGCGGACACTGCCGGAGGCACCTGGGTGGATGGCCCCGTGGTGCCGAGCTGCTGGTCTCCTGCCTATGGGCGCCCGAGGACCCCTGGCTAACTCTTTGAAGGGGCAGCTTGAGTGAGATTGAGCTGCTCCGCAGCCCTCTCGTGTTGACAGTGATAGATGGCACCAATGGATACAGCGATGGGGTGCAGCTCCTGCAGCAGTGCAGAACTGATGTCCTGAATCAAGGTCTCCATGGTAGCCGCTATCCTACCAGTGTTGACCTTGGCACATTGGCATGCTGGCGCTATCACCTCAGACTGAAAACGAACAGTCTCCTCCATCTGACGTTGCAATCTGAGGAGCGCAGCTCCCGATGCCCCTTCCTGATGTTCCCGTACTTGGCTTTGCAGTTCCAGCAATCGATTTAGGACCAAATCCAGAGGCTTGTTATCTGACTTGGGCTCAGCAAATTCCTGGCCTCCAGCAGTCCTCAGAGTGCTGGCGACCTCGGATGTCCCTGCCTCCATCTGCTGTGGACCAGATGGTGCACTGTGCTCACCAGATTGTGACCTCGAGGCTACTGTAGAACTAGGTTCAACCGAGGTGTGTGTCTCTGCGCTGGTGGAGGGTGTGGGTGAATGCTGTCACGGGTCTTCTAAAATGATGTCCTCAGAATCTGCTTCTGAGGTGTCGCCAGGATTGGAGTTGAAGGCCTTTTTTTTCATTCATTCATGAGACTTGGGCTTTGCTGGCTGGGCCAGCATTTATTGCCCATCCCTAGTTGCCCTTGAGAAGGTGGTGGTGAGCTGCCTTCTTCAACTGCTGCAGTCCAGGTGGTGTTAGGGAGGGAGTTCCAGGATTTTGACCCAGCAACAGTGAAGGAACGGTGATATATTTGCAAGTCAGGATGGCAAATGACTTGGAGGGGAACTTCCAGATGGTGGTGTTCCCATCTATCTGCTGCCTTTGTCCTTCTAGATGGCCTGGTTCATATATGCCCTCAGGAGCTTTCCAGAGGTACCTGCGAAAGAAAGGGGAGATAATTAGTATGTGGCAGGTGACTCTGAAACAGGAGAAAGCACTCACAGTAACTATGGCTCTCTGATGGATGTTGTAGTGCAGGATCCTCACTTGGTTGTGCGCCACTGACCTCACTGTCAACGCAGACATGGTCTACATTCTCTCCCTCCAGCTGTATGAGCAGATGATAAGGATGTCTGGCATGTGTGGGTGACGAGTGGAGCTGTGGACAGGATTAGGACGCAAACTCCAGAGGAAATGCGGCCAGATGGAGATGTGAGGGTGTGTGAAAGTGAGTGGTGATGTCCCTTGAGGTGGAACGGAGATCATCATTCATCCTCTGCCTGCACTGGGTGGCTGACCTCTTCTGCAGAGCGTTTGCACTGACCACCGCTACGACCGCCTCCCAAGCCGGATTGGTCACCTTGATGGAACTCTTGCTGGCAGAGCAGGGGTAGAGAACATCGCGGTGGGCCTCGACTGTGTCCAACAGATGCTCCAGTGAGGAGTCAATGAATTTGGGCGCAGCATGTCTTTTGCCTTTGGAAATCATTTCTTTTGTGCAGCTGTCCTAAGCTGCAGAGAGTGCAAATGCTGTGCAGGGATGCTGTTTAATTATGGCACCTGGAGTTAGAGAGTGCTGGGGTCACGGCGCGGCGGGTGAATCGGACGCTGCCTGCCAGCAATACAGTGTGAGCCCCGTGCATGAATATGTATTTGTGTTTGAAGTGCACGATATGGTACGAAAACCTGCCATTGCAGCCAGCCTTTTTTTTTTTACGCCCACTACTGGGAAAATCCTGGCCTAATTCTTCACCACAGTTGTTAATGCACATACCTTCCCAGTTCCTATTTTAAATCTGCCATTCTTAGCTTGTTTGCTAACCTCTTGGAACATTGTTTTTGTTACATTAGTCAGCTTGGTATCAGCAGCAAATATGACGAAATTTACTCTTCTCCAAAATATTCATGCATTCTCGTGAAAAATTAACAGAAGAGAGGCAGAGCAGAGTTCTGTTATTTACTGCTCCTTTCCCATTTGTCATCATCTTCTGTTCGTCACTGCTAAATCACTTAACAGTCTAGCTAGTTAACTTGAAATTAATTCAGTCTCATTCTTATTTTAAATGATGTGCTTGAAGAATGTTATTAAATTGCTTTCTAAAAATTCTGAAGCAACAGCGCAATATTTCAGTTACTCTTCCAAAACATATGCCCGACACTCCCCGATTATTCCTTACAGCTTCTGTGCTGTGTAGGTGAACATTGGCAGCATTCCACAAAATGCTTTCAAGAAAAAACAAGTTTTAAATAAAATGCAGCACCTGTATCAATGGAATGAAGTCCTCTTGCTCTAAGTAACTACATCCAGGCTTTGCCAGAAGATATAGGAATTTAGATGCATCATCATGGCAGTTTTGCAAGATCCTACAATTTTTAAGAAGAAAGATATTTATTTCCAATGTTTGCAGGCCATCACATTTCACACTGCAGCGTAATTACGTAAATCGGTCGACTTCCGAATCTCAAAATTGGAAATCATTATATGTTTCTCTAACAAGTTTACTCCATTCTTGGTTGGGAAACATGACGCTAACCCTTATCACAAGCATAAATGACAAAAGTGAAGTTATTGTTCACTATAGACAGCATGCAGGAGGAAAATAGGAAAATAAGCATTTCCCTCTGTTACAAGTTATGTAAAAAAGATCTAGACTATCCTTATCTTTCCTACTCTTCATATTTCCATTTACCACAACACCATTATTTGATTACTTGGTCTGAAAAAGTGTGTGGGACAAGAAAAGTCACTTAGGCCAATCAAGCCCACTATATGATGTGTAATTTAAATTATCATAGTGAGTTTCCCCTGCCTAAGTTCATTCATAGGTATAGCTTTCAAAGAGAAATATAAGGGTAGAATAAAGTTTCTTACCCTTTCCTTAGATAATCAAGCAAAAATGTCAGAATATCAATCTATGATTACAATCAGTGTTATTGAAACTTGACCAGTTGTGTTCCACAGATGGTATTTGAAGTTTAGGATAAAACAGAAACCATTCTTATTTAACGTATACCAGCTATGTCTATTTATGAATCTTTCAATCTTTGGTTCCTGCCTTAGTTTGGAGGTTTAAAACTATAATGTGATGTGGCACTATGACCGAAAAACCACGAAGGTCCAAAATTTTATACATGGTCACTCACTTTCAACTGAGGCAATGGGAGGCTCCTAAAAAATTATCTGGTTAGGGAGTCAAAAAAAGACACAAACCCATCATTTGCCACATTTCCCATTCATAATTACATTCAAAGGGCCAGGTACGAAAAGTGTCCAAGTGCACAAGGTTCGGCTAGGATGCAAATAACCCTATGGTTGAAGACACCTGCTACGTAGAGTGACATGAGAACAGCCACTTGGGATGGGTAATGCAGAACTGCTGGTATTAGAGGAACCCTGACTCGATTCATCTTTCTGAGAGAAGTGGAAAGAATCGTACTGTCATTTGGGGAACATCCCACCTCACCACAGGAGCTTGCCATGCACCATCAATTCTCAATTAGACAGCTCAAATATTATATTTTAGAAACTGTAGCAGTAAAAGGTCCTACTCTGAAAGGTGGTTATTTAGCAAGATACAAGTGATGTGGTAGAATCTGATTTCAATTATAATTATAAAACTTACTGCATTAAATAGTTTTCAAAAGGGGAAAAAATAAATCACATATCAAAGAGCATGCTTACAAGCATTCTGATTAGGGCATGTTCATTTCGTACATAGACATACAAGATATAGGAGGAGTAGACCATGTGGCCTGTCGAGTCTGCCCCGCCATTTAATCCGACCATGATTGATCTTGGGCTTTGAATTCACTCCCGTCTGCTCCCCATATCACTTGATTTCCACAGAGACCAAAGATCTGCCCATCCCAGCCTTAAATATAGTCAACAATGGATCATCCACAACCATCTGGGGTAGGGAATTCCAAAGATTCACAACCCTTTGAGTGAAGAAATGTCTCCTTATCTCAGTCCTAAATGATCGTCCCCTTATGTCCAGATTGGAAAAAACTTTCAAAAAGCTGAAAACAGCCCTGGCAAAAACCATGTAAACGTTGCCAGTCTCGAGGCCAACTGAAATTTTATGCAGTGTTCATCTAAATAATTGTCCCCAATTATGTTATAAATTTCCTCAAATTATTCACACTTGTGAAAGCATAACAAGATTGCTGAGGTATTTCACAACTACATAAATTGAGAAATTATCAAATAATTATAAAATCAGTGAGATATTTGACTTTATACCAGCTTTGAAGGATTGTTATTAATGAAAAGCTTTACAAGACGGTTATATATTAATTTAAGGTAAAACAGAATGTCCTGGAATGGGGGAATGGAAATTCTATTGAACTCTGCTCAGAGACAAGCCCATGTGATTTGGTTGTCATGGGGACAGAGGCCCAGGTCGCGACCCACAGAAACTCAAGTGTCAGTTTTCACAACTTGACACAAAAAAAAGAGGGACAGCTGGTCTTTCTGGACACAGACTCTCAGACTCAGAGACACCTGGGGAGGAAGACTGGAAACAGCTGTTGCTGTGCCAAGCAGTGGGAAGGGCTGTTTTTGTGTTAACCACCAAGCAGAATGCTGGTGAGAATGGGTTCCCCTTTAGAAGAGATAAAGCTTGTAGAGATTTAAAGACCAAGGAATCACCAGGAGTGCCTTGCTGCTGGAGGACTATTCAATGATACTCAAGAGATTAAATGAAGGGACTTTTAAAAAGACACTGGAAGACTCGTGGCAGGGGAAGGGCTCCTATTGGAAAGCTGGGAGGAGTTTGGGACATATGTACAAGGCTACAAATCTGCTGAGTGCAGTGTAATGTATTAAGGTGGCATGGGGCTTTTGGTTGTGTTAGTTAGTTAGTGGGAAGGTACCTTTTCATAGTTTAGTGTATTAGTTGCCTGCTAAGTGATGTTTAGTGTATATTGATTTTAGTTTGTTTGTTACAGTAAAAGCCTTAAAGCATGAAATCTTTAAGTGCAATTATTTCCATTGGCAAATTTATCTCCCTTTTTAAAAGTTATCAGTCTCTACGGGATTGTAACATTAAGAGCGAGTTTCAACTCAGAAACCTCATGACTGAAAGTTAAAAAATGTCCTCCAAATTTTTCCTCATCACTAGAGAAAATGTACTCGGGAAACTAATGGGGCTAAAGGCCGATAAGTCACCTGGACCTGATGGGTTGCATCCTAGGATATTAAAGGAAGTAGCTACACAAATAGTGGATGCAATGGTAGTAATCTTCCAAGAATCCGTAGATTCTGGAAAAGTCCCAGAGGATCGGAAAATTGCCAATGTAACACCCTTTTTCAAAAAGGGAGGGAGACAATAAACAGATAGCTATAGGCCAGTTAAATTAATATCTGTTATTCGGAAAATGTTGAGTCTATTATAAAGGATGTAATAGCAGAGTGTTTAGAAATGCATAATATAATCAAGCAGAGTCAGCATGGCCTCATGAAAGGGAAATCATGCCCGACAAATTTATTAGAATTCTTTGAGGTAACAAGCAGGATGGATAAAGGGGAACCGGTAGATGTAATATATGTAACATATATTGGATTTCCAAGAGGCGTTTGATATGGTACTGCATATAAGGTTACTTAATAAGAGCCCATGGTGTTGAGGTAGTATATTAGCATGGATAGAAGACTGGCTAACTGTTAGAAGACAGAGAGTTGGGATAAGGGGGGCATTTTCAGGATGGCAAACTGTAACTAGGAGTGCCACAGGGATCAGTGCTGGGGCTACGGTTATTTACAATATATATTAATGACTTGGATGAGACAAGTGAATGTTCTATCGCCAAGGAGGTGGGAAGGCAAGTGGTGAGGATGACATACAGCGTCTACACAGGGATATAGACAGGTTAAGTGAGTGGGCAAAAACGTGGTAGATGGAATATAATGTAGGAAAACGTGAGGCTATGCACTTTGGCAGGAAGAATAGAAGAGCTGAATATTATTTAAATGGAGAAAGACTGCAGAAAGCTACAGCACAGGGGGATTTGGGGATCCTCGTGCATGAATCACAAAAAGCTAGCAACAAGTTCAGCACGTAATAGGGAAGGCAAATGGAATGTTGGTCTTTATTTCAATAGGAATGAAGTATAAAAATAGGGAAGTCTTGCTAAAACTACACAAGGCACTAGTTAGACCACACCTAGAATACTGTGAGCAGTTTGATCATCTAAGGAAAGATATACTGGCATTGGAGGTAGTCCAGAGAAGGTTGATCCTGGGTATGGAGGGATTTTCTTATGAGGAGAGGTTGAGTAGGTTAAGCCTGTACTCATTGGAGTTTAGAAAAATGAGAGGCGACCTTATTGAAACATATAAGGTTCTTAGGGGGCTTGACAGCGTAGATGCTGAGAGGTTGTTTCCCCTTGTGGGAGAGTCTAGGACCAGAGGGCATAATCTCAGAGTAAGAGATCATCCATTTAAGACAGAGGTGAGGAGGAATTTCTTCTCTCAGAGGGTAGTGAATCTGAGGAATTATTTACCGCAGAGGGCTGTAGAGGCTGGGTCATTAAGTATATTCAAGGCTGAGAGAGACAGATTTTTAATCAGTCAGGGAATCAATGGTTACGAGGAAAAGGCAGGAAAGTCGAGTTGAGGATTACCAGGTCGGCCATAATCTCGTTGAATGCTGGAGCAGACTCAAATGGGTCAAATAGTTGACTACATCTTATGGTTCAATATCGTTTAACTTCAAATATACAACCTTCCACAGAAGCACAGAAAATTAACACTGGTGGTTTCACAATTTTTGTTGCTTATCTGACCTCAGTCTTGAAACTATAGCTTCAAATAGCTAGTTCAGTATCTGCACTTCATAGGGTGTAGCATGTTGTAGATTCTATTTTCGGCTGCACTAAAAACACAAACTGCTGAAAATTAATTTTAAAAATTTATTTTGTTTTTGCTCCAAAGTTCCTTTTATCAATTAATTACTAATTTAAATATAAAAAAATGTCAGCACTAATAAGTTAATAAGTTATTTTTCCCCACCCCCTTCTAATTAATTCAAATCTAAATACAAGTTTGTTCAATAAGTGCTACAAATATTACAAGTTGCTATTCAGAATGGAGCAACATGCAAGGGAATAAAACACTTACTTTCTCCACATTGCGATGAACTTGTGAACAGAGACATATCCTGTTCTTTCTCCACCAGCAGCACAAAACAACAGAGCTTTCCAATACAGAGGGCAGTCACAAACCTTTCAAACAAGACAAATAAAATGCCATTCACTAAACCAAGAACTTGAATTTACAGTACAGAAACAATGCTACAGAAAGGTTGGTTCCAGCTGAAGCAACTAGTAATGCAGCATAGATAAAATAAAAACTAGGATTACCCAGCAGGCCAAACAGGACCTGTGGAAAAACAAAATTTGGCATTTTAGATTTTGGACACTTCCTTGCAAGTATTACAGATGAATGATATTCAAAAAAGAGCAGAACAAGAAAAGGGCAAGGGAAGGAACTCAAAAGAAAAGACTGTTACATACTTGGGTGGATGATAGGAGATGTTTATATGATAGATGTGATATTAGCATGGCATCATAAGGAGACATATGTGTTCAAATCCCACCACAGCAGCTGGCAGTTCAAACTCAGTTAATTAAATAATTATGGAATATAAAGCTCGCATCAGTAATGCTGACCATTAAACCACTGGATTGTCATTGTCAGTCATCTGGCTCACAAATCTCCTTTAGGGAAGGAAATCTGTTGTCCTTACCAGGCCTGGCCAAGCAACTCCAGACCTAAAGCAACATGGTTGACTCTTAACTGCCTTTTGATATGGCCTAGAAAACCACTCCAAGTTTTGTTTAAGGTAGCTCACCACCACTTTATCAAGGGCAATTAGGGATGGACAATAAATACTGGCCGTGCCAGTGATGTGCACAACCCATGAATGAATTTTTAAAAATGTACAGCTAAGAAACAGGCCACCAGGCCTATGCCAGTGTTTATATTCTAAACAAGTCTCCTCTCACTGCATCAAGCTTCCTCTTGTTTGCGTAATGCTTCAAACATGCCATTCTCTTGTGTAAAAAAAATTCTCCTATATTTGACCTGTGTATTGGTTATCTTATATCCTTGTTCTAGAGTGGTAACAGTTTTTCCATATCCAATCTTTTGAACATCTTCATAATTTTAAATATCTCTATCAGGTTTCCTTGGTGTCTTTCCCAGAGAAAAGAGCCCCTGAGCAGAATTTTCTGCCTTCCGGGTGGGGGGCCCGACTCAATCTCCGGCGGGTGGGGAGCCGATCCCCGCCGGAGAAGCGGGCCCCGCTGCCATTTTACGTGGACGGGCCAATTAAGGCCCGCCCAGCGTGACGTTCAGCGGGAAGCACTATGCGCTTCCTGTGGGGGGGGGGGGGGGGGTGATTCCCCAAAAGTGAGTGCGCTCTTTCGCGCATGCGCACGAAAGAGCGCACATCTCTCTGAGGCTAAGTGCTGCCTCAAGGAGATTGCTGACAGTTCCAAAAACATTAAAAATAGAAAAAAAAAATCCTTAACGTGTCACCCTCATGTGACAATGGCACATGAGATGGGACATGTTCATAATTTACACTAAAACTTTACTAAACTTTTAAAATCCCTGCATGAAACCTCATCCCGCCGGTGGATGAGGTTTCATGTTTTTTCTATTCCCCGGCGGGGCTCCTGGCCTGCTCGTCAACCTTAAGGTTGGATGGGCAGGTTCTTTATTTGTTTTAATGATCCTGTCAATGGCCTCAAATGGCCATTGACAGGTCGGCGGGCCTGCAGCTGATTTCGCTGTGCCCCCGCCTTCCTGAAAATTTAAATAAGGCGGGGATGACATCGGGGGTTCTCCTCGACGTCATCCCGCGTCGGCGAGCGGGCCCCGCTCCCCACTGGCAAAATTTAGCCCCCCGAGTTATCAATCTTCCTTGAGAGGTACAATGGTTCAATCATGGTTGCATCCTTGTAAATCTTTTCCACTCCTCCTCTAGTGCTTCAATATTCTACTTGTAGTGTGGAGACCAGAACTGTACACATTATTCCAAATGCTGTCTAATTAGAGTTCAATAGAGTTCTAGGAATGAAATCCAGTACTTCATTTGCACTTTTTTTATAGCTTAACTTGTGTTGCTTCTTTTAAAGGTTTGTAGGTGTAGACCCAAATATCTCTGCTTCCTGTTGCTTATGCATTTCAATTCTGGGCGGGATTTTCTGGTCCCAACCACAGCGGGAATTATCTAGGGCGGGACGGAAAATGATGGATAAGCCAAAGGTCTTTGGGCGGGAATTTCTGGTCCTGCGATGGGTGGGACTGAAAAATCCTGGCCTCACTGTCCATTCCCACCCTGACCTCTCTGTCCTTGGCCTTCTAAATGTAAATCTGCAAAATCTATTATCTACAAATTCATCAAATCCTGAGGAATGGTCCAAGATCTAAAACATACTGTTTCTTCCCCTCCACAGATGCAGCCTGACTTGCTGAGTATTTCTAGGCCTGCTGAGCATTTCCAGCATCTGCAGTACTTTGTTTTTAAATATATTTATACAGCAGAAAACAACTTGCTTCAGGTTTATATAATACTGAATTGAGTTGTATGATTACAATTACAAAGGGAACAATAGGTATCAAGTCCCCAGGTTCTGTTGGACTTCATCGCAGGGTCTTGAAAGAAGTGGCCAGTGAGATAGTTGAAGCGTTGGTTTTAATTTTCCAAAATTACTTAGGTTCGGGGAAGGTTCCATTAGATTGGAAAATAGCAAATATAACTCCTTTATTCAAAAAAGGAGACAGAAAGCAGGAAACTACAGGACAGTTAGCCTAACATCCGTCATAGGGAAAATGTTAGAAGTTATTATTAAAGATGTTATAGCAGGGCACTTAGAAAAATTAAAGGCAATCAGGCAGCGTCAACATGGTTCTGTGAGAGGCAAATCATGTTTAAACCAAAATATTGGAGTTCTTTGAAGGAGTTATACCTGCTGTGGATAAAAGGGAACTGGTTTATGTACTGTACTTAGATTTTCAGAAGGCATTTGATAAGATGCCACATCAAAGGTTATTGCGGAAAACAAAGCTCACGGTGTTTGGGGTAACATATTGGCGTGGATAGAAGATTGGCTAGTTAACGGGAAACAGAGCTGGCATAAATGGGTCTTTTTCTGGTTGACAGGACGTGACAAGTAGCGTGCCACAGGAATCAGTGCTGGGGCCTCAATATTTTACAGTTTATATAAGTGACTTGGATGATGGGACCAAAGGAATGGTTGCTGATTTGTGCTGATGATACAAAGATAGGTAGGAAAGTAAGTTGTGAAGAGGACATAAGGAGACTACAAAGGCGCTTAGGTAGGTTAAGTGAGTGGGCAAAGATCAAGCAAATGGAGTATAATGTGGACAAATGTGAAATCGTCCATTTTGACAGGAAGAATAAAAAAGAAGCATATTATTAAATAGTGAGAGATTGCAGAGCTCTGAGATTCAGAGGGATCTGGGTGTCCTACTGCACGTATCACAAAAGACTGGTATGCAGGTATAGCAAGTAATTAGGAAAGCTAATAGTGTGTTATTGTTTATTGCAAAGGGAATTGAATATAAAAGTAGGGAGGAGGTTATGCTTCAGTTGTAAGGGCACTGGTGAGACCACATCTAGAGTGTTGTGTACAGTATTGGTCTCCTTATTTAAGAAAATATGTCAATGCGTTAGCAGTACAGAGAAGATTTACTAGGCTAACACCAGAAATGGGCAGGTTGTCTTATAAGGAAAGGTTGGGCAGGTTAGTCTTGTATCCACTGGAGTATAGAAGAGTAAGAGGTGACTTGATTGAAACCTTTAAGATCATGAAGGGCCATGACAGGATGGATGTGGAGAGGATGTTTCCTCTTGCAAGAGATTATAGAGCTAGGAGTCATTGTTTAAAAATGAGTCGCTGATTTAATACAGCGATGAAGAGAAATTTTTTCTCTGAGGGTCGTGAGTCTTTGGAACTCTGTTCCTCAAAAGGCAGTGGAAGCAGAGTCTGAATATTTTTAAGGCAGAGCTAGATAGATTCGCGATTAACAAGAGGGTGAAAGGTTATCAAGGGTAGGCTGGAGCAGGAATGTGAGGTTGAGATTACAGTCAGATCAACCATGATCTTATTGAATGGCGGAGCAGGCTCGAAGGGCTGAGTGGCCTACTCCTGCTCCTAATTCATATGTTCCTATGTTTGCTCGTATGTAATTATCTTTCAGCTGCCTCTTGTTACGTAAGAGTTAGATGTTTGTAAGAAAACCAGCAGCTAACATTTAGTACAAAATCTCCTTTTCAATAAGATGAGGAACGAAGAGTAAGCTGAAGACAGCACTCGCCATTCTTGGTGAAATGACACATTAAATGTCTTCTCTCAAGCTGCAGTTAATCTACATTTCAGCACTGGTAACTAAGTGTCAGAAAGATATCAGTATGTGTACAGATATTTGCCATTAAAATATCAGGGGGTGTTACTTGGCAAATCAGTGGAATATACATCCATTTTGGGAGGTATTCATTGTGTATCAGTGATTTGAAAAAAGTAAATGCAGAAATAGGACAGAATCAGATGAAGCATAAACAGTAGAGATGGCAGAGGTATACACAAATAATTGTTTCATTGCTTCATCTTTGTTAATTGTATTTTTTATATTCCAACACATAATAAAAGAGAGATATACAAAGAAACACAAAGAAAGATATATCAATATTGATAAAACATACCTCAGTGCTGAAATGCTGATGCCACTCACACACAAATGCATCCTCAGAAGCCAAAGCCCACATCAACTATGCCTCAGTGCACATAAAGGCACAGACACTACCGACGCAAACATGCAAACTTATCCAACATGTAACTCAGACCATCTTGGGGTTTTGCTTGGAACGGACATATTTTTTCCTGGTTTAAAACCAGACCAGAGGCACAGAAAAGAAAAGTTTACCATGGAACAAAAACAGAAAATGCTGGAAAAACTCAGCAGGTCTAACAGCATCAATGGAGATGCTATCAGACCTGCTGAGTTTTTCCAGCATTTTCCATTTTTGTTTTAGATTTCCAGCTTCCACAGTATTTTGCTTTTATCAAAGCCTAACGTGTCACTGGCTTCACTGAGCAAACCCAGAGATTTGTATAGGCAGGTGAACTTGATGTGAATTGAAGTTATGCAGAGAAGATTCTGTCCAATCTTGCAGTAAAATTAGGCTTGTACTGTTCTTTCATTGTTCATCTTTTGTGTTTATCATTTCAGAAAGGCTTAAACACCCTTAATAATTAAGCTTAATTCTCCCTTAATCCTCTGGCTTTCCATGGACTTCAGACAGTACTTATTCAACAAATCAATAACTTAACTTGAACAGGGTTTATATCTGAGCAGTGGAAAACATTTACATGGTAGCAGACAACTGGTTTAGGTCACCAATAAATTCCAAAAAGTACAAACTTTTGATTCTCGGGTGTTTCCACAGTTCTGGTCACATTACAGGAAGGATGTGATCACACTAGAGTGGCCACAGATGAGATTTACAAGGGTGTTGCCAGGACTGGAAAAGCTTGGCTATGAGGAACGATTGGATAGAGGAAGCTAAGGGGAGATTTAATTGAGATGAATAAAATTATGAGGGGGATAGATACAGTGGATAGGAAGAACCTATTCTCCATAGACAAGAGGCCATCAACCAGGGGTATAAATTCAAACTAATTGGCAGAAGAACTAGAGGGGAGTTAAGGAGAAAATCTTTCACCCAGAGGGTGATGGGGGTCTGAAACTCACCATCTGAAAGGGTGGTAAAGGCAGAAGCCCTCCTTGTAATTAAGAAGCACTTGGGTATGCACTTAAGTGCTGTAACCTACAGGGCTACAGACCAAGTTAGGCTAGATAGTTCTTTTTCAGCCAACACAGACATAATAGGCCGAATAGCCTCCTTCTGTGCCATAAATTTCTATGTTTCTATGTGAGGGCAGAAACAGACAAAACCAAGCTCTCTTATATTCACTTTGATTTCAATACAATGCATTAAGGAACGAACACTCAGCAAAATTACAGCAACGGTCAAGATCTGTGCTGGTCTAGCACAGAATATTAAACAAGCCCAATAAGTCAACTCAGCTCCAGGCAACAAACTGAAATTAACCCGAAGGCTGAATCTGAAAGCCGAGGAAGAAACCCACACTAAATTTTAGACAACCGGATTATTCATTAAATTTGCTTCAGATAGGTAGATTTGCTTTTTTTCTCCCAAAGGAATGCAAGGAGAAACCCTATTACAATGAAGTAGTGGAGGTTGGTACCATTAAAAGTCACAATAAACTAACTCTCCTGTATTTAGAATAGTAGGGCTTTCTCACTAATTACTGGTATTAAACAGATTAGGACTGGCCCTCAAAATAGTTCTGACCTCTTGCCAAGGACTTTGGGTGGGCAGCGCAATTTCTCCACCCACCCACAATCTGTCTGAACTCAAAGGTCCCCCTGTAAGTTAAATAAAAATTACAAGTAATTATAATATATGGGAACGAATGGGAGGAAAACAGAAGTTGTGAGGGGTGGGGGAGTATAGGAGGAAAGAGGAAACTGAACAATTCCACTCCAATTCAAAAACCAAATTGCACCAACAATAAACTAAAAATGGTATTATATTTTCCTCATAACAATATTACAAAACTACACAAAGAAGCAAGTGCAAAAAGTACTTACTTTTGCAATTTTTCCCATGTCTTCCAGAGTTGCTCTTTCATTTTCAAATTGTGTGTAGGCATTTTCTATCCTGGCAATGACTGTGTCTACATTAAGAGTTCTTTTTGGGCAACCTTGAGGGAAATAAAACTTTGGAATGCACTCACTCAGTGCTGGAGGCAAGGGATTCTCTTTCTTTGCTTGAACCTGCAAGAAATAGATAAGACATTTAGCTTAAAATGCATGCAAGGCAAGTCAGCCATCAAATTTGCTACTTTCACAGACCCTGAACAACCTAGCACACAACAGGCTCTATCCTATGATTTAATCTGCAGAGGAAAGATTCTGCATAAATACTACCCAGTAAGTATTGGTTCGGTCTGAAATATGTGGGTTCAAGTCCCATTCCAGAGGTTGCAACATAAATCTAGGCTGATACGGCAGTGCCGTAGTGTTGCATTGTCAGGTGTGCTGTCTTTCAGATGAGATGTTAAATTGAGTCTCCGTTTGCGATCTTGCGTGACATAAAAGATCCCACGGCACAACGCAAAGAAGAACTGCCATGTTCCCCTGGTGTCCTGGCCAATACTTATTCCTCAATCAAGATCACAATGGGTTTCTAGACATTGTTACATTGCTATTTGTGGGAACTTGTTGCATCAAATTAGCGGTTGCATTTTTTACATTACAGCTGTACAGGCTTCATTGGTTGTGAAGGATTTTGTTATCTAAAGGCCATGAAAAACACGATATAAGTGAAAGTTAGTTTTTTCTAGCCAAGTAAAAGTGAACATTTATCCATTGATAGCTTTGGATGGTTTTGACCTACCATCCTTGAGCTGTGGCAGAAATATAAAAAATGATTAAAAGACAGAGAGACACTAGATTGTTTGTGACAAAATTTTGGACTAGCCAAATGGATTGCAAAAGTCTCCTACATTCTTATTGCCACTATTAATTAACGGCTCATTGTCATCCACAACCAACACCTGCCCATCATCTACTGACAGCATTTTAAAGACTGAGATTATGGCCTGGATTTTCAGAGACCGTGCACCTTAACCAAAATAGCGACAGGACCCATATCTGGAAATCATAGGGGTGCAGAGAAGGAGGGGGCAGAATAACATTCACATATGGAAGAAACCCGAACACAGCAGGGCTGTGTTGAGTTCAAACAGACCGCATTTTCACTGGAGCGAGGTCAATTTCCCCCAGTGTGTGACTTACGATTTTTAAGAGCAGATGTGAATAGGTTAAGGTCTGTGGAGCATTCAAGCTGTCAAGTTATTTAAATCCCCTGCTCTTTAAATTTTGAAAAGAAGTGTTGTGTTTCAGAGTTGCAAAAAAATTGCTTGCAATTTCAATAGCTGTTTGTTGACATAACCTGAGGGCCATCATTACAGTTTTATTACTGCTTGACTGCATCCACAACCTATCACAGTGGGGGAGGGGGTTGTTGTAAGTTCCCTGCTTGACTGACAGTTCCAAGACATTACTAAGGGATTAGCAGTCTTTGTTATGGGGCTACGCATACAAATGTTTGTTTTAGTAAGGAATTAAATACTTACATGGCTCCTGAGGTCTGACCATGGTGGATACTGGGTGAGTTGGCATGGAGGGTGTAAAGGCAAAGGTCGGTGGATATGGGGTTATGGGCTGGCTGGAGTTGGCACTAAGTTGGCATAGGGGCTATAAGAGATCACAGGGAGGAGCATGGGTTGGCATGGAGGAAAGAAGGGGCCATGGGGTATAGGTTGGCATGGAGGGTAGGAAGGGCCATGGAGGGATGGGTGGGGCATAAGATGGCATAGATGGGGCATGGGGAGTGGATGGAGGTTAAGGGGTTGTGAGGGGCTAACTGCTTTTATCACAACTGGGACAAAGTTCTAGAGGCACCAAGGCAGGCCTTTGAACCAGCCCGCCTTGGCACTCAGCAGCCTGTGGCTGTCTCCGAATTGTTTCCGTGGGGGACGGAGGCGAGCTTGGCTCCAGCATGCACCCCCCATCCCACTGGAGCGAAAATCCAGCCATTCAAGGGTGTTGCTCCTGAGGCCGGTTCAGCAAGTTGGAAAATTTCCAGACTCTGCACACCTGCCTCGGGAACGAAAATCTGGGCCTATGATTGACCCTTCACTTATGCTTGGCAAAATGACAATGCACCTTGGAACAGATGAAGACCTAATGGACTAAAGTTTAAAAAATAAGTTTTACAAGCCAACATCCATCTATACTGCAAATATGACATGTGGAGCATGCTAGCTGACAACAGAGGGCATGTGCGTAAGCAGAATATACCATCTCCAGTAAAGATTTGTGAAAAAGAGAGAGAAATCAGGTAACTTCGAACTGCTGCAGCGAATTTCCCAACTCTATTGTATACCAGGTTTGAACCACCACCACATCCATTGCACTTTAACTAATGTAAAAGAATATAAAATGTAAACAAATAAAATATTTTAAATGCAACTCCTTAATACAGGGATAGAAAAAGATCTGAGGAACATGTAGGAAGCTTGTATGTGGGAAGCTGACTATATTCAAATAAAGGGGAAGATCATGCTTTCTACATGCATTTAATTTATTTGCAGCAGCGGTTTGAATTTTTTCCTTTTCTGTTTCATATACAAATCAGATATCCTATACTGAAAACTGGATGTAGATATGAAAGCTAGCAAAGAGCACAGTCAAGCCAAAACAATGTTTAAACTGCCAGATAAAGATAATAGTGAAAGTAAAATTAGGACTTACATTTCTATGTTGGACTTTAGGTGTAGAAAAAAGGTTACAAAAATCTTATGCTTCGTGGAGGCACAGAAAAAAGTAAATGGTGTCAAAGAAGGAAAGATTAGGAATGTTGATAAATAGATATTGATATGTTACAAGGCAGTGAGTGGGAGAAAAACATTTTATAAATGACTTGCAGTTTCAGACAGCCAGTAGACAAAAAAAAATTCTTGCATGTTCACAGAATAAGTATAACTCACTGCAAACTTCCTGAGAGTTTCTCAGCTGCTAGAGAAAGCCATGAAAGGTTGCGTTCTGCAAATCAGTCCAATTCTGTATCAGGTTTAAAAGACAACTGTCTGCAATGGCAAGCATCCAGTTTTCTATTTACACTACACGTGCACATCAACAAATGTTCTTTCTCCACTGAAAAGCCAGATAAAATGTTTAGTGAGATTATTTCCTAGGAAATTTAGGTACTATTAGCAAAAGAAAAAAATATGTTTCCCTGTAACTTGGAGAAGCAGTGAGTTGCCCATCTGGCGAACATTCCTCTCTCATTCAAAGCATCAAAAGCAGATCAACTTGTTATTCATCTCACTGCTATTTAGTACAAGAGACAGCATCAGCCATTGTACATGACTTTATTCGACCTCACAAAATCCTTTAATTCTGTCAACCGCAAAGGCTTATGGACTATCCTCCTCAAATTTGGCTGCCCTCAAAAATTTAATTGCCATCCTCAGCCTATTCCATGATAACACATACGCCTTGATCCTTATCAGTGCGACCACCACAAACCCTATCTCAGTGAAGATTGGGGTCAAAGAAGGCTGTGTCATTGCACCAACCCTGTTCACCATTTTCCTCGCTGCAATATTACACCTCACCTTCAGTAAATTATCCACAGGGGTGGAGAGAATCTATGCAGCAGGCGGGAAACTGTTCAAACTATGTCACCTTTAATCCGAAACCAAAACCAGTCAAAGAGCTTCAGGGTGCAAATAGCGCTTGTGTGTGTGTTTACTCAGAAACTGAGCTCCAGGTCACTGTTGACTGCTTCTCTGAAGCTTTGAGAAAATGCTCCTTTCACTAAACACCTGGAAAACTAAGGTCCTCTTCCAACCAGCACCCACAGCAAAACACCTCCCCCGCCGATAAAGATCAACGGCGAGATCCTAGAAGACGTGGACCATTTTTATCTTGGGAGAAGACAGCCATAGACAATGAAATTCACCATCACCTCCAACGTGCCAGCTCAGCGCCTTCAGCTGACTGAGGAAAGCGTATTTGAGGACCAGAGACTAAGGTCATGGTCTACCAAGCAGCAGTGATCCCAGCACTCCTATATGCCTCGGAAACTTGGATGACCTCCTTCAGGACCTCAAAGCACTGCAGAAGTACTACCAATGACGCCATGACAAGAACCTTCAAATCCAGTGGCAAGAAAGGCCATCCAACAGCAGTATCCATCGAGGCACTAATCACTCAAAACCAACTCTGCTGAGCTGGACATGTCATTCATATGGCTGACACCAGACTCCCGAAACAACTGCTCTACTCGGAACTCCCAAGGAGACAGAGGAAACATTTTAGGGATGTCCTCAAAGCATCCCTGCAGGTCAAACATACCCACTGACTGATGGGAGGCCCTGGCTTGTGACTGACCAAAACGGAGAAGGCTCATTCGGGAAGGCACCAAACACATTGATATTCTTCATTGGGAATGTGCAGAGGCAAAGTTGAGGAATTGGAGGGAGTGATAAAACCTCCAAACAACCCATCTACCCAATCCCACATATGCTAGAGCCTGCAGATCATGTATTGGACTCATTAGCCATTTTAGAACCCATCAAATTAGAGTGGAAGCAAGTCATCCCTTGAGCCCAAGGGACTGCTAAGAAGAAGATGGTTATTTGTGATCACTGCTGCAGTATAATGGCTGTCAGTGTTGTCTACATAACAACCACTGCCTTCAATATTTACAGTGTGAACTGTTTCAAATATCCTCTCTCTCCACTCTCTCTAGTTTTTTTGCTGAGTTCAAACAGCCATTGCCATAATAAGGATACAGGATTCTAATACACAACTGCATATTTGCTCGAATTGGGCTATTTATTTTAGTGGATACAGTTACTTAATATTCTGCATTAATTAAAAGTGTATCAGCAAATGCCAAACAGGTGCTGACTGAGGAGGAGCAATTACACTTATGACAAATCTTTATTCCAAGATTCCAGATTTAGAGATTTACAGGGCAAATGGAAGTCAGATTTTTGTCCAATTCCAATCTCCTTCGCAACTATAAACATAGGTTCTCCTACTTCCTTACAAAGGCACAACTCATTCTGTTGTTGAGGCAGGCAGGTAAGCTCTATCTAACCCATTGTAAGTGATGTTGGAGTAGACTACTTTCACATGCTGCATTCCAGTAGCTTTCTGGCCATTGGAAATACACTACCAGGTTCCGATATTATAGGTATACTACTGTTCTTTCAAATTGTGCAGAATATAGTCAGCCACTTTAATAAGGTCAACCTGAAGACAAAGACTGTGAACAGCAAATGTAGACATACAAGGTGCGATGAACACAGCAGTAACCACTTCAAGGCAAAACATTCCATTGCCAAACAATCCTCTACATAAAGATATTTCTCCTCACTCTCTTGGTCCCTTGTCATTGGCTCCCCAAGGAATGAGTGAGGTATACTAACAGCAAATTCACAGCATACTTAAGCAAAGTTACTCTTGTGCTCTATATCCCTGTTTATAAAGGCCGAATGATTCCCATAACTATTTTTCTCTAGCAGAAAATCTTTTGCTGCTTATTATTTTTCCTTAATGTTCCACTGAAGCTTTCAATGTAGATACAAATTTCAGAAAATGTCATTTCATGATGTCTTACTTTTCAAGTTTTGCATTTGAAGGAGCAAAAGGAAAGCTCAGAAGCACAAGTAAAGAAACTCACTTTTTCTGGAACGGACATTGATCGTTACTGCAACACATATATTTCATGGTACAAGACTAAAAATTTTGATTTCTTCCTTATAAGATAGATTTCACCTCCCTGGACATTAGCGTGAGCTGCAGTCAATTGCTGGGAAGGAAATAAAGGGTTAGGGTTGATGGGTGTTGATTGGATTGAAGACGAGTTGGATAATGTACCTAGGTCAGTACTGGGCCCACCTTTGTTCTTAATGAGAGAGAGATTTGGATTTGCAAGAGGGAGCAAGTATTGAAACTTGCTGATAACACAAAGATAGCAAATTTGTCAAAAAGCTAGGCTATCTGGAAAAGTGCTATACATTTTGGGAGAAAATAAAGAATGAGAGAATACACTTGACAGGAAAGATGTGAATGGACAGAGACATGGAGATTCACACAATTTCTTGACTGTGCAAGTACAGATAGATTAAGTCAAAAGAAGTCAACAGTATTTTGAGCTTTATAAATATGTGCAGTTTTTTTAACCTCTCTGCTTTTATAGTCCATGTAGAATGCAATGGTTAGGTCACAGTTATAAATATTACCCAATTTTAGGAGTCCCATTGTGGAAAGGACATTAAACCCAGAGAACATACAGCATAGATTCACAGGATGCTAGAGAGTGAAAACTGTAGTTATGAGAAGGGTAGAGATTTAGAACTATTTACAATGGTGCAAAGAAGGCCTAAAAAGTTAAAAACTTGTTTTTAAGTTTCCTTTTTTTAAAAACACAAAAATTTATAGTGCAGAATAAAATTAATTTTGATAGAGTAAATTGAGAAGGACTATCTCCTCTGGTTGGGAAGTCTGTGAGAAATAGTTGCCATTTTAAAATTACTCATGAAAGGATGATGGGGAAGGTTAGAGAAATGTCTCTACATGGAGGTTGTTGCATATGGAATGCTTTGCTATAGGGAGTAGCTAAAGGAGAGATTATTAAGGGAGAAATGGATAAACATTTGAAGCAAAACAAATTTATGGGGAGAGAACCGGGGAGTGGAATTAGTTTTGGATTGCTGCAACAAATTGGCAACACAGCCACAATTAATTGAACGGTTTAACCCTTATGCTAAAACACTCCACCTTTTCCTCCCAGTTTCTGCCAATCCTTGTTCCTACTGTGATTGGCAACAAATGCTGACCTAGCCAGTGATGCGCATATCCCATGAAAAAATAAATAATGGAGATTTGGTGACTGCTTCACTGAATAACTGGATCCCAACCTTTCCATGACTCTCAAAGACACCCTCCTATGCAGGATTTCACTTTTCCTTCTTTAGTATCCTACACGGTTACCTTTCTATACTTAAAAAAACTATTTACAGCCCATTGAAAACATTAATTGCCTCTGTGACAGAAGTCAGCATTCCGGGCTCTTGACTTCTACTTGTGGTTTTCTTTTCTCCTTCATTTTCTTCAATTCCATAAAAGCATGCAGTTCACCTTTGTTTCCGATGATTACAGCACAGTAATCAGCTGAGTGGCACTAAAATCCATACAGCGATTAGATTTAACTTACAAGTTCCAGGATATTAGAGGTAAAAAGAAGGCTGCAAAAAAGGGAGTAAGCTTTTGACTTTTTTATTCATTCATGAAATGTGAGCATTACTGGCAAGGCCAGAATTTGTTCCCCAAACCTGACTGCCTTGAGAAGGTGCTGATGAGCTACCTGTTTGAACCACTGCAGTCCATCTGGCGTAAGTATATCCACAATGCTGATAAGAAGGTTTTGACCCAGCGACAATGAAGGAATGGCGATATAGTTCCAAGTCAGGATGGCGTGAGGGTTGGAGGGAACTTGCAACTCCCAATTTTACTAAGGTCACCAAGCTTCCAGTTCTGTTGAACATTTGAACCTTGAAGTGAAGTGTCCTGGCCAATATTTATCCCTCAAATCAACACTGCTAAAAATCTGGTCATTATCACATTGCTGTTTGAGTTTGTTGTGCTCAAATTGGTGGCTTTGTTTCTTACATTACACAGTTTCTATACTATACTTCAAAAGTACTTAATTGCCTGTAAAGTGCTTTGGAATGGCCTGAGTTTGGGAAATGCAACATGTAAATGCAAGTCTTTCTTTAATTAAGCAGTTTTCTCTTTTCAGATCCACCAGGCCTCCTGTCTATTTGCAGCACTTTCTATTTTTTTTAAAATAAATACCTTACCTGCATCCTGCAGGATAAAATTATTGTACCTTGGAAAATGTTTTAATTTCTGTCATTTCATCTTCGATTCCCTCAAGTTAGTGCCACTTCAGACGTTTAACCATCTTCTATTTTCGATTTAAGATGTCACACATCATTTGACTCCTCTTTGTTGTGTGCAAGATTTTCTTCCTTTGTTCTTTCCTTTTTATTTGGTCATTTGTAATTTCTTCTAATTTTCATAAAGGGTTTACACACAAACATTCACTTGTGTGTTCCACGTACAGATGGCGAGTGACTTGCTGAATGTGTCCAGCATTTTCTGTTCTCTTAACAAAAATTAGTGCTTGCTTTCACATAAATTTAGAAAATAATGCTGAAACACCAGTAATACAGCAATTCTAATGCCGAGTTAAGAAACCCCCTAAAGTCATGGATAGAGACACTGCTCAAACTTACATCAGCTCTCAAAAGTCCTCCAAATGGTAGTTACTGACAGAAGCTATGAGGGGGAGGAATTGTGAAGCTTTATTTACATTGCAGTGAACTATGTACATCCTACCATGGCAAGGTGAAATTCTGAACAGGAACAATCTTTTGTTCTTACAAGTGAGGTGGCTAGAATGCTTGCTAACGTGATGAGAACATCTAGCTCCAAACCATTCTTACTTACAGATTTGCGAAAGGTTTATTCCTGTCTCCATGCCCCAAAAAATTGAAAAGGAAACAGCATATTAACTATCACTCTGCATCTTATTAAGTGAAGTTTTAGGAGTGTCAATATTAATACAGAAATGTAAATGACCTCTTCTGATATAACGTACATGACTAAACACCCTAAAGTACTCAAAACAGAGCTTTTTTGGGGGGAGGGGGTGGAGCAAGAAGCAAAAGTAAGTTCAGAACTTGAATAATGCTGAAAAGAGAGGCATGTTGGCAAAGCTCTTTGTTATGCACTCATCAGGACAAACGCAAGAATGCCAAATTCCCCATGGCACAACCTTGGCCAGAGGAGTCAACTTACCAGCCAATTAGCACCCTTTTCTCCTGTAGTATAAACTGTTGTGATCACTTGAAATTTCACATTCTTGTGTATGTTCTGATGAGTACAAGACAAAAAGCTTCAGCAACATGTCTCTTTTTTCAGCATACAGAAGTTAGTTAATACTTAATAAACTAAACTCAACCCATGAGCAAATTAACTTCCAATTGCAAAGTAACAAAGTTAAATGCACTACCAGAATATTGTACATATGCAACATTCCAAGTCTGTTGTTACATCAAAAAAACAGCCATCTCAAATAGATTTAACTTATAGAAGACCTTAAGAAAGGTGATGTCATGCAAGATTTGTGTGAACAAGTGTTGAAGACTTGTGCCAGTTTAGGAAATCACATGACACTTTACATCCGCATACAGGTAGTGTGTACTGTAGTGTTCTAATATTTCCCACCATTCCATGCAGACAAAACAATCAGGGCAATGGCCAGGGGCTTATTTTTGGGAGGTAGCTGAGAAAGGCAATAATTTGGTTAATTGGGTCATGATAGAGCATGAGCAAAAATTGACTTTGTTATTGTAACCTGAACCCACAGAGAAGATCATAGTTTTTACACCATGTATATAAAATTACTGATCCTCCAGATTAATTTAAAAAGGCAGTAATCGAGGAGTCAGAGATACTAAACTGCAGAATCATTCCAGGGAGTTAGAAAGGGAGGAATTAATTCACAATCGTTTTCTTTTTTTAGTACTCACGAATCATGATGAATGGAACAAACTGAACAAAAAACAATGCAAGTGTAAGGAAGATGATGGTTACTCTTGCGACAAATGACTCGCCTCCTAACCTCTCAAAGTCTCTCTAGGCTAGAGTCAGAAGAGTGAAGGGATACTCACTAATTGTCTGCACAAGTACAACTGCAACAACACCAGTTGCTGCACATCATGCAGAACAGAGCAGTCTGCTTGATCAGCATCACAAACACCAAATTCAAATGTCTTCCCCTCTCATATCACTAGCACACTATGACTGTACAACTCACTAAACTTAAACCTCAAGGCCGTGCAATTTCTGCCAACAAGGCAAGTGCAACAAAATCAAGGGAATACCATTACCTCTAAGTCACCTGCCACACTGATTTGCATATACATCGCTATTCTTCATTGCTTGGCCAAAATCTCAGAATTCACTACTTAACGCCATGGAACCCCATCAATAGTTCAAGGAGAAGATAAATCATCACTTTCTCAGGGCTAGCTAGAAAAAAAGAGTTTTCTCAGCAGCCAATCTATGGAATAAATTCGTGTAATAAAACCATAAATGAAGGATTAATGATTGCAAAAGCTTGGAGCTATCCAGTTTTAATTTTTACTTTTCTCTTTGCATTATTGCTTTTTTTGTTTGGATGTAGTGGTCAACGTGAGGTGTACCATTGGAGATTAATCTTTTCTACTGGGGCACCAAGTCCCAACAATGATTTTCCATGTCCCCTTACTTCAACTGTGCAACTTAAAACGCTTAGTACAAGACTCAGCATGAAGCTGTCAAATTCTGGCACAAACACCTACTCACTAGGAACTGGAATGAAGTCGCCTGAATTCCATTCACATTGAAGCCTTGCAGTGAATTAGGGTTAAAAGTGATTCTTAGATAATACGTGGACTAATTTGAAAATTGGCTTCTCAAAGCTGCTTCTTACTCCTACTCCAATATGTCCGTGCCTTTGGAATGCTTTACCAAAACAGCTTTCCCTTCTCTGCATTCAAAAGCATCATAAAAGTTCACTTCTTGGGCTAAATTCTCTTCGCTAACTTCCTCTTTTGTTTAATCAGTAGCCACATCATGAAGTGTTTCGCTGTTCATGCATGGGAGAAGTGCTGTGTTACAATCTCCATGGGGTAACCATAAACTAAAGTTACCGAATGACCCTCAAATGGAGAAATTATCAAGGCTTCACTTTTTGTAACTTTATTTTGACACAAATTAGAACCAATGCAAATTAACAGGCAAATGATACTTTAAATAAAAAGACAGACTTCACTTTAAATAGTCGCCACAAAGATATGTCTTATGCAACCACAAATACTCACATCACTTCCCACACAAATGTGGCACCATGTGCAATCTCAATCATTCCAACTCAATTGATTGAGCCCTGGAGTTGCATTCACTGGCGGGTGTAGTCCATCTGAGGTACCTGGATATGGTTAGCACCAACACGGCACATGTCTACCAACCCTCTCCCACTCAGGTCACATCAGTTTTATGGCACAGCTTTGCAGAGTTCCATTTCAGCCAAACAACCAATAACACCCAGTTCATGGTCTGGTCCTCTGATACAAAAGGGCAGAGAGTTTGCAGTCACACCACTTTTTAGGGTTCCTTCCCTTTTAGCTCGCTCATGCATTGCTTCTCCAAGAGCTTCTGGAATTCTACTTCCCTTCTTATTGCCAAATAGAAAATCAATCCTTTTGTAGGTCTTTGCTGGTTTCTCCTTGCATGTATTGTGTTCCTCTTTCTGTCTGCTTTATTTTTATATCTGCATGTGTATGTTGATCACCTGCACCCTCCAGCTCTCTTTTGCATATGGCCACACAGCTTCTGTCTTAACTTCCTTTCTGTTGGTACTACTTCCAGATCACATGGGCCAATATTTCTTATTGTCCAAGAAAATTTCAATCAATCTGTTTATCACTAACGCAAACTCTTAAAAGGCCCTTTAAAACATTCTTAAAACCAATTACAATTCCACAGACCTTGAAGAAATTACAAATTTCCCTTACTGTACTGTTTCCAGGTCAAAGGTCGTCATAGATGTAAATGTAAGTTGTTGTTCCAAACAAACTATCTAATGATGGTAAAAATTTCATTCATGGGATGTGGGTGTTGCTCACTGGGCTAGCATTTATTGCCATCCTTAATTGCCCTCGAGAAGGTGGTGGTGAGCTGCCTTCTTGAAACACTGCGCTCCATGAGGTGTAGGTGCACCCACAGTGCTGTTAGGGAGGGAGTTCCAGGATTTTGACAGTGAAGGAATGGCAATATATTTCCAAGTCAGGATGGTGAATGGCTTGGGGAGGGACTTCCAGGTGGTGGTGTTCCCATGTGTCTGCTGCCCTTGTCCTACTAGATGGCAGCAGTCGTGGGTTTGGAAAGTGCTTAGGAGCCTTGGTGAATTCCTGCAGTGCATTTTGTAGAGGGTACACACTGTTGCCACTATGCGTCAGTGGTGGAGGGAGTGAATGTTTGTGGATGGAGTGCCAATCAAGCAGGCTGCTTTGTCCTGGATGGTGTCAAGCTTCTTGAGTGTTGTTGGAGTGGCACTCATCCAGGCAAGTGGAGAGCATTGCATCACACTCCTGACTTGTAAATGGTGGACCGGCTTTGGGGAGTCAGGAGGTGAGTCACATGCCGCAGGATTCCTAGACTCTGACCTGCTCTTCTAGTCACAGTTGTGAGAAATAGATGTTTTTAAAAATATATTTTTGGGGAATATTGTGTTATTCTGCGGAAAAGGCTATGTGTCTGTGTATGATTTAATTAAGCTAGGCAGAGATTGATAGGAGACACGTTGCCTGGTTGGGTTTAAAACATGAAAAGGATAGAGGTGTTAGGTTGAGGTACAAGTAAATGGGTTAGATCTAACATTTGCATTTATGATAAGTTGAGAGTTTGCATATCAAAGGGGAGTCAGAGGTATAAAGAAACATGTTGCATCTTTCAGGAGTTCCATAGGTCAACAGTATAGTATATTTTATTTTACTGATCCCAAAGCAAAGACAAGAAAGAGGTATGAAGGGTTTTATATTTGGAAGGATTATAATTCAAAGAGGTGCGAGAACAATGGAACCTGAGATGTTTTAGAGCTACTGTGGAGCTGTGAGATTTAACTGGGGATAACAATTGAGCTGGAGCTGTTGAGGTAGCAGCTGGAGCCGTTTGAGCTGCTGAGTTGGGAGCTGTTAGCTCTGAGTTGAGAGGAGATGCAGATTGGCACTTCTGGCTGAACATGGTAGCAAATGCTTCAGCCTTATCTTTTGCACTGATGTGCTGGGCTCCACCATCATTGAAGATGGGGATGTTTGTGGAGCCTCCTCCTCCAGTGAGCTGTTTAATTGTCCACCACCATTCACAACTGGATGTGGCAGGACTGCAGAGCTTAGATCTGATCCGTAGGTTGTGGAATTGCTTAGCTTTGTCTATCACTTGCTGCTTATGCTGTTTTAACACAAGTAGTCCTGTGTTGTAGCTTCAGCTGGTTGACACCTCACTTTTTGGTATGCCTGGTGCAGCTCCTGGCATGCCCCCTGCATTCTTTATTGAACCAGCGCTGATCCCTGGCTTGGTGGTAATGATAGGGTGGAGGATATGCCAGGCCATGAGGTAACAAATTGTGATTGAGTACAATTCTGCTGCTGATGGCCCACAGCAGCTGATAGCCCACAGCAGCTCATGGGTGCCCAGCCTTGAGTTGCTAGATCTTTTCGAAATCTATCCCATTTAGTGCCACACAACACAATGGAGGGTTCCCTCAATGTGAAGACAGGACTTTGTCTCCAAGAGGACTGCATGGTGATCACTCCGACTGATACTGTCATGGACCGATCATAGACAGATGCATCTGCGGTAGACAGGTTGTTGAGGATGAAGTCAAATATGTTTTTCCCTGTTGTTGGTTCCCTCACCACGTGCCACAGACCCATCCTAGCAACTATATCCTTTAGGACACGGTCAGCTCAGTCTGTACTGGTGCTACCGAGCCACTCTTCGTGATGGACATTGAAGTCCTCCACCCAGAGTACATTCTGCGCCCTTGCCGCCCTCAGTGCTTCCTCTGAGTGGTCAGCATGGACGAACACTGATTCATCAGCTGAGGGGAGACAGTACATGTTAATAGCAGGAGGTTTCCTTGCCCATGCTTGGCTTGATGCCATGAGACTTCATAGGGTCCGCAGTCAATGTTGAGGACTGCCAGAGCAACTCCCTACTGACTGTATACCACTGTGCCGCCACCTCTGCTGGGTCTGTCCTGTCGGTGGGACAGGACATACCAAGGTATGGTGATGGTAGTGTCTGGGACATGATCTGTAAGGTATGATTCCATCAGTATGACCATGTCAGACTGTTGCTTGACTAATTGCTCTCCCAATTTTGGCACAAGCCCCCAGATGTTAGTAAGGGGGACTTTGTAGGGTCAACAGGGTTGATTTTGTTGTTGTCGTTTCCGCTGCCTAGTTCGATGCCAGGCGGTCTGTCTAGTTTCATTCCTTTGAGACTTTTTAGCCGTTTGATACAACTGAGTGGCATGCTAGGCCATTTCTGAGGGCATTTAAGGGTCAACCACATTGCTGCGGGTCTGGAGTTACATGTAGGCCAGACCAGGTAAGGATGGCAGATTTCCTTCTCTAATGGACATTAGTGAACCAGATGTGTTTTTCCCGACAATCTACAATGGTTTCATGGTCATCATTTTTATTCTTTCATGGGAACTCCATGAATTCCAGATTTTTTAAAATTGAATTCAAATCATCTGCTGTGGTGGGATTCAGACCTGGGTCCCCAGAGCAATACCCTGGGTCTCTGGATTACTAGTCCAATGACAATGCCACTACACCCACCGCCTCCCCTGTGGAAGGTGACTCTGGTCACTGTATTTTCCATTGATAAGAATATTTAATAAATTATCACAAACAAGGATGTACCCAAGAATATAATTAAGTGTACTTTTGCATCTTATGGCACAAATTCAGTTGATATCTTCCTTGGCCTACATCCTCCAGCATCACTTTCAGAACTCCAAGTCACCAAAAAAATAAATCATAATTCACAACAATTCACGTATTTCTTAAAAATTCATAGTCTTAACCTCTTAAGAAGTGAAAGAATCTGAAATGCCTCAGCAGCAAGAAATTGCAAGCCCCTGATCTACTAGCTTTGTGGTCAGACTGGCAGAAAACAATGTACATGATTTTTGCCACTTGTTATACACTATGTTAACATACACTATGTTATGAATACTAAGTTATGAACTGGTTCTAGTGGTTACACATGAGCAGTTTGTTTTTTAAATTAAGTCATACTGCGGTCAAGTAAAAATTTAACCAATTTCAAAACTTTTACAAGGATGAGTTCCAATTCAGATACAAACAAGTTTCACTTACTTGTTAACAGCTTCAACAAAATGCTTTGGAACAGTAAAATGCTAGTAGTATCTAGATGCATTAGTTTCTGCTTGCAACCTAACAGAGTTAGTGTGTTAGTGTTTACTAAGGTTCTGCATCTTCATTATTGGTTAAGCTATCAGAAAGGGAAAACACATTCAATTGCTCTGAAAAGTGGATACCTCACACTTCTGTTATTATAGTCTGATTCAATAGGTAAAACTTAAAATAATTACAAATGTGCAACCTACAACACCCTCATGCTAAACATATAGCGAACCACATGCTCAATTTCTGTACAGGAGGCAAGAATGAAGAACATTGGTTTAGGTTCTTGCTGAACTACTGTGAAGAGTCTTTCAAAGAATGTGCTTGAACAGAAAGGGAGAAAAGACCAAACAAGTTCATAAAGAAACAAAAATGTAGATTTCTCGTGCTGTTTCTAGCTTCATGATTTTTTTCCTCACCTCAAACTTCCTTCTGTACAGAATATATCGGTGTTAGCCATTTCTCATATTGTACATTAGCAATAACCTACATTTACATAGCAGCTTTAACGTAGTAAAGTAGATCACGGAGGTTGCAAACTAGTTTAGTCTGAGACAGGGTCCAGGGAAGGCGATGGAAATCAGTGGACGGGAATGGAGTTCATGGCAGCACCTAAAAGATATAGCTTTGGCCTTTGCAATGCACAATTGGGGGAAATTACATCAATCAATACTAGGTGTCAGTCAAGCTGTTTGACAGCATGGAGGCAATGCAAAGGTTGAGAGAGGTGGTGATCAGGTAGAATGACCACTTCTTTTCGAATTACACTGCAGCTGTTCCAAGCACCATAAGTATGCCAAGAATCATGGGCATGTTACAGTCAGTGGAGTTCAGCTGCCCACACCCCTTTTGTGCACGTTTGCATGGTAATTTATGGAATTTAATTCAATTAATTAATAAATCTGAAATGGAAAGCCACCTCAGTAATGGTGACCATGAAACTATCGTCGATTGATGTAAAAATCCAACTGGTTCACTAATGTCCACTAAGGGAAGGAAATCTGCCATCTTTACTTGGTCTAGCCTGCTTGTTACTCTAGACCCAAGCAATGTGGTTGACTCTTAATGGCCCTCTGAATTGGCCAGGCAAGTTACTCAGATCAAGGGCAATCAGGGATGGGCAACAAATGCTGACCTTACCAGCGATGCCTATATTCCATGGAAGAATTTTTAAAAATCCATTTCAGCATGGCCCTCTATAGTAGATCTGGGACTAATGTGAGCAAGTTAAGCAGCGCTGTATCTCTTCAACAAGTCAGACTCAAGCACCCTTTGAGGCACAAATCTAAACCAGGAAGTGTACATCTGAATTAAATATTCTATGCAAATTCATGTACAGAAAGAAAAATAGGGGGAACAAAGAGAAATTAAAGGAGAGAGGCAAGAGCTATAAATAGAAAGCTTTTTAAAAATTAAATCTCCAATAATGATTGAAATTGCACACTTATAAAAGTAAATTTTCAGTGCCAGAGACGTTGCTTGGTAATAATTAAGACTTAGCACATTTAGAAATTTACTTACATGTGACTGGAGAAGCACTAACTTTTTCTGATGTGTTCAGTTGGTAAGTACCACAAGTTCATACCTTTGTGTGCTTTAATGCTGAATCTCTTTGTGAATGACAAGTGCAGCAAAATTTGCAGAGCAGCAGGGCAACTTGGGCAGCAACTTCCTGATTTCTGCATTTAAGAGCACGCTTACTCCAAGTTCCTGTCTGATTTACTCCACAATAATGGTGCACACTGATACTCTCACCGTTACTCCTACTACAAATCCAAGCCAATGTGTTCATAGCTTCTCTATAAAAGAAAACTACAGCAAACTGAATGAAGATTAAAGAAATATGTCATGGTCATGCTTGTGCAACTGTAACATACATTAACTGACTGCAATGCTCAGCTTTCCAAATTCCTACAATTTCCCACAGGTTCAGAGATCTTTTTGCCTACCCTTTCCCCCCTCCCCAAAATATGTCAAGAATGAAAGCAATGGAGTTCCCAGTTTTGGCCAAACAGGCCCAAAGATTCAAATACAGTGACATTATGAACAGAATTCTTAACTTGTCAAATAAAGTGGAGATAGTCATTAGAAAACAACAATGAACAGAAATGCAGCTTATGGATACAATGGACTATGGGGTATGATATGGTCTCAATTTCCAATGTGATGGGGCCAATATTAGAAACTTACTGAGCACGAGAGTCAAGTAGTACAGGGAGGGGAGGGCAAGACAAAAATACTGAGAGCAGCTTGTGCAACCGTAAGATACATTAACTGAATGCAATGCTCAGCTTTCCAAATTCCTACAATTTCCCACAGGTTCAGAGATCTTTTTGCCTACACTTTTCCCTCTCAAAACTGTATCTTGCAAAAAAGAAAATCTTCCTCAAGGCCATTTACAAAGTTATCACAGTGCATAAATTTTATTTTTTTTTGCTGAAATGACAACTCAAAAGTAATTTTCATCGAATGACTTTTACTGAGAATGCAAAATAAGTTTGATAATCTACTGTTTACCAATGTTACATAGTTTACTTTAAAATATAACTTTTTAAAAATACAACTAACCATTTACTGATAAGCAAGGTCCTTAATTATTAAGCAATTAAACCAAGTCACTCACTTCTGTCCCAAATATACAGTTTACTATCAAGTCCTGAGTCACTATAATTCACAATGCACACCGTAGTTTTGCTTCGCCTTAAAATTAAATTGGTTGAATCAGAGCACAACCTGCACTTGCTGAAAAGCTTTCAGCCTCTTCTTGAATCTTGATGGAAAGACAAGGTCACATCCCTGGGCTAGCAAAGCCAATTCTTTCCTCAAGTCTGGATCTTGCCGCAGTGAAGTGTCTTTTATCATCATTGTCAAAGATAGGATGAGTATACAGACTCAAGATTGGAAAGAGTATTTTGAAAACAAAAATCCTGAAATGAATTGCGGCTACAGAAAAAACTTCCTTGCAGTTTTATCAAATCGTCTCTGTGCTGCGATACTCAGAGTAGGCTTAACATGCTGTTCATACATCACAAGGATCTTGGCTTAGGCGAAGTACGAATCTGGGAAAGTCACTTCAGGGTCTGCCCTTTTTTGCAGCCCACATTCCAAAGCCTTAATGGGTAGTTATGAAAAGAAACAAACCTGTTGTTTGGGACCCAGTCGTGCAGGCACAAGCGACAATCAATCCAGCCAAAAACTACAGGGATATAAAAGAATGCTCAGAAGCTCAGCTTTCACAGCAGCTTCTTGCGGCCACTTGCCTTCAATTACAGACTACAGAGGGGAGCTCGATTGACTGAAATTTCCAGCTGTGGGCCAATCATCGTCAGGTCAATCAAACAAGCTTCACTTGCCTTGTTGATTCACCCTCTAAAAGTGGCCTCTAGCACGTTAGCAAGAGTTGCAACTGCGCCATGTGTGTTACCAATTGACCACCTGTTAATTACTGCAATAGCAGGCCTGGGCTGACAGTTTTCCTTATGGTCAAAGTTGGCTTTACAGTGAGCTCTCGTGCAGGACAAAAAAGCAAATCCCAATGCTCAACCGCCTTTTTGTTACTTTACTTTTTCAGTTTAACTGGTCAGTCTGATTTGTTCTATGGTTTAAAACAGAATGTTCCAATGGAATGTGTTTTAGTATTTAAAATGTATTATTTTTTTCTGCCAGAGATCGACAAATCATAGTGTTGAAAATGACTGTGGATCCAATAATCCCAACTAATTCGATAAATTATCCTATTTGTGTGTTCTACGATGCATAACAGTTGCAGATAGAATGGTTGCAAAATCCCATGCATCAGAGTAGCAAATCAAAAGGGAAATCTTAAGCTGATTTTGCCCCACCACTTCTTACTCAGAGGCACTAAACCAATTTTAACATCCAAATGCTACAAGAGAAGAGCTGAGCTGCATGGTAGGAGAAGCATTTAAACTATAAAATGAAACAGCACTTTCAGCAACAAATATTTTTAAATTAAATGCATCATACATAAAATTCAGAATCCCAAGGCTTTTCATTCCCCAATGGTCTTTTCTATTTGCACTCACACCTTTAAAGGTCAATAGGCTGGATTTTGCAGCTGTAGTGAAGGTGCAACAGTCAACGTCTGCCATCGTTACAACTGTAAGACTATCAACAACTTCTGGTGTCTGCACATAAAAGGTTAAATGCAGAAATTCAGAAGTTGCTGTCAGTGATTTCCTGTTCCTCCACCGGGTGTGCTGTTGAAGTTCCAGCAGACTGCAATTCTTGAGAAATTATAGAACTGACTTGAACTTCCCCTTTTTGGCTGTAACGTCACTGTAGGAAAGCCCTGAAAAAGTTATGTCTTGTTGAATGGGTTATAACCTGGCTTTCAAATGGCATACTAAGTCATTACAACTTCTTAACAACCTCTCTGGCCTTGGAAAACTAATTTTATATTTGTAGAATTACAAATTTCTACATGATAATTCCATAAGCTTTTAATAGAATTTTTAAAATTATTATTTCTGGCTCTACCTTGTTCCCATGTCTATGTTCCAATTTTTTAAATCACTATAAATTTTTTTTAAAAAGTGAAGGATAATCAGTGAATTCTACTTCCTGGCTTGCTGTCTGTGAGAATTCTTCAGTGACTGCTTACACTGCTTGATGACATTATTGTTGCTGAACACTTGGAGATCCCCTA
The DNA here is from genome assembly GCF_964194155.1 of Cetorhinus maximus. Classification (NCBI taxonomy): domain Eukaryota; kingdom Metazoa; phylum Chordata; class Chondrichthyes; order Lamniformes; family Cetorhinidae; genus Cetorhinus; species Cetorhinus maximus. The sequence continues at coordinate 17,044,233 of NC_135885.1, read as the reverse complement.
GAATTGGCACCAGAAGGAAAGGTGAAATCCATGTTACAAAAGTCGCTAGATATTTGTGGGTAGTTTTCTTAGAGGTCATGGCAATCACTGTCAAAACCCAGGCCAATGTATTTTTATCCCAGATCCTTCACTTGGCTTTTATTGATCCTTTCCCCCCCTAAAATGTAATATTGCACATTTCTCTGCAATGAGCTGCCTCGTCCAACTATCTGCGACTCTGCCAGCCTGTCAATGTCTTCCAATTCCCTGCATTCTTTTATAGTTTTCAGGTCTCTAATTTGAAATGAGCTAATTTTACAGTGTAAAGTCAGTATGAACATAGCTCTTACTTGTCAAACTGGTGGGATGCTGTTATATCCCATCCGAAGTAAAATAGCCAAGTTTCTGTTTGGTTTTATCTGATATTTGTCCAAAAAAAATAAGTCCACTATTCAAAATAATCAAGTTAGATTTCATCTGAAACCCAACAGGCAAGGACTGCTGTTTTGAAGTTGTCCCTTTGTTGACATCAACAAATGCACATTCACAAAACCCAATTCAGATTTGCAGGAGATTTGCACAAGAACAGCCACAAGTTAAAATATGCAGCATAATCTATACAGAAGAACTATAGGAGATTTACTTTCTAAGAAGTAATGTATACAAACTGCAGATACAGCTCATTTAATTAAGTCAGGCTTCTCTTTTAAAATAAAAAAATGCAGGAAACACTCAGCAGGGTTTGAGAGCACCTGTGCAGAAAAAAAACAGATGCACAGTTAACATTTCAGGTTGATGACCCATCACCAGTTATATTTCTCACTCCACAGATGCTGCCTGGCCTGCTGAGCGTTTCCAGCATTTACACTCTGCGAGAGGAGCAGCAGGGCCATTAACACTGAGAGAGTGAGAGAGGAGCAGTGTGGCCATTAACAGTGAGAGAGTGCAAGAGGAGCAGCGTGGTCTTTAACAGTGAGAGAGGAGCAGCATGGCCATAAACAGTGAAAGAGTGCAAGAAGAGTGAGACACCATTAAAGAGCACGGAGAAAGAGGCAAGAGACCACTAGAGAGGCTGGAGAGCAGCTGTTTGGTGAGGAGGATTGGTGAGTATTTCCTGTCTTTAAAATAATAGTAAGGTCTTTAGTTTGTATTTAGGTCTCTAGTCTCTATTTTTTCTCTTTTTCTTAAAAATAGCTTGTTAAGTATATGATTGATACTGGTGTGTAAAAAAAATAGAATGAAGTGTAAAGAGCAGTGTACTAGAGTAATTAATAAAGTAATTAAATAAAATATGGTAGCGATGGCAGGACAGGTGATGTGTTGCTGCTGCAGAATGTCGGACTACTGGACCAACGTGATCCAGAGCAAACACATCTGTAGTAAGTGTTTGCAGCTTGAGGAACTTCGGATCCAAGTTAAGGAGCTGGAGTCCGAGCTGCAGACTTTGCCACACATCAGGGAGGGGGAAAGTTACCTGGACACTTTGCTCCAGGAGGTGGTCATACCTCTCAGATTAGGTAGTTCAAATTTGGTCTGAGATCAGGGACAGGAGGGTGTGACTCCAGGTGGATATGTAGAGGGCATATGTAGGCTAACAAAGCAAAAAGGATAAGGCAACATTGCAGGGCAGCTATTTAGTTATTTATATCCAGAGTGTGATGGGAAGGGACAGAGTGTACAAACATAAAAAAAGAAAATAGGGTCAAAGGGGGAAAAATGGTAAAAAGGCAAAATTAATGGCTCTTAAGTGCACATAGTATTCGGAACAAAATAAATGAATTAACAGCACAAACAGAGGATAATGGGTATGATCTTATAGCCATTACAGAGATGTGATTACAAGGAGATCTAAAGGGAACTAAATATTCAGGAGTATGTGATTTTTCAAAAGGACAGGCAGGAAGGAAAGGGTGGCGGGATAGCTTTGTTAGAACGAGATGGAATAAGTATGATAGCAAGAAATGATCTTGGTTCAGAAGATGTAGAATCCATATGGATGGAGGTAAGAAATAACAAGGGAAAGAATACACTGGTGGGAGTGGTCTTTAGGCCCCCTAACTGTAGCTATTCTGTAGGACAGAGAATAAATCAGGAGATAATGAGAGCATGTAAAAAAGGCAGTACATTAATCATGGGTGACTTTAATCTTCATGTAGATTGGGAAAATCAAGTTGGCAGAGGTAGCCACGAGCAAGAATTCATAGAGAGTATTCAGGACAGTTTCCTAGAACAAAATGTTTGTCAACCAGGGATCAGGCTATTTAGGATCTGGTAATGTGTAATGAGGCAGGTTTAATAAATGATCTCAGAGTAAAAGATCCCATAGGAAACAGTGACCATAACATGGTACAATTTAGCATTCAGTTTGAGAGTGAGAAACTTGGGTTGAAATCAACTGTGCTAAACTTAAATAAGGATAATTACAAAGGAATGAGGGCAGAGTTGGATGGAGTGGACTGGGAAATGAATTTAGCAGAAAAGATGGTTGATTAACAAAGGCAGACGTTTAAGAAAATAGTTCATGGCTCAACAAAGATATTTACCAGTGGGAAAGAAGGATCCTAGGAAGGGGATAAGCCAACCATGGTTAACCAAGGAAGTTAAGGGTAGTATCAAAGTGAAAGGAAAAACATACAATATGGCAAAGGTTAGTGGTAAGCCAGAGGATTGGGAAAATTTTTTAAAAAGCAACAAAAGATGACCAAAAACATAATGAAGAGGGAGAAAATAAATTTTGAGGGTAAACTAGCTAGTAATATAAAAACAGACAGTAAGAGCTTCTTTAAATATATAAAAAAAAGAGAGACAAGTGAACATAGACCCCTTAGAGAATGAGGCTGGGGAAATAATAATGGGGAACCTTGGCAGAAGAGTTGAATAAATACTTTGTGTCTTCACGGTAGAAGGCACTAATAGCATTCCAAAAATACTAAATAATCAATGGGCAAAACGGGAGGAGGAAATAAATACAATAGCTATTAGTGGGGAAAAAGTACTCGGGAAACCAATGGGGCTAAAGACCGATAAGTCACCTGGACCTGATGGGTTGCATCCTAGGATTTAAAGAAAGTAGCTACACAAATAGTGGATGCACTGATAGCAATCTTCTAAGAATCCTTAGATTCTGGAAAAGTCCCAGAAGATTGGAAAACTGCCAATGTAACGCCCTTATTCAAAAAGGGAGGGAGACAAAAAACAGGTAACTATAGGCCAGTTAGCTTAACATCCGTCATTGGGAAAATGTTAGAGTCTAATATAAAGGATGTAATAGCAAATATTTAGAAATGCTATAAATAATATAATCAAGCAGAATCAGCATGGCTTCATGAAAGGTCAATCATGGCTGACAAATTTATTAGAATTCTTTGAGGAGATAACAATCAGGATTGATAAAAGGGAACTAGTAGAAGTAATATATTTGGATTTCCAAAAGGTGTTTGATCAAGTACCGCACATAAGGCTACTTAATAAGATAAGAGCCCATGGTGTTGGGGGTATATATTGTAAAAACTTGGCAGATGGAATATAATGTGGGATAATGTGAGGTTATGCATTTTTGCAGGAAGAATAGAGGAGCTGAATATTATTTAAATGGAGAAAGACTGCAGAAAGCTACAGCTACAGAGGGATTTGGGAGCCCTCAAGCATGAATCCCAAAAAGGTAACATACAAATTCAGCAGGTAATAGGAAAGGCAAATAGAATGTTGGCCTTTATTTCAAAGGCAATGGAGTATGAAAATAGGGAAGTTTTGCTAAAACTATATAAGGCACTAGTTAGACCACATCTAGAATACTGTGAACAATTTTGGTCCCCTTATCTAAGGGGAGATATACTGGCATTGGAGGCAGTCCAGAGAAGGTTCACTAGGTTGATCCTGGATATGGAGGGATTTTCTTATGAGGGGAGGTTGAGTAGGTTAGGCCTGTGATCATTGGAGTTTAGAAGAATGAGAGGTGACCTTATTGAAACATATAAGATTCTTAGGGGGCTTGACAGGGTAGATGCTGAGAGATTGTTTCTCCTTGGGAGAGCCTAGGACCAGAGGGCATAATCCCAGAGCAAAGGGGTGCCCAATTAAGACAGAGATGAGGAGGAATTTCTTCTCTCAGAGGGTAGTGAATCTGAGGAATTCTTTACCGCAGAGGGCTGTAGAGGCTGGGTCATTAAGTATACTCAAAGCTGAGAGAGACAGATCTTTAATCAGTAAGGGAATCAATGGTTATGAGGAAAAGGCAGGAAAGTCGAGTTGAGGATTATCAGAACAGCCATGATCTCATTGAATACTGGAGCAGACTCCATTGGCCAAATGGCCTACTTTTGCTCCTATATCTTATGATCTTATGTCTTTTTATTTTAGATTTCCAGCAGCTGCGGTATTTTACTTCCTCTTAAATATGCTTTGTTGCAAATGAGTAGATCCCATTTGTGAAGACACTGTACAAAGCAGCGATAAGTTGTGTGAACAAATACTAATGTTGTGAAACACACCAATACCATAATGCAATAATTAAACCTTTAAGTATATCTATGTCCCCAACATCTGTGAGCAATGCTATCACACTCAATACAGCTTTAGGATAATACAATGCATAGCAGTTGTAAATTGGCACATTGCATTCCCACTGAAGGATGAAGCGATGCACAAAAGTATTATGAAATCATGTAAAAGCATACATCTCAATTTTAAGTATTTTACTGCTCAAAAAAAGCAATACAATAATTTTAAATCTGCACCTAGAATTGGAGAAGAGTGAGCAAAAGTAGAAAACTTACAGTATATCCGATATAAAGTCTCATCCTAAAAATGGCAAAAGTCAAACTATTTCCAAATAGTACTAATGAATTAACAATAAAAGTCATGCTGAAATCAATCACATTAATTACAGTAGCACTAAGCAGGGATAGGATGGCCTACAATTCCAATAAGTGGAGGTATGTTTCTACTAAATTAAGCACCCTGAAAAATCCTTCCTTCCCTTTAGAAGGTTGGGAAGCATCATTTTAAATGCCAACATCACCACATGAACCAAATTTTTAAAGCAGTTGCATGTGCTTTTGAAATGTTATTTTTTATTTAAAAAAGCACCGAAATAGTAACATGCCCTGCAGGATGCTCAGATAACTCCAAAGCAATGCAACAGCAGTTAGTTTCGAGCTTTTTCTATTCCTTCATTTTTGATGCAGATTCACCTGACCTTCATGCCAATAAGAATAAGAGGAGATTGTGCTGACAAGTTTGGACAAATCTTATTTTTATACTGGGTGCTTGTTCAGTTTAGCTTCTGCACAAGCTCCACATGTATATATTGCAAAATACTTCTACTTCAACATAAATTCAACCCTCATTCTATAGTCTACTGAATCACTGATCAAAAAAAATGAAATAACAGGAAAACAATTGGAGGACAAGGAAGAAAATTGGAGGAGGAGGTAAAAAAGGCTTTTTAAAACCAATGCAGAGGAGAGGATTCTGTCAGAAAAGAAATGTTGCCTGTGTATTACTCAAAATGCAGAAGGAAAGTTAATTGACATACAAACTGGCCCCTATGGTTTTGAATATTACATGCTGTTAAAATTCAGTAAGGAATTTATACAAGTTCCACGTAAAGCCAGCATTTTACAAAGTTACTGGAAAACTAATTAGAAGGCTCTTCCATCATACAATAAATTAAAACAGCGCGTTTGATATACAGAATGGCATGGCATCAGCACAATGCTAGTCAGTCCCACTGACGTCAATAAACATGCTGGCACTATCAGAATGAGCACAAGTGCTTATTAGCATCTGAATCTACCTTTCTACTCTGGTTCTGTTATAGTAGAAGACACACAAAGGATTTGCAATAAATGGTATGACTGCCGAACAGATACAACTGTGGGAAATATACATTTTGAAATTAAATGGAATTCTACATACAGTTGATTATTGGCTTTCACGTTAGTTACACTTACAGTGTCTAGTGATTTTAGTAGTGATTGCGCTTCACAGCAGTCTAACAGCTTCCAGCTATCAAAATATTAAAATTGGTAGTCCCAAGTTTTGATGTAATAAAGTAATACAAGAAAAATGTATTCAGAGTCTGGCATAATTTAAATCCAATGAAATAAGTTGTTTCAATCTTTGCATACAAGAATTATTCGTCAGTTTACAGAGCATATTAAAATACGAGATGTGCTTTACTGATGTCAATTAGCCACATGGGCGTAATCAAAATATGGCATGGCAACATTTAGAATGATAGGCAGCTTCTACATATTTTACCATACATTTTGTAAAAAGCAGTGTCCAGCTTAACTAACAAATACAAACTAGTTAATCTAATAGCTGTTACAGAGACATGGGTGACTGAATGAGTGAAAAGTTAATAGTAGGTTATCATTTATTGCTAGGGGAATTGCATACCACAGATGCTGTCAGACCTGCTGAGTTTTTCCAGCATTTTCTGTTTTGTTTCAGATTGCTAGCATCCGCAATATTTTGCTTTTATACAAGAGTAAGGAGGTTATGCTTCAGTTATACAGGACATTGGTGAGACCACGTCTGGAGTACTTTGTACAGTATTGGTCTCCTTACTTAAGGAAGGATGTAAATTAATTGGAAGCAGTTCACAGAAGGTTTACTAGACTGATACCTGGAATGGGTGGGAGGAAAGACTGGACAGGCTAGGCTTGTATCCACTGGAGTTTAAAAGAGTAAGAGGCAACTTGACTGAAACATATAAGATCCTGAGGGGACGTGACAGGATGGATGTGGAAAGGATGTTACCTCCTTTGGAAGAATCTAGAACTAGGGGTTACTGTTTAAAAATAAGGGGTCGACCATTTAACACAGAAGAAAAATTTTTCTCTCAGAGGATTGTGAGTCTTTGGAACTCTCTTCCTCAAAAGGCAGTGGAAGCAGAGTCTTTGAATGTTTTTAAGGCAGAGGTAGATGGATTCTTGATAAGCAAGTGGGTGAAAGGTTATCAGGGGTAGGCAGGAATGTGGAGCTGAGATTAAAATCAGATCAGCCATGATCTTATTGAATGGCGGAGCAGACTCGGAGGGTTGAGTGGCCTACTCCTAATTCATATGTTCGTATGCAAGGAAGGTAACTAAGATTGGGAGCTAAATATTCGCGGATACTTGATACTTAAAAAAGACAAATAAAATGGAGAAGGTAGGGATTGAAGGGGGTTGGGGTTGGGGGTGGAGTGGCAGTGTTGCCCTAATACTAAAGGACAGTGGTGAGGAAGGATCTTGGCTCAGAAAAAAATCAGTTATGGGTGGGACTGAGGATCTGGGGGTGTGGATGTGGTTGTGAGCAGAGCAGGGGCTAGATTTAAAAGTTTGATGAAGGAACGAAGGAACCTCTCTAAGCACCACATTATTGGATCTCAAGGGGTGTGTCTTCCTCCGATGACTTCAAAGGGGGCATAGCTTCGCCACGCGTGCCTCTCCCGCCCAAGTTCCTTCGATGACTGCTCTGTGCTGCAGCCAGGAGAGGGGTCTCGGCTGATTCAATAGAGAGAAGTAACAGTGCAGTTTCAAATGCAGTCAGTAACGTTTGCCACCGCTTTGCCCTGACCAGAAGATCCAGGCCATAATATATTTGGATTTTCAAAAGGCATGCGATAAGGTGCCACGTGAAAGGTTATTACACAAGATAAAAACTTATAGGGCTTATATATTAGCATAGATAACAGGATTGGTGTTTTGATCCCTGTGGGGAACCGTAAAACAAAATAACCAAATTTATTAAATTACCCTCAAATGAAGAAATTACCAACAAGAACTTTGTGGTTTTTACTTTAACACAAATCAGAATCCATACAATCAAACATGAATTAACAGGCAAATTACGGTCAGGTACAAACTATAAATTACACATGGAATAGCAGATACAACGAAACTATCTCACAAGGTTACAAGCATTCATAACACTCCCCACATAAATGTGGCATCATGTGCAATCTCACAGACTTTCCAACTTGGCAACCAGAATGCAGGATCTCTCACTATTCCCACTCAATGGATTTGATCCTCGAGTCACCTGCAAAGATCGTTCCACTCCATCCGAGTCCTCCAGTGACAGAGACAGCAACCCAAACGGCATACTAATTTTAGCTAGGTTCATGACAGTCTTGATGGCACAGATTCCCCAGAGACCTCGGTAATAAACCTCGGTAAACCTCTGGCAAAACTTAAGCCTAGCCGTATAATTGTCCAATTCACAATTTCTGCTCTAACCCTGGCTTCAGCTTTCTGTCCTTTTTAACTGTATTACACACACAGCTCCTTGTAACTGTGCCTTCACTGTTCTTTCCCTGCTGCAAATCTTCTTTGTCTCACAGCTTCTGTATCATTGTTTCCTTCTTACTGGTACTGCTACAAGGTCAAGGGTCACCAGGTCACATGGACCAGCATTTGTTATTCAAGAAAATTAAAGCCGATCCCTTTACAATTGATGCAAACTCTTAAACGTCCTTTTCAAACATTCTTAAAAACAATTAGATTCCAAAGGCATTTTGGAGAAATTACAAATTTTCCTTACAGATTGATCCCAGGTCAAAGATCATCACAATTGGTCAAAGGACAAAAACAGAGTAGGTTATGTTCAGGTGGGCTGGATATTGCCAGCAGGGTGTTGCAAGGATGAGTTCTTGGGCCTCAGGTATTTACAATTTATATTACTTACTTGAAAGAACCAAGTGTAATGTATCCAAATTTGCTGACAATACAAAGCAAGGTCAGAAAGTAAGCTGTGAGGAGCACACAAAAGAGAATCTGCAAAGGGACGTAGACAGGTTAAATGAGTGGACAAGGTGACAGATGAAGTATAATTTGGGAAAATGATGGGGGAGCCCAGCACAAAAGACAAGGTTGAAGCATTTGCAACCATCTACAGCCATGAAGTGCTGAGTGGATGATCCACCTCAGTGTCCTCCTTGGGTGCCCAGCATCACAGGTTTCAGTCTTCAGACAATTCAATTCACTGCATGTGATATCAAGAAAGAGCTGAAGGCACTGGATACTGCAGAGGCTATGGGCCTTGACATCACTCCGGCAATAGCACTGAAGGCTTGTGCTCCGGAACTTGCCATGCCCCTAGCCAAGCTATTCCAGTACAGCTACAACACTGGCATCTACCCAGCAATGTGGAAAATTGTCCATGTATGTCCTGCCCACAAAAAGGACAAATCCAACCTGGCCAATTACCGCCCCATCAGTTTATTCTCGATCATCTGCAAAACGATGGAAAATGTCGTTACAGGGCTATCAAGCTCACTTACCAGCAATAGCCTGCTCACTGACACTCCGTCTGGGTTCCAGCAGGGCCACGAAGCTCCTGACCTCAATACTGTAGCTAGTACTCCAGGTGTGGTCTCCCCAAAGGCCTGTACAATTACAGTAAAACTTTCTTACTCTTGTGCTCCAACCCCCTTTCAATAAAGGCCACTGTGCTATTTATCTATCTAACTACTTTCTATACCTGCGTGTTAACTTTGTGTTTCGTGTACAAGGCCATCCAAATCCCTCTGAACACTAACATTTAAGTTTCTCACCATTTAAAATAAAAATTCCGCTCTACCAAAGTCAATAACCTCTTTTTTTATACTTCCACAGGATGTGGGCGCCACTGGCTAGGCCAGCATTTATTGCCTCCCTACTGGACAGCCTTGGTCCAAATAAAAGAGCTCAATTCACAGAAGTGAGGTGAGGTGACTGCTGTCCTTGACATCAAGACAGCATTTTACTGTGTGGGGTATCAAGAAGCCCAAGTGAAACTGGAGTAAATGGGAATTGGGAGAAACTCTCCACAGGTTGGAGTCATACCTGGCACAAAGAGAGATGGTTGTGGTTGTTGGAGGTCAATCATCACAGTCCTGGGATATCGCTGCAAGAGTTCCTCAGGGTCCTGGTCCAACCATGTTCAGCTGCTTCATCAATAACCTTCCCTCCATCATAAGATCAGAAGTGGGGAGGTGGTGTTGTAGTGGTATTGTCACTGGACTGATATTCCAGAGATCCAGAATAATGCTCTGGACTAGAATTCCAAGGGACCAGGGTTCGAATCCCACCACGGCAGGTGGTGGGATTTGAATTCAATAAAAATATCCGGAATTAAATGTCTGATGATGACCATGAATCTATTGTCCATTGTTGTAAATGTCCTTTCAGGAAGGAAATCTGCTGTCCTTACCTGGTCTGGCTTACATGTGGCTCCAGAACCACAGCAATGTGGACCACTCTTAAAATGCCCTCTGAAAAAGGGCAATTAGGGATGGGCAATAAATACCTAGCCAGTGACACCCACATCCCATGAATGAAGAAATAAAAAAAAGTGGGGATGTTCGATGATGATTGCACAGTGTTCAGTACCATTCAGATTCTGAAACATTTCATGTCCATATGCAGCAAGACCTGGGCCATTCAGGCATGGGCTGATAAGGGGGCAAATAACAGTCGAGTGCTAGGGACAAAGACTTGGAACTCCCTTCCTAACAGCACAGTGGATGTGCCTACACTACATGGACTCTAGCAGTTCAAGGCGGCGACTCACCACCACCTTCTCAAGGGCAATTAGGGAGGCAATAAATGCTGGCCTAGCCAGTGGCGCCCACATCCTGTGGAAGTATAAAAAAAGACTTCGGTAGAGCAGAATTTTTTTTTTTTTAAATGGTGAGAAACTTAAATGTTGGTGTTCAGAAGGATTTGGATGGCCTTGTACACAAAACACAAAGTTAACATGCAGGTACAGAAAGTAGTTAGATAGATAAATAGCACAGTGGCCTTTATGGCAAGGGGTTTGGAGCACAAGAGTAAGAAAGTCTTGCTGCAATTGTACAGGCCTTTGGGGAGACCACACCTGGAGTACTAGATACAGTATAGTCTCTAACTACATAAGGATATACTGGCTTAGAGAGGGTGCAACGAAGGTCCACTAGATTTAATTCCTGGAGTGGCAGAGTTGTCTTATGAGGAGAGATCAAGTAGAAAGGGCCTATACTCTCTGGAGTTTCGAAGAATCAGAGATGATCTCATGAGAAGTGATCTCAATGAAACAATGAGAGTTTGACAGAGCTGATGGAGAGAGGCTGTTTCCCATGTGGGACAGTCTAGAATTAGGGGACAGAGTTTCAATCTAAGAGGTCAGCCATTCAGCACCAAAACGAGGAGTAATTTCTTCACTCAGTTGTAGATTCTTTGGAATTCTTTTTAAAAAAATTATTCATTCCTGGGATGTGGGCTTCGCTGCTTGGGCAAGCGTTTATTGCCCAGCCCTAGTTGTCCTTGAGAAGGAGCATTCTTGAACCGCTGAAGTCCATGTGGTGTGGGTATACCCATAATGCAGTTAGGAAGGGAGTTTCAGGATTTTGACCCAGCGATAAGGAATGGTGATATATTTCCAAGTCAGGATGGTGAATGACTTGGAGGGGAACTTCCAAGTGGTGGTGTTCCCATCTATCTGCTGCTCTTGTCATTCCAGATGGTAGTGGTCGTGGGTTTGGAAGGTGCTGTCGAAGGAGCCTTGGTGAATTCTTGCAGGGCGTCTTATAGATGGCACACACTGCTGTTACTGTGTGTCGGTGGTAGAGGGAGTGAATGTTTGTGGATGCGGTGCCAATCAAGCGGGCTGCTTTGTCCTGGATGGTGTCAAGCTTCTCGAGTGTTGTGGGAGCTGCACTCATCCAGACGAGTGGGGAGTATTCCATCACACTCCTGACTTGTGCCGTGTAGATGATGGACAGGGTTTGGGGAGTCAGGAGGTGGGTCATTCGTCACACTATTCTTAGCCTCTGACCTGTTCTTGTAGCCACAGTATTTATATGGCAAGTCCAGTTCAGTTTCTGGTTAATGGTAACCCTTCGGATGTTGATAGTGGGGGATTCAGTGATGGTAATGCCATTGAACATCAAGGGGCGATGGTTGGATTCTCTCTTGTTGGAGATAGTCATTGCCTGATACTTGTGTGGTGCAAATGTTACTTGTCACTTGTCAGCCCAAGCTGGATATTGTCCAGGTCTTGCTGTATTTGGATATAGACTGCTTCAGTATCTTAGGAGTTGTGCATGGTGCTGATCATCGTGCAATCATCAGTGAACATCCCCACTTCTGACCTTATGATGGAAGGAAGGTCATTGATGAAGCAGCTGAAAATGGTTGGGCCTAGGACACTACCCCGAGGAACTCCTGCGGTGACGTCCTGGAGCTGAAATGACTGACCTCCAACAACCACAACCATCTTCCTTTGTGCTAGGTATGACTCCAACCAGCGGAGAGTTTTCCCCGATTCCCATTGACTCCAGTTTTACTAGGGCTCCTTGATGCCACACACTGTCAAATGCCGCCTTGATGTCAAAGGCAGTCACGCTCACCTCACCTCTGTACTTCTGTATTCTGAAGGGCTGTGGATGCTCAGTCCTCGAGTATATTGAAGGCTAAGGGTGTCAGATGTTTGGATGCTAAGGGAATCGAGGGATATGGGGATCAGTCGGGAAAGTGAAATTAAAGGCAAAGATTAGCCATGATCTTACTGAAAGATGGAACAAGCTCACAGGGCTTTCTGCTCCACTTCTGCTCCTTATTCTTATGCTGGCCCCATCATTCACTCTAATGTCCCAGTTACCCTAGTACCCTTGCCACACCATTAACTTGCTGGAAATGTGAGCTGATAAGATTCAAAGATTTTGCAAGCACAAGGGTGAGGAAAATGTCTTAACAGCACACCCTGTTGATTCCCCACTCCAGCAAGATTTATTCCAATAGTATTTAGCCCAAAAGAAAAACTGCTATACATAGCTATAAGCTTCTTTGCGCAGAGCACTAAATTTGATAAGTAAACAGCTTGACCTGGCTAGTTTTACAGAAATGCTATTTACCTCTACAGTTCAGGAAATAACCTATTCAGACAACAAAATTACTTTGTGATAGGGCTTATTTAACATATCTGTATTAATAATCTGTAAGGAAGTAAAGACACAAGCTATTGTCAGAAAATGCTAGAAACATTCAGGTTAGTCAGCATCAGCAGAAAGCAGATGTGTGTGTCTGTCAATGTTTCACGTGCAGTCTTCACAAAACTGATGTGATGCGTTTCCGGTATTTTATTTTTACGTTTCAGATTTTCAGTGTCTGCAGTTTTTTTTAATGTTTATACAAGTTAATATGCTTTCTTTGCAACAACCAACAACTTATTTTAAATTCTATCAATGGGAAACTTATGCACTACCCTAGCAATGTAGCGTAAGATGCTCACTTCAGACACAACCCAAGCATCTAAAAATCTGGAATTGCACTGCTAGGAGTTTTGTCCTCAGCTGAAATGAGCATAGTATGAAAATTACTCACGCGCACCACTTTACTGAAATCCTAATGACAATGCTGATTTATCGCTGGTGTTATAATTGTACTGAATTTAGTATGAAAAGTTTGTATAGTAGGATTAAATAATTATATACATTGGGCAAACTGAGGTCCTGCTGGTTCACATAACTTTTCAGTTTGGGTATGTGGCATCCAGATAAATGGTCATTATTTGAATTTCTGGCTTAAGGAAGTTCAATCTTGTATCAACTCTGTCATTTCAGTGAATGTTAGTAAAATGTCAGCTGTTTCCCCACAAGCTTTAACCTGGAGACTAATGAAATTCACATCTGGCGACCAATCATAAATCATTACTTAAACCACAATTTCCAGTTTTTTCAGGAAGCAATTATTTCTTCTACATCAGTGAATTGCAGCCAAACACATTTCTTCTTTATGTTTAGAGAACTAGACATTTCCTTTACTCTTAAAATTAGCATTATACCCTTTAGTATAAAGCAAAAAGCAATGCCTAGATAACAGGCCGCATCACTTTAGAGGCAAAGAAAACTTATCAGTGATGAAATTCCAACTACAGTACATCTCTGCAAGTCTGCGTACACTGCATTCAACACCAGTTTTTAAAGTACTAATTTTTAGACACATGAATGGATTACCTTTAGTAAATTCAGTAATACAAAATCACAAAGAGACATGCTGGCTATGTTTGTCAATGGCTCATGCTACAGTTATGCACACATATACACCAGCTGTTGTGCACTGCATCAGTCGGTCGCAATTTGTATTTTTAACTAATCCCTTCCAGAATGCACTTGGATTCTGGTATTTTACCATTTCCTAAATTAGAACATTACAGTATGTAAGATCAGCAAAGTATTATGATTAGCAACTGGATAGTCTAGCAAGTGTTATAAAATTAAATGCCTTTAAGACATGCTACTTGGAAATTATAGTCTATTGACCAAACATGGGATTTATAAATGGAGATCGTAACCTTCCATTCAGCTGAGCCACATCAATAATGTATATCTTCTTCCACATTTCACACCATTGAGAGCTAAGCACCTTTCAGATTTCAGCACAAGATTCGCTTCATTCATGTTGAAGCACTTCACAGTTGACAAAGCAAGTTTTTAAGTTTAGGTGTACCATCGAGTAGCGGTAGAAGAGCTCTTGCTGGGATAGGGAAATGGGAATGACCTATACTAAAACTCCCATTATGCTGGCAGTTTGTTTATCCACATTCATGAGCAGAAAATAGCACCAAACCTATTGCTTATGCACAAGCAGCAAATACAAAAACTTCAACTGCAGTGTTTAAGTAAAAACCTTTATTCCTGTCCCCTAACTCCAAACTGAATAAGCTGGATTGGAAGAAAATCCTTGAGAAGCACAAAATCCAACAGTACAGTCCCACACAGCAGACTCAAAAGCAACATTGACTATCAGCAGAAGAGGGGTCTACATAGATAAAAGCAACAAAGTTAAGTGTAAATCCCAAAGAGTACAAAGATATAGTCCATGTTCAGTGTGATTGTTTGGCTACATTAGCAGATGAAAGGAAACCTACATATGGACGCTATTACCAAAGCAAAATTTTGCAGATGCTGGAAACCTGAAATACAAATGAAAAATATTAGGAATGCTCAGTAGGTCTGTGCAGAGGGAAATAGGGTTAATGCTTTAGGTCGATGGCCTTTGGTCATCATTGTGCAAAATATTTTTAATACAGTAAAAAGAAAAGTGCTGATGAATCAACATAAAAATATACAAAACTCTGATATGAGACACACAAATCTAGATACTTTGCAAGTTCCATATCACTTCCTCACAAATTACCCCCAAGGGCCAGGAATTCCAATTTGAAAACCTGCGAATGAATGCATGTCCAAACTGCCACATGCAGATCCCAATCCCTGGCAGTCCAGTTTTTGAAGCAAGAAAACTTGTACTTCTATTCACAGACTTTTTACTCTATTTTAATTGAGTATGGAGGTTTGGGAGTTTTTATTCTTGACACTGTTGTCTCTGGTGCATATTCAGAAAGTTGAAGGTTCAAATACCACTACTCTAGGACCTGAACACAATGTATGTTGACACTTTGGTGTAACTTTGAGGGAGTATGGCATTGCCAGAGAGGTAGAGTTTAGATGATATGTTAAACCAAGGCTCTTCCTTTCAGTTCAGGTGGATATAAACTATCCCATGGCATTTTTCAAAGGGCAGCAAGTGCATTCCCATTGGTTTGGCCAAAATCACACTCCGTCAAATCATCTAGTCACCTAGACATTTACCATTTGTGAGGCCTTATTGTGCAGAAATGGTTGCACACCTGCTTATACAACAGTGACGACATTTCAAGTAGTAATTTATTGGCTGTGAAGTGCTTTATCACATCCAGAAGATAAAAATAGCACTAAAGAAATGTCGTTTCATTCTTTCTTAAATCCCAAGTCAGAACACCTAGTTCCATTAGCAACAGAAACTTGAAATGTATATAAATTCCTGGGAATATGGATTAACCTTTAAGTCCAAAACATTTAGTACTTCAATAGTATCCATTAGAGGTAAAATTAATTCTTTGGAGTTTTTCAGCACTGCTATTGTAATACTTCTTGAACTCAAAGGAGGAGATCAATTTATGGAAGTATCCTTTTAGTGAAACACCCTGGATCCCCAGGTTCACCTTGAAGGTCTATAACTAAAAGCTCCTATTCAACACAAAGAGAAAAGTCATAGCTGAGGGGATGGTGGGAGAAAGGGAAGATGATAAGGATAGCTCACAAATGTTGCTGTAGGAGCTAAGTAAATTGTTGGCCCCATGTGTAAGCATCCAGCAGATATGCAACATACGCTGCAGATATTTTCACTTCTCCCATCAACATGTTGTAAATCTGAACTACATATCAAAAGGAATAAAAACATTTCATTCTCCCTTAATTTTAGGTTATGTTTCACTTTTCATGTTTGAGTTTAATAAAATCAGCAGGAAGACATTAGAATTTGAATGTGGAAGCTGATTGGTAGTTTAATGTGGGGAGAGACAGCAAACACTGTTCCACGAATATGTGCTAACAATTTGTTTCTCAAGTCCTGTAATTTATGGTGCCATACAGCAGCTGAATCGTGCATTTATTTGGCTTCTGTTTGCTACTAAAAATAGAGTCATGCATATGCCCATTTTCAGTATAGGCATACAGCATGCTCAGGACAACCAAGTGCTATGATCTCTAATGGAGCAACTTCAAAATACAGTGTATACTTAGCAATTCACAAGCTGTAGAATACGGAGATATCAGGGAAACATAAACTGACTGCAGTCAGTGAAAATTCCAGGACTCAAAGCCAAATCAACTATGAATTGCGCAAATACTGTGAGTTCAAGTTGAAAATACTTTTGCAAAAAATACATAAGCACATAAGGAGGAGGAGTTGGACTTTTGGCCCATTGAGCCTGCTCCATTATTTAATAAGATCATGGTTGACCTGATCTTGGCCTCAACTCCACTTTCTTGCCTGTTCCACAAAACTTCAACTCCCCATAGTACAAGAATCTGTCTATCTCAGCCTTGAACATATTCAACGACTCTCTGGGGTAGAGAAGAAATTCCTCCTCATTTCAGTCTTATATGGGTGATCTCTTATTCTGAAACTATGCTCCCCAGTTCTAGATTCCCCAACAAGGGGAAACATCCTCTTGGCATCTATCCCCTCAGAATTTTAAATATTTCAATAAAAGCACGTCTCATCCTTCTAAACTCCAATGAGCATAGGCCCTACCTGCTCAACCTTTCCTCATATTGTTCTTGACATTCAATCGCATTACCAGCGCTGACTCCCCCACTATCAACATCCTGGGGCTTACCATTGACCAGAAAATGAACTGGATTAGCCACATAAATACCATGGCTACTAGAGCAGGTCAGAGGCTAGGAATCCTGCAGCAAGTAACTCACCTCCTGACTCCCCAAAGCCTATCCACCCTCTACAAGGCACAAGGCAGGAGTGTGATGGAATACTCTCAACTTACCTGGATAAGTGCAGCTCCACCTTCCAGGACAAAGCAACCTGCTTGATTAGCACCCCATCCACAAACATTCACTCCCTCCACTACCAACGCAAAGTGGAAGGAGTGTGCACCATCTACAAGATGCACTGCAGCAACTCATCAAGGCTCCTTAGACAGCACCTTCCAAACCCACAACTGTTACCGCCTAGAAGGACTTGGCAGAAACATGGGAATGCCACCACCTGCAAATTGCCCTCCAGGCCACACACTACCCTGATTTGGAAATATATCGCCGTTCCTTCACTATCGCTGGGTCGAAATCCTGGAACACCCTCCCTAACAGCACTGGAGGTGTACCTACAGCATATGGACTGCAGCGGTTCAAGAAGGCAGCTCACCACTCAAGGGCAATTAGGGGTGGGCAATAAATGCTAGCCTAGACAGCAATGCCTGCATCCCACGAAAGAATTAAAAAAATAAGACAACCCCTCCACCCCAGAAATCAACCTAGTGAACCTTCTCTGAACTGCCTCCAAGTATATAGCTCCTTAAATAAGGAGACCAAAAATATGTTAAGTAGTCTCACCAATGCCTTGTAACAGGACCTCCCGTTTTTATACTCCAACCCCCACTTGCAATAAAGGTCAACATTCTATCCATCTTAATTACTTGCTGCACCTGCATGCTAGCCTTTTTTGTTTCATCTAGGAGAACACCCAGATCCCTCCGTACTGCAGCATTCTGTAGTTTTTCTCCATTCTGCTTTTCTATTCTTCCTACCAAAGTAGATAAACTCACATTATACTCCATCTACTGCCCTTTGCTGACTCTATTCTTCTCACAACTTGCTTTCTCACCTATCTTTGTATCGTCAGCAAATTTGGCTGCAACATACTCGATCTCTTCATCCAAGTTATTCATTTTTTTTTATTAGTTCATGGGGTGTGGGCATCTACGGCTAGGCCAGCATTTATTGCCCTTGTTCAGGGGTCATTTAAGAGTTAACCACATTACTGTGGGTCTGGAGTCACATGTAGGCCAGACCAGGTAAGAACAGCAGATTCCTTCCCTAAAGGACATTAGTGAACCAGATGGGTTTTTACGACAATTGGCCATGGTTTCATGGTCATCATCAGACTTTTAGTTCTAGATTTTTTATTGAATTCAAACTTCACCATTTGCTGTAGCGGGATTCGAACCCAGGTCCCTAGAGCATTACCCTGGGTCTCTGGAATGCTAGTCCAGTACAAATACCATTATGCCATCACCTCCCCTTCAATATAAATTGTAAATAATTAATAACCCTACTTACAGTTTGTCAATGCAAAAATGACTCATTTATCCCAACTGTTTCCTGTTAATTAGCCAACCCACTACCCATACTAATATATTACCGTAGCATCATGAGCTATTTTCTTGTGTAGTAACCTTTTATATGAATGCCTTTTGGAAATCCAATTACACTATATCTACTTATTCACCTTTATCCATCCAGCTCATTACATCCTCAACGAACTCTATAAATTTGTCAACACAACTTCCCTGCACAAACCATGTTGACTCTGCCTGATTGTATTATGATTTTCTAAGTATCCTGTTACTGCTTCCTTAATAATGGATTCTAGCAATGTCTAAAGTCTAACATGTTGGACTAACCGGCCTATAGTTTTCTGTTGTCTCTCTCCTTTCCTGAAAAGGATGTGTTACATTTGCTAATCCACTGGGGCTTTTTCCAGAATCTAGGAAATTTTGGAATTGTAGCCAATACATCCACTACTACTGCAGGCACTTCTTTTAAGACCCTAGATGCAGTCCCTCAGGTCCAGGGGACTTGACAATTTTTAATACTATTAGTTTGCCTTTTACCTTTTCTCGAGAAAATAGAAGCATGAGTAGGTCATTCGGCCCTTTAAGCCTGTTCCCCGATTCAATATGATCAAGGCTGATCTCTTATCTCAACATCATACTGCCACTCTCTCCCCATACCCCTTGATGCCTTTAGAGTCTAGAAATCTATTTCCTTCTTAAATATATTCAATGACTTGGCCTCCATAGCCCTCTGTGGTAGAGAATTCCCTAGGTTCACCACACTCTGAGTGAAGAAGGTTCTCCTCATCTCAGTACTAAATGTATCCTGAGATTGTGACCCCTTGTTCTAGACCCCCCCAGCCAGAGGAAACAACATCGCTGCATCCAGTTTGTCCAGCCCCCTCAGAATGTTATGTTTCAATGAGATCCCCTCTAATTCTTCCAAACTTCAGTGAATACAGGCCTAGTCAGCCCAATCTTTTTTCATACGACTTTCCAGGAATCAGCCTGGTGAACCTTCGCTGCACTCCCTCTATGGCAAGTATATCCTTTCTTAGGTAAGGAGACCAAAACTGCACACAATATTCTAGGTGTGGTCTCACCAAGGCCCTGTATAGCTGCAGTAAGACATCCTTGCTCCTGTACTCAAGTCCTCTTGCAAGTCCAACATACCATTTGCCTTCTTAACCGCTTGCTGCACCTGCATGCTTGCTTTCTAGTGATAATGAATGTTTTCAATCCCTCCCTCCTTAGTGCCCCCTGCTTTCTATTATTGGGATGTTTTTAAAGTGTCTTAAATGAAGGCAGGTATTTCTTTGAAATCTATGCTGTTTATTTGTTTCCCAGTAATTCCTCAGTCTCATCCTATAAGGGATCATCATTTACTTTAATTACTCTCTTTTTTATATACTTGTAGAAGCTCCTGCCATCCATTTTTGTACTTCTTGTTAGTTCGCTCAATGTATTTTCTCCCTCTTTTTTTAGTCATCCTTTACTGGTTTCTAAAATGTTCCCAAACTTCTGGCTAACCACTAATCTTCGCAACATTGTATGCTTTTTAAGTTTGATACCATCCTTGGACTCTACGAAGGAAGTTTTCTTTCTCAATGGAAGATCTTTATTGAGAATTATGAAATAGCTCCTTAAAATGTCTTCCACTGCTCATCTACCATTTTACCTTTTAATCTATTTTCTTAGTCCACTGTAGCCAACTCTGTTTTCATACCTTTGTAATTGCTTTTAAGTTTAAGACACCATTAGAAAATGCAAAATGTCTGAGAATACTCATTCTACTCACCATCATCAGCCAAAATCCTGTCCACTTTCTTTGGTTTATAACTGAAGACTATGAGAAAACATTCTATGACCTCGAATTAAAAGGAAAAAATAGTCTCCCCAAAAGTAAGGACAATATGTAATAAACCACCCCAAAAGAGTTAATCAACAAACTGGATTTCAACATTTCCGTACACGACATTGCACAAACCTAAGTTGCAAAAGCTATTATCTGATAATAAAAAGCGTGTTTTGTTTGGAAGCAGTACTTCAGGAAATAACACTTTCAGGAGGCATTCGAACAATTACTGCGATTATAAATGCTGCAATTCCAGAAGACCAATTCCCTCCATTTGACTTTTAGTTTGTATACATTCCATCAGACTAAAAAACCAAAAAATCCACAAGAGTCAGTGGTGAAAACCAAAAGCATGGCACACCAATCACAAGGCTAATGCAATAAAACAAGAGAGACAACATTATCATCTACACTTTTACACCTTTAAAGGATAAAGTATTGTTATGGCTGCATTACTGGTCTAGTAATACAGAGACCTGGATTCATAATCCAGAGAGAGTGAGTTCACATCCCACCATGGTAATTGAGAATTTGATTTCAGTTTAAAAAAAGGGAAATAAAAAGCTGGTATCAGTAAGGGACCATGAAGCTGACAGACTATTGAAAAAAAAAACAAAGGAAACTGGTCATCCCTACCTGTGTAACTCCAGTCCCGCACCAATGTGGTTGACTCTTAACTGCCCTGTGTGGCCTAGCAAGCCAGTGTTGTATTAAAACTGCTACAAAGAATAACCTGCCATGGTTCAAGTTAGTGGCTCTTCCAACACTTTCCCAATGCAATTAGGGATGAAACTCAAATAATCGGCCTTGCAAGCCATGCCCACATCAGGAGAACAAATAATGAAAAAAATAAACCTGCACACAACTAAAGCTCCTATCAAAAATGTTAAATTCAATTTAAAACCAATATATTACAACATTATTTAATTGTTTATTACTCAATAAACTGTACATTTCTCTATGGTTAAAGCAAAACACTCAGTAATGGGTTTTTCATTACAATATACAAGGCATTTGGGAATTGATTAAAGAGAGCAATCCAATAGAGAGATTCATTTGAGTGGATGGTTGTAGTCTCGATCTCGTTTTACTTCTCACCCATCTAATGTTCATTTATACTGGAATGATATACCACCCTTAATTCTCTTCTAACTATTGACTATCATGTATATTATATCATTTGCTCTACTATTTATTAGCTGCATTCTTTCATCATTGAAAGGGCAGGAATATGGTTAAACTTTACCAAAGAAACAAGAGCAGATCAATCATCTGCAATAAATCATGCAAGACATCAATTACTTTACCAACTCGACAGTCAGATCTTACCAGTGCAGGTTGCAAATTCAACATTCAGCTCTGAACTTTTCATTCAAATTAAAAATTCTAGATAAATACCAAGACTAATAGTGCAAGATTGATGAAACAGCAGGTAAATCAGGAATTACAGGACAAAGCTGGGTGACTTCCAGAGATTTGTGAATGTGGGATGGCGAAGTTTAGGATGGGAAAGAAGTGTGAAAGTCTAGATTTCAACATAATGAATTTATGGTGCGGAGGAGGTGGCACTGGCTTTTTATCCATATCCATGTTTTTACTAAGATCAGCAAACAAGGAAAGAAAAATGATAATTCCGTGATGCCAAGCTTGAGTTTAAAGTGAAGAATATGGTTTGTAAGCAGTTTTGAGGTCCTAGGAAAATACAAGTTAAAGTAGGAATAACTGGCAATGCAGTGAATCTGGTTTAAGAATATTATATGGAAAAATGAATGCATATGGAATGACACATTTTAAGCTTAGCAAGGCCAAGAGTGGAATTTCAGGAAGACAAGTGTCCACAGCAGTATTGATTAACAGAAGCAAGAAAAAGTTGCAGTCAGAAAGACTGAGGTTGGAGTTTGTAGTTTTTCTTGCATCCTTTCCAGGTCAGCAAAAGAAGAAGGAGAAGTAGATTAAAGACAGCAGTCCAACTGAAGGATTCAGAAGAATAAATAGTTCCAATCTCAATCTTGTAATCAACTCTTAACCATCTAATGTCATGCTTCAAAACCAGAGTTATTGGCTTTGGGTTTACTGGATATATTTCTATTATGCCCAATATACATAATGCTTTGGATGCAAATGAATCTCAAATTTTTAGGAATATAGCCTCTCGAGCCTGTTTTGCGATGGCGGATATGAATCCTAATTTCATCTCCCCACCTTGGCTATATTTCCCTTAATAACCTTGGCTAACAAAGTGTATCTTAGTTTTAAAATTAATAATTCAGCATCCATTGCTCTTTGTGGGAGAGTGTCCAATGCTACTATCACACTTTGCATGAAGCAACATTTTCTAAAACAACCCTTCCTTCTAAAGAGGACCTTAATGCCTTCATAACGTTCCTCAATTTCGGTTTCTGGAAAAACACAGGCGGCAGCTGCCGTCACTAAACACAAAAAAAGTAGGCACCTGATTGACAACCAGTTATTAAAATGAAAGCTTCAAGTAAATGTTGACAATTTGATTATAAACCATTTTGTGCATCAGTAACCAAGTAAAAGGAGGTGGACTTTTAGTATATATAAATAATGTGGGTGTACAGATGAACAAAGCTCAAAAGCATACATTTCAGCAATATACTGCTACAAGTAAGGCAAAATATTATATATTATATAAGCTTTTAAAAAGGATTTCGTCTGTAAATATGAGCAAATGAGGCGAAGGGTGAAGAGTAACAAAAAGGAGCTGTATTAAAAAAACAAGTGAACCTTCTACCAAGAATAGTGTATCCCTTTCATTTTAAATAATTCTTTCACGGGATGTGAGGGTTGTCAGCTAGGTCAGCATTTGATACCCATTTACTACTTGCCCTTGAGAAGGTGGTGCTGTGGCGCCTTCTTGAACCACTGCAGTCCATGTGGTGTAGGTACACCCATAGTGCTGTCAGGAAGGGAATTTCAGGATTTTGGCCCAGCGACAATGAAGGAACAACGATATAGTTCCAAGTCAGCATGGTGTGTGGCTTGAAGGGGAGTTTGAAGGGGAACTTGGAAGTGGCAGTTTTCCCATGTGTCTGCAGTCCTTGCCCTTCTAGGTGGTAGAGGTTGTGAGTTTGGGAGGTGCTGTCGAAGGTGCCTTGGTGAGTTGCTGTAGTGCATCTTGTAAATCAGGTACGCACTCCTGCCACTGCGTGTGATGGTGGGGGAGGGGGTGAACGTTTAAGGTGGTGGATTGGGTGCCAATCAAGCAGGCTGCTTTGTCCTGGATGGTGTCGAATGTTGTTGGAGCTGTACTCATCCAGGCAAGCGGAGAGTGTTCCATCACACTACTGACTTGTGCCTTGTAGATGGTGGACAGGCTTTGGGGAAACAAGAGGTGAGTTAAGCACTGCAGAATTCCCAGCCTCTGACCTGCACTTGTAGCTTATATGGCTGGTCCAGTTGTTTCTGGTTAATGGTAACCCCAGGATGTAGATAGTGGGGGGTTCAGCGATGGCAATGTCAATGAATGTCAAGAGGAAATGGCTAGATTCTCTCTTGCTGGAGATGATCATTGTCTGCCACTTGCATGGCAAGAATGTTACTTGTCACTTATCAGCTCAAGCTTGAATGCTGTCCAAGTCTTTCTGCAGATGGACATTGACTGCTTCAGTAACTGAGGAGTTGCAAATGCTGCTGAATATCACCAGTAATTATCCCCATTTTTGACCTCATGATAGAGGGAAGGCCATTGATGAAATAGCTGAAGATGGTTGGGCCGAGGACACAACCCTGAAGAGCTTCTGCAGCAACAACCTGAGAATGAGATGATTGACTTCCAACAACCACAACCAAATTCCTTTGTGCTAGGTATGACTAACAAATGGAGAGTCTTCCCCCTGATTCCCATTAACCTCAGTTTTGCTAGGGCTCCTTGATGCCACACTAGGTCAAATGCTACCCTGTTGTCAAGGGCAGTCACTCTCACCTCACTTCCACGAGTTCAGCTCTTTTGTCCATGTTTGGGCCAAGACTGTAATGAGGTCAGGAGCAGAGTGGCCCTGGCGGAACCCAAACTGAGCATCAGTGAGAGGGTTATTGCTAAGCAAGTGTTGCTTGATAGCAATGTTGCTGATCCCTTCCATCACTTTACTGTTTATCAAAGTGAGGTGATAATTGGCTGGGTTGGATTTATCCTGCTTTTTGTGGACAGGGCATACCTGGGCAATTTTCCACCTTGCTGGGTAGATGCTAGTGTTGCCAAGCTGTACTGGAACAGCTTGACTAGGGGCACAGCTAGTTCTGGAACACAAGTCTTCATTCAGTACTACTACAGGAAAGGCCCATAATCTTTGCAGTATCCAGTGCCTTCAGTGTTTCTTGATATCATGTGGAGTGAACTGAATTGGCTGAAGACTGGCATCTGTGACGCTGGGATCTGCAGGAGGAGGCCAAGATGGATCATCCGCTTGGCATGTCTGGCTGAAGATGGTTGCAAATACATCAGCCTTCCCTTTTACACTGATGTGTTGCCCTATCATTGAGGAAGGGGGTATTTGTGGAGCCTTCCTCTCCGAGGAGGAACCTGATCCCTTGTTCATGGGAATGCTTAGCTCTGTTTAAGCTGTTTCCACTGTTTGGCATGCAAGCAGTCCTGTGTTGAAGTTTCACCAGGTTGACACCACTTTTTAGGTGTGCCTGGTCCAGCTCCTAGCATGCTCTCCTGCACTCTCCACTGAACCAGAGTTGATCCCCAGATTAATGGTAATGGTAGAGTGGGAATATGCAGGGCCATGAGGTTACAGGTTGTGGTCGAATACAATTCTGCTGCTGCTGATGGCCAACAGCACCTCATGCTGTTGCCCAGCTGAGTTGCTAGATCTAAATCTATCCCATTTAGCATGGCGGTAGTGCTACACAACACAATGGGGGTTATCTTCCATATGAAGACGTGACTTTGTCTCCAAATGATTGTGTGGTGGTCGCTCCTAATACTAACATGAACAGACATCTGTGACAGGTAGACTGGTGAGGATGAGGTGAAGCAGATTTTTTCCTCTTGTTGGTCCCCTCACTATCTGCTGCAGGCCCACTCTAGCAGCCATGTCCTTCAGGGCTCGGCCAGTCAGTCAGTAGTGGTGGTACTGTGCTACTCTTGGTGATGGACATTGCAGATCCCACCTAGAGTACATTTTGTACACTTATTACCCTCAGTGCTTCTTCCAACTTGTGTTCAATATGGGAGAGGACTGAATCATCAGCTGAGGAGGCAATAAAGTGGGTGGGATGGGGGCTTTAGCATTCAGGTCTCCATGCCTATGTTTGACCTGATGCCATGAGGTTTCATGAGTTCCAGGATCAAAGTTGAGGGCTCCCAGGACAACTCCCTCCCGACTGTAAACCACATTACCACCATCTCTGGTGAATCTATCCTGCCAGTGGGACAGGGTATGGTGATGGCAGTGTTTAAGAGTACGTCTGCAAGGTATAATTTGGTGAGGATGACTATGTCAGGCTGTTGCTTGGCAAGTCTATAGGACAGCTCTCTCAATTTTGGCACAGTCCCCAGATGTTAGTAAGAGGACTTCTCAGGATTGACAGGGCTGGGTGCGCTGTTCTCATTTCTGGTGCCCAGGTGGTCCCTCCAGTTTCATTCCTTTTCGACTCTGTAGCGGTTTGGTACAGCAGGACTGTGATGGAATATGTCCCACTTGTCTGGATGACTGCAGTTCCCATTACACTCAAGAAGCTTGACATCATCCAGCACAAAAGCAGCCCACTTGATTGTTTGTGGATGTGGTGCCATTCACTCTCCCCACCACCGACGCATAGTAGTAGCAGCAGTGTGCACCATCAACAAGATGCACTGCAGCAACTCACCAAGGCTCCTTAGACAGCACCTCCAAACCCATGACCACTACCACCTAAAAGAGCAAGGGCAGCAGATACTTGGGAACACCACCACCTGGAAGTTCCCCTTCTAGTCACTCACCATCCTGACGGAAATATATTGCCATTCCTTCACTGTTGCTGGCTCAAAATCCTGGAACTTCCTTCCTAACATCACATGCATCTATACTACAGTGGTTCAAGAAGGCAGCTCACCACCACCACCTTCTCAAGGGCAACTAGGGATGGGCAATAAATGCTGGCCCTGCCAGCAAAACCCACATCCCATGAATGAATGAATAAAAAAAAGTGGCTTGCTCGGGGCTATTTCAGAGACAATCACATTTCCGTGAGTCTGGAGTCACACCTAGGGCAGGCCAGGTGAGGATGGCAGATTTCCCTCCCTAAAGGAGGTTAGTGAACTAGGTGGTTTTATGACAATCCTCAATAGTTTCAGATTTTAATTCCTGGATTTATTAATTAATTGAATTTAAATTCCACCAAATGTGGTGGGATTTGAACCCGTGTCCCCAGAGGATTAGCATGGGCCTCTGGATGACCAGTCCAGTGACATTATCACTATGCCACCACCTCCCCTATATTCCACAATACATTTAATAAAATTCAATAGCAAAATTACTTAGATTACCCTACACATGCCAGTATTGTCTGACAAATGTACCATCGATCAGGGCTATATGAGACATTAATCTTCTGCATTGCTTGAAAAAGATAAATTATTTGTTTGGGAATCAGATGGGATGAATGAAGAGACAGAAATATAAGTCCCCTACAAAGGCATCCTTGGTACTTTCTTTAAACTTAGCTCTTGAATAGGCTGCAGCTATCAATATCTAAAAGCCAAATACTCTTGCCTTCTCATATAGCAACTACCATGTCAGAAATTACCAGGAGCTGATCTGATTAGGATCAGCTGTCCCAAGTTCTTATATTAGATAGCAATGTTCTTGCTATAATATATCAGTACAAATATAGTGCTGATCCAGAATGTGTGCATGCTACAATACAAATATAGTGCTAATTCACAAAGCATGTAGAACATTACAAATATAGGCCCAATCCAGAATGTGTGTATAATATGATTGAAAGCTGAAGGCCAAAAAACTTGATGTTGAATAATTTTATTGTTTTCTACAATTCCTCAAATTTCCAAGCTATTATTTAAGTATCACCTAATGCTTTTTTTAAACATCTTGCAGAGAGTGTCAAATACCAAATACACAAAGCATGAACATTTTTCTCTTACATTAGAGAAAGCCATATTAGCCAAATTTGAAGAATATTTACCGAATAGGCCAAAGCTAGTATTACTTAGAAGAATATATTTTTTAAAAATCAGGTCAAAACACCCTGCTAGTTAGAAGCTACATAGAAGTGCAAACCTAATTATATTGTAGTACAAGCCAATGCAGTATACTAGATCAGAGTCTCAACATGACTCAGACAAAAAAGTCACCCAAATAGCAAGTCCCAAAATGATTACGAGAGTTGATCACTTATGGTGTTGCTCAGTTAAAGGTAAAAACTGCAATTGTCCCACTGTTACACTACCGCTTGCTTATTTTCTCTCTTCCTTTCTATATAGGTTCAAGCCACATTTGTTTTCTCATCGTTGTTGCTTGTCTTACTTTTTCTTCAAATCTTTTTCTTTATTCTTTCATGGGATGTGGGGATTTCTGGTGAGGTCAGATTTCTGGTGAGGTCAGATTTCTGGTGTGCCCATCTCTAATTGTCCTTGAACTGAGTGACTTGCCAGGCCATTTCAGATAGCAGGTTAGAGACAACCACACTGCTGTGGGTCTGGAGTCACAAGCAGCCAGGCCAAATAATGACAGCAGATTTCCTTCCCTAAAAGGACATTAGTGAACCAGATGAGTTTTTACAACAATTGATGATAGTTTCATGGTTACCATTACTGAGATAGCTTTCAATTCCTGATTTCTTAATTAATTGAATATAAATTCCGCCAGCTGCCACAGTCAGATTTGAGCTCGTGGCTCCAGGGCATCAGCCTGGACCTCTGGGATTTTGGAGGAGATGCTGGTATTGTGGTAATGTCACTGGACTAGTAATCCAGAGGCCCAGGCTAATGCTCTTGGGTTCAAATCCCACCAGAGCAGCAAGTGGAATTTAAATTCAATTAATCTATTCCTCCTCAGTCCTCTGCTTCTTCTGTTGGTCTTTCACTGTAAGCTACTCTAACATTATTTAATATTGTGGTACTGTCCTTCTTTTAAGAAAAAGACCTAGCAAAACAGCAAAATGACAGCTATTATTTACTAGGTTGGAGGTGGTACCTCTGCTAGGTGTTCAAAGACCAGGAACTGAGCACAGCGAGCGAGAAATGAAGAACTGGGGGGCAGCAATGGGTAGGGGTAGAGGGGTATTGAGGAAGGGGAATATTGCACAAAGCAAGATGGGGGGGTTGGGGGGGTTGGTGGCGGGGTGCAGGATCTGGGCTGACAAGAAGTTCACGCCTGGAATGCACCTGTACCTTGAACTGCTGGTCAAGTCAGTGCTACAATAGATATAGGGCTGCAACTCTAACTTAGAAAGGCAAATCCAAGAGTTGCTAGGACACGTAAACATTAGAAAACCTAGGGACTTAAGCCCAGAAGATAATGGAAAGGCTATGGTTCCTGAGGTGGGAATAGGCAAGAAAACATTGGAGTTGGGGCAGAAAAGAAGTACAGCTGACCTAAATTTGATGTGGACAACAGCTGGAGTTCCAGCTTTAAGCAGGCAACTGGGTCATCCGCCACTAAGACTGTGAGATAATATTTATGTCAGCAAAATTGGGTTATTCTTAATTATTTATTAAATAGCTTTAAAAGACAACTGTGTGGACAACTTAAAAATTCTTTGAATTTACAGGAAGGTCAGTCGATTGGCAAGTAATGAGGAGAATTTAAAAACTAAGGCTCAGTGGAGGGCATGATTAGAATAATAAATGGATAGCTGCCAAAAGCTTGGAGACAGGAGAAAAATTACATCTGAAACATGTCCAAACCTGTTTTGTGCTTCATACCCCATTACCCCATGCTTCCTCCCAGCAGCTCTTTCAAAGAGTCAACAAAATTAAGTCACATGAATAACGCAGGTTAATTAAAGAAAGCCAGCACGGATTTGTTACGAGAAAATCATGTTTGACTAACTTGCTGGCGTTTTTTGAAGAGGTAACAGAGGGTTGATGAGGGCAATGCAGTTGATGGGGTCTACACGGGCTTCCAAAAAGGCATTTGATACAGTGATCAAAATTACAGCTCACAGAATAAAAGGGGCAGTAGCAACATGGGTATGGAATTGGCCAAGTGACAGAAAACAGAGAAGTGGTCAATGGATGCTTTTCGGGCTGGAGCAAGGTTTGTAGTGGAGTTTTCCAGGGGTCAATGTTGGGACCCTTGCTTTTCCTGATATATATTAGTGACATTGACCTTGGTGCACAGGGCATAATTTCAAAGTTTGCGGATGATATAAAACTTGGGAACATTGTGAAATTATAAAAGGATAGTGCAGACCACAAAAGGATGTAGACAAGTTGGTGGCATGGGTGGACAGTTGGCAGATGAAGTTCATTGAGGGGAAACGTGAAGTGATTCATTTTAGTAGGAAGAACATGGAGAGACAATATAAAATAAAGGCCACAACTCTAAAGTGGGGGTACAAGAGCAGAGGTACCTGGGTGTATATGTGCATAAGTCATTGAAGGTAGGACAGATTGAAAGAACGGTTAATAGTGCATACAGTATCTGAGGCTTTGTTAATAGGGGCATAGAATACAACAGCAAGGAGGTTATGTTGGATTTGTCTAGGCCACTAGTTTGGCCTCAGCTGAAGTACTGCGTGTAATTGCACATTAGTGCACTTTCGGAAAGACGTGAAGGCATTGGAGGGAGTGCAGAAGAGATTCAAGAGAATGGTCCCAGGGATAAGGAACTTCAAATATGAAGATAGATTGGAGAAGTTAGGACTGTTTTCCTTAGAGAAAAGAAGGCTGAGAGGAGATTTTATAAAGATATTCAAAATCATGAGGTGTCTGGACAAAGCAGATAGGGAAAATTGATCCCACTTTTGAAAGGATCGAGGACAAGAAGGCACATATTTAAACTAATTGGTAAATGAAACAAAAAATCTTTTTCATGCAGTGAGTGATTAAGGTCTGGAATGCACAGCCCGAGAGTGTGGTGGAGGCAGTTTCAATTGAAGCATTCAAAAAGGAATTAGACTATTATTTAAAAAGGAAGAATGTGCAGGGTTACAGGGAGAAGGAAAGAGAATGACACTAAGCATACTGGTTATTCGGAGAGCCAGTGCAGACATGATGGGCAGAATGGTCCCCTTCTGCGTTGTAAGATTTCTGTGGTTCTGTGAACATGTTTACAATTTATTCCACCTTTTATTTACATTTAGGCCAAATTTTACTTTCTCCCTCTACCTTGGAGCTAGTTATTAAAATGAAACTGCCCCCATCTCTCTAATCACAAGCCAGCATTAAATGACAGAAAAATGGCTGTGCTGCTCGTTACCCTGCTATTGCTCCCTCTTGAGGAAGAAGAAAAGCTAGAAACTTCAATAAATTTTCAAAAACAAATTTCTGCCAAAGTGAGGGGGAATGGAATTTGAATTCCATGTGGTAGCTACTGTTGGAATTGCCCACTGATCTTGCCCCATCACAGTGCCTGGACTCCAGTGCCCCACTTTCCCTAGGAAATAATAGCAGCTGACACCAAAACTAAAGATTACAGGAGAACTGTACTTTCCTACATAGTTTATCAGCCATGGAGGACAGTAGTCAGTTTTTTTTATGAATGGAAGATACAATATGTAGGAATAATTGCATGGAATGCTTATGAACAATTAACTGCATGTAATTATGGTCCTTTGCCCCCAATAGCATACAATTCAATTTGTAGGAACATAGGAACAGGAGTAGACCATTAAGCCCCTCAGGCCTGCTCCACCATTCAATTAGATCACGGTTGATCAACTTCATTTTCCCACCTTTGCTCCAAATCCCTTGATGCTCTTATCTAACAAAAAAAATCAAACTCTGAAAAAAATTGAACTATGTATAAAAGTATTGAAAGTCAGAGTTTTAGCAACAAAGCTTTTAACCACTTATTATTTTCAATGGGTAACCAGTACACTAACAAATTTTCTAAGTATGTTATGCCTCTGAAATTGTTCAGTTGCACTATTACCATTTAATAAATTTGTTTGCCCAAAAGACACAAAGAATCCTGAAGGCACAGGATAGATAAGTCATCAACACCATGTCTGGAAAAATAAAGTTGTTTTCTGTTAACTACATGCTACAATATTTATCTAATTATCAAAGCAAGAATACAAGGACTGAAGGATCTACCTATGTGAGTACTTTGAAATACAGAAGTCAAAAATAACTAGAGTAAAAAGGATAAAAGAATCATCCGAAAAAAACTAACATTGACCTCTGAAGGTAAAAAGCATGCAAATGTTTCAACTTGCACAGATGATGAGGCAGCACAGATATAAAATGGTAAAAACTGAGTTGTTAGGAAGGAATAATCAATAAAGGGTCAAACATGCAGCATTTGCTTTTAATAAACCAATATGGAGCAATTTATTTGAATTTATACCATATTTGAAAATCATACACAGCATCCTCTCAAGCTTCATCACAAACAAACTAAATTATCCAGGGCTCTGTCATCCACATTCTATCCCAAAAAATTAATTATCCTCATTGGCTTCCAATGCATCCCATTCCCCACATTGGTCTAGGATGAGGGAGTTTGAAACCCCAAATCTCTCTTTGGCCTCGCTCTGTCCCGCTGCGATCCCCTCCAGTTCTACATCCTTCCTCTCACTTTTCACTGATACAATTCTGCACCATAGTGCATCCCGTCCTTACCATCATAATCATCCACCCTTGTACCAAGGATTTCTGAAATACTCTTAAATCTCACCACTAGGTCTCTAACTTTCAGCCCCATTACAATCTCTGCTGTTCCCTCCCGACCCAACCTTCAGCTTCATTGTAAAGCTCAAGTTTTCTTGCTGTATTTGGCTAATTTGCCACAGATTCTGGATAAATCATGGAACTTTCATGAGCTGTACAGCTCAGCAACACATTACAATGCATTTGTCAACTAAGCCATGGGAGAACTCCAGGTGAAAAATATCACTACAATTTTGTAAGTGTGATTGCTTTATCTGTCTAAAAATATATGGCAACATTCAACTTTTTTTTTCTTAATGACATAGAAAAATTGGTGTTTCAAGTGAAAAGCATGCAAAACTTACAGCTTTGAACCCTGATGATCTCCGTGTTGCTCGAGTATTTAATCCATTTCTGGGGCTTGAAAATGTGCCAGATGGGAGAGCTGAAGTAAGCTGGGATGGAGGACTTGAACAGAATTTGGAAGTCACTAAAGGGGAAGTTGAGTAACCCAGTAAGTTCAACTCGGAGGTGGAATGTTTGTTGTTATTGCTTCCAGTTGGAGGTTGGTCATTTGTTGTATCACCATTGCCTGCATCAATTGTTTCACCGCTCTCTATTCGTTTCAGGTAATCTTTCAGCATGGACTGTGTAGTCGTCTCACTCAACCAGTAGAGGAAGAGCTCATCAACTTTCATTTTAAGAACAGGCTGTAGAACTGGGGCGGCAGGCATTGTTAACTTATTCAGGATATATCAACTAATCAAGATTATAGTTGGAGGCTGTTCTGGGAAAGCCAAAGTCCTGTTCTGTCTTCCTCAGCTTCACTCATGTAATAAATTCCTGAGCAAAGGAAACACAAATTGTTAAAAATAACTCTGCATTTTTTTGTCGCTGCTCATTTCTTCCTCCTGCTATTCCTGCATTTGCTAAGGTAGACCATCTGCTTTGCAGCTAGTGCCAAATTACAAACATGAACCAGTTAGCAAGCAACTGACAAGAGGAACTTGAGGGAATTCACCTGCTGATCTTTCCCTCCTTCCTGTGAAGAGCAAGCCAAATAATTACCCACAAGAGGCTATTCAGCCTGCTGAGTCCATGCCAGCTCGCTGCTAGTTTCTTTCCCCATAGCCCAGCACTTTTTTCCCCCTTCAGGTGCTTATCCAATTTCCTTTTGAAAACCATGATCGAACCTGTCTCCATCACCCAATCAAGCAGTGCATTCCAGATCCTGTAACACTAATGGTAGCCAAGATTGGAACTTTACGATGTGGGAAAATTCAAGGGCATTCTATATTATAACACATTATCGACAGTAACCTAACAGCAACTTTAGAGGTTAAGGTTTCAAATTCAACCATGGCAACCCGTGAAACTGAATTGAAGAAATTTGGTCATTGGTGATCTGGCACCAGAAAAATAATCAAGAAATAACAACAACAATGTGCTTATATAACGCCTTTGACATAGAAATGCATCTCAAGAGCATGATCGAACAAAATCTGATACAAAGCCACGTTAAGGCAGGTGGTCAAAGAAGTTGGTTTTAAGGAGTATCTTCAAGGAAAAAAGAGAGTTGGAGATGGAATTCCAGAGTTTAAGGCTTAGACATTTGAAGGTATGGCCACCAATGGTGCAGCATTTAAAAATTGGGGATGTTCAAGAGGTCAGAGATGGAAGAGCACAGATATCTAGGCAGGCTGCGAGGCTGGAGGAGATTACAGTGGTAGGCAGGGGCAAAATCATAGAGGGATTTGAAAACAAGGATGAGAAGTTTAAAATTGAGGCAGTGCTCAATCAGAAGCCAATGTAGGTCATCGAGCACAGGGGATGATGGGTGACTGGGATTTGGAATGAGCAAGGTAACAGACAGCAAAGCTTCAGATGGCCTCAAGCTTACACAGGATAGAATGTGGGAGGCTGGTCAGGAGTGTGTTGGAATAGTCAAGTCCAGAAGTAACAAAGGCATGGGTGGTGGTTACAGCAGCAGCAGAGCTGAGGCCAGGGCCGGGTAGGATTACGTTACAGAGGTCGAAATGGACGGTCTTACTGATGGCACAGATATATACTTGGAAAATCATCACGGGATTAAATGTGACATCAAGGTGGTGAACAGTCTGGTTCAGCCTAAAACAGCTGCCAGGGACTGGGCTGAAATTAGTAGTTAGGGACAAAAGGCAATGGCTTCAGTGTTTCCAATATTTAGTTGGGTCAGATTATTAAAAAGCCAACTGGTTCACTATGTTCATCAGTGAAGGAAACTGCGAGTCACACCTTCATGTGATGCTGGTGCCACACAAGGGGTGATTTTGCCCATAGGACATCAAGGACTGGCGTGCAACCAGCCCATTTATCCACATACCTGAACTTTCCTCTATTCTAATGACTTTGCATAGCATCTGAAGACCAACAATAGAAAAGTCCCTTGGTGATGCACTGGCTGAGCCAATTAACTAATATGTAATTACTTATCTGGGGGCCAACCAGATAGGAAGAGATATAAAGTGAAAATTTTAAATACATCAGTAAGGGAGAATACTGGCACACAACTTTAAGCCAGTTTACCTTGGAGTAGCGTTAGGTCACTCCACAAGCTTCAAAGATAACGTCAAATTAAAGGTGACGGCGCCAGCCAGAAACATCATCTTAAGAAAGTTGTCCAACTCTAAATAGGGAACTGACCCACAAACATTATGAACAACTGCCCTTGCCGTGTGCTACTCGGCAGCTGAATATGCCTGTCCAAACTGGGAACATTCTCCCCATGCCAAGAAGTTATATCCCAACAACGCAGCTTGCAGTGTCATCATTGACTACTTAAAGTGGATGATCTGTACCTGCTTGCTGGTATTGCTAAAGCAAAACATGGCCAAATTGGCTTTGTCTCAATTGCCTCAGGACTGGTGCCGGCTGCTGCAAGGCCCTGAAGCAGAAGTGGCCAAACGAATTCTGTTGACTGTGATGGCAGAGAGGCATCCCAAATGATGAAGTCATCTCCTCGAATGCCCTCTACTACCAGAGCCCTGCAGATCTGAAGATCTGAAGGTCTTCAGCTCTCGAGCATGAAGAGAGTTGCAAGGAACAGTGATGAGGGAAGGTATAGTGACACAACATAATTATCAAGGGATGATAACTAACTGACGTAACACTGTTACCCATATCCCACCCACATGCACAAATAGAAAAACGATTAAGATTAATAACATGCTGAATCATCAGTGTTTCAAAGTCACCTTCAATTAATGTGCATCGATTTAGGACAACATATGGTTTACTGACATTTTGTAACTGTCTTACAGTTTTACCCATAGATACTTAAAAGAAAATCAGTGGGTCATCAAGGATTAAAAATAGGTAGTTTCTTTCCAAACACAAATCAAAGGATTCTAATATTCCAATTGCTTCCAATAAATATTTGGTAGTCATCTTGGCTGATATGTAGCTGATTAATGTTGTGTTTGAAGCTCTGAATACAAGAATGACAGCTGTTGCATAAACTGGTTGGATAAAGAGGTGTGCTTTTGCTTTGTGATTAAGGTGGGGATTGGAGAAGCTGAGATCGTTTTCCACGAAGCAGGGAAGATTAAGGGGAAAACTAAAAGAGGGTTCCAAAATTATGAGCAAGTAGGGAGAAACTGTTTCCTCCTGCAAGTGGGGGCTGGTAACCAGAAATGACAGATTTAAAATAATTGGGGGAAAAAAACCGAGAGCCAACATCCATCCCACGCCACACCCACCAACAAACACAGAGTTAAGATCTGGAATGTACTATCTAAAGAGGTGGTGAAATTAGATTCCATAGGAACTTTCAAAAGGCAATGGGATTTGTACTTGAAAAGAAAGAAAGCTGGAGTATGGGTCTCAACTGGACAGCTCTTTCAAATTATCCAATGCAGGCATGGCAGGCCAAATGGTCGTGTTGCAAGTTTCTATAGTCCGAATGTTCTGAGCAGCAGCAATGACAAGTGGAGTTGGGGAGGGTCAGGGGGTGATTGAGGAGTCAGTAGTATAGTTACCCAGGAATTAGACCATATTTTAATCTAACATTTCCTGCATAACTAACCAAGTAAATCAGAATTGTCTGACCTTTAACTCAGAGTCGGAAACATTTCTGGAGGGTCTTGGGGAGCAGGGGAATTGCCATCGGAAGTCTAAACTTCCTGGGCAATTCCCGTGTAAGTCGGCACGTCAGGACTTCCACAGGGTGCCAACATGCATCTCAGTCGTACGTCTGGTCTCTTAAGAGTCTGGAGACCAGAAGATTTGGCCCCACGATTTTATGCATTTGAAGTGGCTGAGGCTTTCTGTCCACTAGGTTAGACAGTTTGCTAGCAAATCTCTCATACTACAAGTCAGGCAGTTTTACAAGAGGGCAAGATCCCAATAGTGTAGAGTTCCTAGAAAGAGCTCCCAGCTATGTTTGGGATATAAAAACAATTTTCAGATGCAGCTCCCATTGAAAAAAGGGTTCAGTGAAACACAACTTTTGTACAGTAGATAAAGTCAAGTTGGAAACAAACTTAGTTTTCTAGTTTACTGTTAGCACACTATCTGAATTAGCAAACACAAAAGGTTGGAAATTACTTTTTAAACATCATGAAGGATCCTTCTGCACACTTAATTGTGACCACTGGGGTTAAAGGGATAGATGCAAACTGCTTGCTTCTGTTCTCATTAATTGAGAAAATAAAATAATCAGGAACAGCGCTATGAAGCAGCACTTGCTTAGCAATAACCTGCTCACAGATGCTCAGTTTGGGTTCTGCCAGGGTCACTTGGCTCCAGGCCTCATTATCGCTTGGTTCAAACATAAACAAAAGAGAGCTGAACTCAACAGCTGAAGGAAGAATGACTGCCCTTGACATCAAGGCAGCATTTAATTGTGTGTGGCATCAAGGAGCCCTAGAAAGACTGAAGTCAGTGGGAGTCAGAGGGAAAACCCTCTACTGATTGGAGTCATATCTCACACAAAGGAAGGTATGGTTATTAGAGGCCAATCATCTCAGCCCCAGGAGTTCATCAAGGTAGTTTCCTAGGCCCAACCATCTTCAGCTGCTTCATCAATGACCTTTCCTCCATCATCAAGACAAAAGTGGGGATATTCATTGATGATTGCACAATGTTCAGTATCAACTGTTAACTCGGGAGGTGTCAGCTGTGGCTCAGTTCATAGCACCCTCGCCTTTGAATCAGAGGGTTGTGGGTTCATGTCCCACTCCCGGAAACCAAGAACTGTGATTGTACGCGAAAGAGTTGCAATCTGTGACTGTTGATAACTTGAAAGAACATCAACTGTTAACTCGGGAGGTGTCAGCTGTGGCTCAGTTCATAGCACCCTCGCCTTTGAATCAGAGGGTTGTGGGTTCATGTCCCACTCCCGGAAACCAAGAACTGTGATTGTACTCAAAAGAGTTGCAATCTGTGACTGTTGATAACTCGAAAGAGTATCAACTGTTAACTCCTCAAACACCGAAGCAATCCATGCACACGTGCAGCAAAACCTGGACAATTTCTGAGCTGATAATGGCACGTAACATTCACACAACCACTCAAGTGCCAGAAAATAACAACCATCTGCAACAAGAGAAAATCTAGCCACTGCCTCTTGGCACTCGACGACATCATCATCACTGAATCCTTCACAGTCAATGATTTGGAAGTTACAATTGACCAGAAAATTAACTGGGCCAGTCATACAAATACAGTAAAATCCTGATGAGTCAAATCCCAGGGATTCACCCTCAAATTTGTGTTAAGTGGAGCTTCAAGATAGCCAAGGGGGCCCCATTCCCACATGAATGCATCTCCATGTAACCCGACATGCCTACAAATGCTGTCTATGTCAAAACAACAGATTCAAATGCCAAATGAAAACACAGTAAAGCAGTAAATGCATGTGAAAAAATCTTTCCTCAATTTGTTCACACCTTACAACAGCTTGGCCTCATAAAAAGCCAGAGCTTTGATTGAAAAATGTTGAGAATTAGCTATGAATAAACTCTGTAATCTTTCTCTGCTTAACATGTTGTCTTTGGACATGTGTGATATGTTGTCAACACAGTCAAACACGTTTTCAGTGTTTTCATACTGCAGTGCAAAATCCCAGAGAATCTCTACTGCCTCTGCAGTATTGGCTAAGGAAATAGGCGGGTGAGAGGGAGGGCATTCATTGGGCTACTCTATTGAATAACATACTGCATCTACAATTGCTTCGTCTGTCAGTTCCGTCATGCAGCATACGACATCATCCACCTCTGCTTGAGTTTCCATGATTGCCTCTGCTGAAATTTCCATCCCGGCCTCCAGGACACGAGCGAAAAGTGCCTCATCATTGGGTTGGTTGGCCTCACCCTGCTCCTCCTGGTCTTTGACGTCTTGTGCAGTTGTAACCCATTTGAACCCAGCATCGTGGAAGCAGTTGGCAATTGTGGCGTCTGTCATCATCTTCCACACCATCATGAACATAACCTCTAGAACAGTTGGATTGTACTCCTGCTTTCTATCAATAGTCTCAATAACAAGAGATCAGCTGCCATCAGTCATTGGTTTTCAAGTTCCTAATCACTCCCTGATCCATTGGCCGGAGTTTGGCCGTGGCATTGGGAGGCAAGAACATCAGTTTGATGTTCTTGAAGCCAGCGATGTCAAGGGTGCGCAGGGCAGTTGTCTGTAATGATGACGATCTTCCTTTTCTATTGCTTATACGTTTTGCCCACTTTCCTCTTCCATGCCTCAAAAATGCTGAAGATCATCCAGGCAGTTTTGTTAGGCTTGTACTTCATAGGTAGTGTCATCATGTTCACGAAGCAACGTGGCTTCCTGTACTTCTCTATCACAAGAAGCAGCGGTTTTTCAGTGCCATCCATGTTGGCATAGACCAGAGCAGTGACGTGTTTATTGTTCCGCTTTCTACCATTAAACATCAAAGAGTAATCTGGCAAAAGACGGAAAAATGGTCTGCTTTCATCCACATTAAAAAAGTCTTCTGGTGCATACTCATTCAAGATGTGGATGAGGCCATTTTAGAAGCAATCGTCTGTCATTGCTGCCATAACCGCCGCACCCTCAATGCTCGGAAAACGATGCCATACTTTGACTCTGGGACAGTTCCGACAGATTGGAGGATAGCTAATGTAACCCCACTATTTAAAAAGGGAGGTAGAGAAAAAACAGGGAATTATAGACCAGTCAGCCTGACGTTGATAGTGGGGAAAATTCTAGAGTCCATTATAAAAGATTTAATAGCTGAGCACTTGGAAAACAGTGGTAGAATCGGACAGAGTCAGCATGGGTTTATGAAAGGGAAATCATGCTTGACAAATCTACTGGAATTTTTCGAGAATGTAACTAGTAAAGTTGATGAGGGGGAGAATGTGGTTTACTTGGACTTTGAGAAGGCTTTCGACAAAGTCCCACAAAAGAGATTAGCATGTAAAATTAAAGTGCATGGGATTGGGGGTAGTGTATTGAGATGGATAGAAAACTGGCTGGCAGACAGGAAACAAAGAGTAGGAATAAACGGGTCTTTTTCTGAATGGCAGGCAGTGACAAGTGGGGTACCGCAGGGATCGGTGCTGGGACCTCAGCTATTTACAATATGTATTAATGATTTAGATGAGGGAACTAAATGTAATATCTCCAAATTTGCAGATGACACAAAGCTGGGTGGGAGGGTGGGCTATGAGGAGGATGCAGAGATGCTTCAGTGTGATTTGGACAAGCTGAGTGGGAAAATGCATAGCAGGTGCAGTATAATGTGGATAAATGTGAGATTAGCCACTTTGGTAGCAAAAACAGGAAGGCAGATTATTATCTGAATGGCTATAAATTGAGAGAAGGGAATGTGCAACGTGACCTGGGTGTCCTCGTAC
Organism: Cetorhinus maximus; assembly: GCF_964194155.1. Classification (NCBI taxonomy): domain Eukaryota; kingdom Metazoa; phylum Chordata; class Chondrichthyes; order Lamniformes; family Cetorhinidae; genus Cetorhinus; species Cetorhinus maximus. The sequence goes on along the minus strand of NC_135885.1, from coordinate 17,004,110 downwards.
ACCAGTTGCTGAAGGTAAACATCCAGGTGCAGCAGAAGGTGAAGAAGGCAAATGGTATGTTGGCTTTCATAGGAGGAGGATTCGAGTACATAGAAACTAGGAGCAGGTGTAGGCCATTTGGCCCTTTGAGCCTGCTCCGCCATTCACTATGATCATGGCTGATCATCCAACTCAATAGCCTGCTCTCGCTTTCTCCCCTTACCCTTCGATCCCTTTCGCCCACAAGAGCTATATCTAACTCCTTCTTGAAAGCATACAATGTTTTGGTCTCAACTACTTTCTGTGGTAACGAATTCCACAGGCTTACCACTCTCTGGGTGAAGAAATTTCTCATCTCAGTCCTAAATGGTCTACCCTGTATCCTCAGACTGTGACCCCTGGTTCTGGACTCCCCCACCATTCGGAACATCCTTCCTGCATCTACCCTGTCCAGTCCTGTTAGAATTTTATAGGTTTCTATGAGATCCCCCCTCATTCTTCTGAACTCCAGCGAATATAATCCTAATCGGCTCAATCTCTCCTCATATGTCAGTCCCGCCATCCCAGGAATCAGTCTGGTAAACCTTCACTGCACTCCCTCTATAGCGAGTACATCCTTGGTACGATAAGGTGACCAAAACGGCACACAATATTCCAGGTGCACCAAGGCCCTGTATAATTGCAGGACTGAGATGAGCCTGTGGAATTTGCTACCACAGAACGTAGTTGAGGCGAAAACATTGTATGTTTTCAAGGAGTTGGATATAGCTCTTGGGGCGAAAGAGATCAAAGAAAGCAGGAGCAGGCTATCGAGTTGGATGATCAGCCATGATCATAATGAATGGCGGAGCAGGCTCGAAGGGCCGAATGTCCTGCTCCTAGATTCCATGTTTCTATGTTTGTCTTGAATCGGTCCTGTCATCCGTCCTTGCAGGTGAACTCTATGCGGCCCAGCTTCTTTGCCAGGGTGTCTCCCTTTTCCTACAGGATTGGACCAGAGACGGGAATGTTCTCTGCTCAGGCTGCCTTGAACCATGTTAACAGAGCTTCTTCAACATTGGGATGGACAGCTGTTCTCATCCTCTTCCTTGCTGGAGAGAATGCCTGCTTGTTAAACTGTTCCAAGATGTTTGCCTTGTGTTTCATAATGATGGACAAGCTCGACATTGGAATCTCCCACTCATTCACGATATCCGCTTTCCGCTATACACCATGGTTTTCCACTTAAATTCACTTACAACTTTTAATTTTCTCTCAGGTTTCGCTGTACTCATAGGTTTTCCACTTCCTTTCACAGGGAAATCTCGATGTCAAATGATGGCCACCCCAGCATTCCATGATCTTGCGCTCTTGTACGGGCTAACTCTGCTCTAATTGGTTGACGCGGCCATCTGACAAGCTTAGACAAATTCGGCTAATCCGGAATTCCCAGAGCGGAATTGCGGCTTATCATGGTTTTAATTCTATGGGATTTGCTATTCTGCCAGTGGTAATGGTTGACAACTTTCACATAACCGGAATTTTATGTCATCCGAGCTTGGCTCATTGTGATTTCTCTGTATTGTGGCTACAAAAACAGGTCAGAGGCTGGGAATTCTTTTGCAAGTAAAAGCTCCCCAAAGTCTGACCACCATCTACAAATGCATAAGAGAGGAGTGTGATGGAATATTCCTGGATTAGTCCAGCTCCAACAACACTCAAGAAGCTCAAAAGCACCCAGGGCAAAGCAGTCCTCTTGATAGGCACCTCATCCACCACCTTAAACATTCACTCCCTCCACCTCCAACACACAGTATGTACTATATGCAATATGTACCGCAGCAACTCGCCAAAGCCCCTTTGACAGCACCTTCCAAACGCACAATCTTTACCACCTAGATGGATAAGGGCAGCAGATACATAGGAACACCCTTGGGACTATATCATTGTCCCTCCACTGAAGCTGGGACAAAATCCTGGAACTCCCTTTCTAACAACACTGTGGATGTGTCTACACAGGTCGACTGCAGCAGTTTAAAAAGGTGGCTCAACACCACCTTCTCAAGGGCAATTGGGGATGAGCAACTAATACCCCATAAATAGATTTTTTAAAAATGGCTTTTTGGTTTCATGTATATCATCACACAACTCTATCACAAAGCTCTGCTCGGAAACCTTGGGAGGGGAAAAATGAAAGATAAAGAAAGCAAGAGAAAGAAACAAATAGGTTGTGAAAATTGGCCTGTATTGCTTTGGAGTGAGAGAGCAAAATTGTACAAACTTATTTCTAAGCAAATGGATCATTTGCAGATTAACAATTTCCCCAAGGATATTAAAATGACAAAGATGATTTTGTAGAAATCAACGCAGATGCATCATTTTAAACAAAAGACATGCATTTGCAACCACAATTAAACAAAAATAAAATCCTGATCTTATACCATATACAAATTGCATTTTGTTTCAAAAAAAGCATAAAAGGTGCAGTAAAAGGCAGGCAACTTCAACATAAATGAAAAAAAAATTGGAAATGCAGCGAAATGGTTCTCACCCTGTACAGGAGGGAGTGGTGAGAGGGGAGGGAGGGGAGGGAGTGGAGGTAGGAGGAGGAGAGGAGGGGAGGGGAGGGGAGAGGAGAGGTTGGGGGGGGGGGGGGGGGGGGGTTGGCCTAGATGGGGACTGAAGCCTGGCGTTTGGTTGCCATGCCAGCCAGCCCTGGGCAGCAGGTCGCTTGTGGAATCGCAAACGGGCAGCTCCCACAGAGCTGCTGCTGTCAGTGCAGCCAGGCTACCTACCTGTAACCACGCTCCACTTAACTCCCTCTTTCCCCGGCCTGTCAGTTCCTCCCGCCTCTTGTTTCCCCTCCCCCACCGCCCCGCGCGGCGACTCCCAGGCAACCGCCACTCCGGCCCTCCTGTCGCGCCGCGTCTCGCCTCGCCGCGTCTCGCGAGAACAGCGGCCGCGCGCGCTCCGGTTACCGCGGCAACGGCGCCACGCGGGAACCCCGCCCCCGCCTGAGCTGCAGCACAAGGGACCCTGATGCCACATGTCAAAGGCCAATGCGTTCATGATGCAATCTTGCTAAGGTTTTCAAGAGGCAAAGTCTTCAACGAAAATAGCTTCTTTTTTAAAAATAATTTTAGGAATTGCACCAAATGCTAGCATCTCAAATCAATTCCCTTCCTCAGCACTTCTCCTTCAGGTCCAATGACTTAAGAAGGCAAAGGCAACCATGGACTTCCATTGGATTGGGTCCATGATTGTGCTTGGCCAATTGCTGCAGTGGTTTACATCAGAGCTCTTCTGAAGAGTCATTCAGACTTGAAATGTTAACTTTTTTTCTCTCTCCACAGATGCTGTTAGGCCTGCTGAGTTTTTCCAGCATTTTCTGTTTTTGTCTTTGGGTTCTTGTTCCTCTACCAATGGGAATAGTTTCTCCTTACCTACTCTGTCCCGACCCCTCATGATTTTTAACAACTCTATTAAATCTTGTCTCTCTTCTCTAAGGAGAATAGCTGCAGCTTTGTCATTCTATCTATGTAACTGAAGTCTCTCATCCCCAGATCCATTCTTGTAAATTTTGTTAAATGTCATTTTAACTCAGCCACTTGAAGTAATGCTTCCATATTCTATTAGCCCTTTGCACAAAAAATTCCAACTATATCTTTCTCTTGCCTCCTTATTATTAATCCACAAAATGCTGCAAATAATCTTGTTTACCCTCTCAAACTCGTTTGAAGCATTGAAAACTTAGATTCTTTTTTAACCTCCTCCTATTTAATTTTGAGTACCTTACCATGTGTTTGCAATTATTTGAAGAATAACACAACTAATATTCATAAGAAGATCATAAGACTATAAGAAATAGGAGCTAAAGTAGGCCATTTGGCCCATTGAGCCTGCCCTGCCATTCAATAAGATCATGGCTGATCTGATTATGGCCTTAATTCCACTTTCATGCCAGCCCCCCCTTCCCCACCCCCCAACTAAGCTTTGACTCCCTTGTAGATCAAAAACCTGTAACTCAGCCTTGAATATATTCAATGATCCAGCCTCCACTGTTCTCTGTGGAAGAGAATTCAAAGACTAATGATCTTCTGAAGGAAAAAAATTGCTCCTCATCTCCGTCTTAAATAGGGCACTCCTTATTTTTAAACTGTGCGCCTTAGTTCTAGATTATCCCACAAGGGGAAACATCCTTTCAGCATCTACCCTGTCAAGCTCCCTCAGAATGTTATATGTATCATTAAGATCACCTCTCATTCATAGAATCTTAGATTTATACAGCGCAGGAGGATTTTACTTGGCCTATCATGAAAGAGCTATCCAATTAGTTCCACTCTTGTGTCGCTTTAAGGCCAGCCTTACTGAGGAAGCATCATGTGGTCAGAACAGCCAATCAGCACTGAGCATGGGGAAGCTTATAAGGGGCGGAGCTTTCCTAGTGTAGGGAGTGTTGCAGTGTTGCTGGAGACCTATTATTAATCCAGCAGCTCTGTAAATAAAGTTTGTTGTTCAACTAAAGAAGCCTCTTGGTAGTGTATCTTTACATCTGGTGATGAGGATAAATGGTCCTGGCGCTGCCTGTTGCTCTACAGCTATGAGTATCTTGTTTTAAAGAAGGGAAAAGATATATATTCACCAGGATACCTCTCTTTGGGAGGATCGATCCATTTGACTTCCCCACGGAGGATTGGACTCAATACATCGAGCACCTCGGGATTTACTTCCAGGCCAATGAAATAGAGAAGGAGGCAAAGCAATTCTCTTGAGCATCTGTGGGAGTCAAACCTACAACCTTATTCGTAGTCTCACTGTCCCAAGTGTGCCCAAGTCATTCAGTGAGCTTGTGGATTTAGTGAAGGGCCATTTTCAGCCCAAGCCATCAGTCATTATGCAAAGATTCAAATTTAGTACAAGGGTGAGGGCCCCAGGCGAATTGATCATGACTTACATTGCTAGGTTGAAGCAATTGTTACAGCATTGTAATTCTGGAGTGACCTTGAATGACATGCCAGGGGATCAGTTATTTTTTGGCATGTACAAAGATGCCATTTAGCATTAATTGAAATACCTGGAAAAACTCAGCAGGTCTGGTAGCATCGGTGGAGAAGAGCAAAGTTGATGTTTCGAGTCCTCAAAGTTGACTCGAAACGTCAACTTTGCTCTTCTCCGCCGATGCTGCCAGATCTGCTGAGTTTTTCCAGGTATTTCTGTTTTTGTTTTGGATTTCCAGCATCCGCAGTTTTTTGTTTTTATTTAGCATTAATTGTTGGCAGAAGCCTATATAAATTTTAAATGAGCGATAGAGATAGCGCTGGCCATGGAAAGTGCTGAAAAAGATTCGCTGGAGCTACAGAACTTGCAACATGGCATCGTTTACCATTTAGGGCAGGAACCTGCAGCCAAGCATAGCGCCAAAACTGCAGAAGCAGCCGTGAAGTGAGAATCGTTCCCAATCACTCAGAAATCAAAAACATACCGCAGGCCACCAGAAAGCAATCCTGAAGTTGAAAAGTTAACAATATGGGAGTAAACACACTCCTGAACCATGTAAATTTAAGGAGGCTGAGTGCTATCATTGTCGCAAAAGAAGATATTTGATAAAGCAGTGCTGAGCTAAGTCCAGACTGCCAAGTAACCAGCCAGCAAAGATATTACAAGTACCTAATGTGAAAGAGTCTGAACTAACTAATTCTGACATTTACACTCTTTTTAATCTTAAAGCAGTCAAAGCAAGCCCTATTACTGTCACACTGCATGTAAACGGGAAGCCCTTAGTTATGTATGTGGATACAGGGGCATCAGCCACAGCGATGGGTGAGTGCACATTTCATTACCTGAGGGAAGGTACCCAACCCTTAAGACTGGAGAGAACTTCTGACCATTTGAAGACTTGCATGGGAGAAGCCATAAAAGTAAAAGGCACCGCCATGGTACCTGTGAGCAATGGGCAGCAGTCAGCCCAGCTCCCAGTAACAATACTGACTGGGGAAGGACCAAGCCTTCCATGATTGGCTAAAAGAAATCAAATTCATTTGGTCTGAGATTTTTCAAGTGTGGGCAGGAGGATTGATAGGATTGTTTTAAGAAAAAATACGACAGCCTCTTTCACAAGACCAGATTTATGTTGATCCAGAGGCAATTACCTGATTTTTCAAGGCAAGACCAGTACCATATGCCTTAAGAGAAAAAGTGGATGCTAAGTTAAACAGGTTGGAGGAACTAGGCATCATGCAGCCAGTTCAATTTTTGGTATGGGCAGCACCTATCGTCCCTTTACTGGAACTGGGTTAGACTGTCTGTCTGTCTGTCCGCATTTGTGGTGAGTATAAGCTAACAGTTAACCAGGCTGCCAAGTTGGAACAATATCCAGTTCCAAGAATTGAAGACTTGTACACAAATCTGGCAGGAGGTCAATCCTACGCTAAGTTGGATATGAGCCATGCGTACCAGCAACTTGAGTTAGATAACACATCCTGGGGCTATGTCACAATAAACACGCACAATGGTCTATTTGCGCCGACCTTTTGGCATGTCCTCGGTATATGCAACATTTCAAAGGCCGATGGAGAGTTTGTTACAGGGATTACCACGAGTTGTAGTATACCTTGACTATGTCCTCATAACTGGATCGACAGAGGCTGAGCATTTAGCAAATTTAGAGGAGGTATTAAAAAGATTTCTGGAAGCTAGAGTCTGTCTTTAAAGCCACCTTTCCAAGCCACCGAGGTTACCTGTCTGGGGCGCCATGTGGACACAAGGATTACACCCTGTGCAAGAAAAGGTTAGGGTGATAAATATCACCAAACTCAAATCATTTTTAGGAATGGTAAACTACTACAGGCAATTTTTTTTTTAACCTAACTTATTGACTGCCTGGCCCCCTTGCACATCCTGCTGAAGAAACACCATCACTCCTCCTGGAAGACTCCACAGGAGGAAGCCTTCAACAGAGTAAAACAACTGCTGCACTCCTCAACTTTGTTAGTGCACTTTGATACATTTAAAGAATTGATATTGACCTGCAACGTTTTTCCATATGGCGGTGTAGTGTTGTCGCATGAAATGGACGATGGCTGTGAGAGGCCAATAGGTTACATATCGAGCCCTCTCAGAGGCCGAGAAAGGTTATTCACAGATCGAGAAGGAAGGACTGTCACTAGTCTTTGGAGTTATAAAATTCCACCAGTGCTTGCATGGCAGGCACTTTACTATCATCTCCGATCATAAGCTGCTTTTTGGGCCTTCTCAAAGAAGACAAGGCTGTCCTGCCAATAGCCTCGACAAGAAGTCAGCCATTAGAATGTGTAATTCTGTTCACCTACGAATACACTTTCAAGCACTGACCTGGGATACACATAGCAAACGCAGACACCCATAGCCTCCTACCCTCAGCATTTACCATCCGCTGTGCCCTTACACCGGGAGTTACGTGTGGTGGCCTGGTATAGATGCAGATATTAAAGTTAGTCACTCGCTGTCAACAGTGCCAACTGCAACAAAAGTTGCCGGCCACAAGCCCCCCTCACACCCTCGGGAATGGCCTGGCTGACCATGGGTGCCACGCCCTCGGGAATGGCCTGGCTGACCATGGGTGTGGATCGATATAGACCACATGGGTCCATTCCTGGGCACAATGCGTTTGCTCATAATCGATGCACATTCAAAAGGGATGGAGATCTTTAAGGTTAAATCACCTACGTCGCATGCTACCATCGAAAGGCTATGCCAATGCTTTTCGACTCTTGGATTAGTTGAAGTCATTGTATCAGACAATGGAGCTGCATTTACAACTGCTGAATTTCAGAACTTCACCAATCTAAATGGCATTAAACACATCCGAATTGTGCCTGACCAGCATCAAACAGGCTAGCCGAGAGAGCTGTCCAAAGTTTCAGGTCAGAACTAAAATTGTCGGGATGAACCAAAATCTCACGCTTCCTTCTTGGCTACTGCACGGCTCCATGTGCAACGACGGGAGTTCCACCAGCAGAACTGCTTATGAAGCGTAATCTCGGAACGAGACTGAGCCCTGTATTTTCAAATTGCCTTGGGAGGGTAGAGAAGAACCAAGGTAATCTGAAAACAAGCCGCGATTTGCATAGTAGAGCCCTGAAATTTATAGTAGATGAACCATATGTAAGAAACTTCGGTAGCAGTCCAAGTTGGATTCCAGGGGTCATTGTCAGTGAGACCGGACCCCTTTCATACCAAGTAGACATGGAAGGCCAGATCATTCATAAACACGATCACCTGAGGAGCAGGGAGACGTTTCAACAGTCAGTGTTGCCACTAAGTAATATTATCGAACCCGTAAGCACCGATCAACCTGTTATAGACATAGCTGATGTCTCCTCCCGCTGAATTGATGAGTAATGAACTGCCTATGCCAAAAGAAGTACCTGTTATCACAGTTCCTGTTAGTGTCAATCCTGTAGGAGAACTTCAGGCTATAGAATTGTGCCGCTTTACCTGGAACAGAACCCCCTCAGCGAATTGATTTGTAATTGCTGGGCCTATGTATATAAATGTATAATCTGAATTCGTGAGAGTGCAAGTGTGATTATTTCTAAGATTTTTGATATTGTTTTCTATTCACCGGCACAACATAATTTGTGTAAATAACAAGGAATTAAAAGGGAAGGGACGTGGTGATTGTTGCTTTTAAGGCCAGACTTACTGAGTAAGGGTCACATGGTCAGAACAGCCAATCAACAATGAGCACAGAGAGGTTTCTAAGGGATGGAGTTTCCTAGTCTAGGTAATAGATTGTAGCCTTGCTAGCGGCCTGCAGCTAATTCAGCAGCTCTGTAAATAAAGTTTGTTGTTCAACTAAAGAAGCCTCTCGGTAGTACATCTCTACAACTCCCCTACTCTTTCCTCATGGTCCTGCAAATTTTTCTCCTTCAGATTATTATCCAATTGCCTTTTGAAAGTTATTATTGAATTTGCTTCCAACACCCTTTTCAGGCAATGTATTCCAGATCATAGCTCGCTACATATCTTTGTCTTTCATGTCAAATCTGATTTGTTTGTCAATTGCTTTAAATCTGTGTCCTCTGATTCTTGATCCTACTACCACTGGAAACACAGTTTCTCCCTATTTACTGTAGTATATTGCAAAAGCTGAACACTTTGTTATACTGTCCTCTCTACTGCCCTCTCTGAGGAGGTGTAAATAAAGCTAGTTTAATAATGGCAGCCTGCAGTTGAGCATGTGCAATACACATCATTTACTCTATCAAAACCTGACATAATATTTTAGGCATCTACCAAATTTCCATTTAACCTTCTCTAGTCTAAAGTGAATAACCTCTCCACATAACTGAAAGCCCACATCCCTGGTACTGATCAAGTAGATCTTCACCTCATCCTTTCCGAGACTTTACATCTTTCCCAAAATGTGGTGCCCAGAATTGGTCACAATAATCCAGCTGGGGCCTAACTAGTGTTCTATAAAAGTTTGAAATAGCTTCCTTGTTTTTGTACTCTGTATTTATGAAGCCAAGGATTCTGTGAATGACTTTTTAACAACCTTCTCAACTTGTCCTGCCACCTTCAAAGATTTGTGTGCATACGAATAAGGAGCAGGAGTAGGCTATTTGGCCCCTCGAGCCTACTCTGTCATTTAATAAGAGCACAGTTGATCTGATAGTAACCTCAAACCTGCATCCTGCCTACCCCTGAAAACCTATCACCCCCTTGCTTACCAAGAATTTAGCCACCCCGCCTTAAAAATGTTCAAAGACTCTGCTTACACTTTTACAGGAAGAGAGTTCCAAAGACTCACGACCTTCAGAGAAAAAAAATTCACTTCATCTCCGTTTCAAATGGGTGACCCCTTATTTTTAAACCATCACCCCTGATTCTAGATTCTCCCACTAGAATTTATAATAAATGGTCTCTTTTGAATGACCTCAATAGAGCTATCATAAAAATACTTTTAAGGAGGCAATACCAGTATCATTATTAAACAGCAAGAGGGACAAACTGTAAATATGCATCAAAAGAAATTTCTTGCTTCAAACGAAGTGCTTCCTGAGAATGCAAAGACCCTAAAATATGCTCCACGCAATACATTTGAGAATGTGCTTGGTTGCTTTTTTCAAAAGTACTGCAGATTAAGTAAGAATCTTGGACCAGTAAAGTTTCCATAGCGGGATTAGCAAAAACATGCAAACTCCTCTATGGATCTTTCACATGTGTGGAATGCTCTAAGTAACATTATGGACGTTTGGGAATTACAGTGGTTGCTGCATTGGGTGTGAGAAGTGGAAAAAATATAAATCCATGAATACTACTTGGTTTCATTTTTCTTTTCCCATAAAGGGATCACTGTGATCCAAAACTTTAAGTTTGCGCTTTATCTTTGGTACAAACATTGCCTGGTATAGAATTGAGCTGTATCGTTTAGCAAGTTTCCAAATCTCGCTGATTTAGCTGATCCCAGCCAAGGTGGTTTTACTAGATGGGACAAATGCTTGGGATAAGAGTTTCAGCAGCAGATGGACTGAGGAAAAGGTGGAGACAGGCATTGGTTTGGATGTGGAGGTAGATGTGGTCTTTGTGAAGGAAAGAGGACCATAAAAATTAGTAAACTACCATTATCTAAACCAAAAGCAAAATACTACAGATGCTGGGCATTTGAAATAAAAAAAAGAAAATGCTGAAAATATTCAGTAGGTCTAGCAACATTTGTGGAGAGAGAAAAACAGAGTTGATGTGTCACATCTTGACCTTTCATCAGAAATGGAATAGAAACAGAAAATTCTGGAAATACTCAGCATGCCAACAGCATCCGTGGAGAGTGAAACAGAGTTTATGGGCAGAATTTTCCATGCCCACTGGTGGTGGGCGTGATAGGTGGCATGAATGGACAATATGGTGTGATCGGTTTCACGATGGTGGGAAGGCAGGTCGTGATTTGTTTCCCACCATCGGTCGTCGGGAACCTCATTGTAATACATCAGCATATCATTATCAGGCCATCCCACCAGACTCTTGCACCTCCATTGGATCGTCCATCCACGTCGGTGGGAAAGCACGCATAGAGGCGACGTACACTTGGCAACCTGCGCTTTGGGTGAACTGGAGGTGAGTGGACAGCAATGTTCTGCAGAGCTCACCAGGGTAAGCTGTTGCTTTGCAGGCTCTAGTGGCACTGGGGTGTCAGGTTTAAGTGCTGCCCTGCCTCGGTGGTGACTTTTGAGGGTGAGGGGGCAAGTGCCGCCCTGCCTCGAAGGCGGCTTGTGAGGGGGAGCCTTGCCGTTGAAGCAACTGGTGGCCGGGGGTGGGGGGTGGGGAGGGGGGGTGTGGCGTGGGGGGGTGTGGCGTGGAGGGCAATGGCAGCCCTGCCATTGAATATAACGCACAAGCATTCTGGGTGGGGGGGATAGGGTGGGCGAGGGAAGTGGCCACACATTTGAGAAAGCTGTAGAAAGTGACCATTCCTCTGCAACTGAGACAGTTCAGGCAGAGTCACATGGATATGATTGGGGTTGGGCTCCTATTTCCTCCCCACTCGAGCAATGCTAAGCCATCAAAGTGCTACCAAGTTCTCCAGAGCTCCCCCATGCCTTCCCCTCTTCCCCACCATGGTACAGACAGCACGTTAATGAGCACTTTAGTGGACTGCAGAGCAGTTGGACTGCACACGTTGTACAATCTCCTCACTAAAGCTGACCATGTGGCAGTCACTGCTGGAGGCGCTCACAGACCCTTGCAATCTCAGCATCCCAGTTTGGACCAGTCTCCCCCATGGTTCAAGCAAATATCCATGAGGCCACGGATGCCATTTTTGTGAGGGCACACAACTTTGTGTATTTTGCCCGGGACCAGGACGGCCAGGATGCAAGAGCGATTGGATTCGCCCAGATCTCGGATTTCCCGCAGGTGCAGGGTGTGATTGACTGCACTCATGTGCTGTTCAGATCTCCGTCGCATATACAGTGGACTACATCAGCTACAAGGGCTTCCATTTGCTGAATGTGCAGCTGGTGTGCAACCACCAGAAACACATCCTGCAGGTGAGCACCTACATCCTCAGTCGGCCACAGATCCCTGGAGTCTTCCAGGGCCCACAGAAGCTGCAGGGATGGCTCCTCGGGGACAGGCTGTGGTTGATGACACCTACGCGCCAGTCTCAGACTGCAGCAGAGCGAAGGTATGATGAAGCTCATGCAGCAGCTCACACCTTGGTGGAGCAGGCCATCGGAATGCTAAACATGAGGTTCCGGTGCCTGGACCGGTCTGGTGGAGCCCTGCAATACAGTCCATACAGGGTGTCAAGCATTGTCTCCGTCTGCTGTGCCCTTTACACCTGGCACGCCAACAGGGAGACAAGCTGGCTGAGGAGGAGATGGAGTTGCTGCACGTCTTCTCTGATGAGAAGGATGCCAATGGGGAGTGAGGCTGTGGAGGTACTCTGAGGCGACAATGATGGGGATGAGGCCCTCACACTGGCTAGATGAGGCAGGCACGCTCGGGAGGCCCTCATAGCTGCTAGATTTGTGGAGAGTGATGACGTGCAGTGAGGTGTCCCCGTAGATCCTTACATTGCATTTGTGAACGTTTGACTCCAGTCTGGCATATGTCAGTACCAATAACCTCGGTGAGAATGCTCCTGTCATGGAGACACGGTGGAGGCCCTAATAGTCAATCGATTGCAGAAGGATGATGAGGACATGCAGTGAGGACACTCCTTAAATCTTCACACAGGGTCTGAGAATGTCTGATTCCTGGCTGGTCGAGGGCAGTTCACTTGTGATTCATGATGAGGGCCATCTCAGAGACACAGCCATGAAACTTTAGAAGCATCTAATGCTGTGTCCGCCTTCAGCACCTCAGCCCTTCAGGAGCATGCACCACATCACTGGTTGCAGATGCTGGTGTGATGGGGGCCAGCCCCACCTTAAAGGGGAAACTCTGTGGTGCCTGCCTACTACATTCTGGCAGCAATGACAAGCACCACCGAGGTGCAGGTGTCAGTAATGTCTCCTGAGGGTGAGAGACATCAGTTTGGTCTGAATGCTGCACAGAGCACAGGGAAGAGGCCTTGGACTGAGACACCTGCCTTTTATTTTGTGCAGAAAGATTTCACATCTGAGTGACAAGAACACTGCTCATCAGAACAAGGAGCCATAGGCAGGGGGACATTCTTGGGAGTTTATTGACAATAGAGAACAGTATGTACAAGTGATTAACATCTGTGCCCAGGCTGTGCAACTAATTCTCTGGTTTTCATCCAGTGCGGAGAGGGGCCGGGAGAGAGGAGAACCTCCTTGTGAACCTGCTCCTGGGCATGGCCGAATTAGCTATTAACAGGCCCAGACAACGAGCGATCGAGGGGGTCGTCCAACCCGATTGTCTGCCCCTCTTCCGTGGCTACGTTCGCAGCCGGGTGTCCCTGGAGAGGGAGCACGCGGTGTCTGCCAGCACCATCGAGGCCCTCTGTGCTCAGTGAGCACCGCAGGGTCTGGGGTGCTTTATCAATCCCCTTAATCACATTTTGGTTTGACATTTGTAAATTTCCTGTAAGTTTTTTTTGTCTTTGGTTTCACAGTCTCCCTAATTTAGGGGCTGCGTTTATTTTGTCCCTGATTTTGTTAATTTAATTTATTTGGTTGACTCCAAGAGTTAATTCTCTGGTTTCTCTTCAGATCGTATAAACCTTTCGCCTTTTACTAAAGATTTCTGTGGAGAGGCGCATTCGGAGTTTGAATTAATTTTTTGTTGCCTTGCTCTGGTGGTAAAAAAATTCTCCTTAACTTCCCTAACCCTGCCGCTACATCTTGTTGCTCCCCGGACATCCACAGCGTAAGTGGAGGAAGCCTGCTGATTGTGTCTGTGATGACTTTGGCGGGCGTCCTCTGGAGGGCCAAGACTTGGAGGGCCCCGGCCTGCTTTCAGGGTCCTGCTGTGTGGCAGTGGCTCCCTCCTCGGTTTGTGGAGTTGGAGCTGCTGAGGTCACAGGAAGAGGGGAGTCGGATGGACTGAACACTCTCTGAGTCACCTGAATGGACGGGCCCGGAGTGTGCACCTCCTCCCTGTGGGTGCCCAGGGACCCCAGGCTGACTCCTTGAGGAGAAAGGGATAGCTGGAGTGAGATCGAGCTTCCCCACAACCCCCTCGCGTACACACTGTTGGAGGACAACTTTGGCGTCAGCGATGGAATTGAGCCCGCGCAACAGTGCAGGAGCGAAGTCCTGGACCCAGGTCTCCATGGAGGCCACCATCCTACCAGGGTTGATCTCAGGGCATTGGCATGTCGGTGCTATCGCCTCAGCCTGAAGGCAGACGGACTCCTCCATCATGTCTTGCAATCTGAGGAGTGCAGCGGACATCCCTTCCTGATGTTCCCAAGCTTGCCCTTGCAGCTCCAGCAACTGTGACATGACCGAGTCCAGAGGCTCGTCATCTGCCTCCAGCCTCCAGCAGTCCTCCAAGTGCTGAACACTTGGGAAGACCCTGTTGCCGTCTGCTGTGGATCAGAAAGTGCGATGTGCTCACCAGATTGTGATCCTGAGGCTACTCTAAAGCTAGGTCCCACCAAGGTGTGTGTCTTTGCGCTGCTGGAGGGTGTGGGTGAGCACTGTGAAGGGACTTCAGGGAGGGTGCCTCCAGGTTCCTCTTCAGAGGTTTCTTCGGGGCTTGATTGAAGGCCCTGGGCCATGTACTCTGTTGGCTGTTTGGCAGATGTGCCTGTGAAAGCAAGGGGTGATAATTAGTGCATGGCAGTAGCCTGTGAAAGAGAACACATCACTCACAGCATGGTCGCCTGAAGGATGTTGCACTGCTGGATCCTCACTTGGTAGAGCAGCACTGACCTCACCGTCAGCACAGGGCCAGTCCAGATCCCCACTGGCCAGCTGGATGGCTCTGTTTTCAAAGTCCATGAGGACCTTGATTTTGGGCATTCTGCCACCGGTCTGCGATCTTGTGTGCCAGCTTGTGCTGCATGGATAAAGATGGAGAAAGTGTAAGCAGGACATTTGCCAGGCCAGATGACAAGCATGCCTGGCCTGTGTGGGTGTTGAGTGGTGCTAGGGACAGGATGAAGACAATAATGTGAGTGTGAGAGTGAATGGTGATGTCCCTTGAACTGGCAGTGAGTGAGGGCCTTGTGAATGTGTGTTGGGTTTGTGAGTTGAGAGTGATGAAAAGGGTGACTTACACTGGCGGAACGGAGGAGATCATTCATCCTCTTGCAGCACTGGGTGGCTGTCCTCTTCTGAAAGGTGTTGGCGCTGACCACCACTGCTATCGCTTCCCAAGCTGCATTGGTCATATTGCTGCCCATCCTGCGGCCAGAGCGGGGGGTACAGGACAACTGGTAGGTCTCTCCGGCATCCAAAAGTCACTTGGGACCTGTCATTAAACCACGGGTTTGCAGTCATCTTCAGCGTCAGGCCCATGTCTTCTGTGCAGCAGTGGTGGTCTGGAAGCACTGAGATGTGTACTTGCGGCTTGACTTTAAACATGTCACCCGGCGTGATGCAGCGGCGGGGCAATGGTGGGCGGGTGAATGAGAGCCCGCCCGCCATTGGAAACAATGTGTTTCCCGGGAGTGCATAAATAATGAGGTGGTTTTGGGGTGATGTGGCGTGAAAACCTGCCATTGCGGCCAGCGGGTATTTTACCCACCCGCTACCACATTTAGTGCAAATTTGGGAAAATTCCACTCAATCTCTGGGATTTTCCAGTCCCAACTTTTGCTTTATCGCCAAAATTTCCGTCCCTCCTGTGACAGGTCCTGCCATGGGTGGGACCGGAAAATCCCAGTCGATGTTTCAGATACTGCCAGACCTGCTGAGTATTTCCAACATTTTCTGTTTTTTAGCAATTAACTGCATTCTGCTAATTGCCTGAAATAGCACTCAATATATAAGGAATCTGCCTTTGAAGCAGATAGGAAAACCATTAGTGAAGAATTAGCAATCAAAATCAATTAGCCAACAGAAGATGTCAATCAAATAATTTCTTTACACTGTCTTTAGTCATCATTCTTCACTCAGGTCAGTACATGCAGTTCTTGCGTAACTGAACAAATAATTAAAAATACACAACTTTGAAACATAATCACTAACCTGATCCACAAAATCAATTTCTTTTTAGTACTAACTGCAAGACAAATTTCCTGTATAGGCTTTTCCTCTGACAGGCATCAGCTGGGCTGAGTTGGTAAGACTCTTGTCTCCTGAGTCAAAAGGTTGTGGGTCCAAGGTCAACTCCAGAGACATGAGCACCAAGTCAGGGGAGTGCTATACTTCTGAATAAAACATTAAACCAAGGGCCCCATCTCTCCTTTCAGCTGGACATAAAAGATCCCATGGCCCTGTTTTGAAGGAGAGCAGGGGAGTACTCCATTGTATCCTGGCCAATTTTTATCTCTTAGTGAACATCAATTTGGCAGAAGAGGCACTGCAGCACTGCATAAACAGGATAAATTTTTATACCACTTTTCTATGGTGGTTGTGGAGGGAGGAAATATCGCCTCTGCATGTTGCATGTAACAAAATCATGAACCCAGTAGTAAAAAAAATCAGATGTAACACAAAGCAACAGAGTTCTTTTTACAATGCTTAATCATTGGCATACTTAGAAAGTAGAAATAATATACATTTACAAAGCTTCATCTGCATTCTCAGGACATCCCAAAGTCTTTCACAGCTAATTGAAATAAAAATAGGTTCTCACTATTCAAGTTAAAAAGAAAATCTCTAAATACCAGCACTAAGATAAACAAAAGGAAATGTTGGAAGCACACAGCGGGCCAGTCGGTATATAGAAGAGAAAGGGCAAGTTAATTTGCCAGGTGCGACCCTTTGCCTGATCAAGTTCAGAACAAGTTCCTTGTTCCTATGTTTCCTAAAATGCTGTTTACTCTTTGTGCAGCCTCTTCCACTAGAACAATGTTGCAGTTCTGATTGTCTCTGCGAAAATGCAATTCCATCATTGGAAATAAGAAGCATAATTGTAGTCATCCATTACAGGCAATATACCTCAAGGTAGAATGCTCTGCTGTTTTGAGTTGCTATGCCGTACGGTTTATTTGTATACCACATGGCTTTCAGGCAGTCACAATTTCACATTATGAAATATGTTTGCTAGTCTCGCTTCTGTTGTTATTTTATTTTATTTGTTGATTCACTATGTCCTTGAGCCCATTCTAACACTCAATGTAGAGCCATGGCTGATGATTTGTGACCTCAGTCCATCCACCTGCCTATTAGTTGTATCCCTGATTAACTTCAGTTAATAAAAATCTCTCAATCTCAGGATTTTAAAATAACAATGGTTCGAGCACCAGTTGCTACTAATGGAAAAGAGTTCAAAGCTCCTACCACCCTTTGAATGTAGAAGCGTTTCCTTACTTTACTCCAGAAAGGTCTGGCTCTAATTTTTAGACTATGCCTCCAGTCCTAAACTCCCCAACCAGCAGAATTTCTCTCTTTCTTTGTGTTACATCTGATATTTTTTACTACCGGGTTTATGATTTTGTTACACGTAGCACGCAGGGAAAATCTTTCTACCCTCCACATCCACCACAGAAAAATGACATAAACGTTTATGCAGTGCCCCTGTGCCTCTTCTGCTGAGGTTATGGCAGATGAGTCAGAGCATCCCAATGGAAATATATAAATGTAATGGAAGCTTCATTGTATAAATATTAGCTGTATCTACTCTAGGATCATTCTGCAAGTCAACGGTAAATCCAGGCTCCTTTTTTTATATTATCAACCATCTTGCTGAATAATCAAAACAAAATGTTGGAAAAACTCAGCAGGTCTGGTAGCCTCTGCGGAGAGAGAAACAGAATTAACGTTTTGAGTCCATATGACTCTTCAGGGATGAAGAAGAGTCATACGGATTTGAAACGCTAACTCTGTTTCTCTCTCCGCAGATACTGCCAGACCTGCTGAGTTTTTCCAACATTTTCTGTTTCTATTTCAGATTTTCAGCATCCACAATATTTTGCTTTCATTTTAGTGTCTTGTTAAGTACCTGTGCATTGCTCCCTTTACACTCATTATAAAGAACAGAAGTAAGTAGCTCAAATATTTCTCTATTCAGTTGCCTCTACTGTTTGTTGTAGGGTGCTGGCTACAGTTCGGTAGGTCTGACAAAGTCTTAGTAGTCATAACAAAAACAGAATTACCTGGAAAAACTCAGCAGGTCTGGCAGCATCGGCGGAGAAGAAAAGAGTTGATATTTCGAGTTCTCATGACCCTTCAGCAGAACTGAGTAAAGTTAGGAGAGGGGTGAAATATAAGCTCGTTTAAGTTTGGGGGGATGGGGGGGGCGATGGTGGGGTGGTTGTAGGGACAAGCAAGCAGTGATAGGAGCAGATAATCAAAAGATGTCACAGACAAAGGAACAAAGACGTGTAAAAGGTGGTGATATTATCGAAGAGAATGTGCTAATTAAGAATGGATGGCAGGACACTCAAGATACAGCTCTTTCCACCCCACCCCCCACTAGAGCTGTACCTTGAGTGTCCTGCCATCCATTCTTAATTAGCACATTCTCTTCGATAATATCACTACCTTTTACACGTCTTTGTTCCTTTTTCTGTGACATCATTTGATTATCTGCTCCTATCACTGCTTTCTTGTCCCTACAACGCCCCCCCACCCAACTTCACTCCACCCCCTCACCCCCCTCCACCTTAAACCAGCTTATATTTCACCCCTCTCCTAACTTTACTCAGTTCTGCTGAAGGGTCATGAGGACTCAAAATGTCAACTCTTTTCTTCTCCGCCGATGCTGCCAGACCTGCTGAGTTTTTCCAGGTAATTCTGTTTTTGTTTTGGATTTCCAGCATCCGCAGTAGTTTTTTGTTTTTATCTCTTAGTAGTCATATGTAGGTTAACTGTAAGTCCTTACTGACTCTTAGAACTATTTACAAATACGCAGTAAAGGTTGCAAGCTAGTTACTGTCTCCATGCTTGCTGGTACACAAGGCTCTGTCCAACACTAGACTGACCCTGGGTGTGGGTCATGTGCTGTCTTACATTACTGTGGGCAGTACTGTACTCAGTCCCACATTAACCCTATTATGTGCTAGACACTTATACTACATTACTCTTGCTCTCCATCTACCTTCTCTATTCCCTTAATATCTTGAAAACTCTGATCAAATCACCCTCAACCTTCTAAATTCCAGGGAATAAAATGATAGTTTATGTAAATATCCTTGTAATTTAACCCGTGAAGGAGGTTTTGAAACCCACTTGCCTACTTCAGCCAAACAATGTCATCATGTAGATGGGCATGTTGGAAGATTTAACTTCGGACATTAGAAAATGTAAATCTATGTTGGAACTCAGGTTCAAGGTGCTCCCATAGGAACAGAGCTAAAATAACTCCTGAATATTTGAAATATGTATTGCCACTATCCTATAGCAAGGACAATGAGCTATGCTTAGTGAGGCTACATGAGCAGTCCAGAGCCTGAATGGTGACAGAGGCAAGTTGGAAAAACTGTGTGCTTGATCTCAAATGCCTATTTCATTTTTGTGTCTAATATTTCAAGGCACCCAACGTGCTTTGGGGTGTCTCTCAAAGCTCTTCTAGCAATGTTTACTGGTTTAATTAAATGTTAAAGTCTAACCTCCTTCCCCACACCCCCCCCACCCCCCCCATGTCCCACCAACCACCCCCACCCCACCCCAGGGCACAATAGAAGTTATCAGCCAACCAAGTCTTTCTGGAGTTCATTCCTGTGCAAAGTGCAGTCTGATGTTATATTTGCCAAGGCAAGCATCTTCTTCACTTTTCTAGGGAAGGGAGACACCAACTGGAGAATGCACAGAACTTTTATCATCATAGATGCTTCCCAGGAGTCCAGAGCATTACTGGTGGAATCTATGTAGCTATCAGAACACGATATGTCAACCCGTAAGTGTATATCTATACAAAAATGTACCATTCCATGTAAATGTGCAGGTGGTTTCAGACCAGAGAAATACAGCTTTGATATTTTCATTATTGCATCTGCACTATTTGACTGAATTCTTGGAATACCTGGGCTATGCTTTGCAGCCATGTTGATGACCATCACCCCCTCTCCTACATTAGAAACCCTTACGCAGCCACAGAGTACAGATACATTATGGCCCATTCAACTATTTTTGTTTCTGTGGAGTGCATCTATCGGGACAATAAAGCACTGATTCCATTATTTAGATCTCACTCACCGATGGTCTCACATCTCATTTTTATTGGATGTAATCCTTTTGCTATTGCAACCTGGAACTTGAATGTTAAAGAGCTGCCCTTTTTTGCTGTTGTTGCTTATTTCAGTATTGCTCCCTCTACCTGTGGATGGGCAGGTATCACCATATGTGGGGTTTTTCTCTGCCTGCAAAAGCCCTTGTGGAGGCTACTTGCCAACCAGAAATTAGATGCTTTGTCTATGGCTACACAACTGGAGGGGTCCGCCTCAACATTGAAGAGGCCACAATCCTATATCTCACGGAGAGGTTACTGCAAAATGCTCGGGCAAAATCTGCATTTACAAACAGAAGTATATCTTCTCCTATAAAGTAAGGTTTTGACAAGCATTAAATGTCTTACAAGTATAATCACTCTTTAAAAACTGCTTTAAAATTTTAATGGACAACAGCTCCAATTGCACCAATTTTTGACTATATCAATATATCAAACATATGAACACGGAGCAGGAGTAGGTTATTCAGCCCCTCGTGCCTGTTCTGCCATTTAATAAGATCATGGCTGATCTGATAGTAACCTGAAATCTGCATCCCGCCTACACCTGATAACCTATCACCCCCTTGCTTACCAAGGATCTATCCACCTCTG
This sequence comes from Cetorhinus maximus, assembly GCF_964194155.1. Taxonomy (NCBI): domain Eukaryota; kingdom Metazoa; phylum Chordata; class Chondrichthyes; order Lamniformes; family Cetorhinidae; genus Cetorhinus; species Cetorhinus maximus. The sequence continues at coordinate 16,983,326 of NC_135885.1, read as the reverse complement.
CCTTAAAAATTTTCAAAGACTCTGCTCTCACTGCCTTTTCAGGAAGAGAGTTCCAAAGACTCACGACCCTCTGAGAGAAAAAAATTCGCCTCATCTCCGTTTTAAATGAGCGACGGCTTATTTTTAAACAGTGACCCCTAGTTCTAGATTCTCCCATGAGAGGAAACATCCTCTCCACATCCACCCTATCAAGTCCCCTCAGGATCAATCAATATTTCAATCAAGTTTCCTCTTACTCTTCTAAACTCCAGAGGACACAAGCATAATATATTCGACTCTGAACACTTCATGGATTGCCTCTTTTATCTTGAATGGAAACTCTGGCATAGAGTTTGCTAATTTTGCAGTAAAAATGTCTAACCAGAGTAGTTAGGTAGATTAAAGCAAAAAACTGCGGATGCTGGAAATCCAAAACAAAAACAAAAATACCTGGAAAAACTCAACAGGTCTGGCAGCATCTGCGGAGAGGAGCACAGTTAACGTTTCGAGTCCGAATGACCCTTCAACAGAACTAAGTAAAAATAGAAGAGAGGTGAAATATAAACTGGTTTAAGGGGGGTGGGACAAGTAGAGCTGGATAGAGGGCCAGTGATAGGTGGAGATAACCAAAAGATGTCACAGACAAAAGATGAAGAGGTGTTGAAGGTAGTGATATTATCTGAGGAATGTGCTAATTAAGGGTAGAAAGCAGGACAAGCAAGGTACAGATACCCTAGTGGGTATGGGGTGGGGTGAAGGAATCAAAAAAGGCTAAAAGGTAGAGATAACACAATGGATGGAACTACATTTAAAAATAATGGAAGTAGGTGGGAAAAGAAAAATCTATATAAATTATTGGACAAAAGATCGGAAAGGGGGTGGGGATGGAAGAGAGAGCTCATGATCTAAAATTGTTGAACTCAATATTCAGTCCAGAAGGCTGTAAAGTGCCTAGTCGGAAGATGAGGTGCTGTTCCTCCAGTTTGCGTTGAGCTTCACTGGAACAATGTAGCAAGCTAAGGACGGACATGTGGGCATGAGAGCAGGGTGGAGTGTTGAAATGGCAAGCGACAGGGAGGTCTGGGTAATGCTTGCGGACAGACCAAAGATGTTCTACAAAGCGGTCACCCAGTCTGCGTTTGGTCTCTCCAATGTAGAGGAAACCACATTGGGAGCAACGAATGCAGTAGACTAAATTGAGGAAAGTGCAAGTGAAATGCTGCTTCACTTGAAAGGAGTGTTTGGGCACTTGGACGGTGAGGAGAGGGGAAGTAAAGGGGCAGGTGTTGCACCTTCTGCGGTTGCATGGAAAGGTGCCGTGGGAGGGGGTTGAGGTGTACGGGTGATGGAGGAGTGGACCAGGGTGTCTCGGAGGGAACGATCCCTGCGGAATGCTGCCAGCGGGGGTGAAGGGAAGATGCGTTTGGTTGTGGCATCATGCTGCAGTAGGCGGAAATGGCGGAGGATGACCCTTTGAATGCGGAGGCTGGTGGGGTGATAAGTGAGGACAAGGGGGACCCTATCATGTTTCTGGGAGGGAGAAGAAGGTGTGAGGGCGGATGCGCGGGAGATGGGCCGGACACGGTTAAGGACTCTGTCAACCACCGTGGGTGGAAAACCTCTGTTAAGGAAGAAGGAGGACATGTCAGAGGAACTGTTTTTGAAAGTAGCATCATCAGAACAGATACGACGGAGGCAAAGGAACTGAGAGAATGGGATGGAGTCCTTACAGGAAGTGGGGTGTGAGGAGCTGTAGTCGAGGTAGCTGTGGGAGTCGGTAGGCTTGTAATGGATATTGGTGGACAGTCTATCACCAGAATTTGAGACAGAGAGGTCAAGGAAGAGAAGGGAAGTGTCAGAGATGGACCATGTGAAAATGATGGAGGGGTGGAAATTGGAAGCAAAATTAATAAATTTTTCCAGGTCCAGACGAGAGCATGAAGCAGCACCGAAGTAATCATCGATGTACCGGAGAAAGAATTGTGGGAGGGGGCCGGAGTAAGACTGGAACAAGGAATGTTCCATATACCCGAGGTTTTCCACCCACGGTGGTTGACAAGGCCCTCAACCATGTCCCACCCATCTCCCGCGCATCCGCCCTCACACCTTCTTCTCCCTCCCAGAAACATGATAGGGTCCCCCTTGTCCTCACTTATCACCCCACCAGCCTCTGCATTCAAAGGATCATTCTCCGCCATTTCCGCCTACTCCAGCATGATGCCACCACCAAACACATCTTCCCTTCACCCCCCCGGTGGCATTCCGCAGGGATTGTTCCCTCTGGGACACCCTGGTCCACTCCTCCATCACCCCCTACACCTCAACCCCCTCCCATGGCACCTTCCCATGCAACCGCAGAAGGTGCAACACCTGCCCCTTTACTTCCCCTCTCCTCACTGTCCAAGGGCCCAAACACTCCTTTCAAGTGAAGCAGCATTTCACTTGCACTTCCCTCAACTTAGTCTACTGCATTCGTTGCTCCCAATGCGGTTTCCTCTACATTGGAGAGACCAAACGCAGACTGGTGACTGCTTTGTAGAACACCTTCAGTCTGTCCGCAAGCATTACCCAGACCTCCCTGTCGCTTGCCATTTCAACACTCCACCCTGCTCTCATGCCCACATGTCCGACCTTGGCCTGCTGCATTGTTCCAGTGAAGCTCAACGCAAACTGGAGGAACAGCACCTCATCTTCCGACTAGGCACTTTACAGCCTTCTGGACTGAATATTGAGTTCAACAATTTTAGATCATGAACTCTCTCCTCCATCCCCACCCCCTTTCCGATTCCCCCCCCTTTTTTCCAATAATTTATATAGATTTTTCTTTTCCCACCTACTTCCATTATTTTTAAATGTATTTCCATCCATTGTGTTATCTCTACCTTTTAGCCTTTTTTGATTCCTTCACCCCCCACCCCACACCCACTAGGGCTATCTGTGCCTTGCTTGTCCTGCTTTCTACCCTTAATTAGCACATTCCTCAGATAATATCACTACCTTCAACACCTCTTCATCCTTTTGTCTGTGACATCTTTTGGTTACCTCCACCTATCGCTGGCCTTCTATCCAGCTCTACTTGTCCCACCCCCCCTTAAACCAGTTTATATTTCACCTCTCTTCTATTTTTACTTAGTTCTGTTGAAGGGTCATTCGGACTCGAAACATTAACTGTGCTCCTCTCCGCAGATGCTGCCAGACCTGCTGAGTTTTTCCAGGTATTTTTGTTTTTGTTTTAGTTAGGTAGATTGCTGCGTCGACAATGATCTACTCTCTTATCTTCTCAGAAATCCCAGATATTTTGTGATAAGTTCCATGGCTTTGTGCCACTTTAGACGATTGCGGCAGCCACGAATTGGTTATGCTGAGCACTAAGCTTAAATTGCTGATGCAGGTTCTCATCACTAAAACTCTGCGCCTGGAGACCTAAACTATAGAATTATCTTTAGAAAGCTAAACGAGTTCCTTTCATAGCACTCTATATCCTTGTATGTTATATTCTTCATCTTTTCTATGCTAATATAGCAGCTGTAGCATTAATTCATTAATTAGTGTTGGCACTTGTAATGTGTTGCCATTGATGTTTAATATTAAGAAGAGTTTAAGCCTGAAAGTTCCCTACTAGGCTCATTTTGGTATTCAGTACCATTACAGGAAAGCCAGCCTTTGCTTCTAAGGGCAGGGTTTTTTGCTCACTGTGCGGGCAGGTACGTGCCTGACACAGCCGAGCGTGAAATTGCGGACGATGACGTCGGGTGAGTGTCCCGATGTCATCGCGCACTTGTGCGATGTTTCGGTCGGTGGGCACGTGCGAGAATCGGCAGCGTGCCCGCCAACAATTCAGAGGCTTATTAAGGCCACTAATGTATTAATTAACTGCAATTTGTTGCTGCCTGTCCAACGTTACAGTTGGCGGGTGCACAAATCATCCAGGCGGCCTTTGCATTTTTCAGGAAACCTCATCCAAGGGCAGGATGAGGTTTCCGATATTAATTTAAAACAAAATAAACATTTTTGGACAGAGTTTTTATAATTTATATTTTCATGTGAGTGAATTTTTTTCTGCATTTTCAAAGCTTCATTTCATAATTTTAAATTCTTCAGCTCCCTGGGGCAGCTCTCTGCCATCAGGGAGCTTTGATTGTGCACCCCTCCCGTGTGCCCGTACAGACTTCAGCGCTCGCCCTCCTCCTGCTTCCCCCCCACCCCAGCAGTGCTGAGCCTTTCGGCGCGCCTTTCACACTGGCTAGCCGTTAATTGGTCAGCCAGCGTGAAATCGTGGTCGGGGGCCGGCCGCGGGTGGCGAGCCATTTCCCAGCCGCTCCTGGGTCCGCCCACCGCGCCCGCCCAACGACCTCAAAATCCTGTCCATAAGCTACTTTTACAAAGATGTTTCGAGCTCAAGGGCTCGATTAGCCATGTTAATTTCCACCTCCATCTATTACAGTAATTACAGCGCAATTATCTGTTATCGTCCTCTTGTGGCTGACAGCCTGTTCTCATTGGGGCAGGGCCATTTTGTATTGTACAGCTCGATTTTTGAGGTTGCATTAAATCTCGACGTTTTCGCCTAAATACTGTTGATATTGTGACCCAGTATTTGTATCAACTTGATGGTAAATACAGCCTATTGGTGTGGTGGCAATGTTGGAACGTTTTCATGCCTCTCATCAAAGGAAAGTGGTGAGTTTATGCAGCCCATACACACAAATATTGACCTCTACTTAGTCTATAGTATTACGGTCCAGTAACAGCGGAGACCGTGGTACCCACATACCAGACAACGAAGCAATGGTACTTAGGGAAGATTGAGAAAGTCGGTTCATTGGATCATTGGCGTCGGAACCTAATCTACACTTGATTCTAACTTTGTCCCCTTCCTGGTTAACAGTTTCACCTGGGAGAAGAGAATCATAAATAATCCTCACTGTGGATTCAGGGACACAGAAAGTGATAAAACTTTGCCAGACTCTGTTCAACAAAAGGTAAGCTTATTGTATCTGATGCTAGGGCAGATAGTAAATTATTGCCTTATGTCATGAAACAAGAGTTAGAGGATCAACGTTATTCGCTTTGATATGGCAGACTCTCTGCCTGCATTATGGATTCCAGGCCACCTTTTAGACCTGATAGGCTGATATCAAAATGCAGTCTGAGGACAGTCTTGAGGATTTGTATCAATATCTGATGGCCTTCTTTGAGGATAAGCTGTGGCTGAAAGGTGGGCTCGGTCATTATGGTCTACCTCTTGACGAGGATGAAGAGATGTCACCCTCACTGGAGAACATAGTGGTCCTATGTTGGCTACAACTCATTCATCCTAGCCTACCACATCTCGTGAAGCAGAGGTATGGGACTGAGCTCATATCATACACCCTGGCATCCACCAAGAGATCTCCCAAGCCTTGGATTCTCTGTTAGATGAGATTCATGCATCTACTGATGCCAAGGCTCTTTGCACTGCTATCTCCTCCTTCCAGAATTGCCCGACACTTTGGTCCTTGCCTAACATGAGATAGCCAGACCAGACAGAGAGAGAGAGAGAGATGGAGAGACCTCATAACTCCCTTCCTTCATGCACAGGACAGGTATCATGCCCATTACGTAAGCAGTTAGGTCGACCAGATAAACATTCCCTCTCCAAGTATAATTTTCTACTAGATCAAGAGCACCATTGAAGGCTAAAGTGTGTAAGATAATTGTTATCCTGGCTGACGATGATGTCATTGCAGACAGTGTTATTTAAATGAAGGGAATGGGGAGCCTGCTGATGTTTTGTTGGAATCAGCTGCACTCCATGTACGGATCTATCCGTCACCCTACTTAGACACCTTCTTTGAGCACCTTGCTATTCGGGTAACTATTGACTGTGGAGCCACTGACAACATGATCCGTGCTTCCACATCTATGAGACTCAGTGTCCCAGTCAAGAATACATCCCAATCTGCGCACCAGGATGATGTTTCATCACCATTACATGTTGTTGGTGAAACACTCTTCTCTCTGTCCGGGGGTCATCACAAGCTTGCCTTCGAAAGCCTGTCATGGAGAATCTAGATGTTGAGATACTTGCAGACAGTGCTTTCATAGAAACTAATGATGTGTCAATTCAACCAGCCAAATGCTTAGTGCTAGTAGTTGACTCCGCCACCTATGTTTATGGATCTCATGCTTCCTCCAGCACATGCAGGGTGAGATGAGACCATGTACTTCGTGCTCCCTCATGGTCAATGACAATCAGGACAGGGGGTTTTATTGAGATGATCCTACAGAATGATCTTGCAGACCTCACGACAATTTCAATTGACCCATACTCTCTTTCTTCAGGACTAAAGTGTACCAAGCCACCCAACATTTGGCCTCCACCATATATTTTGACCAACGTTGCTAACATCACTTGTGCATCTCTCCCGTGAACCACAAGTCCTAGCTCACAATGAGCATTTTTCTTGGATAAGACCTGCCTTCACTACCAGCAACCAAGGTTCTCAGCCTTCTTAGGGTGACATGACTCACCAAGCAATGCAAGCGCGACACCATCAGCTGGCTTGAGTCTGTTCTTGTGGACTCGAATCACACACTGCCTTAGCACTCACATTCTCTATTCCACACACTCCTTCAGGAGTATGATGACATCTTCGATCCAGCATTTCCAGGTTACAATAGCAAGGCTGGATTCTTCAAGATGAATGTCAACGTGGGGGCCTGTACAACCCCCACAACACACAGGTCGCCTTCCCCAGTATGCCAGACATAAACTGGTTGAATTGCAACAAACATTTGATGACCTTGAAGGCCTTGGAGTCTTTGCTCGACCTAAAGCTGTGGGGGGTCATTGTGGAGTACCCTAATCCATCATTTCTTGTGAAAAAGTCAAATGGGGTTTTGGACTTGTCACAGCGTTCGCCGATTTTGGGTGCTGCAGTAAGCTGCAACCTTCGCTTATGCCAGATATTGACTCAACTTTATGCAAGATTGTCCAGCGGAAACACATCATTGCAACAGATCTGACCAATGCCTTTTACCAGATTCCACTAGCGCGATCTTTAATGAGGTAGTGTGGAGTGGTCACACTCTACAAAGGCGGTGGTGTATACACGTGATCTGCCATGGGCATGCCTGCAAATTAAATTGTCCTTGAGAAATTGTCCTAGAGAGGAGCATAGTTGTCAAGCTTGTAGTCCTTTACTATGGTGGTAACAATCCTGAAGAACTTCTTCACAACTGGCAACATGTGCTACATGCTCTGTCAAGATGTGATGTCTGCCTGTCTGACTCTGAAGCACTCACATGCCCTAAATTACATCTATTCTGGGATGGATTTCATCCCAGGGCATATTGCAAGCTAGCCCACACCATGTGGCCACTCTCTACCAGCTCTGCACCAGGGAAGGTTTCTGGTAGGAGATCTTTCATCGGAGCCTACAAGGTGCTTTTGAGAGTCCTTCCTCAGCGTGCCTCATACACAACCCCCTTGGACGCTGATCTGTTGGGTGTCAGTCCAATGAAAGGATCAATTGGACAGATAGTCTCTGCACAAGCTTCCAAATGGCACAATCTGCCCTTTCATCTCCTGAAACCATTCCCCTTCCCTGTCCAGACAGTCAACTCTGGGTTATCACAGACTGTGCTGTTAAGACGCAGGGCAGTGCATCCACCCTGTATGTGACCCATGAAAACAGGCTCAAACTTGCTGCTTTTGTTTTAGTGCCAAACTGTGTAGTCGTCATGTCACCTGATTGCCTTGTGAAATTGAAACTCTGCCCATCGCAGCTTCTAGCAAGAATTTCAGCCCACATATTGTGCCGTCCAAACACCCCGGACAGCAAACCTTGGTGTGCAAGCCTCTGAGAAACCGAACAGGGGGGAAATTTCTGCCAGTCCCATATGGGGCAGCATTTTGCCCTGTCGGGCAGGCTTGGTGGGGGCGATCGAGGCCGGAAGGCGATTTCACACTGGCGGGCCAATTTTAAGGCTTGTGTACTCAGTGACCTTTTAAAAGAACCTCCAACTGGATTAACCAGTTGCAGACGCCACACTTTGTACAGGAATTGCGGTTCAGTGGATGTGTTATTTTAAAAAAAAATCTGGCTTGTGCCACTAGAGGTCCTCGCACTCTATCGCTGCCCACATTGGCTCGGTCTCAGCTCATCACCCCCTCAAGCAATAGGTGAATTCTTCAGGACAGAGATGCAGCAAACACAGAAAGGGTGCGACCCTGCATTATTTCCCAGGCATTTGTCGTTCACTTCTGGCCGAGGCACGCTGAAACCGGTCGGGGGCTCCCTACGCATAATAATAACTCCACTACAATAAAACGGCCAAACTATTTTAATCACATTTTTAATAATATTGCCAGACTTGAGGAGGTGGAGCAGAGGGGGTGGGGGGGAGTGTGGCTAATTCTAGCACAGGCAGGATGGACCGAATGGTTTCCTTCTTGTGCTGTAACTCTTTTGAGTCAAAACAATAAACTAAATTAACAATCACAAGGGAGAAATCAAGCACAGCCCCTAAGTCAGGTCAGCTGTAAAATCAAGGAAAAACTTTAAAGTAATCTTACAAACATCAAACTAAGATGTGATCTTGTGCTGTATCCATTCGCTGATTCTGTGACTTCATCATTGAATTCCATTATCCCAACTCGGCCACCTCAACAGGTCAGTTTCAGAACCCCAAACACTTTTTTTTAAAAGTTAGACGACAGTGCAGTAGGTGTAACAACCAAACAATTTGAAACATGTGCATTAAAACCAGGTGCAAATTTATCGACATCGATGTGTTTCCTGTCGAATAGTCTAGAGCAGCCGGATGTTTCAAATTGATTGTGAGAAGATTAAAAAAATAAAGTTATTTGGCCTCACACACAGAATAGGGAAGTGGCTGTACACGGTCTTGTTATCACTCAGGAAGTCAGGCGGGTTAGCAAAACACAACACACGCCAGAAGATTCAATTCTGCCATTCTCCCACTAACCTTCTGCATGCAGTGAAGCAAGGGCGAGAGAGCGAAAGGGGAGCACCCCTGCCACTCAGAGGCCCTTCAATAGAAATCATGAGGTTATCCTTCTATCACGGGAGGATCAGCCAGGCAGAGACCGAGTGTTTGTTGGCGTTGTCAGGCAAAGACGGCAGCTATTTGATCCGAGACAGCGAAACCATACCTGGGACCTATTGTCTGTGTGTGCTGTAAGTATGAAAACTGAGTAGCAAGTTGGTCGTTAAAGGTGGCGAGTTCAAGAATGGGCATAAATATTAATTGTCTCTCCAAATTCAACCGTGTTGACACAAGCGAGCCGGGAGGTTCAAAAGGACTGGGGTGGCGTTAACTCGGTCGTTTTGCATTGAGTTTTGACTCCCATGTATGAGAACGAAGTATCGAACAGATTGGGAAACGAGGCAGTGAAATATAGCTAGCCCGCTTGGAAGAAAAACGTTGCATTTATATAACGCCTTTCCCGACCCCCTAGATCGACCCCAAGCGCCTTGGAGCCAATGAAGTCTGGTCGGTGCAGTAATGCAAGAAACTGTTTCGATACTCTGTTTATTGTACTGGCGCTTCTGTGAGTAGTGGTCATCTGAGACCAGTCCTACCACATTGCGTGGATGAGCTGCCCTTGGAATCTACTTGTTTGCAAACAGTTACGGATCTGAGATTATGTGGATAGGCTGAATGAACCTGGTCGAGGTGTGCTCAGCACAATCAATTTCCAAAGTGTTATTGACTAAAGCGTACCATGTCACTCGCTCCCAACCTCATTAAATTAATCCCCTTGCATGCATCAAGTCTGTTAACCTATTAAAAACACGGCGGCGAACAGGAATCAGCATTAAGGGATCAGTTTCATTGTCCAAACTCGCAGCAGCTAATTTTAGGTGCTCGACTATAAAAGTTCAAGTGCAGCCCGCCTACTCCAGACGAAACAATTTGATTATTTCCTTCTCTGAGAGTGAATCGTTGCGTCTTTGTCTAATGTAATGCAAAAAATCAGCAGTGTTGGCTGTGTCAAAAGTACCTTTGTAAAATGCTTCCTTGCATCTACCCCGATAAATCAAAAATATATGGATATCATTTTGTGATCACTGGGTTATTCAGAAGTTACTCCAGGTTTGAGGTAGAGATTTGGATGGACTGTTAAACACTTAAATAGCGTATATTTTTCTATACCTTTCCGCAGGGAGAGTGTCCATTGAACCGTTACCGGATTTGTCAAATTATCTGTTTCTCTTGTTTAAAAAAAAAATACACCCAGAATCTTTCTTCCGTCCTGCCCAATTTTGATTTCCTTTTTCATTATTAATTTTACATTAGTTTACAAACCCCCTCGAGGGAAAGTTGGTAAAAACAAAATGTAAAACACAAATGTGACCCGGTCGAGCCAGCCTCCAGTTGGGTGGTGGGGGAAATAACGAAATGGACTTTTTAAAAAAAAAACAAAATCTATTTTAAAGTACAGTTAAGACGCGTGGATTATGCGAATGTGTTTTTTTGTTGTTGTTGGTCGAAATCGATTCCACACTTTCCCCCAGGGCAGAATAGAGGCAGGTTCAAAATAGAGCCCCTCCACACAAACCCCTCCAATAACCATTTAAATCGGCCCCATTTGGGTGTACACGAGTCAAAACATTTAATCCCTGCATCGATCATGCCTTCAAAAGGGGGAAAAAAAACACCGCTCGAGTATTCCGGGGCGAGTCAAGTCGTCCTGGTATACAGTATTTCCAGTGATATAATAATGTGCTACAATATACCGCGTCTCCAGGGAAGAGGGTGGGAAATTGGACCACGAGGTCGCTGAAGGCAAGCGGGGAAATTGCGTTAGCAAAAAGTAGCAATATTCTGCTTCCTCCGCCTTTGTGGGACCCTCCATGGCCACCGGGGGATAGAAGGTCCGGGGGAGGATTTGATAAGCATGGAAATGAGAAAACTGCCCTCTCTCACAGCCCAGCCCAGCCCGGCCCCGCACGGCGGGCGATCTTTCCGGGACCGTCAATACACAATTCCAAATATCTCCCAGCAAATGAAAACAACAATGCTTCAGACCGAGGTTGAAACTGAGGCGTAAAAAGGAAATTACCCAAACATTTATATATATATATATAAAGAAATAAACACAGTGGAGCTGCGAGGAATTCCACCAAATTCTTCACAGCAAACTGATCATTTTGCCCAGTGAAATTCTTCATGTGATCTGATCCAATCCTCATCTGTTTTTTAAAGCTTTGGTGTGAAATAGACACACGAAAATCCTTCATCTGAGAAGGTTTTTTTTTAAAAAAAAGAAAATTTGAAACAAGTCTCGATCTATATGTTCAAGTTGTGAACTTTAAGGAATTCACTCGGTTGCTTGGACTTATTTTTTTTTTAAAAACCGTGTCTACGGTAGTGGAAGCCGCCTTGAAATCCACAGCAAGTTGCTTCGATGAACGGGGTCTGAGCGGCGAGAGAACCTTTTTGCCTCCTCTCCTGCTCTCCTGCCTCCCAGTTTCATTAATCCACACCGTGGGGGCTGACCTTTTGAAAGCAGACAGTTCAGTTTTGCCCCGCGAGAAGATGGTTTATTATTAATGTTATTTTCATAACTTCGGAAGCGTGTAAAGTGTAAAGGTGACTGGGGAGGTGGGGAGAGGAGAGGAGGGGCGGCAGGAACCCGTTTGCAGAGGTGTCTTTCCAGCCTGTTGCTGTTGTCCTTTTTACTGTAAGGAGATTTTACACCAGTGTTCAAATCACCCCCGGGGCGAGGGAATGTGGGTCTGGAATCACCCGCTCCCCTCCCAGCCCCTTCTTTCGATCAGGGTTGTAATAATTGAATAGCCGCATTTAAAAACAACCCCGGCTCATTTACACCCAGTCTTCCTCACGGTTCCAAATCCACGGACGGCTCCACTTACCTGGATGCTGAATGATATTTTTAAAAAAATAATAATGCCTGGTCTCTGGAGCTCCCTGCGAGACCGAGAGGAACACGTTAGGAATAAACCCCGCAGATTTGTCTAAAAATATTACTTAATTTTAGTGGAAAATTTTACCCTTTGATGTTTATAGAACCTTGCACCAAACTCAGGTGGTATTTGAGGCGCTTTTTGATCTCGACCCATGAAGTGCTTTTTTTACAGACACACACACACATTCAGGATCTTCCTGTTAAACGGGAGTTAAGACACAAAACCCAAAACTGCTGCCCACAACTCTTCAGCGTGCACATCCAACCGAACCACATTAAAACACCAACTTTGAAACAGCAAGCGGAATTGGTGAGCAAGTTATTCACGATAATGCATTCAACATGTTTAATCCATCTTGGCTCGTGGTCTGCGCATTCCTCACCAAAGCTCCCTTTGTTGTCTTCATTTAAGGGGTTGAGTGAGACGGGCGATTGAGGTGGGGGCATTTTTAAAAATTCGTTGACGGGATGTGGGGAATCGCTGGCCAGGCCAGCATTTATTGCCCATCCCTAATGGCCCTTGTTCAGAGGGCGTTTTCAAGAGTCAACCACATTGGTCCTCTTTTATTAACGAAATATTTACACTTCACAGAATCACCCAGTGCAGAAGAGGCCCTTCGGCCCATCGAGTCTGCACGGACACGTGAGAAACACCTGACCTACCTAACTAATCCCATTTACCAGCACTTGGCCCATAGCCTTGAATGTTATGATGTGCCAAGTGCTCATCCAGGTACTTTTTAAAGGATGTGAGGCAACCCACTCCCACCCCCCTCCCAGGCAATACATTCCAGACCGTCACCGCCCTCTGGGTAAAAAAAGTGTTTCCTCACATCCCCCCTAAACTCCTGCCCCTCACCTTGAACCTACGCCCCCTTGTGACTGACCCTTCAACTAAGGGGAACAGCTGCTCCCTATACACCCTGTCCAATCCCCTCATAATCTTGTACACCTCGATCAGGTCGCCCCTCAGTCTTCTCTGCTCCAACGAAAACAACCCAAGTCTATCCAACCTCTCTTCATAACTTAAATGTTTCATCCCAGGCAACATCCTGGTGAATCTCCTCTGCACCCCCTCCAGTGCAATCACATCCTTCCTATAATGTGGCGTCCAGAACTGCACGCAGTACTCCAGCTGTGGCCTCACTAAAGACAGCGGATACAACCCCCCCTCCCCTCACCCCCCCCCCCAGATGTAATTCCTTCTGGGTGCCCAGCTCGTGAGTAAATATACCCAGGTGGCACAGAGGTCATGACCACGATGAACAGAGGCCCAGGTTAATTCGCTGAGGACACGGGTTCAAATTGCGCCATGGCAACTGGTGGAATGTCAACATTCAATCACAGTAATTAATTTTAAAATCAATTCATTAAAAAGAAAAGCAACCTACAACTGAAAGCGAGTCACAGTAATGGTGACTCTGTTCGATTGTTGTAAAAACCCATCTGGTTCACTCATGTTCTTAAGGGAAGGAAATCTGCCGCCCTTACCCGAGTCTGGCCTACACGTGACTCCAAACCCACAGCAATGTGGTTGACTCTTAACTGGCCTCATGGGCAACAAATGCTGGACGTGCCAGGGACATCCATATCCCATGAACTAATTTTTTAAAAAAAGGACCCAGAGATTCTTTGCCTCACCTGTTTGACTGGTCTGCTATTCCGAGCATGTTGTACAGGCGTGAGATTAACCAAAAGAGCAAATCTATTATTTTAAATTATTATTGGATAGCATGATGTCCTTTTTTGTAAAAAAAAAAGTTAGGACAAAAGTTAACAGGAATGTGCCACTGCTCTGTGATTTAGTTTGAGGTTTACACTGCCCATTCATAAATCAGTTTGGGCTATTCCCACCTCAGACAGAGTCAGTCCGATGGTTTGAATGTTTTACCTGTATTAATACTACTTTTTGAACAATTGTTTACAGCACCATTTGAAGATGAAGGTCAAAGGGCTGCTTGCTGAACCGTGGTTTACATTTAGTTGCCCTTTGTCAGTTTACCATTTTCCACAACTCGCTCACCAATTCTGCTTGCTGTTTCAAAATTGGTGTTTTAATGTGGTTCGGTTGGATGTGCACGCTCAGAGTTGTGGGCAGCGTTTCATTGTTTGGTCCTCAGTGCTACTCTGTGCATCTGCGGAACTGAGTAAAGAGCAAGTTGTTTAGAAATGAAAATGGAGACAAAGGCAAAACGAGGACCGAGCGAGGTGGAAACCACATCCATTTGCACTTTTTCAGATAGGGAGAGCTATTGCTCTTGCAGTCGTCACACAGGAACTGGTGCAAAGCAATTTCAACTTCAGTTCAACATAGCTGCTACTTGAGAAATTGAGAGCATGCCAGCCAAAAGAGGAATTTCCTACTAATAGCTTGCCGGAGCAAAAATGCTGGAAATACGAAACACTCTCACACATACTTGATGAGAATGGTGTAAAATGCACGACAGGTCCACATGGACAGCTGAAAGAGACTGACAGTGATTTCAGGTTGAAATTGGCCCAGATCTTCCAGTCTCTGGATTGTCAGAGACCGGACATACCCTCTAGATTGACGTTGGGAGGCCCTACACACTGACTCTGTGGGGATTGCTCAGGAAGTTTGAACTGCTTGTGTGCAATTCCCCTGCTTCCACTGGACCCTCCAGAAAAGTCTTGGACTCTGCGTCGGAGACTTTGGACATTCCCACTTACCTGAATAGTTAGCCAGGAAATGTGAGACAGAAAAATCCTAGTCTAATTCCTGACTAATACAGCTGACAGCCTCCCAGTCAATCACACCAACCTCCCCCCACCCTGATTTCCTCCCTCGATCCCCTATCTATCCTCGACCCAACCTGACTAGCCCCTGACCTGACAACCCCTCCCAATCTGACCCAACTATCCCACTCACCAACCCTACCCGGCTGCCACCCTACCCAGCTTCCATCCCAATCACCTATCATCCTACCCTCCTACCACCCTACCCAGCTGCCCTCCTATCCACTTACCCACTTACTTCACCCATCTGCCTACTTACACATTCACCCATTCAGTCATCCATTCACTCATTCGCTGAGAAGCTTGGCGATCTTTAAACACTTAACTGAATACGGCAGCTAGCACCATTAAAAGGGACCATGGTTTCTGCGCTGATTCTTTTTGCTACTCTCTGAGGATTCCTGCACCTAGGGAGTTCTTCTACATCATGCATTGGAAGTCAGAGCCTTTTCAATGTATCCAGGTAAGTGGGTAGTTTTCTGTCTAATCAACGGGGGTTCTGACCCTGATTGGAAGTTTTGGGCCAATAAATCTTGACTATATTGCCAAGGTTTTAAGACACATCGTGTCCCATTCTCCATTTTGAGTGGGTATTGGTTTTTAAACTGTTACTGGTTGGTTATTCAAAAACGTATTTTTTTTATATCTCCAGGAATCAAACATTTGTTCATACTTACCGGATTTTTGAAACTTCCGGAAATTGGTCAGTTAAGGTAAGGAATACAGCCCGTTTAATTAAACTATTGGCATGACACTTACACCCAGATCTGAGGGAGGTTGTCCATTCTACTGGCCCGACCTGTGGTAAAATAGGGAGATATTTACCCAGAAGGGCAGGTACCTCGGAATTAAATAACGGATGGAGAGAGTGGGCCGCTTGTGAGCTCCTAAGGTGAATGGGGAATGCCAGGAAACTATGACTTATGAAACTAATAATACTCTAAATCTCTTAAAAACCTCAACCAACTCAATAGCCCAGGCACATTATAGTGACAAGAAGTAACAAATTTCAAAAGAGGAACACAACATTAGGAACATAGAAACTAGGAACAGGAGTAGGCCATTTGGCCCTTCGAGCCTGCTCCGCCATTCATTATGATCATGGCTGATCATCCAACTCAATAGCTTGCTCCCGCTTTCTCCCCATACCCTTTGATCCCTTTCGCCCCAAGAGCTATATCTAACTCCTTCTTGAAAGCATACAATGTTTTGGTCTCAACTATTTTCTGTGGTAGCGAATGCCACAGGCTCACCACTCTCTGGGTGAAGAAATTTCTCCTTATCTCAGTCCTAAATGGTCTACCCCATATCCTCAGACTGTGACCCCTGGTTCTGGACTCCCCCACCATTGGGAACATCCTTCCTGCATCTACCCTGTCTAGTCCTGTTAGAATTTTATAGATTTCTATGAGATTCCCCCCTCATTCTTCTGAACTCCAGCGAATATAATCCTAATCGACTCAATCTCTCCTCATATGTCAGTCCTGCCATCCCAGGAATCAGTCTGGTAAACCTACGCTGCACTCCCTCTATAGCAAGTACATCTTTCCTCAGATAAGACCAAAACTGCACACAATAGTTGTGGTTTTACCAAGGCCCTGTAAAATTGCAGCAAGACATCCCTGTTCCTGTACTTGAATCGTCTGGCTATGAAGGCCAATGTACCATTTGCCTCCTTTACCGCCTGCTGCACCTGCATGCTTACCTTCAGCGACTGGTGTACAAGGACACCCAGGTCTTGTTGCACATTCCCCTCTCTCAATTTATAGCCATTCAGATAATAATCTGCCTTCCTGTTTTTGCTACCAAAATGGATAACCTCACATTTATCCACATTATACTGCATCTGCCATGCATTTGCCCACTCACTCAGCTTGTCCAAATCACACTGAAGCATCTCTGTGTCATCTGCAAATTTGGAGATATTACATTTAGTTCCCTCATTTAAATCATTAATATATATTGTGAATAGCTGGGGTCCCAGCACCGATCCCTGTGGTACCCCACTAGTCACTGCCTGCCATTCGGAAAAGGACCTGTTTATTCTTACTCTTTGTTTCTTGTCTGCCAACCAGTTTTCTATCCATCTCAATACACTACCCCCAATCCCATGCGCTTTAATTTTACACGCCAATCTCTTATGTGGGACTTTGTCGAAAGCCTTCTGAAAGTCCAAATAAACCACATCCACTGGCTCCCCCTCATCAACTCCACTAGTTACATCCTCAAAAAACTCCAGTAGATTTGTCAAGCATGATTTCTCTTTCATAAACCCATGCTGACTTTGTCCGATTCTGCCACTCTTTTCCACGTGCTCAGCTATTAAATCTTTTATAATGGACTCTAGAATTTTCCCCACTACCAATGTCAGGCTGACTGGTCTATAATTCTCTGTTTTCTCTCTGCCTCCTTTTTTTAAAAAAAAATTTTTTTTTAAGGGGCAAAAATGAAAACACCTTACAAAAAAAGGGTAAAGGTTGGTCTAGAGCAATGCAAGCTATTCAAATCTTGAAGTTACCAGTGGGATTAATTGATCCTGACATTTGGTTCAGAGTTTAAAGATGTTGTTAACATGATGCTCCTATTTGGTGCAATGTTACAATCGATTGAGCAAAGACACCAAGCATTCACTTTCATGCTCAGTTATTGTTTGCATCGTGGGCTTGTGGTACTCCACTTAACATAATCTGCACAGCCCATGAGCTATATATAACAACACAGAACAAGTACTCATTAGTACTGGTAGACTGTATTTAACATCAGTTTGACTCTATGTCCCCTTTTGCTTAATTTACAAATTATTGCTTTTTGCAAGCTTAGACTTTTGAGAGAATGGTTGTCCCAACAAGGTCAATGTACCGTGGTGGTTGTGAAAAACATATGAACATATGAATTAGGAGCAGGAGTAGGCCATTCAGCTCCTCGAGTCTGCTCCTCCATTCAATAAAATCAAGGCTGATCTGATGGTGGCCTCAACACTTACCCACCTACCCTCGAAACCCTATGACTCCCTTGTTAATCAAGAATCTATCTATGTCTGCCTTAAAAACATTCATTGATGCTGCATCTCCCACTCTTTGGGAAGAGAGTTCCACAGGCTCATGGCCCTCTGAGAGAAAAGTATTTCCTCACCTCTGTCTTAAATGGGAGACCCTTTATTCTTAAATTGTGTCCCCGAGTTCTGGTGTCTCCCACAAGGGGAAACATCCTTTCAGCATCCACTTTGTCAAGCCCCCTGAGGATCTTTGTTTCAATAAGATCACTTCTCATTTTCCTAAACTCTAATAGATACAGGCCCAAATTGTCCAACATTTCCTTATAAGAAACACCTTCATCCCAGGTGTAAGTTAAGTGAACCATCTCTGAACTGCTTCTAATGCAATTATGTCCTTTCTTAAATAAGGAGACCAAAACTGCACACTGTACTGTACATGTGGTCTCGCCAACGCCCTGTACAACTAACAAAACATCCCTACCTTTATATTCCATTCCCCCTGCAATAAACAACAACATTCCATTTGCCTTCCTAATCACATGCTGTACTGCACGTTAATTTATCATGATTCATGTACCAGGACACACAAATCCCTCTGTACCTCAGTTTTTTAAATTAAAAATATACTTAATTCATAAAATATCTGGAAGAACATTACAAAACATTTCAAAATCGCCATCACAAAAAGTACAATCAGCTTCAACTTTTACACATGGATCACGAGGTGTATCAATACAATCAATGAATATTACCATCATTTCAATATGGTCATTACAGACAATCAGACAATGGTATTGGAGTTATCAACATACATCATGTTACACTCTTGAGGTGCTTCAATACAATTATAATACAATTAGTATTCAATGCATACATTCATTTTCTGCAATTTCTCTTCATTTAAATAATATGCTGCTTTTCAATTCTTCTTGCCAAAGCGGACATGTTCATATTTTCCCACAATATACTCCATCTGGCAAATTTTTGCCCACTCTCTTAAATTTCTTTGCAGACCCCTTATGTTCTTTTCACACCTTACTTTCCTACCTATCTTTGTGTCATTAGCAAATTTAGCAACTATAATTTTGGTCCTTTCATCCAAATCATGGTTATAGGCTGTAAATAGTTGAAGCCCCAGCACGGATCCCTGTGGCACTCCACTCATCATACCTTGCCAATCTGAATATAATCCATTTATGCCTACGGTCTGTTTCCTGTTAGCTAACCAATCTTCTATCCATGCTAATATGTTACCCCCTACACCATGATCTCTTATTTTGTGTGGTAACCTTTGATGTGGCACCTTGTCAAACACCTTCCGGAAATCTAAGTACACCACATACAGGCCCCTCTTTATCCACGTTGCTTGCTACTTCTGCAAATAACTCTAATAAATTAGTCAAACATGTTTTCCCTTTCTCAAAACCATGTTGGCTCTACCTGATGCATTTTCTAACTGTCCAGTTATAACCTCCTTAGTAATAGATTCTAGCATTTTCCCTATTAACTGGCCTGTAGTTTCCTGCTTTATGTCTCCCTCCTTTCTTGAATAGAAAATACAAAATACATTCGCTGTTTTCTGATCTAATGGCACCTTTCCAGAATTTAGGGAATTTTGGAAAATCAAAACCAATGTATCTACTATCTCAGCAGCCACTTCTTTTAAGACCCTGGGATGAAGTCTTTCAGGAGCTGGGGATTTGTCAGCTTTTAGTTCTAATAATTTTCCCCGGTGATTGTAACTGTTTAAAGTTCCTCGCTCCCTTTCACCTGTTGACTTGCAATTATTTCTGGGATGTTTTATGTACCCTCCTACAAGAAGATATGCAAAATATCTGTTCAATTCATCCGCCATTTCCTTATTTTCCATTATTAATTCCCCCAACTCACTCTAGACCAGCGTTCGCTTGAGATACTGTTTTCTTTTTTAAATACCTGAAGAAACTCTTTCTATATATTTTTATATTTCTAGCTAGCTTTCTCTCGTGCTTTAATTTCTCCCTCCGTATTATTCTTTTAGTCATTCTTTGCTGTTTTTAATATTCTGTCCAATCTTCTGACCTGCCCCTAACCTTTACTGGATTGTATGCTTTTTCTTTCAATTTGATACTATTTAACTTCCTCAGTTAGCCATGGCTGGTGTGTCCTTCCCCTAAAGTCTTTCTTTCTCACTGAAATGTATCCTTGCTCAGTATTATGAAATATCTCCTTAAATGTCAGCCACTGCATCTCTATTGACCTATTCCCAGTTCACTTTAGCTAGCTCTATCTTCATACCCTGATAATTGCCTTTATTTAAGTTTAAAACAATAGTTTTAGACCCACTCTCTCTCCCTCAAATTGAATGTTAAAATTCAAACATGTTATAATCCTGCTACCTAGGGGCACCTTTATTATGAGGTCATTAATTAATCCTGTCATGTTCCACATTCCCAGATCTAGAATAGCCTGCTCTCTGGTTGGCTGCAGAACGTGCTGCTCTAAGAAACAATCCTGAAAACACTCTATGAACTCACCTTCCAGGCTACCCTTGCCAATCTGATTCATCCAATCTATATGTAGATTAAAATCACCCATGATTATCATTATACCTTTGTCACAAACTCCTATTATTTATTTCTGTATATCCTTTCCTACAGTGTGGTTACTGTTAGGGAGCCCACAAACTACTCCCACAAGTGACTTCCTACCTTTACTATTTCTTATCTTGATCCAAACTGATTCTACTTCTTGATCTTTAGAACTAAGGTCACCCTTCTCTAATGTACTAATGTCATCCTGAATCAACCGAGCTATCCCTGTACCTTTTCCTAGCTTCCTGTCCTTCTGAAATGTCATGTACCCTTGAATATTCAGGTCCAAGCCATTGTCAGCTTTTACTGTCTCCATAATCATGGCAGATGTCTCTTTCTTGGGGCTTTGTTTTGTGTACAGACACCAGACTGCACTTGCGGGTAGGTGGGGGGATTTTAATATTAGTTTACAGTTAAAACAAAAGTTGGCCACAAGTAACCTGTTGCAGGATGTTTATACTAGACTCTGAGGTTGACTGATATTAACAGGAAGAAAGCACTTTGTAGATCATTTCACCTCCCCTGCACCTTCCAAAGCAGTTCGTCGTTACTCGTACTTTTTAAGTGTAATTGTTGTTATGCAGGCCAAGGTCGCAGCCAACATGGCACAGCAAGATGCCACAGACACCAATGAAATAAATAGTCAGTTAATCTGTTCATCAGAAAAAAAACTTGGAATTTCATGTATGGACACCAAAACTAAAGCAGGATATTATTAACAGAAGGCATTAAGGGAAATGGGACAAAGGTTAAATATTTTAAATATAAAGGTTAAATATGGAGTTAGGTCCCAGATTAGTCATGATCTCTTTGAATGATGGAACATACTTGAGGGGCTAAATTCCTGTTCCTGTATTCCTATAATATACTCCAGTCCCTATCAGTCCTCTTGTGGTAAAATTTGAAAACAGCGCACGTGAACACTTTCCACATCCACCAATGAAAAATACTTGAATCTCGCAGGTATATAATACTCCAAATCCAAACTTCAGAACGACAGGCTTGTTACAGAGACAAAGCATGTTTTAAACAGAGAAAGACAGGCATTTCTTGCTGGCTTCTTCTGACATGGATACATAAGTTTACTTCTCAAAAGAGCAGTGGCCTTAAAGGGACAGGCCAATTTACAAACAGCGCCATTTAAGCGGCTAAATATCAGAACTGAACTTTGAATTACCTCAGAGCATCGCCATGGGAGATCAGCTAGTGTATATAAAATTCTAGCAGTACTGGTAGACTGTATTTAACATCAATTTGACTCTTATGTCCCCTTTTGCTTAATTTACAAGTTCCTGCTTTTTGAAAGCTTAGACTTTTGGGGGAAGGGTTGCCCCAACAAGTTGACATTGGTGGTTGTGGAAAGCTTATACTGTTTCCACAATTGCGGCAGATGTCTCTTCTGGGGGCTTTGTTTTGTGCACGGACACCCAACTGCACTCACCAGGGTCGGGCGTCATGGGGTGGGGGAGGGGGCAGCAGGGCAACTGTACTCAACATTTAACATCCTTCTGATGTCAGAAATTCTTCCCTTAATAACCTGGCCTCTGGCCAGGGACAGGAGCTGGAATTTACAAGCAACCACCAAACTATAGACGTTTTCTTCAACAGTGAGCCTTGAACTAACTGCAGGGCCTGCCTGTTTGAATTAATGAGTTGATGGCGACCTTTAAGAGATAGGGATGATTAAGCATAGCTCAAATTTAGGAGCTAAACATAGTAAGGTGCTGCAGATAACAGACATCTCCTCCACCCATGATTGTCACAACAGATCAGACCATGCCTTTTTATTTAGTAAATGATTTCAGTGGGGGAATAATTCATGTCTGGTCATATGAAAACCACAGTCAACCTCTCATGAAGTCAGACGGTCTTTAGAGATATTCAAATAGGGTCCAATCAATAGAATAACTTTGAGTTTGAGTTTTGAGTTGGAAATAAGTAAGATTTAAATTACCAGTGCTACCAGAAGCCTTAATACCAAAATAATTTCTAGTTCTGTCTCTTCTGTGGAGGTATTTGTTATTAAGTCTTTACATGTTTTTTTTATCAAAAGCAAATAAAATATCATAGGTCAGATTATTATCCCACTCCTGCTTTATCCCCACCCTGTTTTCCATTGGGTTTGGTGACCAGCGCAAGGAAACCACTCGATTCTGCAACGATTTGCTCTTCATCTGCTTTTAAATGGATATGACAGGATTCATAGATGAACAATAAAATATTCCATGAATGGATCTTGAAACACAAGGGATAACAATCTTTATTAAAAAAAAAAGAGTTTGGTAGCACTCTCAAGAAATGTGAATGCAGCTAAGTTGTAGTTGTTTTGTGTTATGGATGCCATAGTTCACAGGTACCAGAAAACTAACAGTTGGGATTCGGAGCATGATATGACAAAGTTGACAGTAGCCAACAGATTATTGGTTCACACACATAGCAGTCCAGTTAAATATAATGTACCAATCCCTGGCCTGTCAACCCTCCTAATGTTCATGATTAATTTTCGAACAACTTAAATCAACAACAGGGACTGAGTCAAATTCAACTTTTTTCAAAGGCCCAGAGCTCTTTTGTTGCTATCCTGCATTCTTTATTAAAAATAGAGAGTTGATGTACTGTTTAGATCACTGAGTTGCCTTGGGTAAGAAGTAGGATGCAGATGGCATTGCCTGTGGCTATGAAGGTGACCGTGGCCATAACGTTTATGCATCAATATCCTTCCAGGCTGGAACAGACAATATTTGCAAAAGCTTGCTGTCCCTTCTTGCACTTAGGCTCTATATTCCAAGACAGCAGAATACATTCCATTTTCTCTTGCCAGAGAGAAGCAGGCAGAGCAAGCACACAACTTTGCAAGGATTGCAGGCTTCTCCATGCTGCAGGGTGTCACTGACAGCATGCATTGTCATGTTGCGGGTGGTGCATGTCGACTCTGAGATGTACTGCAACTAAAAGAGATTCCACTGCCTCAACGTGTAGCTGGTATGTGGCCATATGCATAGCATTATGCAAGTTGGTGCCTGGTATCCTGGAATCAATCATGATGCTTTCATTCTGTGGTAGTCCATGGTGCCATCTGCATTTGAACAGCTATGGCAAGCCGTGACAGAGGCTGGCTACTGGATGGCAAGGGCTATTTGGTGACGACATGGCTGATGAGTCTTGTGTGTAACCCATGCACATGTAGGCGGTGTGCACACAAAAAAGCCATGCTACCAAACAAAATGTGATTGAACAGACTGTTGGGAGTCCTGAAGCAACCATTCTGCTGCCTGGGGGTGCCCTGCAGTACTCTGAAGAGCAGCTGCCAAGATTCATGGAGGTCTGCTGCATGTTGCACAACCTTAACATCATGAGGGCACTGCCCTTACACCAGCTATGCAGCAATATACTGCGGAGCAGGAGGAGGGGCAAGAAGAAGAGGAGGAAAAGGGGAGGTGGCAAAACTGATGCCCCTTTCTGGCCAGGCTACCTGTGAATGGTTCACCCCAAAGTAATACCAGTAAAGAGAACCCCAATTCCCCATTCACCAACAGTCCCATACTTTACCTTCCCTCTGTTAGTGGCCATTACAATCCTCATGGCCAAATGCAAAAATAAAAGCAATTACAAAATAAACATTCCATACTAAA
The DNA here is from genome assembly GCF_964194155.1 of Cetorhinus maximus. Lineage (NCBI taxonomy): Eukaryota > Metazoa > Chordata > Chondrichthyes > Lamniformes > Cetorhinidae > Cetorhinus > Cetorhinus maximus. Next base: position 16,959,449 of record NC_135885.1, on the reverse strand, counting down.
TTTATGAATCAAACCATGTCATATTGCAGATGAACATCAAATAATCAGGCTTGTGCATTCCCTTGGTGTTTGTCTTCTGTGTGCCTTTGCCTGTCCCAGTGCTCCTCTGAGGTGCTACCCAAATGGTTGCAGCAGGATTGGTGGAAGACTGCTGACTTTTGGTTGACCCTGCAGGCTGTCTTTGAACAGCACTGGGCTTGGGCGCCCTGGCTTTGGGCTGCACCATTATGACATGTGCAGTATTAGCCTGGGCTGGCTGGATGACCAGCAACAGCAACTGGCAGAGTGGCAGTGATGGGAGCAGGAATGCTGTCATCCTGATAGAGGACACCAAGTGTGTCCATGGAGCCACTGCCATTCCCCAGGATTGGTGCCCAAGCAATCCTAGTAATCGGTTGGAGCACAGGTTGCTGGACAGATGTGACATCCTGCAAGCCCATTTGAACATTGATATCTGCAGCCGTGATGGCAGCAGTCCGAACTTGTGTGGCAGCAAGCTGTCCTTGTATTGCAGAAGCCTGAGCTTTTCGTTACAGCAGCCAGACATTGGGTGGTTTCTGCTTGTGCTGCAATGGAAACTGAGACATTGACCATTGAACACTATATCATGCCTGGGTTGTGCTAATGGAATTGCCAACCACTCCCCTACTGGAAAAGACGGGTTCCAAGCCCTGTGCAAAGTCGGCGCCAGCCTTCTCCATGTTCCTTAACATTGCATGTGGCTTTCTGGCAGGCCTGCCAATGCACCAAGCATTTCAGTGGGCACATTTCTTCTGGATGCCACACCATCAAAGTGTTCATCTGAGTCCTCTGCAGCAGAACCCATGTTCAAAACCTTGCCCTCTTGGGAACAGACATCTCTGCTATCTTGGTGCTGTGGCCCGGTTGCAGGTCACTTGTACCCAGTGTCTCGCTTCTAAGTTATACTCTAAATTATGTGCAGTGCCAGGATCTGACCTGGTAGCTTCGAGTCTGAGAGCAAGTGATGGTGTTTCTTCTTCATCACTGTCTTCCTGTTCTTCCACCTCTTTCTCTTCCACCTGTGTGGCCAGGTGGCAGTTCTTGGGTATCAGAAAAGAGAAGGGCACAAGGGTAGGATTGTGATCTGGTGGAAAGTACACCACCTGCAACTTGTAAATCAGCAGAGAATGTGGGATGAGGGGGAAGTGGAATGGAGAGGAGGATTAGGTGTGAAAATGCTATCATCTTCTATTGTTTCAGCCCTGACTCTGAGCCACAGCCTCAGCAACAGCGGCTTCAATATTGGCTAGCACCATTCTCCTCCATGGGGTTAAGGACATGCAACTGCACTTGTCCCGGCTGGTTAGCACCTGCTGCCTTCAGTTGTGTGTCCCTTGTGCTGCAGCAGAGAGGGAAGTGCTTTAGTGAGTGTGGTGCATTTGGGTGAAGTGGCTGCCATGGTTGAATAGCTGACAGTGTGTGCAAGCTGAGAGATGTGCAAGCTGAGAGATGTGGGCATGAGGCTTGCAGCAGTGCTACTTGTGTAAGCATGGGGCAAAACTATGAATGTTGGGTCTGAGTCATGGTGGATCGATGATGGTGTTGGTAGGTGGGTGATGGGTGGATGTGGTGAATTGAGCAATGTGTGAGTCTAATGACGCAGTTGGTGGAATATAGGATTTGGAGACACATTCTCTGATCTTGACCACTCGCGTAAGATCATCGAATTTTTTAACCCCCTGCATCCAGGTTCTTATGGCTGAATCCCTGGCATTGACTACCGTACTACTTGGTCCTGCTGCCTTCGCATAATTGTCTGGAGGGCCTCCTGGGCCCTGTGGATAAATCACATCTCTCCTCCTATTCACTTCCTCCAAGATGCCCAGTGCATTATTTGAGAACCTTGGGCATGCTGTCTCCCCTCTTGCTCCATTGTTCACTCTTCTTCCTGTTGCGACGCCCTACCCAGCCGTCCAGCACCTGCTGCAGAATGCACCTCCCCTCTAGGAAGTGCAGGCCGGCATTACGTGGTTCAGGTTAACCTTAAGTGGTTCTAGCCTCACAGAAACTTGGACCCCTGCTGAGGTGTGCAGCCACTCAACAGTGCTGCCTGCACGCAGAGTCAGGCGAATCAGCAGTAAGCACAAGCTTGCTGTGCATCAGAAGGATTGAGCACAGGCTAATACCACATCATAATCTCTGCATCCATTTTCGGCTATTGAGTTTTTCCCCCTTTTATATCGTGTTAAAAAACATCTGGTTAAGTATTAAAAGCAAAAACAGAATTGCCTGGAAAAACTCAGCAGGTCTGGCAGCATCGGTGGAGAAGAAAAGAGTTGACGTTTCGAGTCCAACATGACCCTTCAACAGAACTGAAGTATAGTTAGGAGAGGGGTGAAATATAAGCTGGTTTAAGGTGGGGGGTGGGGAGAGAGAAGTTGAGGGTGGGGTGGTTGTGGGGACAAGCAAGCAGTGATAGGAGCAGATAATCAAAAGATGTCACAGACAAAAGGATCAAAGAGGTGTTGAAGGTGGTGATATTATCTAAGAAAAGTGCTAATTAAGAATGGATGGCAGGACACTCAAGGTACAGCTCTAGTGGGGGTGGGGTGGAAAGACTGACAGGGTATTGGTTGTAGATTAAAAAATAATGGAAATAGGTGGGAAAAGAAGAATCTATATAAATTATTGAAAAAAAAAACAAACAAAAGGGAGGGGGAAGAAACGGGGGTGGGGGTGGTGGGGAGGGGGAGTTTAAGATCTAAAGTTGTTGAATTCAATATTCAGCCCGGAAGGCTGTAAAGTGCCTAGTCAGAAGATGAGGTGCTGTTCCTCCAGTTTGCGTTGGGCTTCACTGGAACAATATAGCACGCCAAGGACAGACATGTGGGCAAGAGAGCAGGGTGGTGTGTTAAAATGGCAAGCGACAGGGAGGTTTGGGTCTTTCTTGTGGACAGACCGTGCAAAGCGGTTTTTATCTCTGTAAGTATCAAAAGCACTCACTTCCGTCTCCCTGCACTCACTGCAGGGAGATTGCAAGTGACACAGGGGGCGTCAAGAAAGTTTTCAGCAGAGGAAACAAGCTGAAAAACTGCACTCTCTTTGTCTTCCGTCTCTCAACCCCCATCAGCATAACTTCACATTACATACAGATACCTTGCATCGAATTCTAGAAATAAAAATAAATTAAAATTACCTTGACTACTCCCTATTGGATCAATACAATGATTTACTGTCATATTGTAATATTTAACCTTTGGTTTGTGTTATGACCAGGGGAGAAGGAGTGAGCTGGCTCCTCGCTATTCAACCTCTTCAGTTGGTCACAACAAAGGATTATGTTTCCTTTTCACGAGGATATGCCTTTTTCAAAGCAGAATGCATTTAACTAGTTATGCATTGAGCCAATCAAAGGAGGTTTTCTTGAGTTAAATAAAGAAGATTTATTAATTACTAAACCTGATGAAAAAAAAAATAAATACGTGACATCACACACGCACAGGGATCAGAAATGAGGGGAGTTAAAGTCCAATAAAAAAAGTTGAAAGAATATACAGTTAAATGTCCTTTGATTTTCCTTGAGATGTAGACTTTGAATGTTGTGGCCAATTTAGGTCAGCTGGTTCCTTGGATACAGTCAGATGTAGAAGATGCTACAATCATTGAGATTTCGTTTTGCTCTTAGTTTTCTGATAGTTGATTTCTTGAACTGGTGCCGCACACCTTTTCCCAAAAGTGAGAGACAGGGCGAGAGTGCAGTTTTTCAGCTTGTTTCCTCTGCTGAAAACTTTCTTGACCCTCCCTGTGTCACTTGCAATCTCCCTGCAGTGGCTGCAGGCTGATCTGTTATACTTCACCCATTGTGTATTTCTAAGGGGTTTTAGTGGGTCTATCTGTGGTGGCCATTGTTTTAATATCCAGTACTTTTCATTTTAATGTCTCTTTCTTAGACGGTGATGAGGTTTGATGGATCCGAAGGTTTGTTTGTTTTTCACCTTCACCTCGGAAGGTGGCCTTGCATTTTAAGTAGTTTGTTCCGTCTCATTTTAAATTGCAAAATTTCCAGTCAGTTGAAAGTTTCAAAACCATTTTTTCAAAATTAAAGAGGTATAGCCTCATGACATTTGCATAATTTGGTGAAAGCCATTAAATGCTTAATTACCACAGATCGATTGCAGAGAACCCAATGCAGTGAAACCTCATAAAGCCACACTGATTCATATCAAAAATACTAAGCATCAGAAATGTAAAAGCTTGTTTCTAGTGAGAAACAGATACAATCACACATTCATTTCTTGATCAGATTTGCATTTCTGTTGTATTTTTTGAAAAATAAATTTACAAACGTTTTAATAATAACCTTGCACTTTGTAAATTGAAGAAATGCTTCAGTAATACATATTGTTTCAATTAATTATCTGTACAACCCTAACTCCCCTTCAGCTGTGATCAACTTTTAACAAACAAAAACCTATTCTATTAAAGCTGAAAGGGCCTTTAAACAACAGGTTAAGGATTCTAGCATAAAAGCAAAAAACTGCAGATGCTGGAAATCCAAAACAAAAACAAAAATACCTGGAAAAACTCTGCAGGTCTGGCAGCATCTGCGGAGAGGAGCACAGTTAACGTTTCGAGTCCGAATGACCCTTCAACAGAACAGTTCTGTTGAAGGGTCATTTGGACTCGAAACGTTAACTGTGCTCCTCTGCGCAGATGCTGCCAGACCTGCAGAGTTTTTCCAGGTATTTTTGTTTTTGTTTTAGGTTAAGGATTCTGTTAAGCTGTGAACAGAAACGGATGTGGTAAGTGTTATTGATGTCCCTCATGGCTTCATTTCAAGGCCAAAGCATTCCAAATGGCATCATGTTAAATTCTTTCCATTGTGTTGCTCAAAGGGACTCCAAAACAAATTCAGTTCTTCAAAGAAATCATCTTATTTCAAAGAAATCCCCTCCTGTTTATATTACATAGTCTAGCTGATTCGCCCAGTGCTCAGCTCTTCAGGATTCTGTTCCCCTCTGAATCACAACTGTTCTCAAGACCACGCCTCCCAAATTGCAAGTAGATATCTCAAAAAAAATATTTTATGTCTTCCCAAATTCAACCTGCCAAAATGCGACAACAGGCATAACATTTTTCTTGGAAAAGGTTTCTAAATGTGGACGTGGTGTATATGGATTTTCAAAAGGCATTTGATACAGTGCCACACAACAGACTTGTGAGCAAAAATTCTAGGGGCAGGATCTTCCGGTCGGCGAGCGGGTGGAACTCCCGACGTCACCCCGCGACATTTCCATTTTCAGGTCGGCGGGGGCGCAGCAGAGTCAGCTGCATGCCCCACCAACCCGTCAACAGCCTGTTGAGGCCATTGAAAAAGTAATTAAGGTTGTTAATGGACCTGACCGTCCAACCTTGAGGTTGGCGGGCAGGTCGGGAGCCCTGGCGGGCTTCGGAAAAAGCATGAAACCTCATCCACGGGTGAGATGAGGTTTCATGAGGGTATTTAAATCTTTTAAGAAAGGCTTCAATAAAACTTATGGACACGTCCCAACTCATGTGATAGTGTCACATGAGGGGACGTGGCAGGGAAAATTTTTAAACATATTCAATAAAAGTTTTAAATCGGAGCTGATCTCCCTGAGGTAGCACTTTACTGAGCTCGCATTGTATTCAACTATAGGCATTTCCAGTACTTGAAGAACAAGTCACAGTGTACTATACCCGAACCACTTTATCATCCCTTACAAGATATGAAGAGGGACTGGTAGGGAGGGATTGGGAGGAAGTGTTTCTGCTGGTTGGGGGGTCTGGGACTTGGAGACATGGTCTAAAATGTAGAGCCAGACGTTTCGGGAATGAATTTAGGAAACGCTTCTACGCACAAAGGGTGGTAGAGGTTTGGAACTCTCTTCTGCAAACAGCAATTCGTACTAGATCCAGTATGAATTTTAATTGATATTAATAATTGATATTCATTTTTAATTGATATTAATAGATTTTTATGAATCAAAGATATTGAGGGATGTGGGGCAAAGGTTGGTATGTGGAGTTTGGTCGCAGATCAGCCTTGATCACATTGAATGTTGGAACAGGCTTGAAGGGCTAAATGGCCTACTCCTGTTCCTGTAGATTGTGATTTCATTCACCCACCTTTGCCCTATATACCCCCTGATAAGTTTGCATAACAAAAATCTGTCTGAAGCTGTTACTTTTTCTGAGTTTTTGCAAATCCTTAAAGTGCTATTGCCACCTTGCTGCTCAGTATGGGTACTGCCCCCTTCTTGGCAGCATTGAATCTGATCTCAAAGCTGCAACGTCAGGTAGAAGATGCAGCTAGGGAGAGCAGTAGGAACTGCACCAAGGTCACAAGATCACTCCTGTGAATTGAAGATAAGGGGAGGGTTTGGAGAAGGAGGTTGTCACTGTTCATTTGGATAACATGTGTGTCATTTTAAATGTGCCTGATAAAAGGGATGCCCATAGGCCCCATTTTAACTCTTGGCTGGTTTGAGGCAGTTGAGTAACTGTGTGAGTTAGAGAAGCAGTCTGTGCTCGCATGCAGCAACATTCAGGCATTGGCTGAAAAGTGGAAAGTAACATTTGCACCACACAAGTGCCAGACAATGAGCATCTTCAACAACAGAGAATCTAACCATCTGATGTTCAATGACATTATCATTGCTAAATCCCCCATTATCAACATCCTGGGGTTTTAATTAACCAAATCAACTCTAATTAACTAAAAACCTAACGGGATCCGCCACATAAATTCTATGGCTACAAGAACAGGCCAGAATTTGGAGATTCTACAGTGAGCAACTTTCCTCTCGCTGAAAATTAGATATTAATACACTTAGAAAAGTTGTAGAATCATTGAATAGGACGGCACAGGAGGAGAATAGTCAGCCTACCGAATCTGTGCCAATTCTTTGAAAGAGCAATCCATTTCATCCCACTTCCCCTCTGTTTTTCCATATACCTGCAACATTTTCTCCTTCAAGTATTTAACCAATTCCCTTTGAACATGTATCCACCGCCCTATCACGCAGTGCATTTCAAATCATAACCACTCGTCATGTAAAATGGTCTTTCCTCATGTTGCCCCTGGTTCTTTCACCAATCACCTTAAATCTGTTTTCTCTGGTTACCGACCCCTCAGACATTAGCAATAGTTTCTATTTATTTACTCTATCAAATCCCTTCATAATTTTAAACATCTGTATCAAATATTCTCTCAGCATTCTATGCTCGAGGGAGAACAACACTAGTTTCCCCAGTCTATCCATGTAACTATAATCTCGCATCCCTGGAACCATTTTAGTAAATCACTTCTGTACCCTCTCCCAAGTCTTCACATCCTTCCGGAAGTGTGATGTCCAGAATTGGACACGATGCTCAAACTGGAGATGAGCTAGTGCTTTATATAAGATTAGCATAACTTCCTGCTTTTTTTAACCCTTTGCGGGTAAAATTCAGATCTATTGTGACTATTATATGATGGTTTGAGCTCGAGTACAGCAAGGCCTGATCTCATCCAAGTTGCCATTCTTCATGTGCCGGACTAGAGTGCAAGGGTCTACTGACTAAGTAAGGAAATGCTAGGGGGTAGTTTTTACCCGACTTGCCTAGCAGAAACCATGGTGTGGAGAGCAGAGGATTGAGGACAGTATCTTACTAGCTGTGGGCTGGTGACTTTGGTGGTGGGTTGGGGGAACATTTTGAACATGGCACATTGGGTCAACCGCCCAACATGTTCGGTCACTGGGAAATCTTGCTGGAGGCTGGTGAGCAATGGAGGTGGCTGCCTGCCCGGTGATAGCGGATAGCCACTTAGTGGCAATTAACTGGCCGCTTGGAGTGGCTACTCGGAGCTTACCAGCAGTGGATGGGCCCCACCCCGAGGGCAAAGCTCAGCAGGCTCCTAGACGCAGCGTCACAAAGGCATGCTGGGAAGCCAGCAAAGCCTGCGTTCCTCATTTCCCCACCGTCCCCCCTGCCCCCCAGCCCAGAGCTGCATCTGTCATAAGTCTACAGCTGAGGCCACAGGGCATCCCGTGAGGACCTGGCAGCCGTGGCCACAAATACTTTTAAAGTTTTCCGACATCTTCACATATGCAGATCGGGTCATGATGATGTCATCAGGACCTGGCTGCAATTTCCATTAGGCAGAATGGAAGGACACAGTGACTCCCGTCACCATGGGGGACAAACTGGGTTGGAATAGGCCCATACTGGTATAATTTTTAACTTCATTTCCTTTGTGGGATTTGGGAGTTTTTCTCCTGACTCAGCAAGGGAAATTTAGGCACCCCCCCCCACCCCCCTCAACTAACATAGACTTTCCCTCACCCAACCCCTGCCATTCCTGTTCAGAAGATCCTCCCTGCAGTGGGCTTGGTAATGGGGCGGGGGGAGGGATGAAATAGTGGGGAGTCAGGTAAGAATGGCTCTCTGACGCATTCCCATCATTGGGAAGTTGCCCAGAGGTGGGCCGGGTTGCCAATTGTCTGCCAGCTGAATGGAGGCTGGCAGCCAACTTACATCATGATGGCTCCAATTAGTGGCGATTTGGAGGGCCCGTTGGCATTTTGCAGTGGCGGAGTGCTCCTCTCCCCTCCCCCCTCCCCCCACCATACTGCTTTGAGGAAAATAACTCCCCTAGTCTGGCTCTTGGCAAGTGCGGGCTCAGGATTTTCATTTGGTCCTGGCCTTAGGGTCCTGAAGCCCACGCAAAATTCCAGCCCTGAGTGTCAGCAGGTTTTTCTTAAGCATGGAGGACATCACGCCTAAAGCCAGCAGCGATCATTGCTAGATCAGGAAACCCGGCCGAATTTCACACCCGGCCCTGTCTTCCCTTGTCCAGGTGAAATGACCCACAGTGTCCTACACTGTTAACAACAACACCATGCAGGAGCTTAACATCTTTATCTAATAATCACGAGTGTTAGAGGTACTTGCACACAGCAATAGCCCTCACTTTCCAATGGTTGTTCTTACAGTTGTGGTATAAATTGAAAGATGGCCAGAGATCTTGCCTTCGTGAGCGAGAGTTGACATTAAATGATCTGCATGCCAGTGAAAGGGGGGTGGGGGTGGGGGTGGGGGTGGGGCGTTCACCATTCCTCCAGACAGAGCGCACATTCTGAGCAGCTGCTTCAGAGCATCAAGAGTCTTTGACCCAGATGGCTCAGCTATCACTCTTTTAAGGCACATAATAACAGAATTGCACCTGTTTTCCATCAGCTATGCACTTGTACTATGAAACAGATGACAGCTTTCATTACCATGCATGAGAAAGAGCTGATGTTTTCTCAAATAGTAACGCAGGTTTATACCCCAGGTGTGACATGGTGAGTAATGGGTCACTTGCAAAGATTTATTAATGTCACGGGGCTACTTTCATGCATATGATGTGGTGCTGGCCCTACCTAATGTGTTGTCCCTATTTATGCCACTGCAGACAATCATCCTTAACCCTTACTGCCAGCTGAGGTCAGGGAAGCCATATGCTGGGGGCATTTTGTTCTTATCCTTCTTGGTGCTCAATAGCTTTGTTATGTTTTTGTTTTATCAGTTGAGTTTAATTTTTAAGGCATGTAATCCAAGTGATTTATGTTTCATACAGAAAACTATGAGTCTGGCACCTGGCTTTTGCATTAGCATTAAAAAGACAATCCTCTCGCAGCAATTCAGTTCCATTGGTATCAGTAATCCCTGCACTCCACCCACTTTGTAACTATTCCAAATGTGGGAGAACTTTAAGGTTGTTGGCCAAAGAACCTGGGGCATCATTAGGAAAAGCGTTTATGTGCAGTGAGCTGTTATGATCTGGAATGCACTGCCCGAGAGGTTGGTGGAAGCAGTTCCAAGAATAACTTTCAAAAGGGGATTAGAGAAGTATTTGAAGTTGAAAAATTTGTGGGAATATGGGGAAAGAGTAGAAGGGAGGGAGTAAGTGGATAGTTCTTTCATACAGCCAGGACAATAGGTCGAGTGGTGTTCTTTTGTGATGCATCTTTCTATGATTCTAACAACCTGATCCCATCTTCACCTGACTTGTACATGAGCACAGTCTCCAAGCAGAGACAAGGTGATGTGTTAGCTGTGGTTCCGTTGGTAGCACCCTTTCCTCTGAGTTTGCAGGTTCAAATCCTGCTCCAGAGACTTGAGCTCAAAAACCTAGGCCGACACTTCAGTGCAGTACTGAGCGAGTGCTGCATTGTTGGAGGAGCCGTCTTTTTGATGAGGCATTAAATTGAAGTCCCCACTGCTTTCTAAGGCATATGCTAAAGATCCCATGGCACTATTTCCAAGAAGAACAGGGGAGTTCTCCCTGATGCCCTGACTAATATTTATCCTTCAGTCAATAGCACAAAAAACATGATCTGGTCATTATCACATTGCTGTTTGAATGAGTTTTCTGTGTGCAAATTGCTGCTGCATTTCCTTCATTGCAACAGCCACTACAAGTCAAAAGTACTTCATTAGCCCTTCAAAGCTTGTAAAGGACACAATACCAATGCAAGTGTTTCTTCCACAATTATAAACCTCTTCCCATTAACCCAGCTGCGTCCAGTTAATTCTTTCCAGAGCCTATAGGGATTCTAGCGCCTGGTTTGTCTGGCTCAGTAATGTGATGTTGTGCGTAAGGCTAATTAGCTGAGACTCTCTGGGGATCTTTTTTTGGTGGCAGCGGCGAGGATGGGCGGTGCAGATGGTGTGACTATTTCCAACAAGAGAAGGATGACCACATAAAAAAATGGCTAACTAAGAATCTAAGTCTTATTGGGCATTGTGAACAACATGGAATTTTAGTCCTGATTGTATTCATAATTAAGTTTCTGCATTTTGATATCTATGCCCAGGGAGCTGACAGCCACTTTAAATTTAATCTCCGTCAGGATTTTGCCCAAAACACAACCTGCTGCAGCAAGCTTTTTGTATTCAATTGAATAGTTAGGACATCCTTGCCGTGCAAAAACATTTCATTTGCAGAGTTTCCTTAGTGTTAGATGTTCTTCAGCTAAGAACTAATGGGACAATAGCTTCTTATACTTGCTGAATGGCCCATTCAGAGTGAAGAAGGTGACAATCTGGGCTGAATTTTATGTGGCCCAATAGAGTGGGCTGGGAGGCATGGGGAACCGAAAAATCAGGAGAGAGGGCAGGGAGAGTTCCGCCAGTGCTGGGGAAGGTAGAGGACAGATGACCCTCCCAGCCAGTGACTAATTGTCTCACTTAAGGGGGAGGCAGTGGTTTAGCGGTATTGTTACTAGACTAGTAATCCAGAGACCTAGGGTAATTCCCTGGAGATCTGGGTTCAAATCCCACCACAGCAGATGGTGAAATTTGAATTCAATAAAGAATCTGGAATTAAAAGTCTAATGACCATGAAATCATTGTTGGTTGTCATAAAAACCCATCTGGTTCACTAATGTCCTTTAGGGAAGGAAATCTGTCATCCTTACCTGGTCTGGCCTACGTGTGACTCCAAGCCCACAGCAATATGGTTGAATGCTCTCACTCCATTCTCATGGGCAATTGAAATGGATGAAATTGAAAAAAATGAGGTCCTCTTTCTGCTGCTGCTAGCAATATGTGGGGGAAACCAACTGGTGAACCCTCGCATTTCCCTCTGGGCCCCCTGCCTGCAGCAACAGCCCCTTGTCCTTACCAACAGCCACCTCCCCCTCCTCACTAGAGCCTGTCTGACTGGTCCTGATGATCCTGACCTCCCCACCTCCTTTACCTTATTCTGAGAGGGTATATATGCTGCTTTTCCTGACCACTGCTCCCAGTGGTACTGCTGAGACTAAGGGCTGCTTTCCCTTAAATTGGCCAGCAGCTGTTGGAGTTGGGACCTTGGGATCTTAAAGGGAGCAGCTCATTTGCCTCTAGATTACCATAGAATCCCTAAATGGTCGAGACAGGGGATGTCCCCTGCCTTCTGGGCTGTTGACAGGGCTACCGTTGCCCCGGCAAAATCAAGCATGTCGAATCGGTATTCAGCATTTATGAAATGGTTACTGCAGATTCTTTCTGCATGTTCTCTGCATGTGTAGGAAGGAAAATGAAATGCATGTGTTTACATATTGCTTTTCACCCAGGTTCTCCCAAAGCACTTTATAGTCAATGGAGTACTTTTGAAATGTGGTCATTGTTGAAATGCACAAAATTTGGCAGCCAATTTATACACAGCAATAAGATAAATAGCTAGATCATCTGTTTTTAGGTGTTGGCAAAGGGTTAAATGTTGGCCAGGACTCTGGGAGAACATCGCTGCTCTTCTTCAAGTAGTGCCTTGGAATATTCTGCGTCCACCTGAAAGAGCATTAAGGGGTCTTGGTTTAACATCTCATTTGAAAAATGGCACCTTCAGCAGTGCCGCACTCTCCCAGCACTGCATGGGAGTGTCAGCCTAGATTATGTGCTCAAGTCTCAGGAGTGAGACTTAAGTCCAGAATCCCCTGACTCAGTGTTACAACAGAACCAAGGCTGACACCGTAGCAACTTTATTTCCTTTGATTATCTTTGTTCCTGGGAAACTTGAAACAGTTCCCCAGTTCTTCTGGGACCATCAAAAGGGAAGCAGAAGATGTCATAAGCAATTAGACAATGAATCAATGTAAAGTCATTGCTAAGGAACTATATCTACAGTTCAGCTTTTTTGACAGGCTTCATGCAGGATTGAGACTTATTATTTTTCTCTAAAAAAGGAATGGATTTCCGCTACAGGTCTGTATTGGTGTGGGTTAGGCAAACTCCAGTTGAAGGGTGTTCCAATTTCTGAGGTTGGCTCACTCGCATAACATCAGGGGCAGATTTAACATTTCTTTTATTCAATCACGGGATGTGGGCGTCACTGGCTAGGCCAACATGTATTGCCCATCCCTAATTGCCCTTGAGAAGATGGTGGTGAGCTGCCTTCTTGAACCGCTGCAGTCCATGTCGTGTAGGTACACCTACAGTACTGTTGGGGAGGGAGCTCCAGGATTTTCACCCAGTGACAGTGAAGGAACGGCGATATATTTCCAAGTCAGGATGGTGAGTGGCTTGGAGGGGAACTTCCAGGTGGTGGTGTTCCCATGTGTCTGCTGCCCTTGTCCTTCTAGATGGTAGTGGTCGCAGGTTTGGAAGGTGATGTCTAAGGAGCCTTGGTGAGTTCCTGCAGTGCATCTGCTACCACTGTGTGCCAGTGGTGGAGGGAGTGAATGTTTGTGGATGGGGTGCCAATCAAGTGGGTTGCTTTGTCCTGGATGGTGTCCAGCTTCTTGAGTGTTGTTGGAATTGTACTAGTCCAGGCAAGTGGAGAATATTCTGTCACACTCCTGACTTGTGCCTTGCAGATGTTGGACAGACTTTGGGGAGTCAGGAGGTGAGGTACTCGCCGTAGAATTCCTAGCCCCTGTCCTGCGCTTGTACCCACAGTATTTATACGGCTAGTCCAGTTCACTTTCTGGTCAATGATAACCTCCAGGATGTTGGTACTTGGGGATTTAGCAATGGTAATGCCAGTGAATGTCAAGGGGCGATTGCTAGATTCTCTCTTGTTGGAAATGGTCATTGTCTGGAACTTATGTGGCGCGAATGTTACTTGCCATGTGTCAGCCCAAGCCTGGATATTGTCCAGATTTTGCTGCATTTGGGCATTGACTGCTTCCGTATCTGAGGAGTCACGAATGGTGTCGAACATTGTGTAATTATCAGCAAACATCCCCACTTCTGATCTTATGTTGGAAGGAAGGTCATTGATGAAACAGCTGAAGATGGTGGGCCTAGGATACTACCCTGAGGAACTCCTGCACTGATGTCCTGGAACTGAGATGATTGATAGCCATGTTCCTTTGTGTGAGGTATGACTCCAACCAGTGAAGAGTTTTATCCTGATTCCCATTGACTCCAGTTTTGTCAGGGCTTCGTGATGCCACACTCGGTCAAATTCTGCCTTGATGTCAAGGGCAATCACTCTCACCTCACCTCTGGAGTTCAGCTCTTTTGCCCATATTTGAACCAAGAGTGTCAGGAGGTGAGTGGCCCTTGGAGAACCCAAACTGAACGTTAGTGAGCAGGTTATCAGTAAGCAAGAATGGCTTGATAGCACTGTTGATGACTCCTTCCATTACTTTACTGATGATCGGGAGTAGGCTGATGGGGCGGTAATTGCCTGTGTTGGATTTTTCCTGCTGTTTGTGTGCAGGACATTACTGGGCAATTTTTCTCTGTTGGCTAGATGCCAATGTTATAGCTGTACTGGAACAGCTTGGCTAGGGGTGTGGCAAGTTCTGGAGCAGAAGTCTTCAGTACTATAGCCGGAATATTGTCAGGGCCCATAGCCTTTGCAGTATCCAGTGCCTTCAGCCATTTCTTGATATCAAATGGAGTGACCGAATTGGCTGTGATGCTGGGGTCACCCAGAGGAGGCCGAGATGGATCGCCCACTCGACACTTCTGGCTGAAGATTCTTGCAAATGCTTCAGCCTTATCTCTTGCACTAATGTGCTGGACTCCCCTATCATTGAAGATGGGGATATTTTTGGAGCCTCCTCCTCCAGTGAGCTGTTTAATTGTCCACCACCATTCATGACTGGATGTGGCAGGACTGCAGAGCTTAGATTTGATCTGTTGGCTGTGGAACCACTTGGCTCTGTCTATCACTAGCTGCTTGTGCTTTTTGGCATGCCAGTAGTCCTGTGTTGCAGCTTCACCATTGAGGTTGATACCTCAATTTTAGATGCGCCTGGTGCTGTTCCTGACATGCCCTCCTGCACCCTTCATTGAACCAGGGTTGATCCCTGGCTTGATGGTAATGGTAGAGTTGGGAATATGTCAGGCCATGATGTTACAGATTGTAGTTGAGTACAGTTCTGCTGTTGCTGTTGGCCCACAGTGCCTCATGATTGCCCAGTCTTGAGTTGCTAGATCTGTCCGAAATCTATCCCATTTAGCACAGTGGTAGTGGCACACAACTGAGTAAAGGGAACACACTATTGGCAGGAGCAGTACATTATGTAAAACTAACATTTAAACAGAAAAGAAGATTAAAGGTGACTGTGGTAGTATAAGGGTATATGTGGGACTGAGTACAGTACTGTTCATACAGCGATGTAAGAGAGTGACTGCCCCTGACATCAAGGCCGCATTTGACCAAGTGAGGCATCAAGGAGCCCCAGCAAACCTGGAGTCGATGGGAATCAGGGGGAAAACTCTCCAGTGGTTGGAGTCATACCTAGCAGAAAGAAAGATGGTTGTGGCTGTTGGAGGTCAGTCATCTCAGCTCCAGGATATCACTGCAGGAGTTCCTCTGGGTAGTGTCCTCGGCCCAACCATCTTCAGTTGCTTCATCAATGACCTTCCTTCCAATCATAAGGTCGGAATTGAGGACCTTGGGAACACCGCTATCTGGAAGTTCCCCTCCAAGCCACTCACCATCCTGACTTAGAAATATATCGCCGTTCCTTCACTGTCGCTGGGTCAAAATCCTGGAACTCCCTTCCTAACAGCACTGTGGGTGTACCTACCCCACATGGGCTGCAGTGATTCAAGAAGGAAACTCACCATCACCACCTCAAGGGAAACTAGGGATGGGGAATAACTGCTGGCCCAGCCAGTGAAGCCCACATCCTGTGAATGATTAAAGAAAAAAATAACATGACCTGTACCTAGGGGTCAGTCTAGTGTTGGACTGAGCCATGTGTACAAGCAAGCATGGAGACAGCTCCTAGTTTGAAGCCTTCACTGTGTAACTCTTTTAGAGTTAAAACAATTAACTAAATTAACAAAAGCAAGGGATAAATCAAGCACAGCCCCTAAGTCAGGTCAGCTGTAAAACCAAGGACAAAGTTTAAAGGAAACTTACAAACATCAAACCAAAATGTGATTAAAGGGGTCGATAAAATGCCCCAGTTCCCGCGGTGCCCACCGGGGCCTTCACTGTGTAACTCTTTTAGAGTCAACCAATTGCCTTCACTGTGTACATGTACATAGTTTTTATAGTTACTAAATACATACAGTTAACTTACTTAAGACTAATTAAGGTTTCGTTAAGACCGAAGAGTGGTATCCAGCACCCTACAACAACTGCTATCTTAGGGAAGAATAAAACCTGGGAAGGTTCAGAATTTCTTGCGGAGAGAACGGGCCAACAAAGAATTGAAATATTGCAGGTTTGATGTATTTATTGGCAGAATTTTGTTTGGCGGTGGTGGCTCTGATGGTGGGCCAGAAAGCCGAATGGAGGGCCACCAGCTCTTCAATCTCAGCAGCGCCACTGAGAGCGGTGGTCACTGCTGGAACTGTGTCCAGCCTGGAGAAGCAGCATGGATGCTGCCCTAGGACCTGGGGAAGTGGGGTAGGGGTTGCTGGGGCCAGTCAGGCAGGCCCCAGCGAGTGGGGCGGGTGGGGGGATGTGGGGGTTTGTGATGGGGGATGGGCATGAGGGAGAGGCATTTCTGCAGGTGTGGCCTTTGCCACTGAGGCCCCATTGTGGGCCACAGAGTGCCTGATCAGGAGGGCCCCTTCCACTGCAAGCCCAGAGGGAGGTTGCCATATTTCACTGGGTGGTCTCCTCATGTGGCAGAGGGCCCATAAGTGGCCCTAAATTGGTGACTTAAGGGCTTCAATTGGCCTCTGGGTGGGAGGGTCGTTCTCTGGGACTGATAACATTTTGGGGCATTGAGAAGGTGAAGGACACTCCTACACCCCCTTCTTCCTCGTCTTCCCTTCCAATCCTCTGGTGCCATCATCTTATAACTCATTCCCGAGGACCCCCACTAAATTCCGTCCCATCTGTGTCCTTTAAACCAGCCAATTCCACAGTCTGTTCCCTAACAACCCTTGAATATCCATTTAACGGTGTTTTTTTAGAGACAATAGTGCATGGGAATTGCTAGTATTTGATAAATAGTTACCCTCCTGGAAATAATGCCTGGAATGCCTGGAACATCACAAGATGCTTCACAGGAGCATTATCAAAAAGAAAAACTTAGACACTGGGCCACATAAGGAGATATTAGGATAAATATCCAAAAGCTTGGTCAAAGTGGTATGTTTTAAGGAGAAGAGAGAGTGGAGGTTGAGGGAGGTAATTCCAGAGTTTAAGGCATAAGAACTTGAAGGCATGCAACCTGGAGAGACAGTGGTGTCGTGGTACTGTCACTGGACGAGTAATCCAGGGAACAGCGGTAGCTAATGGAATTTAAATTCATTTCATTAAAAACAAAATCTGGAATTGAGAGCTGGTTTCATTCATGTGATGCCCATCCCTAATTGCCCTTGTTTAGAGGGCATTTACGAGTCAACCACATTGCTATTAGCCTGGAGTCACATGTAGGCCTGACCAGGTAAAGACAGCAGATTTCCTCCCCTAAAGGGCATAAGTGAATGACAGGGCTTTTTACAACCATCAGCAGTAGTTCCGTGGTCATCATCAGACTTTTAATTCCAGATTTTTATTGCATTCAAATTTCACCGTCTGCTGCGGTAGGATTTGAACCGTGGTGCCCAGGGCTTTACCCTAGGGCCTGTGGAATACTTGCCCAGTGACAATACCGCTACACCACCACCTGATGTAAAAGCCCATCTGGTTCACTAATGCCCTTTAGGGAAGGAAATCTGCCGTCCTTACCTGGGCTGGCCTACATGTGACTCCAGACCCACAGCAATGACTCTTATCTGCTTTCAAAGGGAAATTCAGAATGGGCAACAAATGCTGGCCTTGCCAGCGATGCCCACATCTCATGAGTGAATAATTAAAAAACAATGGTGGGGAAATGAAAATCGGGGACGTGTAAGAGGTACGAATTGGAGGAATGTAGGAATCTTGAAGGCTTGTAAGTGCACGGAAAGTCAGGTTCAGAGAAGCAGACATAAATGATGACATCTAGAGCAACTGGTTCCACAGGAGAGTTAAATTCCTTTTCAATAATACAGTCCCAGTAAAAATCTTTGCAATAGTTTTCCTGTTTTGAATTGAAAGGGAGTAAGTCATTAAAGTGGCTGGAATATCATCTGAAAGTAAATAGCAGATTGTGTTCTGGCACAATGCATTTATGTCACTTTCTGACTGGAAGGCATTGGTAAGTCACCCAATACAGTTTAGAGCACAGTCTTTTAAACATCGCAATATACTGGGCATTACTCATTTTTAATTGTACAATTAATATTACCTACATGGGATTCTCAGACTTATTGACATTGAATAAAGAATTTTTGGTTATGAATGTCACCAGCAAGTCTGGCATTTTTGGCCCATCACTAGTTATGCTTGAGAAGGTTGTGGTGGGTCTTCTTGAACCACTGCAGTACTGAAGATATTTTCACAGTGCGGTTAGATAGAGTGTTTCAGGATTTTGACTCAGATCATGAAGGAACAGTGACATGTGTCTAAGTTGGGATGGTGTGTGACTTGGAAGGGAACTTGGAGGCTATGATGTTCCCATGCACCTACTGCCTCTTGCCTTTTTAGGTGGTGGAAGTCGTAGACTTACCATGACTCCTTAAACAGCACCTTCCAAATCCTTGACTGCTACTATCTAGAAGGACAAGGGCAGAAGGACATGGGAACACCACCACCTGGAAGTTACCCTCCAAGCCACTCTCACCATTCTGACTTGGAAATATATCACTGTTCCTTCACTGTCGCTGGGTCTACGGAGCAGTTTGAGAGCTGCTGGACTCTGTTTAATTAACAGCCAACCTGGTGAGCTTGCAATTCTGACTGGCTTATACTGCAATATCCTTAACAAAACTGGAGTCAATCGGAATCAAGGAGAAAACTCTCCACTGGTTGGAGTCATACTTAGCACAAAGGAAGATGGTTGTGGTGTTTGGAGGTCAATCATTTCATCTCCAGGACATCACTGCAGGAGTTCCTCATGGTAGTGTCCTAGGCCCAACCATCTTCAGCTGCTTCATCAATGACCTTCCTTCCATCATAAGGTCAGAAGTGGGGATGTTCGCTGATGATTGCACAATGTTCAGGACCATTTGCAACTCCTCAGATACTGAAGCATTCCATGTCCAAATGCAGCAAGGTCTGGAAAATATGCAGGCTTGGTCTGACAAGTGGCAAGTAACATTCATGCCACACAAGTGCCAAGCAATGACCATCTCCAAAAAGAGGGAACCTAGCCATCGCCCCTTGACATTAAATGGCTTTACCATTGCTAAACCCGCACTATCAACTGGAGGTTACCATTGATAAGAAACTGAACTGGACTAGCCATATAAATACTATAACTACAAGAGCAGGTCAGAGGCTGAGAATCCTGTGATGAGTAACTCACCTCCTGACTCCCCAAAGCTTGTCCACCATCTACAAGGCACAAGTCAGGAGTGTGATGGACTCCACTTGCCTGGGCGAGTGCCGCTCCAACAACACTCAAGAAGCTTGACATCATCCAGGACAACACAGCCTGCTTGATTGGCACCACATCCACAAATATTCACTCCCTCCACCACCAAAACACAATGGCAGCAGTGTGTACCATCTACAAGATGCACTACGGGAACTTACCATAGCTCCTTAAACAGCACCTTCCAAATCCTTGACCACTATTATCTAGAAGGACAAGGGCAGCAGACACATGGGAACACCACCACCTGGAAGTTCCCCTCCAAGCCACTCACCATCCTGACTTGGAAGTATATCGGCGTTCCTTCACTGTTGCTGGGTCAAAATCCAGGAACTCCCTCCCTAACAGCACTGTGGATGTACCTATAGCGGTTCAAGAAGGTAGCTCACCACCATCTTCTCAAAGGCAATTAGGAATTGATAGGCACTGGAGGGTGCAGAGGAGATTTACCAGGATGCTGCCTCGGCTGGAGGGTCTGAGCTACGAGGAATGATTGGATAGGCTGGGGTAGTTTTCCTTGGAGTAGTGAAGGTTGAGAAGGGACCTGATAGAGGTGTATAAGATAATGAGGTGCATAGATAGAGTGGATAGGAAGGCACTTTTTCCATTAGTAGAGGTAAAAGGTAGAAGGCTAAGAGGGGAGTTGAGAAATTTTTTCACCCAGTGGGTGGTGGGAGTCAGAAACTCACTGCCTGAAAGGGTGTTTCAGTCAGAAACACTCAAAACATTTAGGAAGTATTTAGACAGTCACTTGCGTTGCCATAGCCTCCAGGGCTATGGGCCAAGCACTGGAAAATGGGATTAGTGCAGTCAGATCTTTGTTGACCAGCACGGACATGATGGGATGAATGGCCTCCTTCTGTGCTGTAAAAGTCTGAGACAATGAAAGCCGGGGTTGCAAGCAATGCCCACATCCCATGAATGAATAAACAGACTCGATAACCTAATTTATTTTAATTTTATTCTTTCACACAACAGACATCGAAAGGAGTTCTACCTCGATTTTTCAGCAGCATAGAAAAACTTATTTTAACTTATGAGGAACCAGGCCAAGGTACCGTTGCACCATTACTGCATCCAGTGGAATATAGAACATACAAAACCCGAAATCAGAATGAAGGTGAGAAAGGTAAAATGTGTATGTGTCAATATAATTTATTCTATTATCTAGAGGTAGGTACATTATTTGTTTTGATGAACCAGTGGCTTTCAGGTTTAAGAAGGTCGTGGAAAAACTAACATTTATTTGATATTTCTGTCATATTTCTGAAACTCTTTTGTTTTTGCATAGAAAGGGTCAAACATATTAATGACCTGAATTTTTAGACTATGCTCCCTAACTCTATCCTCCCTATGATTCCTCAACTAATGGAATTTTTTTATCTCTACCTGTTCCACTTAACATCTTAAATTTCGATTAAGAGGTTCAGGGGCAACCGATTGCGCCTCTGCAGCCCAAGAATAGTTAGTGTCAAACTCTGGATGTTTGAGCACAGGTTCTCAGCTTTGGGACAATGTTTTCCGGCAGCTGTTACTCGAAATCTTAGCTTCCTCATCAGATGAACATCCACCCTTAGTTTGACGGAAGGGCCTAGTCAAGATAGTTTGCAGTGTGCCAGCCACTTTGATGTTCTAGATTTCCAAGTTCAAGGCATGTGTATAGGCAGCTGCTTAGTCCAAGTCACCATCCAAGAGGCTTATAGGCAAAGATTTGTGCCCACTGTGAGGCTGATTCCACCTCCCTGAGATTACTGGAGGCAGGAACACTCCTTCCCTGCAGCCGCTTCTCCTTTTTACCGCAAATTCACCTCACAGTGTCGTCCTGGATGTTGCATATGGACCAGCAGAAGCCCTTCTGTCACATGCCTGGAAATTCTAAACCATGAAGGGGAATGGATTTGGACGCAGTTTACTATGCCATATTGGGGCTTTGTTGGTATAGCTGCTGAACCTGCGAAGGGGCAGTTATGCACCCAATGACTTGCAGTACTTATCATTCTCCAAAGTCTTCAGACTTTTAAAACCTAAGCTTTTTGCCATTGACCTGGAATCCTTGATTTATCTCCTTGTCTCTCCTACACTTTTTAAATCTTAATGGTGATGAGTCTAGCTACACCCGTGTTTATGCCCTGAGTCTATCTGGAGTTCGATGCTAAAATGGAAAAGAACTTCATTCTGATCACTGATATTTTACACTTTAATGAGCACAAGAATAAAATGTTCAAAAGGGAGCAAAAAAAACTAATGGCCATAAAAGAATGTCAGACTGTGTAATGGCATATTGCAATTTTCTTTTATTTGATATAAGCCTTTAGGACACAAATGAGGCTGTTATGCTCATGATGGATCTGTTGGAACACACTCACTGCCTTTACAACGTGCTCATTAATATAATTGTACAGTCTCTTTCTGTGACTTTTGACCACTGTAAGGGCAAAAGTGGGTGCAGGAACAGAGAGACCTGGGGATTCACATGTGCAAATCTTTGAAGATGGCAGGACAAGTTGTAAAGAAAGGATACAAGATCCTGGGCTTTATAAATAAAGGCGTATAGCTCAAAATCAAGGAAGTTATGATGAATGCTCATAAATTGCTGGTTAGCCTTCAGCTAGAGTGTTATGTCCAATTCTGGGCAGCACATTTCAGGAAAGATGTCAAGGCCTTCGAGACGGTGCAGAAGAGATTTACCAAAATGGTACTTGGGATGAGGGACTTCAGTCATGTAGGGAGACGGGGGAAGTTGGTATCGTTATTCTTGAAGTAGAGAAGATTAAGGGGAAATTTAATAGCAATGTTCAAAATTATGAGGTGTTTTGATAGAGTTGATGGGGATAAACGGTTTCCACTGGCAGGAGGGTCAGTAACCAGATATTTAAGTTAATTGACAAAGAATCTAGGGTGGAAATGAGGAAAAGTTTTATGACACAGTGAGTTCTTCTGATCTGGAATGCACTGCCTGCAGCAGTGGTGGAAGCAGATTTGATACCCTTCCGAATCTTAAAGACCTTTCAAGTCACCTCTCCACCCTCTCTAGAGAAAAGAATTTAAGCCTGTTAAATCTTTACCAGTAGATATAACTTCTCTTTGTGTTATGTAATTATCCTCTACTGGCTGCAGTTGCGTAAATCAAAAACATAAGTGCTGCTCCATCTCCAGCTCATTCTTAACACAGTGGTGTCACTATTAACTTTGTTTGTTTAAACTTGTACCTCGGTTAGGTACAAATACATTGTTAAGGTGAAGTGAATTGTTGTTAGTACATGCTGGGTGCAGGTGGGAATCAGGATTCAAGTTGGTGATTGGGTGGTTGTGGTCACACAGGGGCAGCACAAGCATTGCTTATAAAAGGCAAACTTCAGGAGCTATTTTAACCCTTCCCACCTGGTGGAAACTGGGCAGGTGTGTGGTTAAAATAATTTGTGGGACTCAGCCTGCTGAAGCTCCCCTTGCACCTAAGGGTGCAGTTTTACTTTGATTTGAAACAGCTCATGGGTATGCATCACTGCAAACGTAGCAGGGTACCTCGGCTGTTAGATCCCCAGTGGTTCAAGGAGGCGGCTCACCACCAACTCCTGAAGAGTTATTAGGGATGGGCAACAAATGCTGTCCTGGCCAGCAACGCTCACATCCCATGACCCAATAAAAAAAACCTGGCCGGACAGTATATTGGTGTGAGACCTCCCCAAAAGGCTAACTCGCAATACTGAAATGCAACTCTGGTCTGTTTAGAATCCTTATTTTAAGGATTCCCTGGACCCTCTGGGAACTTTTCACATCATGGCACAGAATCTTTCTAATGTTACAAGAGAACAATGTCTCTTCTTATAAATATCAAGGGATATGGGCATAGTGCAGGAAAATGGTGTTGAAGTAGAAGATCAACCATGATCTCATTGAATGGTGAAGCATGCTTGAAGGGCTGAATGGCCTACTCCTCCACTCATGTTCTTCGTAACATCAAAACTGAGGAGAAGGGGAACTTGGTGAAAGCAGACATGCACAGAGCTCTGTCACAGTACACCTCAGGGTCCGTTAAACTGAGGTTTGTGTGTAGTTTAACAGAGGTTTGACAGTTGCGTTTTGTAACCAGTTACTGGCATTAAACTGGCAGCTGTGGTATGCATGCATCTTAAACTGTGAAAAGAATGTGGCTCTCTGCTCCTTTACTGCAGTACAGAGGGATCTGGGTGTCCTTGTACGTGAATCTCAAAAAGTCAGCATGTAGGTACAGCAAATAATTGGGAAGGTCAACAGAATGTTGGCTGCTTTTTCAAGGGAAATGGAGTATAAAAGTAAGGAAGTCTTGTTACAACTGTACAGGGCATTGGTGAGACCACACAAGAGTACTGTGTGTAGTTTTGGTCCCCTTAGTTAAGGAAAGCCATACTTGCATTGGAAGCAGTTCAGAGGCTATTTTCTGGGGTGAGGTGTTTATCTTATGAGGAAAGGTTGAGCAAGTTGGATCAATACTCATTGGAGTTTAGAAGAATGAGAGGTGATCTTATTGAAACATATAAGATTCTGAGGGAGGTTTGACAGGGTAGATGCTGAGAGGATATTTTCCCTCATGGGAGAATCTAGAACTAGGGAACACGGTTTCAAAATAAGGGTCTCCCATTTAAGATGGAGATGAGGAGGAATTTCTTGTCTCACTCAGTCGTTAGTGTTCGGAAATCTCTTCCCCAGAGAGCAGTGAAGGCTGGGTCATTGAGTTTAACCATGGCTGAGTTAGACAGACTTTTGATGGACAAGGGAGCAGAGGATTAGGGGGCAGATGCTGGCAGGAAAGTGTAGGTAAACCCAAAGCAGATCAGCCATGATCTTGTTGAATGGCGGAGCAGGCTTGAGGGGCCAAATGGCCTCCTGCTATTCCTACTTCTTATGCTCTTATGTTCTTAAAAGGCAGTAGAGTCATCTAAGGTGTAGGTCAGGCGAATAGGTAAAATACATGCGAGCGAAAGAAACAAGGGTATGCTGAAAGGGTTAGATGAAGTAGAGAGGAGGTTTATGTGGAAGATAAATACTTGCATAGTTGGGCCTAATGGCCTATTGCTATGCTGTGAATTCTATATAATGTACTTGCTCCCAAGATATTGCTGTTGCCTAATATTCAAAGGCCGTCCCTCAATTAAAGGGATACTGTCTTCATGAAATTTTGCAAATAACGATTTGACGTGGAGAAGTAAAAGATTCAGAAGAGCTAAAGGTCATTGCTGTCGCAATAGTGTCTTAAGCAGGAGTGCATAGGTGGGTGAAAGCTATGATCCACATTTGAATATCTATTAAATGCTCACTCTGAGAGCTCTCATATGTAGGATGTGCACTTGACCGAGGTTTTGGAGGCCGGTAGGCGCCCATCAGGGCCAGGGAGAGAAATCATGGGCTCAGCTGCTTCTGTTTCCAGACCCACAGATCACATTACGTAACAATTTTAAATTATTGAATTTAAATAAGTTCGACAAGTCTGTTTGTTCTGAAATTTCAATTTCTTTGCACGCAAGGCCAATTTTATTAAAATTGAATATGCTATGTTAAACTATATATCTATATATAATATATACGGCAATGATTGAACAATCAGCTCATTAAAACACACCACACCATATTCATTTTCATGAACTGTCCAAAAGCCTTTCCGGAAATCATTTGAACAGCTAAATCTTTCACTTTATATCCTCGAACACAAAGCAGTGAATTTTTTTTGTTTATTCTTTCATGGGATGTAGGTGTCGCTGGCTAGGCCAGCATTTGTTGCCCATCCCTAATTGCCCTTGAGAAGGTGGTGGTGAGCTGCCTTCTTGAATTGCAGCAGTCCAGGTAGGTACACTCACAGTGCTGTTCGGGAGTTCCAGGATTTTGACCCAGTGACAGTGAAAGAATGGCAATATAGTTCCAAGTCAGGATGGTGAGTGACTGGGAGGTGAACTTGCAGGTGGTGGTGTTTCCATGCATCTGCTGACCTTGTTCTTCTAAATGGTAGACGTTGCGGATTTGGAAGGTGCCGTTAAAGGAGCTCTCATGGTTTACTGCAGTGCATCTTGTAGATGGTACACACTGCTGCCACTGCGTGCTGGTGGTGGAGGGAGTGAATGTTTATAATGGTGGATGGGGTGCCAGACTATCAGGCTGTTTTGTCCTGGATGGTGTCAAGCTTCTTGAGTGTTGTTGGAGCTACACTCATCCAGGCAAGCGAAGAGTATTCTGCCACACTTATGATTTGTGCTTTGTAGAGGGTGGACAGGCTTTGGGGAGTCACGGGGTAAGTCACTCACCACAGAATTCCCAGCTTCTGACCTGCTTTTGCAGCTAAAGTATTTATATAGCTGGTCCAGTTCAGTTTCTGGTCAATGGCAACTCCTGGGATGTTGATAGTGGGGGAATCCATCTGTCATTTGTAAGATTTAACCTTTGTAATTTGGAGTCAAGAACCATCCTCCCACACAAAGAGAGCCATGGACCATGGAATCTAAAAGGTGGATGGAATAGTACACAGGAGGCCATTTGACCCATCGAGGCTGGGCAGGCTCTTTCAAAGAGCAAACTAAAAGCAAAATACTGTGGATGCTGAAAATCTGCATTAAAAACAAAAAATGCTGGAAAAACTCAAGTCTGAAGAAGAGTCATATGGACTCAAAACGTTAACTCTGTTTCTCTCTCCACAGATGCTGCCAGACCTGCTGAGTTTTTCCAGCATTTTCTCTTTTTGAAATAGGAATCCAGTTATTCCCATTCTTTCCACAATATCCCTGTAAACCCTTTCTCCTTCCAAATACTAATCCAATTCCCTTTTGAAAGCTTTTTTTGAACCTGTTTTCATCACCTTATCCAGCATAGCATTCCAACCTCTCAGTGCAAAAGGGGAGCTTTTCCTTGTGAAGCCTCTGTTCTTTTGTCAATCACCTTAAATTTGTGTGTTCTGGTTCTTGACCCTTCAGCCATTGGACACAGCTTCTCTTTAGTTTCTCTCTCTAAACCCTTATGATTTTGAATATATTTATCAAATCTCCTCTTAGCCTTTTCTTCTCTAAAGAGCTTCTATAGCTGTAATCCCTCATCCCTGGAACCATTCTAGTACATCTCTACTATCGCTTCTCCAAAATCTTCACATCCTTCCTGAAGCGTAGTGCCCAGAATTGAATACACTGCTCCAGGTGGGGTGAACTGGTGTTTTATAGAGATTTGGAATAACGCCCTGACTTTTGCACTCTGTTCACTCTCACTAAACTGCCGACTACCTAGCTTCCTTTCTTGGTCCCTGCTCCCATGCTAGCTGAAGTGGTTTATTTAATTTGCTATTCTCAAGTACTGTCCCTTCCACATTCAAAGCCCCTCTCCTAAAGAAAACAACTCTCAGTCCCTTTGTCCTCGCAAACAACCACTCTATCACCAACATCCCTTTCCTCTGAACATGTTGTAGCCTCCAGTGTCCAACCTTCCTGCAAGTCTGTTTTTGAATCTTTGCAATCCGGATTCTATCACTGTCACAGCATTGAAACAGCACCCAGCCAAGTCGCTATGACATCCTCTGTCTCTGTGAATGTGGTGCATTATCTAGCCTTGATCTTCCTGCAGCTTTTGACCTGGTCCTACCTTTCCATCCTTTCTCTAATCCTTTTTGCTGTCATCCAGCTGAGATTCCCCTCATTTGGTCCAAGTCTTAACTGTTTGGTCCTAGCCAGAGATTCTCCAAAAATGGCTTCTCTACCCACCCCTGTTCATGCTAGCTGCCACATGTATGTTGATTGAGCTCACCCAGCTCTACCAAATCTCACTACACCTCCACTGCTTCTATATTGCCAGCCTCCTCAACAGAGATCCAGTCTTAAATGAGCTGTAATATCCTCCAGGCAGACGTGTTAAAACAGCTCCATTCTTTCTCGCTCCCTATTCACCGTCTCAAGCTGAACCAAATTGCAATGTGTCCTATTCAACCCTGAGCTGAGCTTTCCAACGCAAAGTGCCTAATTGATACCACATTGGATAAATTACACATTTATGAATGTTCTGACTGACTATACCACAGATTCGAAGGGAAATGCAGTGCACTTATATTCATTCAGCAATGGCCTGGGTTCCACTGCTTGGGTTCTATAAAACGGTCCCGTAGGACAAACCATCCCCATGTACAAAAGAACAGCAGCAATCACCCGAGGATCTAGTTATTGGCCTCCCTTTAAAAAAAAGAGTTGTTCTTATTTACTTTTTGGGAACTGTTCCAGTGAGGGCTTTCAAAGTTGTAGGTTTCGAATTAAAGTCCAGACGATCACAGTCAACGGTTACTAAGAAAGTTGGGTGTTCAGAATCACTTAAAATGCACTGTACAGTGTTGTCCAATTGATATAAAATAAAACCCCTATCGCCTCAAAATGTAATTGAAATTTCTTGGAATGCGCTGTACGAATGTAACAAGTTGCATTTTATCGGTCTAAATAGGTGACGAATTTGAGAGGGAAATAGGGAATCAAATATGATCCCTTTTATAAATTCCAGAATCTGCACGCTTGGATTCTTGGTGCGCACGAAACAGTTGAAGTCCAAAGGAACTAATCAAGTTTACAGACTTGCGCTAACATCTCGCCTCCCCGGTGTATCCAGCGCTTTAACACCTCCGCCCGCCGCGCGCATGTCCGTCCCCGCTCGCGCCAGCCCAACCAATCCTGTGCGGGCGTTGGCTTGATGGACAGAGCCGTGGACCAATGAAAAGCCGAAACCTCACGTCAATCAAGTACAGCTCCCCGCCCCCCTCTCCTCGCGCCCACTTCTCACTGGCAGAGGAATTAAGAGTTCGCTTTGGAACCATTGACGGACGATGCACAGCATCGACTTTTTATATGGAAAAGGAGCACTTGAGGCAGGGCTCCCCCTCCCTCCTCCCCCTCAAGCGCCCGGGCCCTGGTGTTTAGCATCTCGTCCACACCCTGATCTCCTGGGCCATGGTGCCCACAGAATCACATTCTGGGAAGGGTCAGTGCCTTCAGCATAGAAAGGAAAATAAATTATGAACAACAGGGCTATGTAATTTCCCCCACCTATTAAACCATCAGCACACTCAAATGTCAAGCTTATCACACCACCTATTGCCATTAATCTTCATATTATTACCTGATAACAGGAAGTTTGTGTTCATTATTGGCTTTTTGGGTCTTTTTCTCCTTTTTTTGATCTTTTAATTTCCATATTTTCGATTACATGTAGGTGAGCATGCAATCTCTATGTCAAGAGTATTTATATATTGGCCTGCTTACGGTTCTGCAATTGAAGTTGTTTTCAAATTATATGTTGATGGTGTATTTAAGCTCTCACAGTTTTAAACTGGGCAAACAACTAATAGGAGAAAAGGTTTTTGGTAAAATTGCAGATACGTCAAGTGGTGCTCATGGCTTTGGTGTGCTGTGACAGCTCAGTAAATGGGATGGAAGATAATCCATTTAAATCGATGATCATCTCTTGGCCTCACGGGCAGCTCCACGTATCTATCTCTTGGCCCCATTAGATGTTTTCCTCATCTTCAACAAAATCAACAACTCTTTGCTAGATTATGGTGGTGCAGGTGTTTCAGCTCAGTAATATTCTGCCCAAGTGTCCAGATCCTTGATTTGAGCATCCAAGGTTAATACCTACTCCAATTGCGGATGGCCTGAGATTGATTCTGGCCTCACTTAATGTTCACGATGTACTTTCCAATCGTCACCACTTGACAATGGTCAAGAATGGGATCATTGATTGATTTTTCTTCTCTCCCCTCCCTATACCAGGAGACCAAAGGTAGCATCTTCTCTTGGTGAAATCAGATACCTCAGCAATGGGAGCTGGGGGGGTGGGTTCTTCAAGTCTATATGGCTTTGTACCCCACAGTTGGAACAATTACCCACTCAGCCATGAGGAGATCGTGTAATTATTTTTAAAGATTAAGAGGGTGAAATTGGCCTTGTACAGTAATGAAAATTGGACAACTGCAAATCGACAGTCTGTTTCGGGAGACTGTAGAAAGAGCTACAGATTTGCCGTCACCCAAAATGCTTTAACATTCAAGACCCATTTCGCCCCCTTAATCTTTAAAGTGTAGCTGCATAAGGTTCAAAGGGGAATTAGATATGTAGTTGACGGAAAAAAATTGCAGGGCTGCAGTGAAAGGGCAGGGTAGCAGGAACAGCTGGATTACTCTTGTAGAGAGGCAGCACAGACTCGATGGGCTGAATGTCATCCTTCCATGCAACCATACCATGGATTCTATGATGCATGCTCTCCCCATTGTCTAGTGAATTTTGGGCATTCTGCACTGCAAGTGGGAAAAAACCCCTGGCTTTTTCTCTCATAGCTGATTGAAATAATAAACAACATTTTAAGGAACTGGTAATAATTTACACTGAAAATACTCCCCCCTATAGTTTCACTCCAATTAGAATGAAACACTCTAAATTATGATCATATGCTTTGTTTTCCTTTCAAATGAGTCATTCTGAATTTTTGACTCATTGTGAGATTATAAGCTTACTTATCAAAATTGTAAATATGGAACTGTGGAAATTAATCTGCGCTATGGGTGGCCCTTTGGATACAGTAAGCAAAGTAGGGGTTTTCTGGTGTAGGGTGTCTTAGGTCCGAGGTTATTTACTGGAAAATGGGTATATGCCATTGATTTCCCCAGTCAGCAAGGTCCTGATGTATGTTATACAACAGTGAAAGGAAGCAATAGACAAGGGCCAGGCACTTTCCCTGCCATTCCCTTACCCCCCCCGCCCCCCACACCCCAATTCGTTCTCCCCCTCCCTTCAATAAAAACAGGGAACATTAGCTACCAAAACATCCTAGGCTGGCCCCGTAGGTCGTGACAGCGGACCTGGAAGTGGACACGATGGGCCGAATGGCCTCCTTCTGTGCTGTAAACATCTAACATCTAACCCTTAGCAGCCTGGTGCACTTTTCATTGTAAATTGCGAGCATGATATAGGCCTACCAACCAATCCCAAACTGTGTCCCTCTCTCAGCAGCTGCCACAAGCTAAGGTCTGTGTGACTCTATCCTCTAATTTTTCCTTCCTCTTCCATAGGGAAGAACGAGAAAAGCTGGAAATGAGAAACAAGAATAGCAAATGCTTGCCAATATTTTTGGTGGAAACCAGTTGTGACCAGCTACATCCAAGGCATTAATCTGCCTTTTCACTTTGTGATGCTGTTTTTCCAGCATTGCCTGTATTTCAAACAGATTTGTGATTGAGATGGTAGTTGTCTGTTGAATTTTAATTGTGGCCTGGCACAGATGCACCTGATCATAGCAGGATCTGTAGCATTCTTTTTTGTGCCCGGTCTGTGATGTGTCATGACCAAGCATGACATTGGCATGGCAAGAATAAAAGCCTTCACAAAGCATAAATCACAGAGTGACTTTCAAAGACCTTTCAGAGGCCAAAAGGCACTGTTGTAAGCTGCACCTGCAACACTGGAGGGTAAATAGTTGCACTGCAGGCCTAAGAAATGATTCAGAGTTTCATTATTGTGAAATTATACTGCCACAGTAAAAGAACACAAAATTACCTTTCATCTAATTACTGCCTGATGGTAATGAGGATGCTTCACTGCAACTTTAGAAAAAAACACTTTGATGAGGTGATGAAGGATTTCCTGTCTGCCATTTGCTTTAGCACTTACATTCATGTAATTCCCAAAAGTAAATAAATTAAATGCTTGGTAAAATATTGCATGTTTTGATGTGAAAGATGCTAGTATTCAGGAATGAAAGGCATTTCCGCCTCTGTCACTCAAAAAAAATGTCAGCCCAAATACAATTCTTTCAGTAAAATTATTAACAGGAATGATTTTATCTCTTGATATCAAGGAGCCTTAGGTCAGTGAACCAAGGCCCATGGTTGAAGGCAGCTTAAAGCCACTTTTATGTTATCTCTAAAATGTATCTTGGCTGTACTGCACCAGCGAGGAAGAGGGACAACTTATGATGAGATATTTATATGATGAGAAATTAAGCCTCCTGGTGCAGGCTGTGACAGAGGACCTGGAAGTGGATGGAACTCCCACTCGCAGCAGGAATGGCTGGCCAGTCAATGTGTGATGCCAGCCAATAAAATATACTTAGGCACAGGGCTCGCCAATTATATGGAAGGGTGGGCAGGAAGTTGATGAACCCGCTATCAGTTGATGGGGTTGGAGGTCCAGGCACCATTTTCAAGTGGCACCCAGACATGAACTCAGTGCCTAGAGCAGCATTGGTCTGATAGCTGCTGATTGGCACCCCAGTAGCATCGTCTTACCCTTCCTCTCTGCCACTGACCCAGGGTTGGAGTTGGGGTCACAATCTGGTGAAAACATCACAGATGCACTAGAGCAGCTGATGAAGGCTGTGACAGCCGAGAGCCCTGACAGTCAGAGGACTGTTGGAGGCCAGGTCCATGCTGAGCCCCAGGCTGAAGACAGGCCCCTGGCAGCAGCCAGCAGAAACCTACTGAGGACACAGAGGCAAGTAGGGGAAAATCTGGCGGAGCTGCCAGAGGCTATGCGCAGCTTTGTGCAGAGAGTAGAGGAGTGCATCCAGTCCATGTGTTCTGCCATGTCTCAGGTGGGTGAGGTTGGCAACTGCCATGGAGAACTAGGCTCAGCAGTCCAGTCAGTGGCTACGAGATATGTGATCAAACCTGCTTACCCCCTTTCTGGCCTTGGGCTCTATACAGGGTTGGTCAGGCGAGGGGGCATGAGGTGCTTGGACCTCCCTGCAGGTGCCACTTCTCCTCTGGTCATCAGGGGGATGCCAATCCCAATGCCAGCCACTAAGGGGCTTTCTCTCAGGGTGTACTGAGGATGAGCAGCTGCTCCTCAACCCTTCTGCCAGTGACCCAGTAGCTACAGCCGAAGAGGATGCACTTGCATGCCGGGGCCCTCCAGGCCTCAGGCAACCAGAGGACGGCCATCAAGGTTATTCCAGGCAATGAGGCATTGCAGTCGGCAGCTTGCCTCCACCTCAGTTGAAAATATTGGAGTCGCACCACATCATAGTGACCATAAGCATAAAGGTGGCATGGGGGTTACAATGTTAGATTGCAGTATATGTTAGTGAATGATTTAAAAAGTCTTGTTCACTTTATTCATGTGTGGTGGGTAGTTTTGCTGGGGGGAACCTGTGTTACAATCCCCTGGTCTCGTGGTTTGTATTAATATTTTTGAGGTAGCTTTTGGTTTTGGGGAATTTTAAAGTGCAGATAAATTGGAACACTTGGTTGAGGAGCTGGTAAACAAACTTAAAGTAAATCAAATCAAACAGGCCTCAGGTCATTACAGTTCAAAGGATAGCCATGTTTATTTAATAAGATTAGAGTTGGAATGGTAAAACCCTAAACAATGGATGACCCATCTCTGAGCTCTTGGTAGAGGCAAGATGCCTATAGTCGTCCCATTAGAGAAATAAATGGTTCATGTGGATCACAGAATCAAAGGGTTGCTTTGAAGGTAAAAGATAATTAGTTTACTTTTCTGTTTGGAACATCTCAAGTATACCACGTTGATATGGAAATAGGTTGTGTGGGAAGTACTCTTTTGTTTTGGGTTTATCTCTGTTTCCTATCAGAAACAGGCAGTCAACTTTGCAGCTTGGAGAGAGCAGAGATAGAATCTGCAAAAGGCTGTAAAACAGCTGTGGGTACAGTAGCAGAGGGCTATTAGAAACCAAGGGAGTTTTCTGATGTGGAACCACTCTGCAAGAGTTCACTGAGGCCCAAGGTTGATCTGAGAAGTCTACAGTTGTGAGGTAGTGAAGAAGAATTGGAGAGTCGCTTAGCCGAAAGCTAGTGGAAGGGCCCCAAGAGATCGCTTGCCTTGCAGAATAACTGGAACACGAAGGCAAATCAAAATGAATTCCAGAGAGCTGTGGCATACCTTGCTTTGGTCCCAGAAGAAGCAAATGAACTCTCAAGATTTCAAAGTGTAGGGACTCTTGGGTGGAAATAAAAAGTAGAACAGGGTTTAAAACCAAAGCAGCTACAAAATATAGTGTTAATTTATTACTGCTTGTTTTGTCTAATTCTTGTACAGTAATTTTTTTTGTTTAAAATGTGAAATCTAGTGGCATAGTTCTTTCAGTTAATAACTGAGAGTTTGAATTTCTCTTTAAACATTAATGGTCTCTAAGCAGATTGTAACACCTGGTTAGCAAGGTAACTGTTTGCATGCTAAGTGGAAATCCTGTATTGGTGAAGTGTAAGTACTGACGATGCAGTGCTTGGGATGGCAAGGATGGAATGGTTTGTTTATGTTCATTAGTGATTTGATGTTAGGCGGATATGCAGAGGTCACATGGGTGTAAGACCTAGAGCCGATTGGTTTTCAAAGGCATTATTCTCGCTGGAACCTGTTCGGAGTGAGCGACTCACGGGCCTCCTTCATGTGTCCCTCCATGGCCCTACCATCTTATCCTGAGGCTAAAACAGGCAGGCCTTTCTGCTCTGATTCATCCTCGCCATGATCCTTGTCTGGTGAAGACTGTGGATCCTCTTGTGTCTGTGGCTGGTAAGTCCTGCCCCGTCTGTTGTGCGAGGACATGCAAGGTTTAGCAGACTACTATAATTCTCAACACCCTTTGAGGGCCATACTGGAGAGGTCTGCTGGAGCGGTCCAAGCAGTGGAACTTCATTGTCAGAAATCCGATGGCCTGTTCTGATGTAGCCCGTGTGGAAGCATTGTACTGCTCCTGGGGGTTGAGGTTTCTGACTGGTGCCATCAGCCAGGTTTTGAGTGGATAGCCCATTGCCCAGGATCCATCCCTGCAGGTGTGTAGGGGCCTCAAATAACTGTGGCATCTGAGAGCTCCAAAGAACATATGAATTATGAGAGCTCCCTAGGAACTGAGCACACACCAGGAGGATATGTTTCCGATGGTCACACATATATTGAGTGGAGCCCTTTCCTGTTTCTGATGTTTACAGACTAATTGCCACATCCGTGCAGTCAATTACCACCCCTTGTTGGCCTTCTGGCCATGGTTGTACTTGACCCAATGCCATTCTTCCTCTGCGCTGCTCTTCCTTTGTCTGAGGCTCCAGGAACATTGGGTGGACAAGACCCAATTTGGCATCAGAACGTAAACAGAGTACAGAAGCCAGGCATAGGTGCACCCTCTCTGTTGACCTGGCCCTCAACCAAAACCTTGTGCCTATGGACAAATGGCAGTGGGACTCAGGTGTTTCAACAGGCTAATGTATTTCTAGGCTCTCAGCCAAGCCTCATAATGGATGTCTGGGGTCTCAGCCAAGAATAAATAAAGTGAGAAAACACCTGAGCCCCAGAGAGGGCATTGCTTGATTGACAGCTGTGGCTCTCTGATCTATGCTGTCAATTTCACAATGTTTATTTGTACAAGATAAAGAGGTTTCAAGTGCTTGTAGTTTCAGCTATTGATACTTTAAAGGGTCTGGTTAATTGACACTTTTATTGGGCCTTAGTAAAAAGGAGTTTTTAAAAATAAAATGGAAATTTATCAACATTTTTTAAAGCTATTTTTACACATTTTATTGTCACCATAGATTTCATCACTTCTATACAGTGTGTAGTGGGTAAATGGTCGTGGAAGTGCCATATCTTGGCATAGGGGGCTATGAGGGAACATAGGGGTTGTTTGGGTGGCATAACATGGCATGGGAGCCTGGGGGGTCATTGGGGATGTTTTGGGGGCATAACTTGGCATGGGGGATTGGGGGACCATAGAGGGTGGTGCAGAGCATGAGGTGGCATAGATGGGGCATGGGGAGTGTATAAGGTGAAGAGGTTGACAGCATGTAAGGGGTGAGGGCTGGAGAGCCTTTCTGTTTTTATTTTAACTGGGACAAAGTCCCAAAGCACTGAGGTGGGCCTTTAAACGGCCCTCCTTTGCACCCGGCAGTCCCCGTGGCTGCCTCTGAATGTTTTCCCTGGTCACTGGCTTGACTGCAGCCCAGACCACCCCATCATCCTTGCCCCCAATGAAAACCCCGTCCGTATGGGCACTTTCTCCCGAGGTGGTCAGGCTGAGCCAGGAGTTTTCCTGACTCCCACTACCTGTCTCGAGGTTGAAAGTCTAATCCAATGTCCCAGACGCCCCCATCATCATCCCTGAGTATGCCCTGTCCCACTGTCAGGCCAGACCTGTCAGAGGCAAAGCGGTAGTACTGATGAAGTGCTCCAGAATTAGCCGCACCCTAGCCAAGCTGTTCCAGTACAGCTACAACGCTGGCATCCATCTAGTAATGTGGAAAATTGCCCAGGAATGACCTGTCCACAACCAGTAGGACAAATCCAACCCAGTCAATTTACGCCCCATCAATCTACTCTCGATCATCAGCAAAGTAATGGAAGGGGTCATCGACAGTGCTATCAAGTGGCACTTACTCAGCAATAACTTGCTCACTGACTTTCAGTTTGGGTTCCGCCAGGGCCACTCAGCTCCTGACCTCATTACAGCCTTGGTTCAAACATGGACAAAAGAGCTGAACTGCAGAGGTGAGGGGAGAGTGACTGCCCTTGATATTAAGGCAGCATTTGACTAAGTGTGGCATCAAGGAACCCTAGCAAAACTGGAGTCAATGGGAATTAGGGGAAAACTCTCCACTGGTTGGAGTCGTACCTAGCACAAAGGAAGCTGGTTATGGTTGTTGGAGATCTATTTTCTCAGTTCCTGGACATCACTGCAGGAGTTCCTCAGGTCCACCATCTTCAGCTGCTTTATCAATGAGAGAGCAACTAATGGTCCTCTGGGACTATGGCAACTTTCACTTTCTAGGCCCAGTCACTTTCAGCCGCTTCATCACTGACCTTTCCCCACATCATAAGGTCAGAAATGGGGATGTTCTTTGATGATTGCACACTGTTCAGTACCATTCACAACTCCTCAGATACTGAAGCAGTCCATGTCCATATGCAGCAAGACCTAGACAATATTCAGGCTTGGGCTGATAAATGGCAAGTAAAATTCATGCCACACAAGTGTCAGGCAATAACCACTTCCAACAAGAGAGAATCTACACATCTCCCCTTGATATCCAATGTATTATCATCACTGAAGTCCCCACTTATCAACATCCTGGAGGCTACCGTTGACCAGAAGCTGAACTGGACTAGCTGTATAAATGCTGTGGTTACAAGAGCAGGTCAGAGGTTGAGAATTCTGAGGTGAGTATCTCACCTCCTAACTCCCAAAGCCTGTCCACCATCTGCAAGGCACAAGTCAGGAGTGTGATGGAATACTCTCCACTTGCCCAGATGAGTGCAGCTCCAACAACAATTTTAAAAACTTGACACTATTCGGGACAAAGTAGCCCACTTGATTGACACCACATCCACCTCCTTAGACATTCACTCCCTGCCCCAGCAACTCACCAAGGCTCCTTCGACAGCAAAACCACAACCTCTCCCACTAGGAAGGGCAAGGGCAGCAGATGCACGGGAACACCCCCACCTGCAAATTCCCTTCCAAGGCACACACCATCCTGATTTGGAAATATATCGCTGCTCCTTCATGTCACTGGGTCAAAATCCCGGAGCTCCCTCCCCAACAACACTGTGGGTGTACCTACATCACATGGACTGCAGTGGTTCAAGAAGGCAGCTCACCGCCACCTTCTCAAGGGCAATTAGGGATGGGCAATAAATGCTGGCCTAGCCAACGATACCCACATCCCATGAAAGAATAAATTTTTAAAAATTATGGCCAACTCTTTTTTTTTAAAACCCCTCAGCTGTCCCTTGCTACTGCTATTCCATGGCTCTACATTATTTATCTTCTCATTTTCTTCTTCACGGCCTGTTGTGATGGTGCTTGCTCATGGTGGGGTACAATCCAGGAATGCAGAAGTGACGAATCTTCATGTGGGAGCCTTCATAGCATTAATTTTGCATTTATATATGCATATTAAATAATCATTCTAGGATTGTGGGCATCACTAGGAAGACCAGCATTTATTGACCATCCCTAGTTGTCCTTGGAAAATGGTGCTGAGATTTCTTCTTGAATCTCTGCAGGTCATATGATGAAGGTACTTGCACAGTGCTGCTAGACAGTGAGTCCAGGATTTTGACCCCAGTGACGATGTGTCCAAGTCAAGATGGTGTGTCATTTGGTGAGGAACTTGCTGGCGATGATGTTCCCATGCATTAACTGCCCTTAAACTTCTAGGTGGTCAGGTGGTGGCTTTGGGGGAGGTGCTGTTGAAAAAGCCTTAAAATGTGCTGTGGTACACCTTTAAGTGGGTGTGGTTATGTTATCTGCATACATCACTAGAGGAGGAAATGATGCAATGTATCATGTGATTCAGCCTTAGTCTCAAGTTTGTTTTGGGTAAGATCCCAACTCAGACGTATATATAAATTCTCTAGCTGTGTAATATTGCTACCAGCTACTCAAATCCTTAATAAATAAACATACATATTTTTGTGTTAACCAGTCCCTTACGTGTGGTTAGTGCCTTGGTGTTTATCTACTAAGTAAGCTCATGGAGAGGAAAAACACAACATGATGCCAGCAGTGAAAAATTTTTCATTTTCAAACACACCATACACAATGTGGTGCCAGTGCTGATGGAAGAAGCTGGTAAACAGAAAAAA
The DNA here is from genome assembly GCF_964194155.1 of Cetorhinus maximus. Lineage (NCBI taxonomy): Eukaryota > Metazoa > Chordata > Chondrichthyes > Lamniformes > Cetorhinidae > Cetorhinus > Cetorhinus maximus. Next base: position 16,921,561 of record NC_135885.1, on the reverse strand, counting down.
ATCTGAAGTTTAAGACTGCTCAATCAGTGCAAATGCGGAAATGACGGGCAAAATTGAGAGTTGATGAAAGATGAAAAAGTCTTCAGTGTCATTATTCATTTTGCCCCAAGGTGCTTCACCGGTTGGTATCAGTAATAGAAGTAGCGAGGGTGACCCAATGCAGGTTTTAAGGACAAATTTGAATGTGGGGGGAAATGTATGTAGTAAGGTGAAGGGGCTTGGGGATGGAGTTTCAGAGCATGGGAGCTGACAGCTGCATCAAATAGTAGAGCAGGGAGGACAAAACAGATGGCGTGTGGCCATAACCTTGCCCACCACTGTTAGTTCGTTCCTCAAGGTGATAACTGGATTTGCAGCAGTTCCATAAGGCCCTACATATATGGTTGATAACATCATGGTGGGTGTCATGAACCTAGTTCTGGTGCATGTTTACATCTAGAGCGACTCCAAGCATTAAATAATATGACCAGGATGTTTCCAAAGCATCAAGGTACAGTTAGATACTCTGGGTGGAATGAATGTTGGTATTGAGAGTGACGTTTTATGTATTTTTCCAGTTTTACAGAACTCTTAGAAGGAATAAAGTATCTGAGAAGTTGGTAAGATTTATTCAGCCGCTCCTTATTACATAACCATTTAATTATAGTCTGATCTGGAAAATTAGACAAAGATTAGCTTGATTAAAATTAAATTGGGGAAAATTTATAAAAACAGTAGTTGAAAAATACAAAGCTGATGCTTTTCCCCCTTCTGTGTGTTAAGAAGACACTTCCCTTTACTGTTTTGTTATAGTAGGTGAAAGTGCTACTGAATGGAAACTGTCCAAATATCCCAAGGTTTGAGGAACTTGCTGAAAGCGTCATTAGTATGCTGGATGTATGACTCTTGCTACTGAATCAGAAAGTTGTGGGTTAAAGGTCAATTGCAGAAATTGAGTACATAATCTACAAGGTGACATTTCACTTTAATACACTTCTGTACTGCTGCACTGTCGGAGGTGCCATCTTTCAGATGAGAGGTTAAATAAAGGTCCTGCCTGCCAGCTTATACAGCCTGTAAAACATCCCATGGCACTATTGGAAGAGCAGGGAGGGTTCTTTTTAATTCATTCTTGCAATATGAATACCACTAGGCAAGGCCATCATTTATTGCCCAAATGTAGTTGCCCTTGAGAAGGAGCTGCTGCACTCTGTGTGGTGAAGGCACCTCCACATTACTGTTAGGCTGGGAGTTCTGGGATTTTTGACCCAGTGACGATGAAGGAATGAGCAATCATGTCCAAGGCAGGATGGTGTGTGATTTGGAAATTGCAGATCTCCACAGAAAACAACAGAGAGCACATTTATGCCAATCGCGCACCACATTCACACCTTCAAAGAGTACTTGTTAGAAATAGGTTTTATTTTAATAGTGAATCGTAGGCTGTTCTGTTTGCGAAAGCATGCAGAAATGGAGAACATAGCAACAACAAACCTGTCATGTATGATCTCTCAAAAAAAATGATTTGGAAATTGGGCCACCCACAAATACAAAGTGTTTAGTTCCTTTGTGATCAGAAATGAAAGTGCAAAAGTTGCAAATTCAAATGGTAACCTTGACTACAGCCTTTAAACCCAGCTCGTATTCACCGTGTGCGTTGAAATATTCTTTTACTTTAAAGATCGTTAACAAGTAGAATTCACTGCAAACACATATATTCTCAGATGAATAATATTCCTAGGGTTGGTGAATCACCAAGAGAGGCCACAATGATTAAACACAATATGCAAAAAAAGAACTCCTCAAAAACAAAGGGACTTGAGGGACATGCTACCCTGCCTGATACTAGCAGTACCTTCCCTGGGGCTGGTGATACCCTCCCATAGGCTTCTAGTTTGCCTCAAAGGGTGCCATTATGCCACTGGAGGCTACTACTTTCCTTGCTGAAGCTGTTAGGATGACTTATTTTCTTTATTCTTTCAAGGGGCGTGGGCGTCACTGGCTGGGCGAGCAATTATTTTTCATCCCTAATTGCCCAATGAGAAGGTGGTGGTGAGCCGCCTGCTTGAACCGCTGCAGTCCGTGTCCCACAGTGTTGTTAGGAAGGGAATTCCAGGATTTTGATCCAGCGACAGTGGTCCTACTGCATTTGCTACTGCTGCAGTATGTTTTTTAGCATGGATCTTTGACTGTAGTATCCTTGCATATTTTATACACCACTGTTCTTGGATCCTTTATTGATTCATTTGTCATCATCTGTGGGCATCTGCAAAGTTTTTATGATCTGAATCTATAAATTATCATGAAATCATTGACCTTTGCGTCCCTGGGTGCTAAATTAGAAGTCTCTGGACTTACGAACATACAAACAAGGAGCAGGAGTAGGCCATTCAGCCCCTCGAGCCTCTTCCGCCATTTGATAAGATCATGGCTGATCTGATAGCAACCTGAACTCGCCTACCCCAATAACCTATCATCCCCTTGCTTACCAAGAATATATCCACCTCTGCCTTAAAAATATTCAAAGACTCTGCTTCGACCACCTTTTCAGGAAGAGATTTCCAAAGACTCACGACACTCCAAGTGAAAAAAATTTGCCTCATCTCTGTTTTAAATGGGTGACCCCTTATTTTTAAACAGTGACCCCTAGTTCTAGATTCTCCCACAAGAGGAAACATCCTATCCACATCTACCCTGTCAAGACTCCTCTGGATCTTATATGTTTCAATCAAGTCGCCTCTTAGACTTCTAAGTGCCAGCGGATACAAGTCTACTCTGTCCAACCTATCCTCAAAAGGCAACCCTCCCATTCCAGGTATTAGTCTGGTAAACCTTTTCTGAACTGCTTCCAATGCATTTATATCCTTAAATAAGGTGACCAATACTGTACACACTACTCCAAATGTGGTCTCACTAGTGCCTTGTACAACTGAAGCATAACCTGCTCTGAAGAAGGGTTATACAGACTTGAAACGCTAACTCTATTTCTCTCTCCACAGATGCTGCTAGACCTGCTGCGTTTTTCCTGCAATTTCTGTTTTTGTTTCAGATTTCCAGCATCCGCAGTATTTTCCTTTTAAATTATGCATGAAGCATAACTCCCCTAACTTTGAATTCAATTCCCCTTGTAATAAATGATAACATTCTATTAGCTTTCCTAATTACTTGCTGTACCTGCATACTAGCCTTTTGTGATTTATGGTACAGGATGTTCCAATGCTTGTTACATTGGTTCCTGCCTAGTAACAAGGGTGGGATGCTCTGGGAGTATTTTGAAAGGTCCCCAGATCAATTCATGGGTCAGTGAACATCTTTCTTGAAGCAGTCAGTTTGAGGCAGTCTGCCAGCCAACAAGTGTCACAAAGACCAAAGGGACAGAAACAGGTCCCAGTTAAGCTAAAGAAAGAGCTACGGGGAGCAGACTTTAAGTAAAGAGGGCTGTTGGGGCAAAGGTACCCCTTTAGAGTAGTGACATTCTGCTTAGCATGGCCATAAATCTGAAAGTGTGCTTGTAAAATAGAGTTTGAGTGTACTTGGGTATCCAGGGAGAAAGAATCTCAGAAGGCAAGATTGAAACCCTGTGAGCTGGGCCATTGTTAAAGCCATCTGAGGGGGAGTGACTTTTGGAGAGAATTCCAAGGCAGGGTCTTCAAAGGTAGAGATTGGAAATCCTTGTGAGAAAGACAAAGTTTCAGTGAGATTGGTTGACTCACACAGTGGGACTAACGTTGAGAAATCTATGAAATCCGTTTTGGTTGCATCAGTCATTTGCTCTGTGGTGCGGTGTGTCTGACCACAGTTTGTCCGTTAATTCACATGGACCCCGTACTTATCCTGAATGTTAGAGTATAAAATACATATTGTAAAATGTTTTATCTTTCTGAACTTGTACAGTAAAGTTTGTTACTGTTTGTTCAAAACCCAATGAATCTTGTGGCTCTATTCCAAAACCAAGTGTCTTGAATCTCAACCTTTATCTACTTTAAACAAAATGGTAGTGACCCTAGCCAGATCTCCCCCCGTTTCCCAGGGTCTGGCCAAGGATCGTAACAAAATCATCAACTTGTTAGACTTGTAAACTTCCTTCAAACTCATACCTCAGTGCACACAGCCTTTCTAAAGTGCAATGGTTGACTATTAACTCTCTATCTCCATGTTCGTTTAGTAGTGTAATGAAAATCTGGTTTCTTTCAATTTTCAGAAGTCCCCATTTCTTCATATCTCTTCCATTGGTCTGATAAAAAGCTGGCAGTAGATCAATAAATTTCTGTGAGCATCCTTTAGAAGCAAATTAATTTAATATTATGATAGACCATCTTTGTTAGTTTTCTTTTAATTCTTGCTCCTCACAGAAAGCAGTTTGATATCCAGCATGATAATTTGCAGCTCAGGTTATATTGCAATTTAATGTGCTTGGCACAAGATCGTCTTTGTTTTTTTCCATTTGTTTCTTTCTAAATGACAAATGTTTAACTCCCACAAAGAGGCAGTGTTTTGCAACACCTTCCAAGCCCGTGACCTCTACCACCAAGAAGGACAAGGGCAGCAGATGCATGGGAACGCCACCACCTGTAAGTTTTTCTCCAAGCCATACAGCATCCTGACTTGGAATTATATTGCCATTCCTTCACTGTTGCTGGATCAAAATCCTGGAATTTCCTTCCTAACATATATACCTACACCACATGGACTTCAGGGTTCAAGAATGTGGCTCACCATCATCTTCTCAAGGGAAATTAGGGATCGGCAATAAATGCTGGCCTAGCCAGTGTTGCCCACATCCCATGAACGAATAAACTTAAAAAAAAAAGGAATTTTGCTACAAATTGTGTTAGCAGTTGTAAAATTGCACTTACAGCACAGTAACAGGTCAACTGGTCTATGTCGGTGTTTATGCTCCACACAAGCCTGCTTCATCTAATCCTATTCCTGTCTCCTTCATATACTCACCTAGCTTCCCTTAAATCTATCTATGCTATTTGTCTGAACTACTCCATGTGGTAGCAAGTTCCACATTTTAACTGATCTCTGGGTAAAGAAGTTGGTCCTATTATTGAACTTATTAGTCACAAACTTATATTTATGACCTCTAGTTTTGGACTGTCCCACACCTCTACAGCTGCCCTATCAAACCACTTCACAATCTTAAAGACCTTTATCAGGTCACCCCTCAGAATTCTCTTTTCCAGAGAAAAGAGCCCCGGACTGTTCTCTAACCTGAGAGCTTCAGCCAATTCAGTCTACCCTCACAGCTATAACCTCTCGGTTCCAGTATCATGTTGATAAATCTTTGAAGAGAAAGACATGGGTAAACAATATACAGTATTGCGCTTGGTTGCTGAAATAGGTTTCACCTGAGGTGATGGCTAAAGGTTACATTGGAGGGGCTGAGTTAGTTTTATTTGTGCTCGTGTCTGTGTAAAGAGCAAACTTGAGCTGTCAGATAACAAAATATTTAGGAATAGAAAAAGACTATTTAGGCTTAACATGTTCATCTTTCTTTTATTATAATAATAGCAACAATTTATAGATATATATATTGCACCTTTAATGTAATAAATGTCAAAGGGACTTCACAGAGCATTATTATAAACAAAATATGACCCCGAGTCACATAAGGAAGTACTGGGTCAGATGAACAAAAACCTGCTCAAAGAGGTGGGCTTTAGAGAATGTCTTGAAGGAGGAAAGTGAGGTAGAGAGGCAGAAGCTATAAGGAGGGTAACCCAGAGCTAGGGCCTAGGCAACTGAAGGCACAGCCACCGATGATGGAGCAATTACAATTGGGGATGTTCAAGAGGCCAGATGTTCAAGAGGAGCGCAGATATCTCGGAGGGCTGGAGGAGATCACAGTGAGCGAGAAGCGTGTGGTTATGGAGTGATATGAAAACAAGGATCTGAATTTTAAAATCAAACAGTGCTTGACCTGGACCCAATGTCAGTCAGTGGGCAGAATGGTGGTAAGTGAATGGGGCTGGTGCGAGTTGAGACATGGGCAGCAGAGTTTTGGATAACTCATGTTCCCCCATCTGCTTGTGTTCCATCTCTCATCTCTCTCAATCTTTTCTCTCCCCATGCAGTTGACTCTTGAACTCATTTATGGCCTCAAACTTCAAATTCTTTCCCTGATGACTTATTCCTCAACTTTATTATTCTCTCTATCTAAAAATCCACTTGACATCCCATCTTCTGCTGGATTTCTCAATATTTTCCTTGGGCCTCATTTGCATTAGAAACATTTGCCCTATCGAGCAATTTGTCTTAGTCATAACCTCGTTTTTTTTTTTAAATTTGAAGTTTTGATATGTCAGAATTATTTTTCAGAGTGCAGTGACTGTTCTTTATGGGTCTAAGTTCCACAGTCAGAAGTGAAGTGAATGGCCAATTATTCTATTTTGGGTAGCATTGATTGTTGGCCAGGCCTTTAGGGGAGCTCCCTGCATGTAGAATGGTCTTCAAAATGCACCATCTGATGGCATGAGGCTCAAACCGATTGCTTCGTAACCTGGAAAGGAGAGCTCAACAATTGAGGCAAGACATCTTGAAAAGTTCAATTAGCTATGTCAGTTATAGCAATGCAATCCTGGTGAAATCCTGCTGATTTCATATCACAGCTTTATTCAGTCTGGATGTGGGGATTTTACTAGTTCCTATTGCATTTAAGTTCCGTGCACGAATAAGCTGATGTGTGGAGCTCCATCCTTTCAGAACACAAGTAAATCAGAATGCATTGGAGCCCATGCCAAACAGATACAGACTGATTGATCTGGGCTTTTCCATAAAAATCCTTCAATTCATTCTCAGAACAATTTCTCTTATCAACTTAACTGATTCATTTAGCACAAACTCTGCTCTCTTTATTACACTAACATTCAAACTCTGGTCTTCAAAAAAATAAATAAAATAAATTGAATTAAGCCTTGATTTAAGTTCATATATCAAGACACTTTGCTTTTTTGCTTGCCTTGTTTTTTATAATTGTCAGGTAACTTACAAATTTCATGTTTTTATCCAGAGAGTCAATTTGATTACATTTCATTTATATCTGTTAGGATGCCTACACTCCACACCAGTCAGTGTCAGTCAGATCAACTTAATTTGTCAATATTTTTCTATTATATTGATTTTCATTTGTTATTATGAATTACATCAGTATGAGAACTCCCAGCAGCTGAGAAAGCAGTGATCTGTGTGATTATTCCTCCTCCTAACCTCCCCCCGCCCTCTATTTTTCCCTTTGTGTTTTCTACTGTTTACCTCCTCAGGAAGGGATAACAATTCATTTTTTTTGGCAGTGAAACAGAAAATGCACAGCAGGCTAGACAAGCGGAGAAACAGGAAAATTGGCCAACATTTAAAAAAAAAAAATCATTATAAGGCCGGCATTCATTGAGCATGCCCAGTTGCCCTTGAGAAGGCGGTGGTGAGCTGCCTTCTTGAACCCCTGCAGTCCAGACTCTCCCATAGTGCTGTTAGGTCCGGAACATTTAAGAAGGAACAGTGATATATGTTCAAACCAGCATGGTGTGTGACTTGGGGGAAAGCTTGGACATGGCGATGTTCCCATGCAGCTGCTGCCCTTGTCCTTTGAGATGGCGGAGGTTTGGGAGGTGCTTGTGAAGTCCTTTGTTGCACCAGCAAAGGCATCTTTAAAAGGTGGCAGGACAAGGCACTGCTGGAGAAAAACTGTAGTGGGAAAGAACACTTGCCAACTAATCAGCATTCTCTTCTCATGCAGTAAAAATTGTTGTTCGCTTTACTTCGCAAACTGTCCTGATGAGTGCAAGATGAAATGCTTCGACAGCATGTCTATTTTCTTTCAGCAGTACTCAAGTTCTGTACTACCAAACAACTGTTAGAAAAGACACTTCACAAGGTTGAGCCTTGTGAATGATGTGCACACAAATAGACTTCCAATGGGATCTCAACAGGCATGTGAGTTTCCCCATACCATAATGCATTTCCTAACAATTTCCATTCTGAAAGTAACGCATTAACTCCATATTTAAATATACTGCGCACAGGAGATACATTTCCAGGCAAAGACGTTGAGGATAATTTCACCTTCACCACCTGGGTGCTAAACTGATGGATGGAATTGCTCACCCTTAAGAGAACCTGCCCGATTTCTATTTGCATTCTGTCCATTGCCCAGCATACAGACTGAAATAAAATAAAATGAGGATGTTATGGAAGCAATGAGACTAAAATATTTTGCCCAACTGATTATTATGTGACACATACACCTCAATGCTCCTTTAAGGCCTTCCCACCTTGTCTTAGCAACCACACTCCCTCTACAGATCATTGTGGTATCGTAAACACCGTAAACTCTTCTGATGAAGAGTCATTCGGACTCGAAACGTTAACTCTGTCTTCCTCTCCACAGATGCTGTCAGACCTGCTGAGCTTTCCCAGCTATTTTTGTTTTAATTTCAGATTTCCAGCATCCGCAGTATTTTGCTTTTATTGTAAACATAGCTGTAAACACACTATTTCAAGCAACATATTTAAATGAATGGGTTACAATTTTCAAAAGAAGTAGTGAAAAGAGAAGACCCCACCAGATCTTCAATGAGTTGTGATGTTCCATCAAATTGTAGAATCTTACAGCATAGAAAAAAGGCCATTTGGCCCATCGTGCTCTTTAAAGGAGCTTGCCAATTAGTTTTACCTTTGCTCTTTTCCCCATAGCCCTGCAAATATTTCCTTTTCACATATTTATTCAATTCCCCTTTGAAAATTACTATTGAATCTTTTTCCACCAGCCTTTCAGGCAGGGCAACCCAGATCTTAACAACTCTCTGCGTAAAAAAAAAAATCTCATCTTGCCTCTGATTATTTTGTCAATTAAATATCTTAAATCTGTGCCCTCTGGCTACCAACCTACCCGCCAGTGGAAGTACATTCTCCCTACCTACTCTATCAAAAACCATTTATATTTAATTCTTTAAATCGTTCTATTATACGATTCTAATCATTTCTTTTTCTGTAGATTTACAGGATCAGAAAGAGTACTTCCAAATTCTTGACCTATGACTGGAGCAAGAGTACAACAGAAGAGTCTCCAGCCACTGGATCATGAAAGGATTATCTTGGAATGAAATGCATTCTTCTGCTTAAATGTTTCTTTTGTGTATTAGTTTACTTTTTTAGACAGAAAATGTGAAAATCTACTTTGTGTCTAATTGGCCGATTTGATATTTTGGAATGAAAACAGAAAATGCTGGAAAAACTCAGCAGGTCTAGCAGCATCTATAGAGAGAGAAACAGAGTTAACTTTTTGAGTCCAATATGACTCTTAATGAGACCTGAAGAGAGGTAGAAATGTGATGGGTTTTGTGCTGTTGCAAAGTGAAGGGGGTTGGTGGGGGGTGGGGGGGAAGTGGGGGGTGGAGCAGGTGGAGCAAAACAGAAGGTCAGGGATAGGCTGGAGATCAAGAGAGATTAAATGACAAAGATGTCATGGACACAAGACAAAGGGAGTGGTAATGATAGTATTTAAGACTAAAGCAAGTGTTAATGACGACATAAAGGCCTGAAAGCAAGATAGCAGAATGCCTTAATAGCAGAACAAGGGTCAGTGCTTTCTGAAAGCAAAACATGAGAACAAGATACATACTGGTGCTTGGGGTTGACGGGGGGTGGGTGGGGGGAGAGGTGGGGGTGAGAAAAATCAAAATGGAGGAGAGAGTTCACGGCTCGATGTTGCTGAGCTCAATGTTGAGTTCAGAAGGCTGTAAAGTGCTTAATCGGAAGATGAGGTGCTGTTCCTCCAGTTTCTGTTGGGCTTCACTGGAACATTGCAGCAGGCCAAGGACAGGAATGTGAGCATGAGAGCAATATTTTGGATACCTTGCTCTTTCTAAGCTGTAGAATTTAACTTTCCAATTTTGAAATAATCTTATGTAATCTCATCATGCTTAATGTAATCATAGAATGTAGAGCACAGAAGGAGCCCATTGTGCCTGTGCCTGTGCCTGTTCTTTTAAAGAGCTCTCCAGTTATTATAAGAGGTCAGGCAGGCCCTGGCTAGATAATTCTTCATGTTTGATTCTTAAAATGAATCCAGATTGCACTTTGCACCCCCTAAAGTTTGAGACTCTGAATTAGGAATTTGTATCTTTGTAAGTTTGAATAAAGAGTTAAACTTTTATTACCTTGCATAAGCCTGAAGTGGCCTGGGAGGATGAATTGGGGTAGGGTTTTTTAAAATTCATTCATGGGATGTGGGCTTCGCTGGCTAGGCCAGCATTTATTGCCCATCCCCAGTTGCCCTTGAGAAGGTGGTGGTGAGCTTCCTTCTTGAACTGTTGCAGTCCATGTGGTGTAGGTACACCCACAGTGCTGATAGGGAAGGAGTGAATGTTTGTGGATGTGGTGCCAATCAAGTGGACTGCTTTGTCCTGGATGGTATCCAGCTGCTTGAGTGTTGTGGGAGCTGCATTCATCTAGGCAAGTGGGGAGTATTCCATCACGCTCTTGACTTGTGCCTTGTAGATGGTAGACAGGGTTTGGGGAGTCAGGAGGTGAGTTACTCGTCGCACAATTCCTAGCCTCTAGTGACTGTTGTGAGGTTGGGAAGGATTTAGCTGCAGGGTTCCTTTAAATGGGGATTCTCTCCAGAGACAAGCTACTTGACAGGTGACGTGCCTATTTCACAAGGCTGAAACCTACAAGAACAGATGGGTGAGGCAGGTCATGAGGCAGTCTTGGTTGCAGGTAGTCTGGGGAGTGGTTTGGAGTGCAGGGTTTGGGGTGTGCAAATGCTTAGATTGTGGCGGCGGAGGGTCCTAGAGGGAGGGTTTCATTTTGGACTGGGTGGTCCTTATCGCCAGGCAGGGGGAGCCCACTGGTGGTCGGGTGGGGAGCAGTTGATGGGTGGGGGATCCGGTAGTGGTCGGGTTAGGAAATGGTGCTGGGGGTGGATTGATGATGGTCGGTAGAAAAATACGGTGGTTGGGTGAAGGAGTTCATGGTCAAGAGGGGTGGGATGGGACCGATTGCATTAGTGTGGCTGTTGACTGTGAAGCTTGTCGAGGCTGGAGGAAACATCTCCTCCTGACCCACAAGCAGTGCTGTGAAGGCATTTAGCTCATTGATTCAGCACCTCTTGCCTTCTTTAAGTTGCCGGTTTTCCCGAAGCCCGGGAAACCCGGCTGCCCGTGATTGAAAATGGGAATGTCAAAATGAAGGGGGCAGCCTCATGATAATATTTAAATGACCAACTCATTTCCCGTGAACGGATTGGTTTCTTGCCCCTCCTCTCACCTCCGGTAAAACCAAACTAGGTGCGTCCAAGACAAGTTGGGTTCCTGTTTCAAACGTTTTGCATTTTAACCTCTGACACAAACCAAGCCCCTCCATTTTCAGGAGTTAAAATTCAACCTAAAGGCTCAGGAAGTCTGATGTACCACATCGTGATAATAGTTTGGAAAGTTGTCTCGTTCATCATTGTGAATGACCAAGCCATCCATGATGCTTCCATCAGGATGACCGACTCTTGTGAAATAAAATAGAGATGCTTTGTCTGCGGGACTGTGAAGAGGGAGGTGTTGGTGACCGATTGAGCGGGGGCGGCGGGTGGAGGGGGTGGGTGTTGTTAAAGGCACTTAAAAGTTACAACTTATCTTGTGAAGTCATTATCACCCGTCTGCTAGCTGGCTCTCCGATTTGCAGTCCCACTGAAATCATCCAACTGAGACTCTCAGACTCAGTCTTTCAGGCTGTCCTAGAAATACAGGACAAAAAGGACTCCCTTAAGGGACACAGGGCAAACAGTCAGAACAAGGGACAATCCCTTAAAATATGGGATGTGCATAGTTGCAAAGAAAACCATGGTACGCAAGAATGCACTCCAGAGCATCCTGCCATCCTGCTTTAGAAGTGGCAGGGACTGATAGTTTGTCAATTTAGGCTAATTTCCCAAAACTAATGCTAAGTTTTACATCATTTTGCTTCGAGCTGTTAGTTTAATGCATGGAGCCTGCTCAGGACGGTGAATTCTGTCTAGGAAGGCACATCCAGCAGCAAATAGGAATTTTCATAGTTAAGTGCAGACATGCATTTCAAATGTTGAATTTTATTTGTTAATTTTTTTGTATAACATTGTCGCATGGCTTTTCAGACTTGTTATGTGTATTTTATTTATCTGACTTTTTTGCAAGATTGAAGTGACTTTTAAAAGATGTAAATAACTTTTTAATAACACTTATCTGGCTTTGATATTTCAATATAAAAGTCTAACAAGATTGAAGTTGCTTGTGAAAGATTTTTAAATCTATGTGACTTTTTATTCACATTTGTCAGACTTACTGTATGTTTCAATGTAAAAGACTGTTCAGCAAGATCGAATTGAATTTGAAAAAAAAAATCTGATGTTCTAAAATTCTGCTTACATTCATATGGCATTGTTAGATGACTTCAAAGTAACTGAGATTGTCTTTCTCACCTTAAAGATTAAGCTTGCGAGAAACTTGCCTTTTCCACTCTAGGCACCATTTTGAATGGTTTCTGTTATATGACAGCCCATCATAGGGATCAACAAGGAGTCAGGTACATTCCTGATCAGGAAGCACCATTGGACAACTTTTCCCTGCTGGAAGGACTGACTGTCCATCCCGCAGACAAAGTTGTGCTGGAAATGGAGGATCCCAGTACAGATGTCGCTGCAGCCATGCCTGCTGGACCACCTGAGGAAGACTTGGTCACAGCTTCCAGGGTGGCTAGAGAGCAGCTGGTGGCTGATGCCTCTGGGCATTGAGAGTGACAAAATTCCTCTCCCTCCTCCCAAGAGATCAGATGAAAGAACAGAAAGTGAAACGAGTGATTTTTAGCAACAAAGGCGCATGCAAGACTTTTGAGGTAGTCATTGTTGAACAATATAAATTTCAGTGCATAGTGAAAGACTTTTAATATCACTTGTGCTAATTAGCTTTTTTTCTTTTTAAAAAGTTGTCATGTAAAAATGATTCACATTAATAAAATTACTTTAAATATTTTAAACCGATTACAGGCTAATGTATAAACAGTATGTGGTGGAAACACTGGTGTAGGGGTAATGTCACTGGACTAGTAATCCAGAGGCCCAGGCTAATGCTTTGGGGGCATGGGTTCAAATCCCACTATGTCAGCTGGTGAAATTTAATTGCAATTAAAAAAAACAAGTCTGGAATTGAAAGCTCGTCTAAGTAATGGTAACTATGAAACTATCATCAGTGGTTGTAAAAATCCATCTGGTTCACTCTTATCCCTTATGGGATGGAAATCCGCTGTCCTTACATGGTCTGGCCTACATGTGACTCCCGACCCACAGTAATGTGGTTGACTCTGAAATGGCCTAGTAAGCCAAGGGCAATTAGGGGTGGGCAACAAATGCTGGCCTTGCCAGTGATGCCCACTTCCCTAGAAAAATAAAAAATAAACAGTTGCTTGGTAGAACAGAACTTGGATGTTGCTGACATGTTGCTTTAGTTCTTCATTTTGCAGTCAACAGGACAAATGCAAGAATGCAAAATTACAAATGATCACATAATTTATAATACAGGAGAAAAGGGTGCTGATTGGTCTGCAGGTTGATTCTGATTGGCCAAGGAATTGTCATGGAGAAAGCAACGGGGAACTACAGGCTCCCCAAGCTCCTGGGTAATTCAAGAAAGGCACAAGGCTTTAACATATTTTTCAAAAATTCTTTAATGGGATGACCTAGGCTAGGCAAGCATTTATTGCCCATCCCTAATTGCCCCTGAGAAGGTGGTGAGTGCGCTAATAACTACACGAACAGCCAATTTAAGATAATCAGTTGAGTGCGTAACAGTGTTAGTTTACGCTTGCTAGAAGTGACACATGTTAATACGCAGGGACCTGCTCTCTGCAAACAAATAAAATATGTTCAAACCTTACACTTTTTTGAATTACCTGGGAGCTTGGGGAACCTATAGTTCCACGTTGTTTTCTCCCTAGCAGCACCTGGGCCAGTCGACTTGCCAACTAGTCAGCACCCTTTTCTCCTGCAGTATAAATTATTGTAATTGTTTGAAATTTGGCATCCTTGCATTTGTCCTGATGAGTGCAAGATGAGAAGCTTCAGCAACATGTCTCTCTTTTCAACAATATTCAACTGACGTATAAATACATCAACAGACTCAAGCAGAACACAAGCAGTAATTTATAAAACAAAAACAAAAATACCTGGAAAAACTCAGCAGGTCTGACAGCATCTGCGGAGAGGAACACAGTTAACGTTTCGAGTCCATATGACTCTTAGTCATACGGACTCGCATTTATAAAACAAAAACAAAAATACCTGGAAAAACTCAGCAAATCTGACAGCATCTGCGGAGAGGAACACAGTTAACGTTTCGAGTCCGTATGACTAAGAGTCATATAGACTCGAAACGTTAACTGTGTTCCTCTCCGCAGATGCTGTCAGACCTGCTGAGTTTTTATTTTTGTTTTGGATTTCCAGCATCCGCAGTTTTTTGCTTTTATCTCAGTAATTTATAAATATAACTTTCAATAATTAACACAACACTGCCTGACTCTCCTTTCATACTCATTAAGATTCTTCAGAAAATCCTGCTCTGTGAGCACTCTGTGGTATTATGAGTCATTTTACCGTAAAAAGACAGGTAATAACTTTGTGCTTCTTTGTTGGTTTGGGTAACACTTGTTTGGTGGTTTGGAAATTTCACACATCCACCTTGTGCGATGCAGATAAGAGACCTTTACAAGCACCAACGATGAGCCCTGTTTTCAAAAGCAACTCAAATATATGACTACCTGATGCCATCTAAATCTGAACACCTTATGCACCCACAGATAACATCTTTGCTTCATAACCTTTTAAATCTTGAATAGCAATTTAAATGAAAAAAATTCCTAGAACTCTACAAACCTTGGCAGATTGCTTTAGATCATTCAATTTCTTGCGGCATTGTTCTACGGTCTGTAGAATGGTGCTGTTAGCGGTCACAGCTTCTGCGGCATCCTTCTACATCAAGATATGAGCTTTCCTAGGCACCCTACACTTGTCAGTATGATATTTGTTCCTCTTATCTACCTTTTGCAATGCATCTTCTTTCCTGCAAGCAAGTAAATAAATGCTTTTCAAAAATACTGTTTTAGTTAGGTAATCTTTTCAAAGACAGTCCAATACACTTTCCCATTTGTTTTAAATTTAAATTTAAAGTTTTTAATAGTTTTCAACGGTTTACTAAATTATGCCAATGTTTTCAAAAGTTTGGGAATCCAGATTATTCACTAAAAATGACAACACATATGTGCTGTACAGGCTGGAGTTCTTGCTACAACACAGGTTAACCATGCAAATTACCCAGATATGTCAGAATTCTATCAGATCCCTACAAATTGACACATTTATCTCGATGTACACCCTATACACGAGAGGGAATGTTATCTTCTAGCAACAGGTGAAGACAACAACTTTTTGTGCCCACGCTACACAAATGATCGTTTCTAATAGCTACAATTGTGAATTCAAGCTGGTTTTAACTCGGTCCCATTTACATTTGGTTTAGACTTTGAGCATTGAAACATATAGAGCTAGAAATTTGTCTTGTACGGTGATATAAAACTGTTGATATTAGGCTGACTGCCTGTTAAACACGAGTCTTATTCAGTCCCATTGCAGCTTCTTCTTTAGATGGTTTTTCGACATGCTGATCTAGAAAGCAATCTTGTATACATTCCATGAACTCATCCTCCACACTTTTACTGACAATTTGGTTTGCCCAGTCCATTTGATTAAAGTCCCCCATGTCTACTGTATCCCTCTTGTCACACGTGTTTCTAATTTCCTGATTTATACTCTGCCTGACATCACAATACACATTAGGTGTCCTATAAACAACGTCCACCAATGCTTTCTGCCCTTTGCTTTTCCTTAGCCCCATCCAAACTGATTCTGCTTCTTGCTTTTCTGAGTTAAGGTCCTTTCCCTTTCTTGTCTTTATCCCATCCTTTATCAATCAGGGTTACCCCTCCTCATCTTCCATTCTGCCTAACTCTAAAAGTGAAGTATCCTGGAAAATTTAGTTACCAACCTTGGTCATTTTGCAACCATGTCTCCATACTAGTAATTAGAACATAGAAACATTTGAAATAGGAGCAGGAGTAGATCATTCAGTGCTTCGAGCCTGCTCCACCATTCAATATGATTCATGGCTGATCCTCTATCTCAATGCCATACTCTTGCACTCTCCCCATACCCTTTGATGCCTTTAGGGTCCAGAATCTATCTATTTCCTTCTTAAGTATATTTAGTGACTTGGCCTCCTGAGCCTTCTGTAGTGGAGAATTTCATAGATTCACCAACCTCTGAGAGGAGAAGTTTCTCCTCATCTCAGTCCTAAACGGCCTGCTCTGTACCCTGAGACTGTGACCCCTTGTTCTAGGCCCCCCAGCCAGAAGAAACATATTCCCTGCATCCAGTCTGTCCATCCCTGTCAGAATTTTATACATTTCAATGAGATCCCCTTTCATTCTTCTAAACTTCAGTGAATATAGGCCTGATCGGCCCAATCTCTCCTCATACGACAATCATGCCATCCCAGGGATCAGTCTGGTGAATCTTCACTGTACCCCCTCTATGGCAAGTATATCCTTTCTTAGGTAAGGAGGCTAAAACTGCACACAATACTCCAGGTGTGGTCTCACGAAGGTTCTGTCCAGCTGCAGGAAGACATCCTTTCTCTTGTACTCAAGTCCAATCGCAATGAAGGGCAACATACCATTTGTCGCCTTAATTACTTGCTGCATCTGCATGCTTGCATTCAGTGATTGGTTTACAAGGACACGCAGGTCCGTTTGTGCATCAACATTTCCCAATCTACCACCATTTAAATAATACTCTGCTATTCTGTTTTTCCTACCGATGTGGATAACTTCACACTTATCCACCTTATACTGCATCTGCCATGTATTTGCCCACTCACTCAACCTGTCTAAGTCACCTTGAAGCCTCTTAACAACCTCTTCATTGCTCACCAACCTGTTAATTTCGATCTGTGCTATTAATTCAGCTAATTCATTGCGAATGCTTTGTGCATTCAGATATAACGCCTTTCGCTTTGATTTTTTTCTAAATTTCCCTGACACCGCTTTGGCGACTAATGTCCTTTTACCTTCCTTACTCTCTCTGTCTCTTCCCGACCCACTCTGCTTATTTTTTTTTTGTATAATTTAATCAGGCATCGAGAAGGACATTAACAAAAAAGTGGGTAGGAAAATCCACAAACTGATTCAGATTAACGTTGTTTTGTTTGCTTCTGAACACAAAAATTGTTTACGAAAATGTGGAGGTTCTTGTGAACTCAGCGACATAGTGGATTAGATACTAGCCTTTGTAATCAGGGTTCAACTCCGGCCTTGACTGTTGACAGCCTCTCCTGGTTTCTGCAAAATGTTTAGACAA
Organism: Cetorhinus maximus; assembly: GCF_964194155.1. Lineage (NCBI taxonomy): Eukaryota > Metazoa > Chordata > Chondrichthyes > Lamniformes > Cetorhinidae > Cetorhinus > Cetorhinus maximus. Next base: position 16,904,148 of record NC_135885.1, on the reverse strand, counting down.
TCTTATCTTAGTTCCTCATGTTCATGGACATACAGCCCTTTAATTGGCGTAATTAGGCTGGGAAGCGGGAAGCTATTTTATGACAGGTGCTGCTCTTTTGCGGCGTTGAAGTAGGGTGGAGACTTCTGTACTCTTCCGCATTTAAACATATTGGCCCGAATATTGATGGGTGCAGTCTGATCCCAGGGGTAGCTGGATCCCCAACTCCAAGAATCTTTGTATGGGATGGGGTCTGTTGTGGGGGGCGGGAGGGGGGTGGGGGTGGTGGGTGATGGAGCACTCATGCTCGTCCTGGCCAACAAGTAGTGCTGTAAAGGTACTCACCTTTTCCTTAAACCAGTCCTCACCTCCCTTCAGCTGCTGGGCTCTCCAAGGCCTGGAAAACCCAGACGGCCAGGATTAAACCCGCAAAGTAAGTTGTATTGGAGGCTGTCAGCCTCATTAGAATATTTAAATTAGTGGATCAGGCTAGCTCATCAACCCTTGTTTCACCTCCGTTAAAGCTGGAAGTGGACAGATTGGGATTGGGTTTCAGATTTTTAAAATTTTACCCTCCGACCTGACCCTGACCCACCCATTTGGGTGTTAAAATTCAACCCATTATATCTGACCTGACAGTGCCTGATGTTGATATTTAATACCCCTTGAAATGAAACGTGTTCACTAGATCTTGAGCTAAGATTCCTCACTTTATATAAACTGAGTGGCACATGGGATTTTGCAATAAATGATTTGGACGGACAGCTCCCCATCAGTTATGACAGCCTTCTCAACTTGTCCCGTTACCTTCAAAGATTTATGTATGCAGCCCACGTATCTCTCTTCCTGTGCCCTCTTTATTATGTGCTCCTTTATCAAATGCCTTTTGAAAGTCCATATACACAGCTTCAACCACACTCATGCTGACTTTCATTCATTAACCCATATTTTTTCCAAATGCCAAAGAATTGTCTCGGATTATTGTCTGTAAAAGTTTCTTAATTAATGATGTTAGTAATTCCCGGGTTGTATGTTGTACCCATCAACTCCGTACTCTTCCACAGAAATTTCCCCTTCTATTGTTTATGCTAGCACTCTTCTCCATCTCTCTTTACAGATCAATCTGGTACTTTTCTGACCTCCACTCCTCAATTTCTTGGCACTTTTCTCACCCTCCAACTCATCTTAAGCTGGCACTATTCTACCCCCACTAATCTTTTGCCACAGCCCAGTTCAAGTTAGTAAATTTCTTCCGCCTAATTCAAGCTTTTACTTTTCCTCCCACCCCCAATCCACCCCTGTTTCAGTCACTGCTGGTACACTCGCTCTCTTTCTCCGTCCTCCTACTCACTTCTTCCAGCCCATAGTGCTGCCCCAGCTTCTCCCCCATCCCCCAAAAGTACCACTTCCAGCTTCTGTCCCCTTTTTTGTCCCTCTGCTGATTCCTTCATTGCCGTCCATTTTTTGTCTCTCCATTTATTATATTCCGCCACTTCTTCACTATCTTTCTTTCCATTTTTCTCATTTCCCCATGTCTTCTTTGCCATCGACTTCTCTCTCCTCTTCACCGTCTACAGCTCTCTTCATTTTCACCTATTTGATCCTTTTTCTTTTACTGATATTCATTACCCACCACCACCCCCGCCGTTCCCTTCCCCCCATCTTGAGTGCTTCTCATCTCAGAAACTTGCTGCTAAAGGAAAAAATTTTGGCCACTGTAATCTACAGGCTGGACCTTTGGCTTTCATGACAGTTCAGTGTGAAGCAGTTGGGATCATTTGCATTAGCAGCTGGACTCACAAAAGAGCAGCTTTGAGTGGGAGATGAGCCATGGTCCAAGCTGACTTTTGTAAGCAAATGCTGAGATGCTGGCAAGTTACATGTATTGACTTAGGCTGGAATTTTCGCTCCTGGGTTGGGAACTTAGAGCCGGAACAATTCCCAGCTCTGCAAACTTGGGTGAGAGTGCCCCAGGACATTGGATTTTCTGTCTGGTTGGAGGAACAGGGTAGGGGAGCGGGGGGTGGGTCGGGGGGGAGCGGTGTTGGTGTTACGGGGAGGGTGATGGGTGAAAATGGGAGTCACAGCAGGCCACCCAGAACAAATGTGGAGGAGGCTGGGTGCACGGGTGGGCTGAGTGGAAGGCCTTCTCGGCACACTGGCACTGTGTGGAAGTTTTTAAAAAAAATGATAAAACATAAAACAGCCCCTCAGCCCTCATGCCACACACCACCTCACCCACCCACACACTCCCCTTGCTCTATCTATGCCAACCCATGCCATCTTATACCCATGCCAGTTCCCCATGGCCCCCTCATACCCTCCGTGATAACCTATGGCCCTCTACCCACACCCTCTTGGGACCCTCATACCCTCTATGCCAACCTATGCTAACCTACCCACAACCTCATGGCTCCTTATAGCCTCAATGCCAACTTAGTGCCAACTCATGCCAACCCACCCCCCCCACCCATCACCCTTTAAACTTCCACTGTCCATGCCAACTGATCCAGTATCCACCATGGGCAGACCTCAGGACCCATCCTGAGATAAAATAAATGCCTATTTACTTTATTTAAATAAAACACTCTCATTATAGGAACCCATTCACTACATTCACATTCCTTCAATACACATTTCCTAAAGAAACAAACATTTCAGTCAAGTGCTTAATCCCTTATAAAAACAAACCATGGAATTCGTAGCCCTACCTCAAAGAATTTATGGTCACTTGTAGCTGTCAATCAAACTCTGAAATTGCAAGCACGCCACCATGATAATGGAAGGTTGCGATATCAGTCATGCAGCACTAATCTATTAATGGTAACACTCAAGCTTAGGTCAACAGAGAGGATGAAATAGCAAGCAATGATTTTTTAAAAACACTTCACAGGTTTTTTTTAAAGACTTAAAGAGCTGGGGTTTTAAATGCCTTGGCAGCTTGAAAGTTACTTTTGAGAGTCACTTTTGACAGTTGCTTTTGACAGTTCCTTCTGACAGCTCTCTTAACAGTTCCAATGAGCTTATGCACTTTTCACACACCTTCATGTGCACTTTTAGCAATCCCATGGGGCACCTTACCACTCCCAAAGGACACCTGAGCCCCCGCTAAGGTGTCCTGGGACCATATCCAAAGGGGTACCTTATCTCTCCAAAAAAGTATCCCACTTCTCCAAAGGACTCTGCAAAGTTTAGACCTGCTACTACCAGGTCTTAGTCTGCACAAGTTGTGTTTCTCACTCCTGGCGAATGAAAATCAGACAAGACTGGAGGCAGCTGCTGTTTTATATGGGCAGTTGCCTCCATGAAATCCTGACCTGCCCCCATTCCCGGCCCCGCGAAAATGTTAGGTGCCATGTTTGGGGACAGGACTTCCAAATTTTGGCCTCATTCAGCACTTTTGCAATGAGAGGCTCTCCGTCATTGTGAAAATCCAGGCCGTAATGTCTCTGGGGAGAAGAGCAGGGGAGAAGAGCCAGCAGCATAAGATCCAATAGGATTTCTCTAATTTGAGAGTTCCAAATCAAACAAAAGAATATGTTGTTTCATGTGGAACACTTTATCACTAATTGTGAGTGAAATGAGAACTCTATTCAGGGTGAACCATTTTCAGTGGAGCAGTTTTTTTTTCCCTCTTCTGGCCGACATCTCATCTTGCACCCTTCATTCATTAAACCCATGCCAGACTCTTGTGCCAGTATCCTAACTCACACCCATTCATCCATCACTCTTGAGCTCCCAGGTCTGCACTATCTCCCTGATCCAGAATGCCTCCAAACAATATCCTGGGCTTTATTAATAGAGGTATAGAATACAAGAGCAAGGAGGTTATGCTGAGCTTATATAAGATGCTAGTTAGACCTCAGCTGGAGAATTGTGTACAGTTCTGGGTGCCACACTATAGGAAGGATGTGAACGCATTGGAGAGAGTGCAGGAGAGATTTACAAGAATGGTACCAGGGATGAGAAACTCCAGTTATGAAGATAGATTGGAGAGGTTGGGACTTTTCTCCTTGGAGAGGAGAAGGCTAAGAGGAGATTTGATAGAGGTGTTCAAAATCACGAGGGGGTTGGATAGAGTAGATAGGGAGAAACTGTTCCTGCTCATAAAAGGTTCAAGAACGTGAGGGCGCAGATTTAAAGTGATTTGCAAAAGAAGCAAATGTGATGTGAGGAAAAAACTTTTTCACACAGCGAGTGGTTCGGGTCTGGAATGCACTTGCTGAAAGTGTGGTGGAGGCAGGTTCAATCGAGGCATTCAAGAGAGCATTAGATGATTATTTGAATAGAAACAAGGAGCAAGGGTATGGGGAAAAGGCAGGAAAATGGCATTAAGTCATAATGCTCAGTTGGAGAGCTGGTGCAGACATGATGGACTGAATGGTCTCCTTCTGCTTCACAACAATTCTGTGATTTAACCATTTTAATTTGCTGGCTCAAAAGTTTCTTCATGGCCTCTCCGGGGGAAAGAATTCCACAGACTTATGGCCCCCTGAGAGAAAAAAAAAATTCTCCTCATCTCAGTCTTAAACTGTGCCCCCTGGTTATAGTTTCCCCCACAAGGGGGAACATCCTCTCAGCATCAACCCTGCCCTACCTGAAAGATCTGACATTGATTCAGTGTTCGATATAGTTCAAAGCAATCAGTACTCAATCTGACATCAAATGGTGTATCAGAATGAGTATTGATCATAGATCATTGAAGCACTCAACAAAAGCCATCACAGCTTGTTAAATTTGTGGAAGCCATCATTTGTGTTCGTAAGTGATCATTAGGCATTATAGGCATTAAGTGCGATCATTAGGCATCAAAGTGATCAGGATCAGGAGGATATCAGTGCAGCTGGGAGGCGTCAGCTGTGGCTCAGTTCATAGCACCCTCGCCTTTGAATCAGAGGGTTGGGGGTTCATGTCCCACTCCCGGAAACCAAGAACTGTGAATGTACTCAAAAGAGTTACAATCTGTGACTGTTGATAACTTGAAAGAGTTTCCTACATGTTATGATGGAAAAAATAAACAAATCTTATCAGTTATTTTCAAAATTTTTCCCAAGAACTTCCCTCACCTGTTCCATTTTAGATGGCACAAATCCCCTCAGGAACTTATATGTTTCAATAAGATCATCTCTCATTCTTTTAAATTCCAATGGATACAGTCCCAACCTGTTCAACCTTTGCTCATAACATAACTCCTTTATCCCAGGAATCAGCTGAGTGAGCCTTCTCTGAACTGCTTCTAATGAATTATATCCTTTCTTAAGGAAGGAGACTACTGACTTTTGGGCTACTGGTCCGGTACCAAAGACTATTTTTGGGTAATCTTGCACAAAAGATTGAAAGCACATAGGAAAGATCTCTATCCATATCATATTGTTAACCTCTGGGTTATGTCTGGGATGAAATATTGAAATACGATGAAATATTGGGTGCACTCCTGAATGTAAGACTTCTGGACCAAATATGGGAGTGACCAGGTCCACTGGATCTGAGAGAATATAGAAAGCAGGCACAAGATTTGTAACAATTTATCTCCCTTTTGTATAGAAGGTCCCTCATGACTGACTATGTCCCCAAACTAGGTATGACACCATGACTGGAGACCCTTCCAGACTAGAAGTCCATGTAAACCTGCTTGAGGGACCTTGCCGTTTATCAAATCACGTGCAGACCTGATGGAACCAGGTTCCCTAATCCAAGATCTACCCTACCCACCCTGGTAGCACCCCAAATCTGCAGCCCTATGCTTTCGTTCAGGTTCCTCTTTTCCTCATTAACTGGCATGTATTTGAATGCTTCTATGCACCTTTGAGTGGGTCCTTCACCGTCCTTCCTGCAGGATTTTATACTGACCATTTTCCTTCTTACTTGGTGCAGCTCATTGGCAGAACCCAGGGAGAATAGGCACATTGCAGAACCGCAAAGTCTTTTTTGTTCTTCAGCCACTCCCTCCTGCTGTTCCTTGTCCAGAATGAACACTATGTGTTGCTTTATTGAGACATCCATACCATGGTCTGTGAAGGTGTCAATCTCCCCCTCCAATGGAATTGTCACTCCATCCTCACAGCAGCACCTCACAAACGAACATATCAGGACGATGGGCAGGTAAAGGACAGCTGGTCCATCAAGCCTGCTTCACAATCATGATGACTAGAGCATCTTGACTAGACACTTTAAATCCTCCTCCCTACAGTAATCTCCTGGACGAGGCAAAAAGCCAGAGAAAAACCCAAGGGCAATAAAGGAAAAAAAAGCTCTGGAAATTTCCTCTTTGAATCCCCTTCATTTGTTTGAATGTAGTTCAGGATGAGTCATGTGAAACTTGTGAAACTGCTTACCCTCTACATGATGTGGCCTCTGCCTCGGTCAAGAACTAGTCCAACACCCTCTTGAAGACAGCAATCACATTTGCGAGTGTGAAGTTCAAGACAAAATGAAGCATTTTGGAAGACATGCACAGTCTGTTTCTAATTGTTTTTTTTAGATACACTTAGTAATTCCATTCATCAGGATAAATTGTTGCCATGATAGCTCCTGGCTAATGCCACACAGAATTTTTGGAAGGGTGCCAGGAATGTCAGGAAAAAACTGCTGTACTAAAATCCACAAACTGTGTTCTAGTAACACCAGAATAAATCATCAACTGGTGTCACCAACGTCGTACAAATAAGGTCCCTAAAGCTCTAAGGCCTCACAATTCCTGGGTCTGGAGAGGGCAGAAAGTGAAATTCCTGTAGCCCAGATTATAGGTGCAACCAGGCTCTGCCAGGATTTCACCCACTTCTTGGAACTCTTTAAATTCTAGTCAACTAGGCTGTATGTGGATCTCCCATTTGTCCTTCCCAATGTCAAGATGCTATATTGGGGGAGCCCCTATACTACTCCAGAAACTCTTCTCCTTCCGCCTTTGAAAGGCTGAGAGCTGACCATCCGAAAAGTCCTAAATCTTACCCAGACTTGGATAATCAATCCCAGAAGATATAGATCACTTTACCTGGAGGTGAAAGAATTCCTTGTGATGTCAAAGACTCCATAAAGTTTACGTTCCTTTCTGGGTCTTTGGATTTTCTGCTAGAATGGCCTGTGGGCCACTCGGCCTTAAAGGGAAGAATGAAGCTGATGTATCCCTTTTGGTGCTGGCATCTCACTCATGTGACAGTCTACAAATGGGGGCTTGAGTGAGAGGTGATTCCTCTTTACCATACTTCCATAAGGGATGCGGACCTCAAAGAGTTTCTGCTGCTCCTGCTGCTTGTAGCTACTCCTGTCCTGCTATGTCATGCTCGTCTGTCTTGTGCGACCCTCACACATCCTCTGTAGCTTGTCTGCAGCCATTCTGTGATGTCCATCATCCAACCATGCCAAGGTTGACCTCTTTTTCCGCTGCCCTCCACCTTGCCTTCTAGAAGAGATCTCTGTAGCTTTTTAGCTCTGAACAAATGGCCGAAATACTGGCATTTTCTTTTCTGGATCTCACTTTTTAGAGTTCTTTTTGCTCTTGCAATTTCAAGCACCTCTTCATTTGTCTTATAGTCTGTACAGAGAATTTTAAGCATCCGTCTTACCATCCATATTTCAAAGACGTCTATTTTCTTCCACAGATCTTGACTTATTGTCCAAGTTTCTGATGCGTTTGGGAAAGTGGGTAGAATGTAGAATTTAATGAGCTTTTCCCTTGTTACAAACTTGAGTTTTCTTGTTGATCACACATCCTTCATCTTCATGAAATTACTTCTGGCTATCTGTATCCTTCTTCTAACTTTGGCGTCACATCTACCATCTTCTATTGTCATTTGACCTAAATAGACAAGCTTATCTACTTACTCCAGTGTGACGCCATCCACTTCAATCTAGTTTCTTCTAATGTATTCCTTCTAGCTACCATTCTTTTTTGTCTTTTGGATGTTCGTTCTGAATCCATGTTCTAAACTTCTAGATTTTATTTGATCGATGGTATTATGTAGGGCCTCTCCTGGTTCTGCAAGTAGTGCCGTGTCATCAGCATACCACAAGTTTGTTATGCTCATACTTCCATAGAATTTCAGGGCTATTATAACTTGCCAATGAGCCTTTCAAGGGTGCATTTGACATTACATAAGGAAAATATGTGTACAGAGTAACTGGGACTGTCAACGTGATAAAAAAGAGAAAACCATTTCAGTGCTGCGGTCTTACTTGCAAACACTTGGTAGCTTAAATGGTGACTGGGATAATTTGTTTCCTTTTGCTTTTTCTACCTGTCTCACCCTGTAGGAATTGGTTCTTACTCTACTACAGGGAAAGGAGCTAGCTGTTTGGTGAGTACATGGTAAGTGGTTAAGGTCTTTTCTAATACTAAGGGTTAAAATAGTAAACAAATTGGCGATAAAGTTAATAAAATATATAAAAAGGAAAAATAAATAACTAAATAATATAATTAGATAACTAATTAAAACACATTAAGGATGGCAGGACAGGTGATGTGTCACGGCTGCAGCATGTGGGAGTTCCTGGATACCATTATGATCCAGGTCAAACACGTCTGCAGTATGTTTTTGTGGCACAAGGAACTTTGGCTCAGAGTCATTGATCTGGAGGCTGAGCTGCGGACTCTGCAATATATCAGCAAGGGGGAAAGTTACTTCGATGTTTTGTACCAGGAGGCAGTCACGTCACTTAGGATAGGGTCTTTTGATTTGGTCAGTGGTCAGGGACAGAAGGGTGTGACTGTGAGCGAGGCAGGTAATGGGACTCTGAATGCAGGAGTGCAGGAGTGTGTGCCTCTGCGATTGTCGAATAGGTTTGAGGTTCTCTCAGCTTATTTGGGTGAGAGCAGGGGCTGTAAGGTGGATGAGCAAACTGACCATGGCACCATATTACAGGAAATGATTCAAGTGGGGGGAGCATAAAGGAATGTAGTGGTAGCGGGGGACAGTATAGTGAGGTTGATTGGCACTGTTCTCTGCAGCGAAGAGCGAGAGTCCAGATGTGTTGCCTGCCTGATGCAGGGTTTGGGACATCTGCTCAGGGCTGGAGAGGGACTTGCAATGGGAAGGGGAGGGTCCAGTTGTCATGGTCCATGTAGGTAACTAGGAAAGGTAAACTAGGGACAGAGAGAAGCACCTAAGAAAGCACCAACAATCAAGACTAGATGTTACAAAGATAACATAGGGCTGAATTTTCCCCCCGATTGGGTGCACGCCACCATTTTACATGGGCAGGCCAATTAAGGCCCGCCCAGCGTGACACATGCCCGGAAGCGCTGTGCGCTCCCTGTGTGGGTGGGGGGGGGATTCCCTGAGTCGGGGCGTGCGAAAGAGCACAGAAATCTCCCTGAAGCACGGAGGTGCCTCAGGGAGATTAGTTTAAATTCTGGAATATTTAATAAAGGTGAAAAAATTTTTTAAGGACATGACCCCTTGTGTGAAACTGTCACATGAGCTGGGACATGTCCATTAATTTTGCCTAAATTTTTTATTTAATTAATAAATCCTTCATGAAACCTCATCCTGCCCATTGATGAGGTTTCATGAAAAATGCGAAGGCCGCCTGGGCTCTTCGCCTGCCCGCCAACCTTAAGGTTGGACAGGCAGCTTTCTTACAACTTTAATTACATTGTTAATGGCCTCAATAGGCCTTTAACAGTTTGACGGGCATGCAGCTGACGTCACCGTGCGTTATTTTACGCGTCGGTGAGCGGGCCCCGCTCCCGCTTGCCGATGGGAAAATTCTTCCCATAAAGACAAAACTAAAGGCTCTTTATCTGAATGCGCATTGCATTCATAACAAAGTAAATGAATTGATAGCGCACATTGAAGGAAATAAATATGATCTGATAGCCCTTACAGAGATGTGGCTGCAGGATGGCAAGGATTGGGTCCTGAATATTGAGGGGTATATGATATTCAAGAAGAATAAGAAGATAGGTAAAGGTGGAGGGGTCACACTGTTAATCAAGGATGGCATTGGTGCAATAGTTAGAGACGGCCTTGGTTCAGGAGATCAGGATGTAGAATTGGTTTGGGTGGAGATCAGGAATGGCAGGGGAAAGAAGTCACTCATGGGAGCAGTGTACAGGCCCTCTAACAGTCACCACAATGTAGGACAAAGCATACAGGAAGAAATATTATGATAAAGGGATGGCAATGATCATGGGTGACTTTAATCCACGTATAAACTGGGAAAATCAGATTGGCAGCAATAGCCTGGGTGAGGAGTTCATAGAATGCTTTTGAGATAGTTTCTTAGAGCAGTATGTTCTGGAACCAACTAGAGAACAGGTTAAATTAGATTTGTTATTGTGTAATGTGACAGGATTAATTAATGACCTCAGAGTAAAGGCACCCCTAGGTAGCAGCAATCACAATACGATTGAATTTTATGTCAGTTCGAAAGGGAGAAGAGTGGGTCAAATACTAGTATTTTAAACTTAAATAAGGGCAATTGTGCAGGCACGAAAACTGAGCTAGCTGAAGTGAACTGGGATACAAGGCTAGGGAATAGACCAATAGAGAAGCAGTGGCAGACATTTAAGGGGATTTTTCAGAATATTCAGAATAAGTATATTTCTATTATAAAGAAAAATTCTAAAGGGAGGACCACCATCCGTGTTTAACTAAAGAAGTTAGGGAAAGCATCAAACTGAAGGAAAAAGCGCAAAGTATGGCAAGTCAGATGATTGATCAGAGTATAAAGAACTGCAGAGAATGACTATAAGGTTAATCTGGAAAAATAAATTAGTGTATGAGAGGAAGCTAGCTAGAAATATAAAAATGGATAGCAAGAGTTTCTACAGGTATTTAAAAAGGAAAAGAGTAAGTAAAGTGAGTGTTGGTCCTCTTCACTATAGAGGATACAAAAAACATTCCAGTAATAGCTGTAAATCAGGAGGTGGAAAGGAGAGGAGAACTTGGTGGAATTACAATCACTAGGGAAGTGGTACTGAGCAAGTTGATGGAGCTGTGGGCTGACAAATCTCCAGGTCCTGATGGACTTCATCCTAGGGTCTTAAAAGAGGTGGCTAATGAGGTAGTAGATGCGTTGGTGTTAATTTTCCAAAATTTGCTAGATTCTGGAAAAGTTCCATCATTCTGGAAAGTAGCAAATATAACCCCTCTATTCAAGAAGGGAGCGAGGCAGAAAACAAGAAACTATAGGTCAATTAGCTTGATGTCTGTCATGGGGACGGTGTTAGAATCAATCATTAAAAAGGCTATAGCTGGGCACTTATGAAAACGCAAGATAATCGGGAAGAGTCAACATGGTTTTGTGAAAGGGAAGTCATGTTTAATCAATTTATTAGAGATTTTTGAAGGAGTAACATGTGCTGTGGATAAAGCAGAGCCTGTAGATGTACTGTACTTGGTTTTCCAAAAGGTTTGATAAAGTGCCACATCAAAGGTTATTGTGGAAAATAAAAGCTCATAGTGTATGGGGTAACATATTAGCATGGATAGAGGATTGGCTGGCTGGCTGAAAACAGAGAGTATGCATAAGTGTTTCTTTGTCTGATTGGCAAGATATGTTTAGTGGGGTCCCACAGGGGTCTGTGCTGGGCCTTAGCTTTTTACAATTTATATTAAATGAGGGGAGCGAAGATATGGTAGCTACATTTCCAGACCACACAAAGATAGGTAGAAAAGTATGTTGTGAAGAAGGCATAAGGAGTTTGGAGACAGATATAGATAGGTTGAGTGAGTGGCCATAAATCTGGCAGATGGAATATAATGCGGGAAAATGTGAAGTTGTTCACTTTGGCAGGAAGAATAAAAAAAGCAGAATATTACTTAAACAGAGAATGACTGCAGAATTCAGAGGTGCAGAGGGATCTAGGTGTTCTGGTGCATGAGTCACACAAAATCAGTTTGGTGGTACACTACATAATCAAGAAGGCTAATGGAATGCTATCCTTTATTACGAGAGGAATTGAACATAAAAGTAAGATGTTATGCTTCAGTTATACAGGGCATTCGTGAAGCTGCATCTCGAATGCCATGTGCAGTTTTGGTCTCCTTATTTAGGAAGAATGTAAATGTATAGGAAGTGGTACCTAGGAGGTTTACTAGGTTGATACCTGGAATGAGTGGGTTGTCTTATGAGGAAAGATTGGACAGACTGGGCTTGTTTCCACTGAAGTTTAGAAGAATGAGGGGTAACTTGATTGGAGAATACAAGATCCTGAACGGCCTTGACAAGGTGGATGTGGAAAGGATATTTCCTCTTGTGGGTGAGTCCAGCATTAGGGGGCACTGTTTTAAAATTAGGGATTGCATTTTTAGGACAGAGATAAGGAGAATGTTTTTCTCTTAGAGGGGTGTGCAACTTTGAAACTCTCTGCCTCAGAAGGCAGTGGAGGCAGGGTCATTGAATACTTTTAGATTCTTTTAGGCAAGGGAATCAAAATTTATCGGGTGTAGATGGGAATGTGGAATTCAAAACACAAACAGATCACCCATGATCTTATTGAATGGTGGAGCAGGCTCGAGGGGCCGAATGGCCTACTTTTGCTCCTATTTCGTATGTTTGTAATTGTCTTACATACCAAGCCCAAATGCACTTGTATTGTTTTGAAATAAAACGAAACATGAAACTCAAAACTATGAACTGCTTAGAAAGATAATGACACCTCCCCTCACAGTCTGCCATTCAATACAAGACAATTGGGTATATTTTGCAACAAAGCAAACAGCAATGTAAAGTGTACAAACACATTTATTACCAGCTAGACACGAATGACCACTAGATGGAGATGCTTTCTGCATATTAACACTATTCCTTTGTTATACGAGCACACTTAAGGCCTGAAATGCTTTAGCCACAATCAGAACAGTTGTATTATTCTTGTGTGCGTGTGAATTATGGTTTAAAGATTTTCTTTGCAGCAAATGATTCATAAGTTATTCAAGTCAAGAATGCAACTTTCAATTTGAAGTTTTCGCTTATACTCTTCCACCCACCCCACCTCCACCAAACCTACTGACCTAACCACTCAGGACCTGGATTACACAAATATTACAAAATTTGCTGCATGTTTCACTCCTTATCCTCTGGATCCCAAGCTTCAGGACAAGGAACGTTCTGAGTTCTCTGCTACTACTGACTTGGCAAATAATGTTGCATGAAACAGCAAACATCATGCCTTTCCATGCCCATCAGTCAAGTGTAATTAACACATAGTTAACCCTGCTTGCTCACTAATAACTGCAAAGTCACTAATGTCATCAGTTATAGTGGAATCTTCCAGTGGTTGTATCCCGTGTCAAAGTTTTCCTCCTCATTAGATAAACATTCTCTTGAAGGTATAAAGTTGCTAAGATTATGGCTTCAATGATTTAATGGGTGCTTCCTGCAGTATAATTACTGGATTTCATCAATTTTGACAACGTGTGGAAGAATAGATGTTTAAGTTAGGGATCATTTCAAAAAGAATTGTCTAGAAAAATAACAACTTGCATTTATAAAACACTCCTCATGTGTTGGAATATTTTAGAAGAGAGGGAAAAGGAGGATTTCCGGCTGGACTTGGGAAAGATCAAAGGAAACAGGGGCTGAAGGCATATTTAATAGATTAATGTAGAAGGGTCTGTTGAACTTACGAACATACAAATTAAGAGCAGGAGTAGGCCACTCGGCCCTTCGAGCCTGCTCTGCCATTCAATAAGATCATGGCTGATCTGATTGTAACCTCAACTCCACATTCCTGCCTATCCCCGATAACCTTTCACCTTGCTTATCAAGAATCTGGCCACCTCTGCCTTAAAAATATTTACGGGCTCTGCTCCCATTGCCTTTTGAGTTCCAAAGACTCACGAACCTCTCAGAGAAAAAAAATTCTCCTCATCTCTGTCTTAAATGGGCGACCTCTTATTTTTAAATATTCATGGAAGGGACAGTTATGGTTAGGTTGAAATTGTAGCGAGGGGCTAAATGGTCTATCCCTGTTCCTAAGTGATTTTGAGAAAGAATTCCAAATGACTGCTAAATGGACCGGCCTTAGGTGGTCACAGATGAGCGGTGGTCCAGTGACAGAGGGCAGGTTGAAGAAAGTAATTCATGTAATATTGGGAAAGACACTTGTGGGTTGTGAAAAGGACAAGGACCTTGACATTGACATGTGGCAGGACCGGAAGCAGATGGATCCCGGCAAAGACGGAAAACCTAGGCAGGCAGGACTCTGCAAGTAGGGACTTAGGGCAATCCTGAAAAATCAGGGAACTACTGAAAACAAGTTGTGGTGGAGGTGGTAGAAACGCTTGATGCATAATCTCCTTATTGTGTCCTTTTCTCTTGCATGTTGATTGTAAGTTATTGGAATGTTGATGATACTAAAAGGAAGAGGGAAGGCAGGAAGGAATCTGAAATGACATAGTGCCTTTCACAACTTCAGGATATGCCCAAAGTGATTCAGATGAAGAATTATTTTTGAAGAGTGATCGTATTGTTAGGCAGGTGAATGTAGCACTCAATGTATACACAGTAAGAACACACAAACAACAATGAGAGAATGACCAGATAATCCATATTTGTTGCAACTAGTAAAGGCATAAAAGCTGACTGGAGCCCAGCAGAACCCCCAGCTCTTGTTTCAATCATGCTGCGGGATCCTTTACATTCACTTGACCAGGTGGACAGGGCTTAAGTTTAATACTCTGTCTGCAGGTTCGCAATATAGCAGCCCCTCAGTAATACACCAAAGTGCTCAAGTCCTAGAATGGGGCTTTAGCCTACAATCATCCACCTCAGAGGTGAGAGTATTATGCACTGAAGCAAACTGACAAAGGCTGACTATGTTCAGGCTACATTCCTCCTTCTAGTATCTTAATGGAGGTATCATCCTGCTTCAAGTAAATGGGTTAAGACCGGCATTAAAATATCATATAGTTGACATTGAGCCCAGTAAGTCTTTAACATAAATCAGCTGTTTTTGATAGGGAGCTAGTATATACTGCAATCTTTTAATCTCAATAAACTATTGACAAGATGTTGTGGCGTGTTTGACAGAGTGTGGGCCATTATTTTTTACATTTGCAAACACACAATTAAAAGACAGATGGAGGCTTTAGAACTTCATGTGTTCAAATTGTGCACTAGATGATTAGTAATGAATATGATATAAAGGCACTTGTATCTGTTCATTCATTTAACAGAAGTATTAAACCGATTAACACAAAAAACGGACCCAATTTAAACCTTTACTTAAAAAAGGGGAATAAAAGAATGCATTTGTTCTACATATATTATACATATAATTTCAATCCATTTTAACACAAAATAGAAATTTTATGGAATTAATAAACTTCTATATGCCTATTTTTAATTGATACTTGGAAAAGGAATTTGAATGGGCATTTGAGAGAAATGAACTTGCAGGTTATGGGGATAGAGCAGGGGAATAGGACTGACTGGATTGCTCTACAGAGAGCCATCATGGACTCAATGGGTCAACTGGTCGCCTTCTGCACCATAATGACTCCATGAATCAATGACTATGAAAAGTGAATCCAGTTAAGGGGCCAAAAATTCACAGATCTGACATCCTGGCATAGGCACGGGAGAGTGCCAACTGAGAGCCTCTGCCACTTAGCTCATTGGACTTGGCAGTTCAATGGCAGGTGCCTACACCATTATGTCTGCATCTTGGGTACCCAACTGAGCAGGGAAGCTGAAAAACGTGGCGATTGAATGTTGCCCCCAGGGTGCCAGTGAACCTCTCTCTCAAAGTTAATGCTGCTTTGTTCCTCTTAGTGACCCTTTGGGCCTGACTACCAGATGGGGCCCAACTCCTGGCCTGACATCAACTAACATGCGTCATTGATCTGGGAGTACTATTCTTCTACCGGTTGGGCTTAGAGAAACAACCAGCTTGGAAATGCCTCTACTCCCATTTACGTAGGAAGGTAGGAGCAGGAGTAGGCCATTGGGCCAGACGAGCCTGCTCCACCTTTTAATTATATCATTTACCTCAATGCCAATTTCCCGCACTATCTCCACATCCCTTGATGTCATTAGTATCCAGAAATCTATCAATTTCTGTCTTGAACATACTCAGTGATTGAGCTTCCACAGCTCTCTGGGGTAGAGAATTCCAAAGGTTCACTTGATTGAGGTGTACAAAATTATGAGGGGAATAGATAGAGTGGACAGGATAAAATAGTTTCCCTTGGTGGAGAATTCTAGAACCAGGGGACATAGATTCAAGATAAGTGGCAGAAGGTGTAGGGGGGACATGAGGAAGAACTTTTTTACGCAGAGGGTAGAGGGTGTCTGGAATTCGCTGCCCAAGTTGGTGGCAGAGGCAGAAACTTTAAACTCTTTAAAAAAAGTACCTGGATCTGCACCTAAAGTGCTGTAAGCTGCAGGGCTATGGGCCAGGTGCAGAAAGGGCACCTGGGTGTCCTCGGGCTGGCATGGACAAGATGGGCCGAATGGCCTCCTTCTGTGCTGTAACTTTTCTATGGTTCTATGGTTAACCTCTGAGTGAAGAAATTCCTCCTCATCTCAGTTTTAAATGACCTGCCCCCTTATTCTGAGACTGTGTCCCCTAGTTCTAGACTCATCAGCCAGGGGAAACAACTTATTCACATCCACCCTGTCACACCCTGAAAGAATTTTGTAAGTTTCAGTGATATTACCTCTCATTATTCGAAACCCTAGAGAACACAGGCCCAGTTTCCTCTTCTCTTTAGCCCTTTAACCCCTTCTCTTTAGCTCCGAAGAAGAGTCACACGGGCTCGGAATGTTAACTCTGTTTTTCTCTCCACAGATGCTGTTAGATCTGCTGAGTTTTTCCAGCATTTTCTGTTTTTGTTCCAGTTTTCTTAATCTCTCCTCATAAGACAATCCTGCCTTCCCAGGGATTAGTCTGGTGAACCTCTCTTGCACTCCCACGATGGCAAGTATATCTGCCCACCTCCCACCCCTGTCATCCATCCCTAAGGTTCCTTCCGCCAGGTCTTTGCTGAACAGTTGATGTGCCTCAAACAATGCTCTCTGGGCAGTCAGCATAAAGATCAAGTCTTGGCATGTTATCATGGCACTCCACTGCCCCGTTTACAGCTGATTTTTGGCTCCTTTGTACCCACTGCCGTGAGATGTGTCACCCTGTATGGATGGAACAATTCTTTTTAAACTGAGCTCTCAGCATATCTCCGTTGCTGCACTCAGCTAGTCCTGAGTTGCACTGAACAATGTGCCTAGCCTCAGAAGAGCAGCTCCTGCTGCACCTGTGGCACCTCTCACATTTTCACAGTATCGCTGTTTATTCTTATGTCCTGAGAATGCCGAAGAGAAGCCAATTGCAACAAATTTGAGGGCAGTTTTGTACCGTGAACTCAGGTCCACAGGGAACTGATTTGCGATTGTCTCAATTCATTTCACTTAGGGCCCCTAACAGCTGTCAGAGCAAAAGGAGACTTATTTTGAACTCAGTTCCCAGAGGGAAAGGGACAGCACTCTAAAACACTTCATTGGCAAATCCCTATCACTCTGTAAGTGCACCATAAAAAATATTAATTTGTTTGTCTTTTCCCACGCACAATTTTGTTAACAGTGACCATTGCTACAAGAGTCATGGTCCAAAAGTAAAATATTGTCTGAGCAGATTGATAGGGTGAAAATTTCTTCTTCCCTCAATTATAATATCCCTTTTAAATATAATTTTGAAGCCAAGGCTTCATTAGTGGCTCAGGATAGTCCCTGTAGACTTATTTATGCCATTAGACCACATGCGGCACTGGGGAAGGACAAGGCACTTCAGGCAGTAGAAGGAGAGCTGGCGGAGCTTAACCCTTGAAGCACCAGTCAAGGTATTTATAGTGCCTGCTGCACTTGGGTAAGAGCTCCTTGCGTTACTCTCAGATCGTAAATGCTTTGCTTAAGATGTTATTTAGTGTTTCTAAGAAATATAAAAAGGCTCTTCTTTTCCAATGTACTTAGAAATAATGAACAGACAAAATTGTCGCACACTAATGGCGTCACTGCTCACAGCTACCAGAACAATTCTTATCCGATGGAGTTTCTAATCCAACTTGTTAAGTTTTCTGTGCTGGTTTATTTATAGTGAACGTGACTTGATATTCGGACGTTGTGTCCCTAGCATCTTCACAACAACTCACGTTAAGAGTTATATGGCTCTGAGATAAACTTACCTCACCAATAAAATAGTTCCTGGGGCCAATGTGAGGAAATGCACTGCAAGCTAATGCTAGGATTCACTTACTTCATTCTCACTTCAGCCATTCAATGGGATATTCTACAGACAAATAGAAACATCATTGAGGGACCTTGACTGGATTTTGGGTTTCTTAAAAGCTGTAATCCAATCCAGAACCCACAAATTCACATCTGTTACTTAGCATTAGGTTCAAACTTTGAATTTTGGTCAAATTGCATTTATATTTGAAATAGGTTTCATTGCTCCCTGGTGCCTAAGCAGAGAAAGGTATTGGGAGTGAGATGGGTGAAGGAGGTTGTAGGGAAGGAGGGAGAGGTTCAGCCCTTGTCTGCACAGATTTTCTATTTTCTCCATGACCACTAGTATTTTGAAATAAAGATAAATGCTTTTCTGATTTAAAAGCAGTTATAAATAATATATAAATACTGTGGTTAGAAGAGCAGGTCAGAGGCTAGGAATCCTGTGGCAGGTAACTCAGCTCCTCATTCCTCAAAGCCTGTCCACCATCTACAAGTCTCAAGTCAGGAGTGTGATGGAATACTCCCCACTTGCCTGCATGAGTGCAGCTCCCACAACACTCAAGAAGCTTGACACCATCCAGGACAAAGCAGCCCCGCTTGATTGGCACCCCATCCACAAACATTCACTCCCTCCACCACCGATGCACAGTAGCAGCAGTGTGTACCATCTACAAGGTGCACTGCAGGAACTCACTTAGAATCCTAGACAGCACCTTCCAAACCCAATACCGCTACCATCTAGAAGGGCAAGGGCAGCAGATACATGGGAACATCACCACCCAGAAATCCCCCTCCAAGCCACTCACCATCCTGACTTGGAAATATATCACTGTTCCTTCACTGTCGCTGGGTCAAAATCCTGGAACTCCCTCCCTAACAGCACAATGGATGTACCTACACCACATGGACTGCAGCAGTTCAAGAAGACAGCTCACCACCACCTTCTCAAGGGCAATTAGGTATGGGCAATAAATGCTGGCCTAGACAGTGATGCCCACATTCCATGAATGAATTAAAAAACATTATACTTAAGAACAACTGGTTAGTTTTGGGGAGCACTGCTTGGTAGGGTAGTAGATACAGAGTTACCCTCAAAAAGGAGTTGGATAAATACTTGAAGGAGAAACAATTGCAGGGCATGGAGGAAGCTGGGGAAGTGAGACTAACTTGCTCTTCAAAAATGCTGGCACACACACGATGGACCAAATGGCCTTCTTCTGTTCTGTATATTCTATGATTCAATGATATCATATGAAGACCAGATAAAAGTTGGCCCATAGAGTCTTTTAGAATTCATGGAAATTCTGTGTTTTAAACCCAAATTCTCTTCCTTACCACCATTCCCCTTAATGCCCTTACTACCTAAGTAAATATTTCTCTTTTCAACAGAACAATTGACTTTGCATCTTGGCGGGTCAGTATGTTTCAAATTTTCACAACCCTTTTTATGAAGATTGTTTTCTCAGTATTTGCTTTTAACCATCTTAGCTCAAGTCCTAAGGCCGTGGGGGTGAAATCCCTGCAAGTGTTTTCCCATTACTCTTCCGTAACTTTGGCAGAGGAGCTGTGGAAGCTGCTGAAAAATGGTGTAAATTCTGTTTGTACCATTTTCCTGAGACTTTCATGACTTTTCCACTGAAGGATGAGTGGGAGAAAGCCTTATGTCCACCAAAGCACTTTATGTTTTTTTTATTTGCTTACGGGATGTGGGCATTGCTGGCTAGGCCAGCATTTATTGCCCATACCTAGTTGCCCTTGAGAAGGTGGTGGTGAGCCACTTCCTTGAACCGTTGCAGTCCATGTGGTGTAGGTACATCCACAGTGCTGTTAGGGAGGGAGTTCCAGGATTTTGACCCAGTGACAGTGAAGGAATGTCGATATATTTCCAAGCCAGGATGGTGAGTGGCTCGAAGGTGATCTTCCAGCTGGTGGTGTTCCCTTCTATCTGCTGCCCTTGTCCTTCTAGATGGTAGCAGTTGTGGGTTTGGAAGGTGCTGTCTAAGCAGCCTTGGTGAATTCCGGCAGTGCATCTTGTAGATAGTACACACTGTTGCCATTGTGTGTTGGTGGTGGGTGGAGTGAATGTTTGTGGATGTGGTGTCAATCGAGTGGCCTGCTTTGTCCTGGATGGTGTCAAGCTCCTTGAGTGTTGTAGGAGCTGCACTCATTCAGGCAAGTGGGGAGTATGCCATCACACTCCTGACTTCTGCCTTGTTGATGGTGGACACATTTTGGGGAGTCAGCAGGTGAGTTACTTGCCACAGGATTCTTAGCCTCTGACCCGCTCTTGTAGCCACAGTATTTATATGGCTAGTCCAGTTCAGTTTCTGGTCAACGGTAACCCCCAGTATGTTGATAATGGGGAACTCAGCAATGGTAATGCCATTGAATGTCAAGGGGTGATGGTTAGATTCTCTCTTGTTGGAGATGGTCATTGCCTCACACTTGTGTGGCACGAATGCTACTTGCTACTTGTCAGCCCAAGCCAGGATATTGTCCAGGTCTTGCTGTACTTGGACATGGACTGCTTCAGTATCTGAGGAGTCACGAATGGCGTTGAACTTTGTGCAATCATCAGTGAACACCCCCCACTTTTGACCTTATGATGGAACGAAGGTCATTGATGAAGCAGCTGAAGATGGTTGGGCCTAGGAATCTGCCCTGAGGAACTCCTGCAGTGTTGTCCTGGAACTGAGGATGATTGACCTCCAACAATCACCACCATCTTCCTTTGTTCTCGGTCTGACTCCAACCAGTGGAGAGTTTTCCCCCTGAACCCCATTGACTCCAGTTTGAATTGCTTTGAAGTGCGGTGACTGTTCTTAAATAGGATTTACATAAGCTTACTCACAGGTCCCACAGTAAACATTATTCTTCCGGTGTGCCCAGCATTTTCTGCTTTTAATTCGGTATCTAGGGGAGACAGAGCAGGATTTTAACAAGATATCCAACTGCCTTATAATGAGTCTGTGGAAAATGGGAGGACAAACTGTGTTATGGACTTTATCTTTCTTTATTTAAATTAGATATGCTAATTCTTAGCTGCAAGTGTACCAATTTTCAACAATATGCATAATTGGAAGTTTTTAATTACAGTAACTTTGTTTCAGACAGCGTTTCCTTCCATTACCCTCGCAATTTATCATTAAAGTTCTCAATTTTTTCAATACAGGGTTGAATTTTTGTGCAGAATTTTCTAGTCTTACAACATTTTTGGCTCACGGTACCATTTACAGGACCATATTCTCTGCAGCAGCGTATTTTCCGGTTCAAACTTCTGGAAGGTTGCCAATTAAGAAGCTGCCGCTGGGATCGCCATTTGACTAGGGATGCTGGATGGCCTGAGGAGGAGGGAAGTCGATTTATCTCACCCAATTGCAAGGATGGCCAGCAGCCTTCACTGTGCCTGTAGTGAGAGTGCCACTGATGGGAATGGAGCAGAGGGGCTTTGGTGCGGCAGAGGGATGCAGTCAGCCTGATTGGAATGGCTGGCACTGCGTCCTCCCCAGCACTGATTGCAATCCCTTAAAGTTCCTCTCGTGATGGCAAGCCTCGATGAGCGGAAGACACAAGCTTTGGCCATAGGCCAGAAAACTCAAAATTTCCACATTGTTCCAACCTCCAGCTGTGCAGCCACCTCCTCTGAGTCCCTGAAGTGCTGGCACAGCTGGCTGGATTTTATGTACGGTGGTGGCCCTGCCCACTGGCTGGAAAGTCAGGGGCGAGCCCACCTCTACTGTCCTGGGAAGCCGCGACGCAATTCTGCATGGCTCAGGCAGTTAATTGCCCGAGATCGCGGTTTCCGCCTCCCAGGGACAGGATTTTCTGCCTCTAAGAAACAGGCTTGTCCAACACGCGGCCTCGAGCCACTATCTGTCCTGCCATGTCACTCTATCCGGCCCACCAAGCCTGGTGGTCAAAATGGTGGTTAGCGAAGTTGAAGATTCTGCGAGGTGCTGCTCCTCCAATCACAGGCCATTTCTCTCCTGGATTTGTTGTTGACAGGCTCACTAGTGAGCTTATCAGCAGCAAATGTAAGAGAGAAACAGTCTCTAATTGAAGGAGCAAGTTCCTTCAGCCTGAGACCTGTACACTGGCGAGCAGGCAGTGGTGAGTCTACTGGGGAGAGAGGGAGTTTTTAAGGGACGGGAGGGGGGAGAGAGAGAGAGAGTGACTATTGAATAGGGAGAGAGTTGGCTGAGCAGGGAGAGAGTGAATGTGGAGTGGGAGAAAGTGACTGCTGGTGGGGGGAGAGAGTGTGACTGCTGAACAGGGAGAGAGTAGCTGCTGAGCAGGAGAAAGTGATTGCTGGTGGGGGGAGAGAGTGAGTGAGACAGAGTGAGAGTGTGTGTGTGTGTGAGAGTGAGTGCGTGTGTGTGTGTGAGAGTGTGAGACCGAGTGTGGGTGTGTGTGTGAGACAGAGTGTGTGTGTGTGTGAGAGTGAGTGCGTGTGTGTGTGTGAGAGTGTGAGACAGAGTGTGAGAGTGTGAGACAGAGTGTGGGTGGGTGTGTGAGACAGTGTGTGAGTGTGTCTGTATGAGACAGAGTGAGTGTCCGGCTCACTCCCAGCCTCAGGGTTTGCACTCCCCCTCACCCCCACAATCAACACGGTGGGTGTGGTTGAGGGTGAGCGAGTGAACACCCTGAGACTGGGAGTGAGCTGGGCACACACAATCTGACACACTAACACTCTAATTGTCATCTTTATTAATTACTAATTTTTAAAAATTATCAATTCATTGCTCTGACATTGCTTTATTTTTTTGCTGAGCAAGATGTTTCTTCTCTTCATAACTCAATATTTTATTGTAATTCACGTTTAATGTCATGCCAAACCTTATCTTTCCTAAATTTGCTAATCGGCTCCCTGAGTGAAAAAATAATGGAAATGTGGCCCCTCACACAAATGAGGTTGGACAAGCCTGCTCCAAGAATCACAGAATCACACAGTGCAGAAGAGGCCCTTCGGCCCATCGAGTCTGCACCCGACATGTGAGAAACACTAAGCTGCCAGTCAATCAGATGGCCAGCAACTCTCCTGTCCTGTCCCATCCTGGGAGCGGTGGCCACTGCTGGGACTGCAGCCAGTTGGCTGGGGGTGTGGAGCTGCGCTGGCAGGGGAAGTGAAGGTCAGCACTGATCAGGGTGCGGGAGGGTTCAAGCAGGGGTGGCCCTATGGCCCTTTCCATTGGGTGGGGGTTGGGGGGGGGGAGGTAGCTCCATGTGGTATTGGGTGCCTGAAGAAGAAGGATCTCTCCCCACACCCACCGCCAGGTGGCCAGGGCAAAACACCAGCAGCGGTGGGAGGAGCCTCTTAAGTGGCTATTAACTGGCCGCTTAAGTGCCTCAATGGCCAAAGGGCAGTTGGGATGCCAGACAACTGGTAAAATACCAGCGGAGGTGGGTAGGTGATGTCGGCAAATCAGCCCAGTGTCTCTAAATCTGTTCTCCCTCCGCCTTTAAACCCGCCTCCGGACATCTGGTAAAATTTCCCTCTTTGTTTCCAGGACATGCTACTCCGGAGGTTCAGTGCCGACATCTACTGTAATATTTCTTTCAGATGCACCCATATGAAATAAAACAGTTCATGTGGGAAGTGGTCACTTGGTCTCTTGGATAATGTTGGAAATTGAACTAAAATACAGGGTAGAAGTGTTATGATGCATTCTGATTTAATCCTGTCTCTCAGGATTGAGCCCGCACTATACGGTACTCAGAATCAATGTGCAATGTGTATTTCTATGAAATTTCACACTCTCTTATCTTGGCAAAGTCCATTGAAAATAATTTGCCCACATCGCATCACACAATTTCAAGCCAGCTGGGTGCAATGTACTCAATATCTCCACTGAAAATTTGAGAGAAACTCTACTTTAGAGGGAGATGTTAAACTGCGTACCCTACCTAGTGTAACATTTTAATTTGCATATTTATTTTGCATGCTTTTAAAGCCCCAGTAAACTCCTTAAAATATGCATTATAAGATTTCATCTTCCTCTCCCCATTGACACATAACTTTATAGTGTTACTGAAGCCGGATGATAAATCTTGATTGCAGACTCTCAGATTATCTTCACTGTGACAATTTATTATTTAAAATCCTGTTATCTATGATTTGCGGATTGCAGCAGCCTTTCTTTGATCCGCATTACTGACAACTACACAATTTAAAGTAGCAGAGAGGAAGAATTTCAGAGAAAACTTAATTGAGGATAACATAAAAGGAATTTCCTCAGAATAATTGGTCCATTCTAAATATAATTCAGACCTTTGAGGTAACTGTCCCTCCACCCTCTGTTGTGGCATCAGGTTGGTTGTCTTTAGTTCATGAAAGCAATTACTTAACATTTGCATAAAAAAAAAATCAAGCGTATGAATAATTTATATATTTTCATGAGAAGAATGGCTATATGATATTGAAGCAGCGATGGAGCATTGTTAAAGTTGTTCCTTAACTTATGAGCGCCTAAGACATGTGTAGCAATGGTCCTTGAAATGCCAGCGTGGTTGACATATAGGAGAAATGAAATGGAAAAAATGACAGATATTGGAAATTTAAACTGAGAAATATTGGAAAAAGCAGCAGCGAGGTCAGCAACTGAGAGAGAAAGATAGGTTCCACCTTAAACATTAGCCTGTCACCAGAATGGGAAGGTTGAGACTTTCAGGAAATGTGCTTTGCAAATCACCAGAAGGGTAACTTCAAGCAGAGTGGGGGAAGCAGTTTATCTGAAGTGTGCTCTCAAAATGGGGTTCAGCTCAAAATGGCTTGGAAGCTTGTCCCACAGCTACCCCTGGTACCTACAGCTCACAGGTACTCCATGAATCAGGCCGGCAAACCAATTTACTGTCGTCCTGCCTTACCAGACCTGTGCAGCCTGCGCGACACCCTAAATAGGCTGCAATCCAATTTCTAGGCCTTTGACTTTAATCCTGCATTCTTTCAGATTCTTCCTTTTCATCCACTTATACAGTTGTCCTTTGACTGATGTTATGCTATCCACCTCATGAGCCATTTCTGATCAAAGTGTCCCACCTTTTAATAATTCTGTCGCAATGTTGAAAATACTGCCAACTTCCTCCTTTGTTCTTCTTGGCGATTATCCTGAGTTAATGTTCTCTTGTTGTACATTCACCAGTCAGTGCAAACAATCCTTCACCGTCTACTCTCTCCAAAACTTCCAAAATATTGTAAGCCTCGATGAGGACTCTGCTTTAGATGTTATAATTCCACTTTCAGAATTGATGCAGTCCGATATTATGTTATGGCTTTAGGAGTAGCCAGTGTAGAGCTGCTGAGAATTGGAAAGAAGTGCAGCACATTCTTCCTATGCAAAGATGCAGATAAGAAGATAACAGACAAAGAAACAGCAGAAAGTAAATGCATAGATAATTGCACAAGTGTTGGGAAGACCTTTCGGAATGGTTGGTTCTTGTTTTTTTGTGTATTCACTTGAAATAATTTTCTGATTACTGCAAATTCTGTCCAATTTCTATGCCGGTGATAGATTAGCTACAGGAATATCTTAGTCTTGGTTTAAACTGACCTGGTCTTATCTTTTAAGAACATAAGAAGTAGCAACAGGACTGGGCCATACAGCCCTCCAGTCTATTCCGCCACTCAATGAGATCATGCCTGATCTTCAGCCTCAATTCCACTTTCCCGCTTTCCCGCCCAATTCCCATAGCCCTTGGTTTCCCTTGAGTCCAAAAATCTATTTATCTCAGTCTTGCATATGTTCAATGACAGAGCATCCACAGCCTTCAAGAGCAGAGAATTCCAAAGATTCATAACCGTCTGAGGGAAGAAATTCCTCTCCATCTCCGTCCTAAATGATCGACCCCTTATTCTAAGATTATACCCCCTAGACTCTTTAGCCAGCGGAAACAGAATCTCTCCAATTGCCCTATCAAGCCCTCTCAGAACCTCATATGTTTCAGTGAGATCACCTCTCATTCTTCTCAATTGCAGAGAGTATAGACTCATTCAACTCAACCTCTCTTGTAGGAGTATTAAACAGTGTAACTTTAAACTGAAAAGGACAAGTGACTGCTGTATATGTTCTTTAACATTGAATATAACATGGGGCAGAAAACTGAGCTTGGCGGGTGGGCCCGCGCCCGACCTGGCTGAACATAAAATGATGCGCGATGACATCAGGCGAGCGTTCTGACATCACCGCGCAGTCCCGCAATATTTCGTTCGGCAGGCATTCGCCAGAGTTGGCAGCGCACCCGCCCAACAATTAAAAGGCCTACTAAAAAGGTAATTAAATTCAAATTTACACTGCCCGTCCAACCTTACGGCTGGCAGGCAGGCGAAAACACCAAGTGGCCTTTGCACTTTTCAGGAAACTTCATCCGTGGGCGGGATGGCGTTTCCTAAAGCAAATAAAAATAAAATATAAATTTTACACTTGAATTAAAAACATGCCTCTGCGGCGGCAGTCAGCTTCCTGACCTCCCTTGCCCCCGCTGAGCATCCCCGCCAAGGACAAAATTCTGCCCATGAATTAAGATTCCTAAACCTGAATGCAACTCTAAGTGTTGATTAAGCACAATTAATCCTGGTTCACATAGTGGTCCTGATTTTGTCGTCAGGGGTGCAAAAACAGTGCCAGCAGTTTATTACACTTGTTTGCTGATGTTTTGCGAGGTTTTGCACTGGAACTTGCTGTAATTAGAAAGCCATTTTTGCGCAGCCCCTCTCTACAGGGGTTTTTGGACCTGTGAAATGAGGCAAGCATCTTGTTAACCAATCAAATTGAAGAATTATTAAAGTGGCATTCAAAGTCCGAATCAGGAAATCTAAGTTAGAGTGTCTAATTCAAAAATCACCAACAATACGTTAAAATCTGAAGAAATGTGACTCCACATTTCCAAAAGTTAAAATCAGGGCCAGAGAGGCTGTTTGGCTAGAATTAGTACTTATCATGTCATTTAAAAAAAGTACTTGCACTGGAATGGACAAGCCTTTAGACATTTTTGGCAAAACTTAGTGGTTATCTATCACATTAAGACTGCATCTTCATGCCATTTCAAATGTTTCATATCTCTTGGCAAGACACTTCCGGAAAGCAGAACAACTTGGGAAACAGCTTCCTGATTTTTGTGTTTAACTGAACATGTGCTGGAAGTTGCTGTACGATTTACTGTTTAATAACAGTGAACGCTGATAGCCTCACTGTTTTCTTTAGCACAAAATATAGGTCAATTATATTTAACAGAGGCTAATCAAAATGATTAAATTTACTATAGTTTGAAAATATTGATGTGGCCGATGAGAATAAAATTAACTATGCTCATTGCAAGCCAACAAGTCTATAAAAGCACATCTTTGTGTCTTTAGTATTTGATTCTTTCCATTTTGCTGGAGGGCATTTTGTGCTCATTAATGTAAGGAATGTCAGTGCTGAGGACTAGAATGCTGTATCTATCTTCCGCATACAATGCCAACATCAAGCACTCCGAGGTCAGATTTAGAAGCAGCATAAAGCTTATTCTTTAGCACCCCAATGAGGTGCCTTAACCACCACCTCACAAGGACATAAGAAATAGCAGCAGGAGTAGGCCCTTGGAGCCTGATGTGTCGCTCAATAACATCACGGCTGATCTTCTGCCTGAACCCACCTTCACAACTCCACTTGCCTCTGAAGACAGCCCCCTTCAACATTACTTCAATTTTCCAAACTAGGTAATGTTATGGCTTTGATGAAGAAATTCAGGTCAATTTAAGGCAAATTAGTGCTGACTATGGACATCCAGCCTCACAAAAACATTGCTGGGATGACCCAACTAATTTCATTAAAGTATCTTACAGCCACTGAGACTTTTATCTTAAGAAGTGCTGGATTCTATCCATGTTGCCAAGGTGAAAGGGCAATAGTTGGATTGACCATGCCACTCAGCCTCTATCCTCCCAGCTTGAACTTTTCAAACTTCAGTGGGTGAAGTGACCAGCCATTTTTAACACCTGCTGCAGTAGCATAATCTTGTCACAAGTAGCAACCATGGGACATCTGTGTTTAGCTTCCACCTTCTTAACATCTGTGTTGATATGAATCTGCATTTCTTTCCAGTTTTGCCATTTTCTTCTAATATGCTTAGGCAGCTTCAACTTTCAGAAAGAGGCACGGTTAGACAGATTTCTACCATTATGTTCCTACACCTTGGAAAATATAAATTTAACGATCCATAAATGCAAGCTCTCCCATCTAATGTTGATCAGCCCAGCCTTAATTCCATGTCAGGTGCATGCCAAATTAAATGCGCAATAATACAGAGCAAACTTAAGCATTTAAGAAGAATGGTTATATCTGTTAAGAGTTTGGACCATCTTGAAACATTATTTTACTTGTTCACTTTCTATGCTTTAAATGGCAGTTTATCTGTCTCCTGTTGGTGATAAGAAACACTGCTGATAGCTCCTCCACCTGGCTAAGCTTGTTCTCACTCTGAGCAACTTCTGCTTCAACTCCATTTACTTTCTCCAAATAAAGGGTGTTGCTATGGGTACCTGCATGGGTCCCAGTTGTGTCTACCTTTTTGTGGGATATGTGGACCATTCATTATTCCAGTCCTACTCAGGCCCCCTCCCTCATCTCAATTTCGAGTTCATTGATGAATGTATTGGTGCTGCCTCCTGCTCCCGCCCTGAACTGGAAAGCTTTATTGACTTTGTTTCCAACTCCCACTCTTCCCTCACCTTCACCTGGTCCATCTCTTGACTCTTCACTTCCCTTCCTCAAATCTTCTGTTTCTATTTCTGGAGATAGGCTATCTATAATGCTCACTACAAACACTACAAACATGGACTCCCACAGCTGCTTCAACTACACTTCCTCACACTCTGCTTCCTCTAAGAACTCTATTCCATTCTCCCAGTTTCTCCAACTCCATTGTTCTGATGATACAATCTTCCACAACACTGCTTCTGACATGTCTTCTGTTTTCCTTAACTGATGATTCCTTTTGCAATGTGGTTGACAGGGCACTCCAATGTGTCCAATCCATTCCACGCACTCCTGCTCTCCCCCCTTTCCCTCTCTTTCAGAACCATGATTGGGTTCCCCTTGTCCTCACTTTCCACCCGACTAGACTCCTTATTGAACAGATCATCCTCCGCCATTTCTGCCAGACCCAGCATGACGCAACACCAAACACATCTTCCCGTGCCCCCCTCTTCCAGCATTCTGTAGGGACCCTTACCTCCGTGACCTAGTCCATTCTTCAGTCACCCCTAACATCTCTTCCCTATGGCACCTTTCTGTACCAGGAGGTGGAATACCTGTCCTTTCACCTCATTCCTTCTTACTCTCCAAGGCCCCGAACACTCCTTCCAAGTGAAACAGTGACTTACTTTTATATCATTCAATTTAGAATACAGCATTCGCTGCTCATGATGTGGTCTCCTCTACATTGGAGAAACCAGACGTAGACTGGGTGGCTGCTTTGTGGAACACCTCTGTTCAATCCACAAGCATGACCCCGAGCTTGTCATTTTAAGTTTCCACCTTGCTGCCATGCTGACCTTCCTGGTCCTTGGCCTGCTACAGTGCCAGTAAAGCTCAATGTAAGCTCGAGCAACAGCACCTTATCTTTCGACTTGGCACTCTGCAGCCTTCTGGACTCGAGTTCAACAACTTGAGATTATAGCCTCAGTCTCCATCTTGTTCTATGTGTTTTCTTCTTTGTTTCGGTTTAGCTGAGTCAATCTTGGTCTTGTCTTCTTCTTTATCCCCTCCTATTGCATTCGGATGTTTGTTATGTAGCAATTCACTTGGACACAACCTTTGTTTCTTTTCTATATCCAGTACCGCTCACTTTTTCTGTTGCATCATGATATCTTTTGTTATTTAATCTTCCCTGGCCTCCACCCTATGACAGAGCTTCTCCATTGTTCTTCCTGCCTCCTCCCCCATTTCCACTGGCTTAAAAATTCTTACGTTTCTATCTTTCTCCAGTTCTGATGCAAGGTCATTGATCTGAAATGTCCTCTCCACAGGTACTGCCTGACCTGATGAGCTTTTCCTGCATTTTCTGTTCTTACTTCAGATCTCTAGCATCTGTAGTATTTTGCTTTTGTAGATAACATGTGGTCTGCTGATGTGATAGCATAAGTCATCCGCAATGCTTGCACTGAACAGAAAGAGTGAGTGCTGTAAACTATAGAAAGAACTCATTGGTCAAGGAGGGCAGGGGGGAGTAGAAAGCAAATTGTCATTTTGGAAAAGAAACTGCCTTTGTTAAGGAGTGACCAGCTTTGGCCTAGCTCAGATATTGCTGGAACAATCTTGTGCGATTATGTATGCACACCAAGCCTCAAGCCAGGATTGGGTTTCCCTATAGGAGCTTATAAACAGGTGCTGGAAATAGTACAAAGCTGATTTCCAAGAAGATTGCAGCTCAACAGAAAGGAGAACATTAATTATTGCTGGGCAGAGAAGGAGATATGGTTGCAGGAAATGAGCAACTCTGCTCTACTATTGGATGTGGGTTGGGATCTGCTCTAAGAAGAAGGACGACAAAGGAGGGGTGGGCGCCTTTGGTTTCCCAGGGCATCATCCTCTTAGTAGAAATGAGCACCATGTTTGTCAGGATTTGGCTATCAGGGGCATATGACACTTAAAGGGTCATCTAAAACCAAGTCTCCAGTGATGCCCCTAAGCCTAGTGGCAGTGCTGTTGCTATAGAGGACTTCTAATCTCCAAGAGACTGCCTTGTTTCGTTATAACATGCTGGGGATTTGAATGGAGGAAGTTTTTGTGGAGGACTTCATTGCCCTCATTGCTGCTCAGGGATCTGTTTCCATATAGGTCATTGGACATTGTGAGGCAATGGCCATCAGTGGGATTGTCCCCTCAAGCAACCCGACAGTCATGAAAGTAAATATACTGGAGGGTAGGAACATAGGAACAAGGAGATGCTATTTAGCTCCCAAACCAGTTCCGCCATTCAATGCCTGGGATGATCTGCACCTAACTCCATATACCCACCTTTGTCCATATCTCTTAACATCTTTGGTTAACAAAAATGATCAATCCCAGTTTCAAAATTAACAATTAATCTAACATCAATTACTGTTTGCGGAAAAGAGTTCCAAATATTTTACTCCCTTTACATGTAGAAGTCTTTCCTAATTTCACTTCTGAAATGCCTGGCTTGAATTTTTAAAATTTTAAAATCATTTATAGGATCTGGGCATCGCTAGCTAGGCCAGCACTTAGTGACCATCCCTAATTGCCTTTGAGAAGGTGGTGGCGAGCTGTCTTCTTGAACTGCTGCAGCCCATGTGGTGTAGGAATACCCGCAGTGCTGTTAGGGAGGGAGTTCCAGGATTTTAACCCAGGATTTTGACCCAGGATTATGTCCCCTGGTCCTAGACTCCCCAATCAAAGGAAACAGTTTCTCTCTATCTAGCTTATCTATTCATCTTAATATTTTGAAAAATTAAGCCAAATGACCTCTGAACCTTCTAAATTCCAGGGGCTTTACATAACCTCTCCTCGCAATGTAACCTTTGGAGTCCAGGTATCACTCTAGAAAATCTACACTGCACTCCCTCCAAAGCCAATATATATTCATCTTAAAGTGTGGTGCCCAGAACTGCTCACATTCCTCCAGGCGTGGTCTAAGCAGGATTTTGTATCGCTTAGCAAAATGTCCATCTCCTCGCATCCCAAGGTGAGCAGGAACAGGCAAGGCAGCACAGCCAATCGCAGGGCCAATTCATAAGCACAAAGATGTAGGGTCACCTCAATCCCAAAAGTCTCCCACTAATTCACAGCAGCACACAACTTATCTCCACGACTAGAAAAGCACAGAAAAGCACTGGCTATGTTGTAAATCACAAAAACACACTCTGCCATCAGGGGAAGCATACACAACTAACTAAAAGGCTCTAAAATTTGGTTGCAATTTTTTGTCAAGGCAATATTTTTGAGATGAAAAAGAATGAGGTAATAGCAGATAACCATAAGGAAATCTGTGGCAGTTGAGTTAGCGCAGATATGTTGGCTCCTACATTGTGCACAATGGAGAGGACATATGGTAGATGGTTGAGGCCTTAAATGAAGATCTTATTAATGTAAAGCTGATTTAACAGGAACCTCTTCAGGTTCCTTACCTTTGTCTTGCTCTAGTTTTGACTGCAGGTGGTGCCATCCTTCTTTACCTGCTCTGTATTTGCCTCCTTGGATGGCAATGTTACAGAGCATCCTGCAGACTACGATTGTTTTGGAGAATGTAGCAGGGATACAATGTTAGAAACTATTTGATCTGTTCTTGTACCTGAAATACTCGCCCCTGGTGAATAAAAATTTCAGTCATCAGCTTGATCGATCTGGGGCCTGCAGGCTGACTAAATTTGCTCATGTCCCTCAGAGAAGGAGTGAGCATGAGGCATTATAAGTTATGGCAATGGTCAGCTCCACCAGCATAGGCAGTGCTGTGCCTGTGGCAGAGTTTAGCTAGTGTTCAGATTCTAGGACATGGCATCATTGCCTCCTTAGAGAAGCAAAGCCAGTGAAGTTAGTTTTCATTTGGCATTTTGCATTTGCTATTACCTCATTCTTTTTCATCTCAAGGATATTGCCTTGACAAAAAATTGCAACCAAATTTTAGAACCTTTTAGTTAGTTTCCTGTAGACATAGCTACATGGGTAGTTGTAGTTTGCCTCTGAAGCTATTTGACTTTCATTCCCCCAAATTAATGGAAATAGTTGAAATGCCATTGGAATGTCCCTTTTCAAAATGACAATTGGAATCATAGAAGGAGGTCATTTGGTTTGTCAAGTCTGTGCCAGCTCTCTGCAAGAGTAATGCAGCCAGCCCCATACCCTGCCTTTACCCCATAACCCTAAACATTATTTTATTTCAGGTGCTTATCCAGTTCCCTTTTGAAAGCCACAATTGAATCTGCCACCACCACCCTCTCAGGCAATGCATTCCAGATCGTAACAACTTGCTGCATGTTTTTCTCATGTCGCCTTTGCTTCTTTTGCCAATCACCTTAAATCTGAGTCCTCTCAATCCTTCTGCCAATGGGAATGGTTTCTCTCCATCTACTCTGTCTGGATCTCTCACGGTTTTGAACATCTCCATCAAATTTCCTGTCAACCTCTTCTCCAAGGAGAACAAACCCAGCTTCTCCAATCTAGCCTTGTAATTGAAGTCCCTCATCTGTGGAAGTATTATCGTAAATCTTTTCTGCACCATCTCTAAAGCCCTCACATCCATTCTAAAGTGTGGTGCCCAGAATTGAACACAATGCTGCAGTTGAGGCCAAATTTCTGTTTTCTAAAGGTTCATCATAACTTCTTTGCTCTTTGCCCAGGATTCTATATGCCTTTTTAGCCACTTTCTCCACCTGTCCTACCACCTTCAATGATTTAAGCACACATCATGGCCATGATTTTCCTCGCCCGTTGATGTCGG
The DNA here is from genome assembly GCF_964194155.1 of Cetorhinus maximus. Classification (NCBI taxonomy): domain Eukaryota; kingdom Metazoa; phylum Chordata; class Chondrichthyes; order Lamniformes; family Cetorhinidae; genus Cetorhinus; species Cetorhinus maximus. The sequence goes on along the minus strand of NC_135885.1, from coordinate 16,870,566 downwards.
GCGTGAGCGGACAATATGGTGCGATCGGTTTCACGACGGCGTGAAACCAGCTAGCGATCATCCGCTCAGTCCACTGATGGCGAGCTGCGTTCCCCGCCATCGGACATTGGGAACCTCATTGTAATACATCAGCATATCATTATAAGGCCAGCCTGCAGGACTCATTCCCCGCCCCCACCCCGACCCCCAACCCCGCCACCCGCTGGATTGTCCGCCCACATTGGCGGGAAAACACGCCGACATGTTTCATAACAGCGCATAAGCGATGTGCACCTGGCGGGCTGCACTTCGCTCGGGACTTCAAGGTTTGTTTTCCTACCTTGCTTCCTACTTTACTCGCAGTCATCAGCGCCAGGCTTCGCAAACAGCACCACATCACTTTTAGGGAGGCTCAAGGCTCTAGTATCAGCCATATTTGGGTGGCTTACTAGATCAGCCATATTTGGGTGGCTTACTAGATCAGCCATATTTGGGTGGCTTTTCAATGGCTGCTGGGCTAGGGCATAGTTGGGGAAAGGGGGGATGTGGCCTCAGGCAAGGGAAGAGGCTGCAGAACAAGAGTTGTACTGGGGAAGGAGGGTATCCCAGGGGCATATGTTGATCTGTGCAAGTGGCTTCAAGATGGTGCGTGCTGAGGATGCAGTCTCCAGAGAAGATGAGGCCAGATGGACATGTGAGGGTATATGTGTGAGAATGGGTGGGTGATGTCCCTTGAGCTGGCAGTGAGTGGGATGCCAGTGAATGTTTGAGTGTGTGAGTTTAGAGTGATGAGATGGTTGCCATACCCTGGCTGCATGGATGAGATCATTCATCCTCTATCTGCACTGGATAGTCAACCTCTTCTGGGCAGCAATGGCATTGACCACTGCCTGCCATGCTGGATTGGTGATGCCGCTGCCTGTCCTGTGGCCAGAGTGGGGGTTGAGGACATCATGGCGGGCCTCCACGGTGTCCAAATGGCATTCCAGTGATACGCCATTAAACCTGGGGGCTGCAGTCTTCTTGCCTTTTGTGGACATTTTCTCTGCTGTAGTTGAGGACTGGCAGTATGAGATGTGTGCGCGTGGCTGGATTTCTGCAGCCTGAGTATGGGCCTTGTTGTGAGTGGTGGCCGAGTTGATGCTATTGATAAAGTTGATCAGTAGACACTTCTTAGGTTGAAACTTTAAGTTTATTTACAAAGGTAGTCAGCAACAACTACACGTGTGCTTTCTACTCAAACTCTATCTCTACACAACTTACTCTAACCACTGACTACTGAGGTAGCCTGCGTTACTCTCCTATTGGGTACTAAAGATCATGTGATCTTCCTTAACAAGCATTACTCTTAAAGGTACACACTATTACACACTAAATAAAACCATAATTACCACAGGTCTTACTCGCATCCTTGCGTAGTGACTCTGATGGACCTCAGCTCCTTGTTCTAACTGCTAGCAGATCCTCAGTCTGCATTTTCCAAGCTGGTCCAGGCCAAGACTGCCCAATACAGCTGAGATGTAGCAAAATAAAAAAAAACACTTCCTAACACTCCCTTGGCCCATCTCAATGGCAGTGTGACACACGTGGCCTATTCCCAGAAAGATATACAAATTAATTATCTTTAACTTTCGACCTGTGCTTTGATCTGAAAAGTATATGGATAATTCAAAACCTTTCTTTGTTTACCAGGTGGCTTCAAAACTTTCTTTGATCCATGGAAATTACATGAAGAATTTAAGCCCCCTGTTTTATACCATAACTTCAAACCTTCTCCAGACAGCCTGTTTTCTGAACAGATATTCAGAGAGGCCACTATAAATCCTTGGTGTCAATACCTAACATGCCAGCAGCACAATAAGTTTTCCCCTTGATCCGGAACTCCAGACCTATCTGATAAGCCATTCAGACTAAGCTTTCTTTCATTTATCCCACATTTAAAATCATAGGTCAGGATTTTCTGGCCCTGCTAGGGCAGAACCTGCCACGGGGGATGGGGTGGGCCATCCAAAAGTTCAGTGGCTTTCGGCGAGACCGAAAGATCCCAGCGGTGGGCGGGGTTGGATAACCCAGCTATAGACTCCTGAATCAGAATAATATCACATAAACCAAAAATTATAATCCTATAGGATATTAATCTTAAAATTACGCATTTGTAACAATACTGTTACCATCCCTTTTATTCTATGGCATTAACTTTGTTGACAAACCTCTTATGTGGCATTTTATCAAACACTTTTGGAAGTCCACAGACATCACATCAACTGCGTTACCCTCATTAACCTTCTCTGTACCTCAACAAAAAATTCAACTAAGTTACATGCACAGTTTGCCTTTAACAAATCCATGCTGGCTTTCCTTAATTAATCCACCCTTGTTCAAAAGACTATTAATTTTGTTGCAGGTTATCACTTCTAAGAGCTTTCCCACCAACGAGGGTCAAACTGACTGACCTATAATTGCTGGGTTTATCTTTACCCCCTTTCTTGAAAAAAGATCTAACAGTTACAATTCTCCTGTGCCATGGCACCAGGCCTGCATCTAAGGAGGACCGAAAGATTAGGCCAGTGCCTCTGCAATTTGCACCCTTACTTCCCTCAGCATCCTTGAATACCTCTGATCTAGTCCTGGTGACTCCATGCTGGTTCACAATCAGCCCAATTCATACTTTTACCACCTTTTTAGTATTTATATACCTATAGAAGACTTTTGGATTCCCCTTTATATTAGTTGCCAGTTGCTTCTCATACTCTCCCTTTGCCTTTCTTATTTCCTTTTTCACTGCCCCACTGAATTTTTTACATTCAGTTTGGGTCTCACTTGTATTACCAACCTAACATCTGTCATACCCACCATTTTCTTCTGCTTCATCTTACTCTCTATCTCTTTTGTTATTCAGAGAACTCTGGCTTTGTTTTCCTCTCCCTTTCCCCCTCATGGGGATGTACCTCGACTGTACCTCAACCACCTTCCCTTTAAAGGCAGCCCATCGTTCAGTTAAAGTTTTGCCTGCCAATCATTCATTCCAACTTACCTGGGACAGATCTGTTCTGAACCCACGGAAATTAGGCCTCCTCCAGTTAAGTATTTGTACTCTAGGTTGTTCCTTGTCTTTTTCCATAGCCAACCTAGACACAAACAAACACAAACTTTCTGAAGTTCTGTGTCGATTCTCAAGATATCTATGCTCGAACCACAAGTGCAGGTCTAATTTGAAGGACAAAGAAAGAAAATAATATGAGGACTTACATTTTTTTAACAAAGTCTTAAATACATTCACAAGCATTTTATTAGTGTATGCTTTAATCTGAGAATTAAAATCTGTGGGAAGTATCTCTGATTAAACACTCAAAGTAGTACAACAGTGAGACAGCAAATCTAATATTGTGATATGTGTTTATACCTTATATTCACTGAAGAAACAGCAATCTCTACTGGCCAGATTCAGTAACCATTGCTGGCTTTGAGTGTAAGCTTACATTGTGAGGTTGATGGCTCATCACTCTCACGGACCATTAGAATTGTGTAGTCATGCAACAGCCCACAAAACTGAAGTTTCTCCACTACTTGCTGCAAAACCATTTAACTTCCAGGAAAATTTGTCATAACTGCAGGAAGATCAGCAAAATCCTCAAAGAAACTGCACCAATATTTGAAACAATGCCTAATTAAAAACACCTTCACGTGTACAGACTAAGTGCCTTGAGCTATCTGAGGCAGATCCATAGTCTGGCATAGATAACCTGCTATATTCAGCATTAACATCAAATGCCGCATTGTATGCTTTTGATTGGATGCAGTGCTCTTTATGGATTTTCTGAGAACATTTGCTTTTTCTAGCAGTTATTCCCTCTTGAGATTTTGCCTTTTAAAAAAAGTGCATTGACGCACCCTGCTCATGCAATACTAAGCACTGATGCCTTTGAGGACCTGTCTTAATCCAGATGCTCTAGAAAATCATTTGTTCAAAGAGGATGATGTAGGTTCTCAGATTACATCATTTGCATTTTTAAGATAAGACTTTTCTTTTTGGCATTGAAACCTCACATGCCCAGATGTAATTTTGCACTGTGCACTGCTCATAGGGAACCATTCCATGTTCATCTATAGCGGGAGCTCATAAGGGATTAATTTTCAGCAAGCTGCATCACTTATCGATCCGCCATTTACCTGTAGCTGCTCTTGACTTGCAGTAGTGTGACTGTTCTGTAGCCTATTCCCCATTCAGACACAAATTGGTGCCCTGCTGGATCTGAATGGCACCTGCTTTATTTTGCTGTTACCTATATATAATTTTACATTTGCCTGTTGGTCCCCTGAGGCCATGGAACCAATGGGATTTTCTTCATCATGCCTAGTAATTCAGTACAGAGCTATTTGCTGCCCTTTGTGCATGTTCCTCTTTAGCTGTTGGAGGAGGAGAAACTGAAATTTCCATTATCAGCATAATTGTACTTTTGCCATTGACTTCCATCACTGAAAGGATTGAATTCTAGGACACACTATTTGATGGTGCTTTCCATAATCAACAATTCATTAAATCCTATGTAGCCTATATTCTCGGTCACACAAAAATCCACATACCCATTATCCCTCCACTATTTCCCATCTCCTATTGGATCAACAACAACTTGCATTATGTACAATTTTCAACACAATAAACTGTGACAAGATGCTTTGATTGCATGGCTCTTATTCTTGTTTTCAAATCCCTCTGTGATCTTGTTACTCTTTACCTTAGAGTTTTTTCTTCAGCTGCATGTCATAGCCAGCATCCTCCAGTTGTCCAGCTCCAAATTATTGTACATCTTTCACTTCACTGTTACAGGGCAAACTGTTGGCTGAAATGCTCCTGCTCTCATACTATTTCCCCAAACCACTTTGGCTTTCTATAGCATTGACTGGCCATTGACCAGAAACTGAACTGGACTAGCCATATAAATACTGTGGCTACAAGAGCAGGTCAGAGGCTAGGAATCCTGCAGCGAGTAACCCATCTCCTGACTTCCCAAGTCCTGTCCACCATCTACTAGGCACAAGTCAGGAGTGTGATGGAATATTCTCCGCTTGCCTGGATGAGTGCAGCTCCCACAACACTCAAGAAGCTCAACGCCATCCAGGACAAAGCAGCCCGCTTGATTGACAATCCATCCACAAGTATTCACTCCCTCCACTACTGACACACAGTAGTAGCAGTGTGTGTTTACAAGATGCAATGTAGGAACTCGCCAAGGCTCCTTAGATAGCAACTTCCAAACCCACAACTGCTACCATCTACAAAGGCAAAGGCAGCAGATGCATGGGAACACCACCACCTGGAAGTTCCCCTCCAAGTCACTTACCATTCTGACTTGGAAATATATCGCTGTTCCTTCATTGTCTCTGGGTCAAAATGCTGGAACACCCTCCCTAACAGCACTGTGGGTGTACCTACACCACATGGACTGCAGCGATTCAAGAAGGCAGCTCACCACCACCTTCTCAAGAGCAGTTAGGGATAAGCAATAAATCCTGGCCTAGCCAGCGATGCCCACATCCCATGAATGAATAAAGACAAAAGATGGCAGGTGTCAGCCATAGTTGAGTGGTAACTCTCTCACCTCTGAGTCAGAAGGTGTGAGTTCAAGTTCCAACCTAGGGTCTGGAGCATGTAATCCACATTGGCAACCCAGTGCAGTACTGAGGGAGTGCTGCACTGTTGGAGCCTTGGATGCCTGGTTAAACACAGGCCTTCTCAGACAGATGTAAAAGATCCCATGAAACTGTTTTTGAAGAAGAATAGGGGAGTCATTCCATGTGTTCTGGTCAATATTTTCCTTTAACCAACACATAAAAGATGATTATCTAGTCATTGTCACATTTCCTGTTTGCGGGAGCTTGCTGTGTGCAAATTGGCAGCCTAATTTCCTACATTATAATTTTGTTTACACTTCAGAGGTACTTCATTGACTGTAAAACACTTTGGGACTTTCTGAGATCATAAAAGACATTATATAAGTGCAAGACTTTTGCTCCTTCTTGTAAAAACTACTTAGGACCTATTTAAGTAATGAACTAAATGCCCTATTGGACACCTTCCCTCATAATGCACACTGAGACACTGTTCTATGTGAGGGTTCTACATAAATGCAAGTTGTTCTTGTATTAGCCACTGGAATATTCACATCATTTTGTCCTGCACTTTTGTTTGATCTGCACTTGTCAAGTTTTGTTATTGCTGCATAAATAAAAAAGCTTTCTTTTGAATGCGCATTAGTCTGTGCACACAATGGCTTCATGAGTCAATGCAACAGCCATTGATGTACAGAGTGCTACTACCCAGGAAGGCCCCAGGTAGGATTCTTGGCCTGTGTTGGATTTCAGTCCAAAAGAAAAAAGAAATTTTTCATTTAAATAGCGCTTTTCATGACCATCATGGGATGTGGACATCTCTGGCAAGGTCAGCATTTTCTGCCCTTTCCTAATTGCTCTTGACAAGGTGCTTTTGGAAATGAAGTCACTATTGTAATGTAGGAAATGAGGCAGTGAATTTTGTGCACTGCAAACTCCCAAAAACAGCAATGTACTAATGTCCAGGTTATCTGTTTTTTTCTGATGTTGATTGAGGGATAAATATTGGCTGGGCCACCAGGGATAACTCCCTGGCTCTTCTTCAAAATAGCACCTCTCACCTTGCGGTGGGTGGGCCCTCAGTTTAACATCTCATCCAAAATACACCAGCTCTGACAGCGCAGTACTCTCTCAGTACAAAGATTCTTGTTCCTTTCTCATAAAAGCTATTAAGTAATAGAATAAGCAGCCCCTTGCTCTCACAGTACTGCATTGGGGGCTCAGGCTTAGATTTTCATGCTCAAACCCTGGAGTGGGACTTGAACACAGAACCTTAAGGCTTAAGAGGTGAGAGTACTATCAACTGGGCCTTGGCTGGGATACAACAGTCCAGGCAACAATAGGGTTTCAGCCTGCCTGCACCAAGGAGAGGAAAAATTAGTGGTTGTCAGGTCCCGCTCATTAAGGAGAAGCCATCTTTGGCAAATGTGTGCATGTGGGTGTGAGGTGAGGCACCAATTGGACTGTAATGGCCTTTGTGGTCAAAACAGTCTGCTGATATTCATTGTCTTGGTTCACACATAGAGAATAACCATTTGGGTCATTCACAGGAGGGCATTGGCACCTGTGGAAATACACCATGGTACCTATCAGACAAAGGAATTAAGGGTTATGGGGGACAGGCAGGAAAATGAAGCTAAGGCCACAGTCAGATCAGCAATGACCTTTTTGAATGGTGGAGCAGCTCAATGGGCCGATAGGCTTCCTCCTGCTCCTGTTTCCTATGATATTATGATCGGTGTCATCAGGGAATGAGGGGAGAAAACTGGAGCAGGGAACAACCAAAAAAGGGAATTATTTAGAATTTTTTCTGAAGATGCAAAAAAAAAAAAGATTTTCCTGGTGCAATCACATCTTAGTACTACAAAGTTATGGGGGAGCAATTACTTAATCATCAAGCTTTCATCTTATTGGGCTTGAGATCCTCAACTGATGATAGTGATGCATCTAATGGGACTGGAAAGAAAGTTTGTCCATAATGAGGCCCAGCTTTGCTCGTGTTCCTATCTTTCAAATGCCTATTTAAGTATTGACTTGTCGCCAGTTCCAAATCATGCTTCCTTTTGGGAAATAAAGAGGTTTTTTTTTAAGAAATAGTTCCAATGTGCCATCAGGAACATTACATACAGTCTGCGGTCTAACCTGTTCAGTGACCCACTCATCAATACTTTTTTTTTGGGAAAAAAAACTATGTCTATAACTTGAGGGCAGGCAGCGGATCTTTAATTTGAATGAGGCCGCAGCTAATTAGTATTTTGGGAGTAGTTGTCAGCTTTGGATCGCCTTCCTTGCCATAGAATCAATTGAAAATCCAGACATGATGAGTTGTTCCCTTCCGAGTGTCTGAAGGGCAAGCTTCTGCATTCATTAAACTTACAACTAGTCTAATATTTCAGACAAGTGACCGTGGATAAATCTGATCACTGGATTGCCATATAGCTATCCCTGTAGGGGAATCTTTTATTTAACAGAATTGCTATGATTTCAGTAATTATTAATTTCAATAAGATTTAAGCTTACAGCTAGTACTGATTGCCAAAAGCCCAGACACTGAGTTCTTAATTTCCATATTTAACTCGCAGATAATCAGTGCTCCCCTTGTTCTTCCAAGTAGTTCATCTTCCATGTTCATATAGCACTTGTGTTTACAACTGTAACCCATTGTGGTTTCCTAATGAAATGCTGTTTTTCAGAGTTTCACAATGGTGGTACTCTTTCCCCATTCAGTTTCTCCTTCCTTCTACTATATTTTCAAATCCCAAATTTCCAAAGTCAGGCATTCTTCAATCACTACTTCCTGATTTAACTTGTCTTCCTTTCAATCCTTTCCAATTTTGATTGCACCATGGATCTTGACCTAATATATAAAGTACTCTATATTCAGGGTATTATAATGCCCCCAGGACAGGCCCACCCCATGCCTTAGGGGTCTGAGAGGTCTGTAAAGTTAACATGGCTGCTGGTGCAGGAGTTTCTAGCTGTTGTCCAAAAAAAAAAGCATAAGTAACCTTTTGAAAAAAGGAATTTACCACCTAATGGACGCCGTCAAGTGGCACCAAGGCCACAGTTAGAATGGAGGATCTGGGCAGGGCTGGGCCAGAAGTTCATTTCTTTTGGGGCTTCTTTTATTCTTTCTTGGGATGTGAGCCTCATTGGCAAGGCCAGCATTTATTGCCCATCCCTGATTGCCCTTAAAAGTAAGTGGTTTACTAGGCCATTTCAGGGGGCAGTTAAGAGGCAATCACATTGTCTGGTGTGGATCTGGAGTCATGTGTAGGCCAGACCAGGTAAAGATGGCAGATTTCCTCCCCTGCATGGATCAGATGGGTTTTTGTGGCAATCTAGTAGTTTTATGATCATTGTTAATAAGGCTAACATTTTATTCCATATTCATTAATTAATTGAATTTAAATTTCCCCAGCTGCCTTAGCGGGATTTGAACTCATCTAGGTCCTTGGAGCATTAGCCTAGGCCATTGAATTAATAGCCCAGTAATATTCCCGCTAAGCTACCATCCCCTTAATTTATGTGTTCGTATGGGCTCCTGTCAGGTGACTGGAGAGCAATACAAGGCAGGAGGGCCAGGAATTCCACCTCCACCCTTATTAACATGCTTGGCATTGGCATCTGTTCGTAGCTGCCCACCCAGCCCACAAATCAAACCCCTGAAATTCCAGAGCCATGTAAAGGGGGCTGATAATTGGTGGCATGTGCCTCCTCCCGTTTCTCCTCTTCTTTGTGCCTGGGAACTGGTTGTCCAGGTAGGTAAGAGACCCCTCAGCATCCTGCCCCCATCCCAGGAATTCACCATAAACCGCTTTCTCGGTATTTTGTGAGTGATCCAGTGATCCCTCTAAGGGTTGGCCACATTCCATCCAGTGCAAAAGGTTGGGGCTTGGCATTGTAGGTGTAAACACCTAAATTACAATGGGATCTGATGTACATTAAAGGACCTTGATTTAAATGTATTAATGAGGCTCTCTACCTTTTCTGGTGGGAGCCCTAACTACCTATTTTAAGCTCCCATCCCACACCACCACCCCCGCACTCCAAAACTGCACAAAGATAACAGGAAAGTTTTTGTTGGGAATTTTTATCTTGCTATTGCTCCATTCCAGACAGGGTGAGAGTAGCAAGTCAATAATTAGCTGCCTTATCCTCCATTGCACTTGTGACTGGTGCCTCTGACTCCATCAGTTATTTGAACCTTGATCTAAACTGTCCTTGGTGCAGGAGTTCTGCTGCCTGGATGTTGTTATAATTCTGTCCCCTGCCTCACATCCCCAAACTCCATCACCATTTCCCATAGGACAGATATCCCAGTCTCAGCTGCACTACTGTCTGAAAAGGCAGCCATTCTATGGCCTCCCTCAGTGAGTTTAGTGTCGACTGGGGGCAAATTAGAGCCAGATTTTCTTTGTATCCCATGCTCATTAGAATTGAGAGCTCCCAAATTTACTTCACATCAGCCCCTTATAGCCAGCCCAGTCACCCCATCAGAGTGGGTTAGAGATCTCTGGGACGGAGAGGAGGAGGTGGTGGCATAGTGGTTTTGTCACTGGACTAGTATTCTAGAGACTCAGGGTAATGCTCTGTGGACCCAGGATTGAATCCCACCCTGGCAGATGGTGAAATTTGAATTCAATAAAAATCTGGAATTATAAGTCTGATGATGACCATGAAACCATTGTCGTAAAAACCCATCCCTAGTATCCTCTAGGAGGGGGAAATCTGCTGGTCTGGCCTACATGTGACTCTAGACCCACAGAAATGTGGTTGACTCTTAAATGCCCCCTGAACAAGGGCAATTAGGGATGGGCAATAAATGCCGGCCTAGCCAGCGATGTCCACCTCCCATGAATGAATAAAAACAAGAGCCAGCTTCCTTGTGTGAAAGGGCAGCATCCAACCCATCAAGTCCACGGCATAACATAAGAAATAAAATGAACTGCAAGGAGGTGCATTGGCCCACAGACCTCAGCTGTGGCAGAATTATTTTCCAGGTTTGAGCTATAATTCTTTGCATCGTGAATTTGCCACAAGACAGGCCAAGTTTTTGAAACAGCAGTTTTTTTCTCTCTATGCTTATACTGCCGCTGGCCTCTAACCTTTGCTCCCGATTTGGCAGACTCAGAATGTGGGATCAATGGGGTAAGTGTGCAAAGCAGGTGTGTGTGTGTGGAACTACCCTTGTCTGTGAGAATGCGAATGTATCCATAATAGTGTTATGAATAGAAAAAAAAATACCATTACCCGCCGTTCAAGGGAAGAGGAGGGGGGGCAAGCATTTTATAATGGCAGCCCGCATCCTGACTCAAGGTTGTAAACGTGCAAGACGGTGACGCGCAGCATTTAAGGAACAGGAATTCTGATCAGTGCTAAAAGCATGCTGGCAACTATTGAGGATGCTTGAACATTTTCACAAACCTTTGTGTCTGATCCTGTAAAATGCAATAATAAAAACACATGTACAGCTAACAGGGCCACAACATGTCACTTCTGAAAGAAATATTTGCAAGTCTGTGTAGCAAATGTGACAGCGGGAATCTGCTTGCTGTGCAGTTGGCATGAATCCAAGACATTATTATGAACCTCACTAGTTCGACTCCCTCAATGCGACTTCTGGTACTGACTCACATTTATTAGGAAGGTGTTGATTCGGGGAGAATTTGAAATAATTACTCAATTAGCCACGCTTTTTTTTTTGAGGGGCATGGCAATACCTTTGGTTACCTTACATGTTTTTTGTGTGATTTCTACCCACTTTCTCCACTCAGTTTTGTAGCTGCAGCTGAAAACTCTGCAAGGTTTTTTTTCCAGAAAAAAAGCCGCATTAGCATATTTTCCTCCACCAGGGTCTCTGTGCCCTCGGTTCCTGTAATTATTATTCATTATTATTCATTAGGACTGGGTTTTGCCTGGTGTGCAGTTCATGTTGAATCAGCTGTACTGTAACGTTTTTGATAAGGGCAGGATGCAGAGGTCAGAGTCATGTCTGTAATTAGGGCTCCGTAGTCAGATGCCATCTTCACTCATCTAGAATTGGGGATTTAAAAAGAAAATGCATATTACTACCTCTGCATAAAAACTGGGCAGCGAAATGAAAAAAAAAGGCAAAACTTTAGCAAAATTAATGATGGTGAGGGTGCCGGAATGGTAAGATAGCGAGCCTAAAAAGAAAACCATTTATGCAGATTTATACCCTGTAACACATCGGCAAAAAAATAAAAAGGCAGTGGATACAAAGCATAATTCCTGTTGAATACGTCCCAAGAAGGAGCAGCGCCAATTAAAATATTTATACCTTTTGCAAAGCGAGTGTGTGCCTTTCGGCTTCCGTTTTCGAAAAACATTTTACTTAAGAAAAGTCCCAAAATACAACAAAAAATCTGTAAGACATTTTGATGTCTCCAGTGTGAGCATTTTATCTGTGATTTATGACATAACTATATATATGTACGTTTGACAGCTCTCAGATTGCTGCAAAGGCAGCGGAACTTTTAAGTGAGCTGGGCTATCTGGGAAAATCTATCAAGGGTCTATCCTGGGAGAACAAGGAGATAGACTTTGCATGGAACTGCTGTGCAGCAAGGCCCACATGCTGAGCACATCCTCAGTTTGCTGACAGTTGTGCTCAGACTTCACTGTATTAACGAATAAAAGGGAGCTCCCTGTAGATTACACATCTTCCATGTTTTGACATTGACCTTAATACATAATTTAACCACAAAGCCTGAGAAGTGTGTAACAAGATGAGAAGAGACCACAGAACCTGCAAACAGAGTGATGTTTAATCAGAAATCATATTTGTTCATGACTGCAGTGATATGGGCAAAAGAAAAAGGTTGAAGGACAACAGTCTGCGATTTTTTTTTCTTTATATATATATATATATATATATATATATATGACTGTACATCAGAATATAACACTTCTGGTAAACTCTCCATGCTAATACGAGCTGAAGGAGCCCAAATCATCCAAGATTATCCAAACAAGATGCTTATATTCTCAGACACAAGGGGATCTGCCAACACTATGATACAGCAGATTGGCATAATGCAATAAAGGGAGTAATGTGCTGTGTGTTTCAATGTAATTCTGATATGATTCTTAATATGGCAATTAACCTCCTTTGTGTAACTGTCAGTTCAAAACAGATTTCTCCTAACCTTAGTTTTTGAATTAAATTGAGCAATCGTGGAGAATTGTAGATACTGATGAACATACGACCTAATAGGCACGCCTAAACCGAATGACAAGATAGCGAGCCTAAAAAGAAAATTGCTTATGCAGATTTATACCTTGTAACATATCGGCAAAAAAAGACATTGGACATAAAGCATAATTCCTGTTGAATACGTCCCAAAAAGGAGCAACACCAATTAAAATATTTATACCTTTTGCAGGAAGGTGTAAACCTGTCTTCACTTGGGGATGGTAACATCAATTAAAGAGTGTTGTCCTGGGCCAAGTAATAGAAATGTGCTGAAGATTAAATAGCCCACAATTTATGCTCTTACATTCTTAAACACGTAATTTAATGTCAATAAGCCAAAAATATTGGGCCAGATTTGCCTATGTTTGCTTAATGAACAGGGTGTAGTATACTTTTATATCGGATAAGCATGTTATATTCTGATTTGCAGGTTCTTTAAAGGTTAATCATACTTCTTGTGGTTATTTATGGTCAATTGGCTAATTGGTGGCCCTGATCAATTCTAAAATGGGATACCTTTAGCATAAATGGAAAGTAATCCACCTGCAATAATACTTCTTCGGCAGCTAATAAGCCAGTTATCCATTGATGAAACATTTGTGAGTTCAGCTGTGGAGGGTGTAAAGGCTGTTGTGAAATATTTGGCTGAAAAGGTTGTAACCTTGTTTCAGTGACTGTCACCTGTCCTTGTGGAGCTCAGAATGAAGAAACCTTTAAGCAGGAGAGAACAGCAAGATGTGTGGACATTTGTAACAACAGCAACAACTGGCATTTATATAGCCCCTTTAATGCAGTAAAACATCCCAGGGCACTTCATAGGACTGATTATCAAACTAAATTTGACACCATGCCATATAGGAAATGTTAGATAAAAACAGAAAATGCTGGAGATACTCAGCAAGTCTGGCAGGATCTGTGGAGAGAGAAACAGATTTAACGTTTCAGAGTCTGTGACCTTTCGTCAGGACAGGGAAAAATTTGAAATGTAATAGGTTTCAAGCAAGTGAGGGGGTGCGGGAGAAGAGCAAAAGGGAAGGTCTGTGATTGAGTGGAGAGCAGGACAGATTAAATGACAAAAGGGTTCAAGGTGCAAGGCCAAAGGGAGTGGTAAAGGGATAAGTAAAGAAATAAAATATGTGCCGAGAGAAGGCGTGAAAGGTAAGATCTTGATGCTGTCTGAATCTAATGGGGGGCATTCTTATCGCTCTGCCACCATGACTTGGTGTCAAATTTAGTTTGATAATCAGTCCTATGAAGTGCCCTGGGAAGTTTTACTGCATTAAAGGGGCTATATAAATGCCAGTTGTTGCTGTTCTTCAAACTTGACTGGCAGAGAAATTAGCTGTAAGTATTATAAATAATCTTGCTATTGACTAGCAGTCTGAAGCCAATGCTACTGGCAAGCGGGCCTTGATGTAGGCAGTCTGCGTTCCCATGGGAAACAGGTGGGGCGGCTCATCTCTCCATCCAAAATATCTTTAGGACTCTGATCATTGTCACCAGTCCCTGCCCAGCTTTAATGGGTGTTCCAGGGCAGGAATTGGCCAAGTGCAACACAAGTTAAAGGGATCACTGGAAGTGCATCTGGGAATACTATTAATTTGTACATCAGGCAGTTTCGTGCCTTCACGATTACCTGAATTGCTCTCTATGCTCCTTCTGCAAAGTACTCCTAATGTTTTTTTCTTAAAGCTCATTCCTCCAACATCAGTGATCAGCCTCAGCACTCTTCTTGCTTGAATGTTTCCTTTGTGCCTTGGTTATCAGACCTGAATGCAATATTTAAGGCCTGAGTAGACTGGGGCCATTATACAGCTTCAGTAGTTTGGCCTCAGGCTTAAACTCTGCTAATTATTCACTGTATTCCAACATTCTGTTTCCATCATTAACTATTGACCTGCACAGATATGGTCATACTTGAGTTTACTGCTACTTCCAGATACCTTTCAGCTAGTTCAATGACATTTATTTAGTAACCATGGTACCCAATTATTATTCCACTTTGGAACAACTTGCCTGTATCAATTGAACTCCATCTGCCATAATTCTGCCCATTTTCAAATATTGGCCAGAATCTTTGGCTCAGTGAGCAGGGGTGGGGCCTGCTCGCCGACGTGTCACTCAGATTTTCAGTTCAGTGGGTGTGCGCCTGAGTTGGTTGTACGCCCGCTGAACTGTCAAAGGCCTATTAAGGCCAGTTAAATATCAATTAAAACAATAAACTGAGCTGCCCGTCCAACCTAAGGTTGGGGGCAGGCGAAGAGCCCGAGCGGCTTTCGCATTTATCATGAAACCTCATCCACGGGCGGGATGAGGTTTCATGAAGGTATTTAAAGCTTTATGAATTTTTTTAATAGCGTTCAAAGACATGTGACACTTTCACAAGAGAGGACATGTCTTAAAATTTTCAGGACTTAAACTAATCTCCCTGAGGCAGCTCTGTGCCTCAGGGAGATTTCTGTGCTCTTTTGTGTGCACGTGCAAAAGAGCGCACTCCCCTCTACTCGGCCTACTCCCCTCCCCCCGCCAGCACAGGAAGCGCTCAGCGCATCCGGGTGGGCACCACGTAAAATGATGGCGCCCTGCCAATCGTGGGTGGTGATCGGCTGCGTGCCCGCCCGCACCCGCTCCCGCCCAATGCCGCCCAACGGGGAGAAAGTTCTCCCCGTTGTCTATGTCTGCCTGCAATTCTTTTGCTGCTTTAACCGACTCTATTACCTCCACAAATGCTCCCAGTCACTTATGAATTTGACCAATTTTGCATGATGGCTCTGAATCCAGGTCAGTCTTCGTCTATTGCCCTTTCATTATGCAGAAAAGATAACAGTTGTTGTCCAAAACTAACAGAAGTTATGTAGGTTTACATAGAATTACATAGGATTATACAACGCAGAATGGGGCCATTCAGCCAAACGAGCCCAAGCTTCACTCGAGCCCCCTCTGTCTTTCTTCATCTAACTCTATCAACTCAATCCTTTATTCCTTTCTCACTCGTGCTAAGCTAGCCTCTCCTTAAATGCATCTATAGTATTCACCTCAACCAATCCCTGTGGTAGTGAGTTCCATATCCTTGCCACTCTCTGGGTAAAGATGTTTCTCCTGAATTCCCTATTTGATTTCTTGATGGGAACATTCTATCTGTGTCTAATCTATCAAAACCTTTCATAGATTTAAGGACCTCTATGAGGTCACCCTTTGGCCTTCTTTTTCAAGAGAAAAGAGACCCAGTCTGTATAGCCTCTCCTGACAGGTATACCCCTGTATTTCTGGTATCGCGTTTGTAAATCATTATTGCATTCTCTCCGTTGCCTCTGTATAATTTTCATAATATGGCAGCCAAAATTGTAGGCAGTACTCCAGAAATAGTCTAACCTTGGTTCAATACGTGTTCAGCTCAACTTCTGTACTTTTCAATTCTATCCTTCTAGACATAAACCCTAGTGCTTATAGTTGTTAACCCGTATCGCTTGTTTTAGTGATTTGCGTATTTGTATTCCCATGTGCCTTTCCTCGTCTACCCCCATTTAGATCATTATTTTCTAAGAATTCATTTTCTTGCCAACATTTTCCTATGTTGAAATTCATTTGCCAATTATATACCCAATTCTGCAAGTTTATTAACGTCCTCCTGTAATTTGCAGTGGTTCTCCTGAGTATTGCCCCCCTCCTGCCCCAAAACTGACGTTATCTGCAAATTTAGAAATTGTGTTTTTGTTTCCAAAGTCTAAATCATTAATATAAATTGCTAACAACAGTGGTTCCAACACTGATCCTTCTGGAACACCAATTTCCACCTTCTGCTACACTGAATAATTACCCTTTACCCTTACTCTCTGCTTTCTGTCTTGAAGCCAGCTAGCAGCCCATGCTGCTACTTGTCCCCTACCTCAGAATTCTCTGATCTTATTCAGTAGTCTCTTATGTCCAACCTTATTGAGGGCTTTTTGTAAGTTTAGATAAATTACATCTACTGAATTCCCCTTGTCTAATCTCTCTTACCTCTTCAAAAAATTAATAAGGTTGGTCAAGTGAAGTTTCACCTTTTGCAATCCATGCTAACTATTCATTATTAGACTTTGGTTTCTAGATGTTCTTCATTCTCTCCTTTATTGGGATTCCATTATTTTTTCCACCACCGATGCTAAGCTAACTGGGCTATAGTTCATCAGACAAACCCATGCTGAGGCTGACAAATCATGGGGTTGTGGGAGGTGGCAAAATCCATCTGGGAGTGTCCATTCTGGACCTGGACTGTTGACCTTCCACCTTGACTTCATCAATGCTCATTGGTGGCCAACATGGAACAACCCTTGATTTGCTTCTAAATAGCAGTGGTCTTCACACCAACTGGGTACATATCAAGGATCTGAAGAAGAGTCATACGGACTCGAAACATTAACTCTGCTTCTCTCTCCACTGATGCTGCCAAACGTGCTGAGTTTGTCCAGCACTTTTTGTTTCTATTTCAGATTTCCAGCATTCGCAGTATTTTGCTTTCATCATACATATCAAGGGTGCTTGCTTACCCGCGCACATGAAAAATCCGCCATTCTCTGCATTGTCTGGTTGGGGGAATGAAGTTCAGGCAGTCTCGAGAAAGTGATAGGAAGTGCCCCAATTAGGAGTAATGAATTCAATTCATTTTAAAAAATATTCTCTTGTTTTCGTCTTCGGAGACCAGGACATGGACTGACGGACAAGTAGGGCCCACAGAGGTTAGTTATCAGCTTGAAGAGTCCAGGCACATCGCTACCCAGGGCAATATATGTCTCACTGCTGTCATATTTATAGTTAAAAACGTGGCAATAGTCCAATAAATCATGTGGAGAACAGAAGTGGAGTTATTACTGGTTATCCGCCTTTTCTGATTTTTGGGAGATCCTGGCAGAAATAAGTAGGGGCCTAATCCATAAGGGCAAACTGGGATCAAATAACATGGTCAAGATGCCCAAGGCCACTTTCAACTCTGCTCATGCTCTACTGCCCACTGCAGGTGGTTCATATCAGGAGTCAGCCTTTCCACAGGAGATCGTCAGATGTTCTTGGTTGAATTGAAAGAAAGTGTTAGGAGTCACTTTGCATGTATTCCATTGTGGTCTTTTCCTACTTGGACCGCTTGTTCAGAACCCTTAAGGGGCAGCACACGTTCTTCTGCACAGCAGATCTTTGAGATAATTCCACTCTGGCATGAGGAAGAGCAAGAAGGAGGAACAAACACATGCAGATGCACTCGCTTGCATCCTTAAACCCCGGACAGATTTTAAAGGTCTAGGACAGCTTACCTGAGGAGCAGTGCAACAGGAGATTGCTTCTTATTTGTCGGGGTTGGATGGGAATGTGGAAATCGAAACACAAGAAGATCAGCCATGATCTTATCGAATGGCGGAGCAGGCTCAAGGGGCCGAATGGTCTACTCCTGTTCTTATTTTTTATGTTCTCGAGGGAAGCAGTGTCACCTGAGCCAAATGTGTCAGCTGGTGCAGTGTTGCCTGTCACAAAGAGCATCACTGCTGCCCTCAACGTCTTTATCTCCAGCTCCCTCCAGGCTACCACAGGGGATATCAGTAGCATTAGTCAGTATTCTGTTTGTGCTTGCATCACGCAGGTGACTGATGCCCAGTTTGCTAGAGCAATCATTCCCACCACTTTCTACCATGGGCACCCGGAAGCAGCAGGATAGGACTGGGGTTTGCAAGCTTTCTCGAAGCACAGCACCTAATTGACTGTGCTCTCAGTGCCCGACGGGCTCTTGAGCACATGGTTTTATCATTCAAAACAGCTTCCTGTCCATTAAAGTATAACTGGTGTGTGCTAACCCACAGCACACAAGTTTGGAGCATTTTCCTGGTAGCTTGAATGATGCTTTCACATTGTGACAATCCTCCATCCCCCCTACTCTTTGCTTCTGTGCAACAAGTGTTCCAGGTGGCCACAAAACAAGTAGCCTTCATTGCCTTGCAAAACGACCCAAGGTTGCAAGTCAAGAAGACGACATTCCAACAACTTAAGGCTGACACCCAAAGACGAATCCGGAAGATAAGGACAAGTGGCGGGAAGGGAAAGATTTAAGAGATCCAACAATATGCTGATCGTCATGAGATACAAAACTTTTTGAAGCCATCTGGACTATCTATAGACCGAGGTCAAATGGACAAATCCCCTTCATTCATAGGATGGTGTCTCCCTTCTTAACGATGGCAATGCCATCCCTCAATGCTGGAAAGAATACTTCTCACAATCCCTCAACCGTAAATCCACAGTGGCAGCTATTACTCTCCAGGCTATTTCCCAGTACGAGCTGGTAGAATCCACTGTTGATAGGAAAGCTGCAACAAGCAATCAAATGGATGAAAAACAACAAAGTTAGTGGTGGCCCCACTGGTATTCCAGCTGAGGCCTTTAAAACTGGTGGGCTTTTGTTCACATCAAGACTCCATGCACTCATCCTATGGATTTGGGAGGAAAAAGAACTCCCTCTGCCCCATGACTTCAGGAATGTGACAGTTGTAACTACCTTCAAGAAAGGCGATAAATCACACTGTGGAAACTATCGCAGTATTTCCCTCTTGTCCAAAGCAGGGACAATCCTGACACACATTCTCCTGAATCGCCTACTTCCTGTGGCTGAGGAAATCCTCCCAGAGACACGGTGTGGCATTAGACCTTCAAGAGGAATTTCTACCATGTTCTTTGTTGCTAGGCAAATCCAAGAAAAATGTTGAGAATGATATCAAATGCTCTTCATTGCATTCATCAACCTGAGCGAAACATTTGCCTCAGTAAATCACGAGGCTCTGTGGATTATGCTCTAGGTATTTGGATGTCCAAGAAACTTCATCACAACCCTAAAATTGCTTCATGATGATATGACTGTAACGGTCTTCAATGGGAGATCTGAAACAGACGCCTTCAAAATTCGGAATGGGGTCAAGCAAGGCTGTGTGATAACCCCCATATGATTTACAGTCTACACGACGGTAGCTACTCACCTCATCAAAGATCAACTGCTCTCTGGTGTGAGTATTAAACACCACCTAAATAGAAAACTCTTTAACCTCAGTCACCTCCATGCCAAAATGAAACTGACCATCACATACATACACGATCTAATGTTTGCGGATGACTGCGGTGTTGTTGCCCACTCTGCACAAGATTTACAGGGCACTCTCAATCTCTTCAATTCTGCATTCAAGAGACTTGGCCTATCCTTGAATGTTGTTAAAAAAACCTCATTTCTCAACCTACGCCTGGTCAGTCAAATTTCTACCTCCCATATGTGTTGAAGGAGAGACTCTGGGCTATGTTGAGCATTTCCCATAATTAGCCTGTCAAAAGGCCACCATTGACAAGGAGATCCAATACCTCAGAAAAGAAATACAAACAAATATAGATTTAAATAATTATTTCTATCAGTATCACAGCGCTCGCCATTCTGAAAATTTCGAATTAAAAATACACCACAACTGTGCAAAATTTCCTCAGTTCTACTTCACGAGAAACTGAGTATTGATGCTCCTTTATAAAAACTTTTTTGTTCTTTTATTTATTTCCCTTCTCCCAGTCTTAAGTCCCTAAATTCCAGGGAGAGAATTTTCCCCCCGTTGGGAGGGCTGTGTGGGGACGGACAGGGACGGGCGTGGACCTGTTCAGCACCCCCGATTGGGTCTGCACCGCCATTTTATGGGGGTGGGCCAATTAAGACCCGCCCAGCGTGACGCGCACCCAGAAGTGCTGAGCGCTCTCTGTGCGGGTGGGGAGGGGGGGTTCCCTGAGTCAGGAGTGTGCAAGAGTGCAGAAATCTCCCTGAGACACAGAGCTGCCCCAGGGAGGTAAGTTTTAAGTTTTAAAAATTTTAATAAAGAAAAAAAAAATTTAAGACATGTCCCTTCAGGTGACAGTATCACATGAGCTGGGACATGCCAATGAACTTTAATGAAAAAATGTATTTAATTTAATAAACCCTTCATGAAACCTCATCCCGTCCATGAAAAATGTGAAGGCCGCCTGGGCTCTTCGCCCGTCCATCAACCTTAAGGTTAGACGGGCAGCTTTCTCAATAGGCTTAATTAGTTAATTAATGGCCTTAACAGGCCTTTGACAGTTCGGCGCGCGTGCAGCTGACTTGGCTGTGCACCCGCCAAACTGAAAATCTAAATGATGCGCGGTGACGTTGGGACACACGCCACGTCATTTTATGCCTTGGTGAGCGGGCCCCGCCTCCGCTCGCCAAGCCGAAAATTCTCCCTCAGATAATATTCTGAGATCAATGAGACGCTTTACCCATGATTGTGCCAATGCTATTTCGTGACTAACTTAAGGGAAGTAAGCAAGATTTGCTTGCACTGATTCACCCTTTGCTCACTGTTCTTGCCTTGGAGAGAAGTCCCTTGTCTTCACTTTTCAGAAGCCCACCTTATGGGGCATCATAGGTACAGGGTCAAGTTATAAAATGACATACGGTAGTGCACTGGCACACCAGAGAATTCACTGCATTTAATGCAATGCACTAGACTCTACCATTGTGCCATCATTCCTGACTGTGCCTTAAGGCCCTAAGGTCTGGAGTTCCTTCGCTAAGCTTCTCTGCCTCTTTACCACTCTCCTCCTTTAAGCTTCTCCCTAAAACTCATCTCTTTGATCCAGATTTTGGTCTCTAGTCTGAACACCTCCTTAGGTGGCACCACATAAAGCTTCATTTGATAATGCTGCTGTGAAGTACTTGGGATGTTTCACTACATTATAAAAGCTATATAATTATAAGCTATTGTTGACCATTTTAAAAACTGTGCTTTCAGAAAAGATCAGCAATAGCATTTGGCAATCTTTTAGCAGCATTGAACTTTAAAAGGGTCGATTTTTTTTGTTCATCAGCTTGCAGCTCCAATTAGAATTGCCCTTGTTTCCGGTATATTCTCCAGTTGTAGAATGAATGATTTTGAACATGTGGAGTCATTTTTTGTAACAATCTTGCAGATTATAAACAGAATTAAAAAAAAATACTACTCTGCTTCTTGGTTTTCTGTAGCTGAAACCATATCTGGATACATGACGGGTAAAAATTAGGAAGCTATGGTACGGAAACGTACTCAATTAGTTTTTGTGTGGGCCAGTGCCTAAGGCAACTGTTTATCATATTTTCTTCTACTTTGCACTTTAGGCTATAAAATAAATGGTGTTGGCACCATCATTGCATGTTTGACACACTTCAACCCATATAGGCCACTCGATGACATTAACCTAATGGAACGGATCATCGAGTATTGCAGAGGAAGTAGTGAAACACCTATGGGGATATCTGTACTCCATGTCAGACCTTTGATCATGTTGATTGGAATCTGTAAATCTTATGTGTTCTACACATTGCTAATTGTGCACACACTAAGGTGGGTCATTTGCTCAGTTAAGGAAGGTCCTTTGGCCCACTTGACCTTGTCATCGCAGAATGTCATCCCTCCCTACGATACTTGTTCATCTGAATGAGCAAACAAGACCCGAGTTCAGCATTTCGTCTTGAGGAACAATTCTTTGATGTTGCAGCATTTCTTTTGTTTAACCCTGGAGTTTATCCAAAACTTTCTTCTGATGTATTGGTCCAAGGTTTGAACTCTACCTTTCTGACCCAGAGGTGAAAGCGCTACCAATTGAATCAAGCGAGGTCACCTTCTTTCCTTTCAAGTAAGCTTCCCTTTATCTATTTTTATGTTAGAATTACTGAAATACTGAATACTCCAGAATGGAAAGAGCTGATAGCCTATCAAAGTTGTATCTGTATTTTTCTTCATGAAAACCAACTCCTCTGATCTCGCTCTCCAGCTCATGGCTTGTCCCACATTTTAATAATCTAATTTTCAAGCAACGATTCTTTTCAGAAAGAACATCTGAATTCGGCTTCCTCAATGGATTGTGGAAGAGAATCCCACAATCTAACCTGTCTCTTGGTAAGTACTGTTTTACCTAATTCCCCCTTTGTAATTAATAAGTATTTGGTGTTATCTACAAATTATCAGAAGCAGGTTAGCACTGTATTTCCTTGCAAAATTTGGATGAAATTGAAATAGAACCAGAATGAATTGTTTATAAGACCCCAACTCTACATCCTCCTAAAAAAAAAACTATCCCTGCTTCACTTACAAATGCACTTTCAAAGTCCCAACCATCTAGGCTTTGCCCTTCCATTCACCACAACTCTTTTGTGGCTACTTATTTACTCAACCACACTCTCACCTCCATCTTTGATGTCCTAGTCTCCCATAAATCCATTAAACTCTCTTGACCATTCCCCCCGTACGATTCTTGTCTCTACCTCCTTAAGTCTGAGGGAGGCAGACTCGAAAGGATTTTACGGACAACTGGTTACATTATTGGGAATTGCTCTTGTCTGTTAAAACTGCTCATTATTCCAGGATCATCCTGGAATGTAAGGGTAAACCGCCTTTCTTTTTCTCTACTGCAAACTGCTTTCTTAAACCCCTCTCCCCTCCACCCTCACCTCCAATAACAAATGTGAGGGGCTCATGGGCTTCTTTGTTGCTAAGATTCAGATAATCCTACCAATTGCCTCTACCAGGTCCTCCCTTCCACTAGCCCACTTAACCAAGCTTGTTTCAATGCACCCCCTTGCCCTAGCCCTGAATTTGCATCTTTTTATAGTTCCCCTCCCATCTCCCTGCATGGTCTCTCTGAGCTCAACTTCCCCATATGACCCAACTCCTGTTCCCTTGATCCTATTCCTACTAACCTGCTGATCTCCCGACTTCCCGTCCTGGCCCCCACGTTAGCTGATATTGTAAATGTTTCTCTCTCTTCAGGTGTTGTCCCTCTTTACTTTAAATCTGCTGTCACCATCCCTCTCTTCTAAAAACCAACTCTTGACCCACCATCCTTGCAAATGACCATCCCATCTCAAATCTCCTGTGTAATGCCTTTTCTTCTTGCTCCTGCACCATTACCTCTGGTGTCCTCCAAGGATGTATTCTTGCCCCCTCCTATTTCTCATCTATATGCTGTTCCTTGGCACAATCATCTGAAGGCATAGTGTTAGTTTTCACATGTACGTTGATGAAACCCAGCTCCACCTCGCTCAACTCCCTCGCTGTTGCTAAATTGTTAATCTGCTTATCCGACACAGTATTGGATAAGCAGTAATTCCCTCCAAATAAATATTGCGGAGTGAAGCAATTATTTTCAGTTCCTGATCCAAACTCCATTCTTTGAACAAGTATTTTGTCTCTGTCCTCACAGTAGGAGACACAAAAAAGAACCCCAAGAATAGTAGAAAATCAAGAGCCAAAAGGGAGGGTCGAACTTAAAACAATGACGATCACTAGAGAAAAAGTACTGAGAAAACTAATGGGACTAAAGACTGACAAGTTCCCTGGACTGGATGGTCTGCATCCTAGGGTCTTAAAAGAACAGCATAAGCAGCAAGTGATAGACAGGGCTAAGCGATCCCTCAACCAACGGATCAGACCTAAGCTCTGCGGTCCTGCCGCATCCAGTTGTGAATGATGGTGGACAATTAAACAACTCACTGGAGGAGGAGGCTCCACAAATATCCCTATCTTCAAAGATTGGGCAGCCCAGCACATCAGTGCAAAGGATAAGGCTGAAGCATTTGCTACAATCTTCAGCCAGGAGTGCTGAGTGGATGATCCATCTCAGCCTCCTCTGAAGGTCACCAGCATCACCCGATGCAGCCTTCAGCCAATTTGATTCACCCCACATGGTATCAAGAAATGGCTGAAGGCACTGAATAGTGCAAAGGCTATGGGCCCTGACAATATTCTGGCAATTGTACTGAAGACTTGTGCTCCAGAACTTGCCGTGCCCCTAGCCAAGCTGTTCCAGCACAGCTACAACACTGCCATCTACCTGGCTATGTGGAAAACTGCCCAGATATGTCCTGTACACAAAAAGCAGGACAAATCCACCCCGGCCAATTACCGTCCCATCAGCCTACTCTCGATCATCAGTAAAGTAATGGAAGGGGTCATCAACAGTGCTATCAAGTGGCACTTGCTTAGCAATAACCTGCTCACTGATGCCCAGTTTGGGTTCTGCCAGGGCCATTTAGCTCCTGACTTCATTACAGCCTTGGTTCAAACATGGACAAAAGAGCTGAACTCCTGAGGTGAGGTGAGAGTGACTGCCCTTGACATCAAGGCCGCATTTGACTGAGTGTGGCATCGAGGAGCCCAAGCAAAACTGGAGTCAATGACAATCAGGGGGAAAACTCTCCTCTGGTTGGTGTCATACCTAGCACAATGGAAGATGGTTGTGGTTGTTGGAGGTCAGTCATTTCAGCTCCAGGACATCACTGCAGGAGTTCCTCAGGCTATTGTCCTTGGCCCAACCATCTTCATCTGCTTAATCAATAACCTTCCTTCCATTGTAAGGTCAGAAGTGGGGGTGTTCGCTGATGATTGCACAATATTCAGCACCATTCATGACTCTTCAGATACTAAAGCAGTCCATGTCCAAATGCAGCAAGTCCTGGACAATATCCAGGCTTGGGCTGACAAGTGGCAGGTAGCATTCATGCCACACAAGTGCCAGGCAATGACCATTTCCAACAAGGGAGAATCTAACGATTACCCCTTGGCATTCAATGGCATTACCATCACTGAATCCCCCACTATCAACATCCTGGGGGTTACCATTAACCAGAAACTGAACTGGACTAGCCATATAAATACTGTGGCTACAAGAGCAGTTCAGAGGTTAGGAATCCTGTGGAGAGTAACTCACCTCCTGACTCCCCACAAGCCTGTCCACCACCTACAAGGCACAAGTCAGGAGTGTGATGGAATACTCCCCACTTGCCTGGGTGAATGCAGCTCCCACAACACTCAAGAATCTTAACATCTTCCAGGACAATACAGCCCACTTGATTGGCACCACATCCATCAACATTCACTCCCTCCACCACCGACGCTCAGTAGCAGTAGTGTGTACCATCTACAAGATGCACTGTAGGAATTCACCAAGGCTCCTTAGAGAGCACCTTCCAAGCCCACGACAACTACCATCTAGAAGGACAAGGGCAGCAGGTAGATGGGAACACCATCACTTGGAACTTCCCCTCCAAGTCGGTCAACATCCTGTCTTGGAAATATATCGCCGTTCCTTCACTGTCTTTGGGTTAAAATCCTGGAACTCCCTGCCTAACAGCACTGTGGGTGTACCTACACCACATGGACTGCAGCGGTTCAAGAAGGAAGCTCACCACCACCTTCTCAAGGGCAATTAGGGATGGGCAATAAATGCTGGCCCGGCCAGCGATGCCCACATCCCGTGAATGAATTTTTAATAAAGTGGCTGCAGAACTGATGGATGTGTTGTAATCTTCCAAAATTTCCTGGATTCCGGAAAGGTCCCAGCAGATTGGAAAACCCCATGGCCAGAATTTTGGATGCATCAGGCGTGCACACGCCCGAGCCGAATTAACGTAAATTGACGCAGGATAATGTTGGGCGAGAGTCCAGACGCCATCGCACACGCGCGGTATTTTGGTCGGCAGACGTGTGCGGTAGTGGGCAGCATGCCAGCCGACAATTGAAAGGCCTATTAAGGCCATTAAAGCAATAATTAAGTTCAATATGTCACTGACCATCCAACTTTGCGATTGGCGGGCATTAATTGGCCCACCAGCTTGAAATCTCGGTCGTGGCCCCATTGTGGGCGGCGGTCGGCTTCCCGACAGCTCCCACTCGCCCCCACTGAGCCCACCAGACGAGGGAAAAATCCTGGCCCATGTGTACAGCACTATTCAAGAAAGGAGGGAGGCAGGCAGTGGGAAACTAAAGGACACTTAGCCTAACATCTATCATTGAGGAAATGCCAGAGTCCATTATTAAGGAGGTAGTAGTAGGACGTTTAGAAAATCACAATGCAACCAGGAAGAGTCAACATGGTTTTGTGAAAGGGAAATTGTGTTTGCCAATTTATTGGAGTTCTTTGAGGAATTAAGAAGCAAATTGGATAAAGGGGGACCAGTAGATGCAGTGCATTTGGATTTCCAAAAGACATTCAAGAAGGTGTCACATGAAAGGTTACAACACAAGATAGGAGTTCATAGTGTTGGGGGTGATACAAGCTTGGGTGGAGGACTGGCTAACTAACAGGTAATAGAGTCCAGATAAATGGGTCATTTTCAGGTGGGAAAACTGTAACTAGCGGAGTGCCACAGGGATCAGTGCTGTGGCCACAACTATTTATGATCTATATTAATAACTTGGGATGAAGAGACAAACTGTATTGTAAACAAATTTGCTGATGATACAAAGATAGGTTGGAAAGCAAAACAAAACCAGAAAATGCTTGAAATACTCGACAGGCTAGGCAACATCTGTGGAGAGACAAATAGAGTTATTGTTTTGGGTCAATGACCTTTCACCAGAACTGGGAAAAGTTAGAGATGTCATAGGTTTTGAGCAAAGGGGTGGGTGGGACAAGGACCAAAGGGAGGCCTGTGACATGGTGGAAGACAGGAGAGGTTGAATGACAGGGGTTAGTCTTACATGACCAGAGAGATTGGTGATGGGGCAAGAAACAAAAAAGCAAAGAAACAAAAGATGTGCCTAGAACAGATGTGCTGCTGTCTGAAAAAAACAACTAAGAGAAAAATAAGGGAAAAAACGGAATATGCAAAGAAATGGAAAGAAAATGGGAGGCCATGGTTTAGTGTCTGAAATTGTTGCACCCAGTGTTGAATCCGGAAGGCAGTAAAGTGAATTGAAAGATGAGATGTTGTTTAAAGCTTAGGTTGACATTCACTGGAACAGTGCAGCAGGCCAAGGACAGAGATGTCAGTGTGAGAGCAAGATGGAGAATTAAAATGACAGGCTACCTTGGGATAGTGCTTGTGAAGTGAACTTGGGTGTTCCACAAAGCAATCACCATTGGGGACACCACATTGTGAGCAGCAAATATAGTATACTGAATTGAAATAAGTACACGTAAATCGCTGCTTCACCTGAAAGGAGTGTTTGGGGCTTTGGACAGTGAGGAGAGAGAGGAGGTGAAAGGGCAGGTGTTACTTCTCTTGTGTTTGCATGGAAAGGAGTGTGGGAAGGAGATGGGGTGTTGGGGGCGATTGAGGAGTGGAGCAGGATATCGCAGAGTGAACAGTCCCTTTGGAATGCTGAAAGGGGAGGGGAAGATGTGTTTGTTGGTGGCATCACTCTGGAGGTGATGGAAATGGCAGAAAATGACCTGTTGAATACAGAGGCTTATATGATGGAAGGTGAGGACAAGTGGAACCCTATTGTGGTTCAGGGAGGGAAGGGAAGAAGTGAGAACAGATGCAGAAAATGTGACAGACACGGTCAAGGGCCCTGGCAACCATGGTGGGAGGAGAATTCTTGGTTGAGGGTAAAAGAAGACATATCAGAAACGCTGGTGTGGAAGGTTGCATCACCAGAACAGATATGGTGGAGATGGAGGAACTTGGAGAATAGAATACAAGCCCTTATAGGTTGTAGGGTGTAAAGAAGAATAGCCAAGGCAGATGTGGGAGTCAGTGGGCTTATAATGAATATTTGTTGATAGGCTATCATCAGGAACGGAAATGGAGAAGTCAGGGAACGGAAGGGAAAAGTTGGAGATGGACCGTATGAAACTGAGAAAAGGGTGGAAATTGGAAGCAAAGTTGATGAAGTTTTCCAATTCAAGCCAACAGCAGGACATGGCACCGAATCAATCATCGCTGTACCGGAAAAAGAATTGAGGGAGGGGGTCAAAAGCGGGAGTCAACCTCGCTCAGGTAAACGGCAAGACTTGGGGGTGGTGGGGGACAGCATTTTGCTGGTGGTGGACAATTAAGAGGTACCTGCTGGGACCGCCACTAAATTGAGGAAGGCAGAGCTTCCCCACGAGCTGCTGGCCCAATCACAGGGTTGGCAGCTCAGCAACCTCAGCAGCGCAACTACCACTGGTGTCCATTTGCTGAGGCTGCAGCTCCGGAATAAGGACGCCTCAATGGTGCCCTTGAGGAACTGGTAGGCTTTTCGGGGAAGCCGGGCCCAGGCAGGCAGGCCCCAGCGATCGTGAAGGGGCTTGCGGTGTAGAAGTGATGTCATTGCTGTGGGAGTGCCCATTCATGTTGGGATCCCATCTGCGGGCCATGGAGTGCCCATCAAGAAAGGCCCTTCCACGAGCCTGCAAGAGCGTTTGGATTTACCTGGTGATCTGTCCACATGGGGGTGCCTCTTTCAACCGCACCTTCCAAGCTCCCGACCTCTACCACCAGGAAGGACAAGGGCAGCAGATGCATGGGAACGCCACTACATGGAAGTTCACCAAGTCACACACCATCCTGACCTGGAACTATATCCCCGTTTCTTCACCGTCGCTGGGTCAAAATCCTGGGACTCCTTCTCTAGCAGCACTGTGGGTGTACCTACGCCACATGGACTGCAGCGGTTCAAGAAGGCAGCTCACCACCACCTTCTCAGGAGCAATTAGGGATAGGCAATAAATGCTGGTCTAGCCAGTGATGCCCACATCCCAAGAATAAATAAAAAAAAACCTCCTGAATTTGCGGCGAGAGTACAACCACTGAGTCAAGGCAGATGCAGAGAAAATCCTTCTCTATAGTACCTTAACAATGTGCTTTCACCCATATTACCCTAGTCTGATATTCCCACTTCCCACAATGGCTATCAGTGTGAATGACAATTTAATGGCCAATTGTGGAGAGTTTCAAGCCTGTGTACTTTGACCCACGAGGAACCAGGTTGACATGGTTTTTAATGAAATGGCTTGTCGTAAAATTTTTTAAGCATTCTTTTGCAACAGTTTCAAACTTGTCGCATTTAAAAGCAAGGACTCTTGCAATGAAAGAGATTTTGGAAATGTTAGAATGGAGTTTTAATAATTTATGAATTGGCAGCTGCTCAAGAGTTAATAAAATGCATACTTCAATTAGCGTCTTTGGGCCCTGGGAGAATAAGTTCCTGCTTATACGGGTTTTGTTTCCTAAATTTATTCTTGAATATTCTTTACCTGTTGTGGCCCCCTGAGGTTAACAATGAGAGCTGCTGTCAGAGATTTTTTTTGTTGTACAAGGGCTTTTTTTATTACAGGTATGACAAGACAAAACGTGTGAGATCTAATTCCACTGCACGGATAGCTAGCACTTTGTCTCCTCCTGCATGTTTCCTGATGTGTATCTTTTTTTTGTCCAGAATTGTTTCAGTCAACTGAATTTGTTCCTTTTACAGGATAAAACTGCTGGGATTGCTGCTTGTATGCCACAGGACTCAGCATCTGAGCTTATCGGGGTTGTTTGAAGAACAACATGTTATAGGGCACATCATCTTTTTGTTATACCTCGACTTTCCGGGTCAATCTATTCCAGGCTGAAGGAAGGATGGCTGGAAGGTCCCAGGTGAGTTGAGTTTGAGGGAGTCTGAACCGAGTGGGGAATCTCAATCCGTTTTTCTAGGTAATATTTAACCCACAGTTGACAATGCCTTTCTTCTGGGCAATTAGGGATGGGCAACAAATGCCCATCATTGCCAGCATCGCCCATACCTCAGGAACAAATTTTAAAAATCTATTGAACAATGCTTGCCCGCATTGCACTGGTGGCTTTACTCAATGGCGTACTCAATTTACTCAAATACCTCGCTCCCTCTAAAAACTAGAATGAAATTATTTGTATGAGGGCATCCTCACCCTCATATTTGTGAGCAAATCAGAATACCCATCCTGTGCAAACAGTGTAACCTGACCAAGGGCATGGCTGAAGGCTTCATCATTGGTCAATCTAAACGCTGGCCTTTGTGCCAGTAGGTAACTTCTTTGTCATGGTCACAGGTTACGTGGGGCTCGAGTAATGTTACCCTTCTGACAGACTGCAGCCATTGTCTTAATGGATTTAACGAAGGTGATGGTGCTGCCTGTTAATTAACATGACTGCAGCACACAGCCAGCGCTAAGCATGCTGTTGAATAGCTGCGTGCCTGAGCGGGGATTGTAAAATCATAAGAGGCGAACTCCAGTTAAAGCCAGGCTGCACTACGTATAATGCCAGGCCGCACCTCTTAAAGGGGAGGTACATTTTGCCTGGAGCAGGTGCTGGAAGTCATTCTACAATTGAATTTGACCTGGGAAAGAGACAAAAAGGGCACAACATGGGAAAGAGTGGGCTCGAAGATTTTCTAACGCTGCACTGGAGGCCTTGGTGCAGGAGATGCTGAAGGGGGATGGATGGCCTCAAGCCACAGGGGGGGCCAGGAGGCCCTCCAGGCAAACCTCACGAAGGCACTGAGAGCAGATAGCCATGGGGATCACTGCCAGCAGTTTAGTCTAGAGGGTATGGATGCAGTGCCACAAGAAATTCAATGATCTCACACAAGTGGTTAGGTTAATGAAAGCACCTTCAAATCCCACTAACTACCTCAGACACGGTTCAATGCACCATCTCCCCATCATTCATCTACCAACAATCTTTATTAACCAGGACTGATACTGAACATTGATAGCTTGATCGGAACCTCACACCCTCAGCAACCCCGCGAACCTCACACCCACAACTTGCACACGCTGGCAGCTATTCTCCCATGATAGGCATATCACCAAACCTGATTACACGACTGATTGCTTCACTCCTGCGGGAAGGGTGGCATATGAACAGAAGCAGCAGCACCTAACTGGCGGTGGACAGGCAAGGCTGAGTACCCTCACACCCATGGAGGAGACATTGCTCACCATCACCATTACTGAGACCATGGCCATCGGTAGGGCTGGAAGGATTGAGGGATTGACAGTGAAGGTATGCCCATGCCTAAGCCTCCTTTTCACATCCCATTTCATCCTCATCTCACATTCTTTTCAGACTTACCAGCTGCAGATGGCGCATGCACCTCTTGCCTTCCGCCCGCCAGCTCGCCACAATCCTACCCTTGTGCCTTTCTCCTTTCAGATACCCAGGAACTACCACCTGGTCACTCAGGCACTGGTGGAAGAGAGGGCGGTGGAAGAGCAGGACAAGGGGAATGATGAAGA
Source organism: Cetorhinus maximus (assembly GCF_964194155.1). Lineage (NCBI taxonomy): Eukaryota > Metazoa > Chordata > Chondrichthyes > Lamniformes > Cetorhinidae > Cetorhinus > Cetorhinus maximus. The sequence goes on along the minus strand of NC_135885.1, from coordinate 16,838,747 downwards.
AAAGCCATCACTGACTCTCACAATAGCAGCCACCAGCCCAGTTACTGACACTATGGGCAGAATTTCCCCGTTGCCATGTGGGGGCGGTACAGGAAAGCAGCTCCTCTGAGGAGGAAGGGAGGGCTAGAAGGGGGAGGAGGCCAGGAGAGCACATTCAGCCTCCAGAGGAGCCACCTTTGGGAGGACAGGCGCAGGCACAGGGGGTGCAGGGCCAAGAGGTAGTCCAAGGAGGAAGGGGCCGCAGAAGACGCCACTATCCTGTTGCCAGGGTATACAGGCGGCGAAGCAGCTACCTCAATATGTCTAAGGTGCAGTGCCGAAGGAGGCTCCGTCTCTCAGGGGAGACAGTCAACTCTATCGGTCAGATGATTGGGCCTGAGATCTCCTCTAAATGTGTGGGTGGACATCCCATGCCAGTGGCTCTGAAGGTCACAGCTGCCCTCAACTTCTATGCCTCTGGCTCCATCCAGGGGTCGGTGGGTGATCTTTGCGGTGTCTCCCAATCAGCTGTCCACACTTGTGTCAAGCAGGTTACAGACGCTCTGTCCAGACGGGCATTGACCTTCATCCACGTCCGTTGGGACCAGACCAGTCAGACACAGTGAGCCAGAGGCTTCGCGGCCATTGCTGGCTTCCCCCGCGTCCAGGGTGCTATAGACTGTACACATGTGGCCGTCAAGGCGCCAGCAGGTGAGCCCGGTGCCTTCGTCAACAGGAAGGGCTTCCACTCCATGAACGTGCAGATAGTGTGTGAACACAGGATGCTGATTCTTCAAGTCTGTGCAAGGTACCCAGGCAGCTCCCACGATGCCTATATCCTCAGACACTCCCAGGTACCAGGGCTCTTCAGTGCTCCAGCCCGGCTGGATGGATGGCTGCTGGCTGACAAGGGCTATCCTCTCAGAAGGTGGCTCATGACCCCTCTCCACCATCCAAGAACAGAAGCTGAGCAGCGATACAATAGGAGCCACGCCTCCACAAGGGCTGTGGTGGAGAGAACCATCGGTCTTCTCAGGATGCACTTCCGAAGCCTGGACCGCTCAGGGGGCACACTCTAATACCCCACAGATTGTGTGTCGCTGATAGTGGTAGCATGCTGCGCTCTCCACAATCTTGCGCTGGAAAGGGAGGGATGCTGTGGACAATGAAGATGTAGACGCAGTTGCTGCGGCTGCACACGATGAGTCCAGCAGTGAGTCCGAGGATGAGCATGCACATGGAAATGCTGAGGGGGTAGACGCTGACCCGGGCATACTCCAGGGAGGCAGGGACACCCGGGAGGCTTTAATCCAACAAACCTTCAGTTAGCACACCAGAGATGGACCTCCAGGACAAGCCTGGGCTGTATGCTCCATATTCGAGACCTAAGTGCAAAATCTACCTCTTTATGAACATTAACTAAGGTCCTTGTTAATAAAGCTGAATGTCCCACAAAGCACTCATTACATTATTGGAAACCATTCACCTGCAGAACTAAAGAGGCACCCTCAGCCATGGTGACATGTCTGAATTTAATATTGCAACCAAAGAAACTTAATGAAACAAAATGAAAAAGGTGTTAAAAATCACACCAATTCATAAAGACCTCATCTCGGGCCAACACAACAGCACCAGTGATAAACCCGTGGTGTGCCTAAGGTGCCTTATGTTTACATTTTTGGGTGCTATGTCCTGGTGCTGCCCTATTGCTCAGAGTGGCATTTGAGCCAGCCTGCTGACTCTGCTGTCCTGTTGGTCTCGATGACCTTGACGGCCGTCCTCTGGCCCATGGAGCCTGTGCTGGGCCTGCCTTGGAGGGAGCGGCCAGTTCCACAGCTGGCACCTCCCCAGTCGTTCACAGCCTCACCAGATGCGATGGTCACTGGGAGAGGGGCAGAGGAGCTGCTGCCCTCATCCAGAGCGCCCTGAGAGGTGCCCGCAGAGACGACAGGCAGCTGCTGCACCGACGTGAGGTCGCTTCGGACCTCCCTGCTCACCGTGGATGGATGGGCACCGAGTTGTGAAAGTTGATGCCCACACCATCTCCCACGCTGGCACTGTCCAGCTGAGGTCAATGCCAATGTGAGGGCTTGCTGGTCCGAGCGTATCCCCAGGAAGCCCTGATGGGTCTCCTGGAGGAGCCTCTCCACGAGAGTCACCACTCTCTCCATGGGGGGTACATGGTGCTCGGACACGAGGCTCATTGCTTCGGCGATTGTCCACGTAGACTCCTCCACCATGGAGACCAAGCCAAGCATAGCCTCATGTATCTCCCCCAGATGCTCCCGTGCACCCGGCCGCATTTCCTGCCCCTGCTGCGTCATGGACGACTCCAGAGGCTCATCATCAGGCACCGACTGAGCATGTGCCTGGTCCCCTGCAGTCCTCCAACTGCTGGCGCCATGGGCACTCTCTGTCTCTGCCAGCTCCTCCAGTGACTACGAATTGCCTTCACCACTGGACCCAGGTGCACCACACCACGACGCGGGAGCTCACCACCTCCGCCACCTCCTCCCAGACATGTTTGGTTATGTGGGGGGTGGAGGTGGGGGGGGTGGGGGGGTGGTGGGGGGGGCTCCTCTTCCCGTTCTGGGGTACGAGGACCTCCCATCGTGCTGCCACCTCCTCGAGGAGGGCAGCAAGGCAATCATTGGAAAAACGAGGGGCACAGTGCCCCCCTGCCCTACCCTCCTGCCTGGCCTGCTCACCAGCAGCGCTCTGGGGAGTCCTTCCACTGGCCATGATTCACAGCCTTCGAAAGGCTGCAGCAACTTTTTAAAACAGGCCGCCGGGTCGCCATTGGACCCGACCGCCATTGCAGACCTGCCGCCGTCTGCCTACTCCCGCTGTCCTCGGGATCCGCGATTCATGCCGGGCGGGCCTTAATTGGTACCCGCTCCCGCTCCGCCACCCCCCGCCAGCCAGAAAATTCAGCCCTATGTGTACGTTAGTGGAGGATTAGCGGTGGAATCTGCATGTGGTGAGACACTGGGTACAATTGCCTTGCTGCCAGGGCAGGGGACATACGTGCCAGCTCGATGGAACATGAGGTCGTACATGAGTTCTAGCTGCAGAGGACTCCGATGAGGACTTTGATGGGATGGCCCACTGAAAAAGGTTGATGGAATGCACAATGAAATGCTTGGTGCATTGGCAGGCCTGCCAGAAAGCCAGCTGTCACGGTCAAGGAGCATGGTGGGGTCTGGTGCCATTCACCACTACTCTCTGTTGCCCTCACTTAGCCAACTTTGTAACCATGCTGTCACCGTTCCTTTTGTTCCATGAGCTCTAACTTTGTGGACAAGCTTGTTATGTGACACTTGATCAAATACCTTTTGGAAGTCCATGTAAACCACATCAACTGCATTACCCTTATCAACCCTCTCTGCTACCACATCAAAAAAACTCAAGCAAGTGACTTAAACATAATTTGGCCTTAACAACTCCATGCTAGTTTACCTTAGTTAATCCACATTTGTCCAAGTGACCTTCAATATTGTCCTTAATTGTCATTTATAAAAGCTTTCCCATTACCGAGGTTAAAATGACTGACCTATAGTCTTTGGGCTCATCCATATACCCTTTCTTGAACAAGGGGGTAATATTTGCAGTTTTCTGGTTGTGCATGAATGCCTTCATCAAAATAGTGTCCAGCATAAGTAGCACCAGGCGGAAGCAAAGTGGCAGTCAAAGAAACTGGTTCAATGGAGACACATTTCACAGCCAGTGACTTTATGTTGGGATTTTTGGACTGCATTTACTCCATTGTAAGCTAAAACAACAACAACTTGCATTTATAAAGCACCTTTGACATAATAAAATGTCTCAAGGGACCATTATCAAACAAAATTTGTCGCTGCCATCTAAGGAGATATTAGGACAGGGTGGTCGAAAGTTTGGATGAGAAGGTGGGTTTGAGCAGTGCCTTAAGGAAGAAAAGGTAAAAAGATGGAAAGGTTTGGGGGGTAATTCTAGAGCATAAGGTGGCAAGAAAACCTTATTGTAATTAGAATGAATAACACAGAACTGCCCATAGATTGGTGCTAATGGGCATTGCATTGGCAATCTCACTCAGCAAGATCACAACAATGCTTGGTGTTTCAGTGGAAATGCCACTCTGGCACAGTGCAGGGCTGATCCTTTGAGATAGAGGTTAAGGCTGAACACTGAAAGCACTTTTCAATTAGCCCAGGTCATAGCCTATCAGAGAGTGGGTCGATATTGACACTTGGGCAAAATTGCTGGTGGCTGTTCCGTTTCCCTTCGCCGACAACCCTTGTTTTGATGTGCACAGCTCTCTCCCCGCCAAAATAAATTCATTGGTGCTTTGATTTGCAGCTTCATTTACAGACCAGGTTTGCTACGTGAGCTTCTTAACAGCACTCAATTGTTCAGCTTTTGCTCCAACGTTACAACAGTGACTACACCTCAAAAGTACCTTTCTGGCAGTAAAGTGCTTTGAGGCGCCTGGTGGCCATGAAAAGCGCTACAGAAATGCAAGTCTTTCTTTTCTTTCTCTTTTCTCCGGAAACCCTGAAATGACCAGGCACGTTGTAATCCAAAGAGATTGGAATGGGGCTGATTCGCAATCAGGGTGACTTTTATGCTCAGCCCTGCCTATTACGTTGTTTAATAAACATCGTCTGGCCCTTATCATTGCAATCAGAATTATGTGAGAGAATGCATTGGCAAAACACCATTTTTATGACATTTGGACATTTTTTTTTCACAACTCATTATTCTTCTTCACTGTCGAAGAATTTATGTTTGCATGTGATGATTAATTTTGATTCAATCATGTCAGGAATGATAGCTAATGTGAGAGGGTGATGACAGTGCTTGAGTAAGGACTGGCAAGGATAAGAATTCCTTGGGGCAACAATTTAATGCCTAAGTCAAGGGAAGCTGTCAAAGATTTCTATCTTAAATATAAGACGCACTGCTAGGCTGAATGAATGCCAATAAAAAAATACATATTAAAATCAGAGCTCTGCATGCATAGTTGGAATTAGTTTAAATTCAAGCATATTGTAGGGTCTTCATTAAACAGTTTCCTGCTGTAAAACCGATATTAATTGCTAAGGTGTGCTTTAATTCCATTGTCAGGTACCTTTGCCAACATGACACTTTTCTTTTCAGATTCAATAACATTTAAAATTGATTTGTATGAGAAAGATCCCATTGAAAATCAAAAATTCCATTGCTGTAAAAAAAAGTGGCATTACAACACACTGCAAAAGAAATTATGCATTTTAGGTATGTTTTGTAGAGTGTGCTAATAATGGATCCTTATAAAATGCAGCAAAACTAAAGGTGTTCTAATGATTTTGACAATCAATGATCATAAATAGTCAGCCAGAGGAAATTTGTATTAATCGAATGAATGTGGCGGTACGATAGGAATACATCATTTTCAAACTTGGGTATTTTATCTAAAATTAAATATCTTTTGATCTGCTTTATCTAGGGGCCAGGGGCTATGTGCCAAGTGCTGGAAAATGGGGTTAGAAAAGTTAGATGCTTGTTGGCAGGCACAGACACGATGGGCCGAAGGGCCTGTTTCTGTGCTGTATAACTCTACGACTCTGTCTTAAGCTATCTCAGTCTACACTAACTTCTTAAACGTCATTTATTGATTTTCACACAGGTTCAATTTAACTTTAGTAGAGTGACTGATTGGGGGAGAGGGCATGGTGTGGGAGAACAGGTGGGACATGCAAAGACTGGGAAATAATATAGAAGACAAGTTCAAAGGATAAAATGGAACTGGAATATTTTCACACACTGATTTATCATCAATAAGTACAAACTGTATAATAGGTTCCTAATCAGTTGTTTTATTTAAACCATATCATAGAGTGCTACTAAAAAATGTATTTTTGCTGAAAATAACATAAAGAAAGAATCTGCATTTATATAGTACATTACACAACTTCAGGATGTTCCAAAGCGCTATTGTCACTGTCGTAAGATAGGAACATTAATGTAATGGATGTATATAAAGCGTATAGACCTGTTGGGCCTGTTTCTGTACTGCAAATTCTATCTAATATACAATGGGTTATGACTCACGTGGCCCTTAAGATCTGGAATCAACATTACTTACTATCCATTGGAGTTTAGAAAAATGAGAGTTGATCTTATTGAAACATATGAGATCCTGAGGGGACTTGACAGGGTGGATGCTGAAAGGATGGTCCCCCTTGTGGGAGAGACTTGGACTAGGGAACACAGTTGAAAAATAAGGGGCCTCCCATTTAAGACAAAGATGAGAAAAAAAATCTCCTCTCAGAGGGTTGTGAGTCTTTGGAACTCTCTTCCCCAGAGAGCGGTGGGGTCATTGAATATTTCTGAGGCAGAGGTAAATTGATTCCTGATTAACAAGGGAGTCAAAGGTTACCAGGGATAGGGAATGTGGTATTTGAGGCCTCAATCAGATCAGCCATGATCTTATTGAATGACGGAGCAGGCTCGAGGGGCCAAATGGCCTACTCCTGCTCCTAATTCGTAAGTCCCTACTTCCATTTGATAAAGTGTTTTGTTCAGTGTAACCCATTGCAGGAATGTCCATATGTGTGAGTGCTGATTATCTTAACTTTTGCTTGTGGTGCAGAACCTCACCTGACAGGATTGTGATGGGCACAATCTCCATGATTTTGCAACCCTTAAAATTCATAAAATTCACCCGTGGTGTACTAATGACTTTTATGTCAATCCCTCCCAAGCTCTGTGCTATGTGACAACCTCTGTTACTGCACATGGGGTGTGTTTTGTTTTCAGCATGGAATTTAGTGTCAAGGTAACATGTGGACTGGACTTTCACATACCAGGATTACCCTGCCTATTTTTACTGTGCCTGTTGCTTGAGGTAAGAGTTCTCCCAGTGCTACCTGTGCCCTTTTTAAGGATCCAGCCAGTTTCAATTTTCAAAAGGAAGAAGAAAATGCCAAGAGGCAAGTTTCTTGGGCCAGAAGGAACAATGATTTCCAGAATCTATCATTGGAATTCCCACTGGTAGATACATGGAGACAGCGTAGGAGGGTTTTTTTGTAGCAATGGAAACAAAATCCTTCAATCCTCCCCATTGTTTCATCGAAGAACTCAATCACGTTTTCAGATACAATTTACCTCTAACAAATCAGTGTTGGCTGCTATTAATTCACCCACTTTTTTCCAAGTGGAAATTAATTTTGACATGGATAATGGCCTGATGCAGTCCACCTTAGCCAGGCTTCTCTTGTGTCTGTTAGCTTAAGTCCTTCTCTAATACCCAAACTGTACAGCATTCAGCAGGACAGAATGATCCTGACTGGGTTGTATTGGAGGTTGACCCTCCATTGACCAAAGCATCCGCATCAACCCTTTAGAATATAAGTTATCCTGTGCTAGAGATAGCCTCATTATGCCTTGTCAGTTTGGAAGGCCCTGACCTTAATCAGTGGGGTTCCGAACCATTGTTATTCGATGTAGCCTTTGTCCCTGAGCAGCCAATTGGTCCTTGGCCTGGGGCAGTGAACAATGCTGGGCTTCTTGATTGTCTTAAGATGAATGAATTGTGACAGCTCCCTAGGTATCAGGGATTTACATGTATGATGATGTGCCTGGCATCACATATGAGTTGTACGTTAAGGGAATGAAGCCCTTTTGTTTGCATTGGATTCTGCACATATAACAGTGTGTGTCCGTGTGTCCTGTCAATGGATCTCTGGACCAGGGGGAATGCTGCCATTCTGTAAAACTGTGTCAGCCTTTCCTGCTAATAGGCTACATGGAAAGGATATAGAGACATTGGAAAAAGTGCAAAAAAGGTATGCAAAGATGATAGCTCAGCTGAGAGGGTAAAACTGCCAGGAAAGATAAAATAGAGAAGGCTGAGATATGGCCTGATAAAGGTCCTTCAAATTATGAAGTGGTTCGACAGGGGGAGATGTAGAGAAGATGTTTTCACTAGGAGCTATAATTGTAAGATAGTCACTAATAAATCAAATAAGGAATTCAGGAGAAACTTCTTTACTTAGAGAAGTGAGAATGTGGAATTTGTTATCATGCTGAGCGATTGAGGTAAATTATATAGGAGGAGCTAGATAAGTACATGAAGCAGAAAGAAGTAGAAAGGTATGGTGTGATGAAATAGGGTGGGATGAGGATTGTGTGGAGCATAAACTCTGACTTAGACCAGTTGAGTCAAATGGCATGTTTCTCTATGTAACCATAGGCTGTCATCATCAACAATGATAGATAAACCATCATCACCATTGGCAAGTAAATGAACTGAGCAGCATTCTGACATAGGGAGCCCATGAAAACTGCTTTATTACAGAAGTGGATTGCCAATTGACTAACGCAACAGATACCACATGTTGACTGAAACAAACCTTTGGAGGAGAAATTGAATGGCGCTGTCAATTTCACTGCCATTGTTTGTGCCATGACTGATGCAGGCTTTGTGTCTGGGCAACCCGCTGGCAAATTCTGTAATGGTCTCCTCTCAGAATTGCAGCTCTTTTAATGGAAAAATGTCAGTCAAGGGCACCTGGGTCTGCAGACGTTGTGCAGTGAGATTAGTGCTAGACTGTGACCACGATGTCTTATCAATCTGGCACCTCTCAGGGCTTCCTCATGATCCTCACCACTTTCCTCATCAAAGCAGAGGAATAACCTGGTGAAAAGAACATTGTTTGGGGAGCAAGCGGAGAGATACCAAAATCAACAATGATTCTGCAATTCTTAAAACTATGTTTCAGAAATTTGCAGGTCAGTAAAGTTCCACAGCAAGTCGTTCAGTGAAGCAATTGAAAGGATTTTATAAAATCCACGAAAGAGCCTTTCCAGCTCTCTGGCGCCTCTACACTTTTATAGTGGCCTTGAGATTCGGGGGCAGCAATCCAGGGTCGCAGAGAGAAATTCAACCTTGCCCATTGAGCACTTTCACACAAAGCTTTTAAAGCTGCCGGGGTGGTTTCAGCAGTTGCTGCAATGGAACTGGAGGAGAAATCAGAAGGACCTTGGGGACCAGTGGAGAGTTGGCTCTCGGCTCACCCCCAACTTACAACTTATTACTCACAACTGAGGATAATCGAGCCCACACTCTTTCTCCCTTACTTTACTTAACTCCTCTTTGAGAGTACAAACACACAAGGGGATGTAGAAACCTATAGTGGAACCTCTTGTAACTTATCCAAATCTCCTTTTGTTAAATGTGAAGTTTCATATTGAGCATTAACTGACTACTCAACCATTGGGCCTCACACCCAAATACAATTCTGCTTTCCCCCACATTCTGTGCACAATGTGGCGTGGGGAGGCGGGGGGGGGGGGTAAAGTGGGGGTGGGGTGTTGGGTGGGAACTATTTTAACTTCAGACAATAGTGTGAAGCATTCTTTCTTTCTCTGTAAAGAGAAACTTGGAGTTGCAGCAGTGATTATTATTGATCCAGAGTTTTAATGTTGAAATTCTCATCCTGCTGACAGCGCTAAAACAGTTTGTATTTCGATAATACTATTCCGTAAAATAACGCAATAGTAATTTACTTATCCCTTAGGTTCAAGGCAGCTCCAGAGAGAATTCCAGGCATCCTGCATTAGATATTTTGCAAGTTTTCCTCTTGCGCGTTCTGATGGTGAACAAAGCTCTAACTTCACAATAATATAAACCCTCAGATGTCAGGAGTAACTTTATTGCGTCCCCTCCCCATCCCCTCCCCTTTCATCATATGGTTGCTCTTTCACCTGAAATGTTAAGAAAACCCACTGTTGCAACCCCTTGGTCCTTCTGACAATTTGTCAAAGTTAAAACATGCTCCAGACCATAAGGGGCTGTGAAGCCTGCTTAAGGTTGTGGCTGGTGGTGCCAGGCTTAAGGAAACATCTCGGGTTAAACTCCTAAACTTGCCCATGCTGGTAGATTTTTAGGAATCTGAGTAACCAAGTTAATGTGAAAATGATTCAGGTGTTTAAAATTTACACAATCACAGAATAGTTACAGCACAGAAGGAGGCCATTTGGCCCGTCATGTCTGTGCTGACTCTCTGAAGGAGCAATTCACTGAGTGCCATTCTCCTGTCTTTGCCCTGTTGCCCTGCACGTTCGTTTTCGGATAACAATTTAAAGTGCATTAAAAAGAGGTGACGGTTTTAACCCTACCTGCCCAGGCAGGTGGTCAGTTAACATCGGGCACATTACTTACCCACCCTGGAGTCGCCGATCATAATTTTAACACGCTCAGCTAAACAGACAGAAAGGCCACCCATCCAAAGCTGGCAGGGCCCTTTTTAACATTTGTTTTTTGGGCACTGATTTGTCACTGGGGCAAGACTGCAATTTTAACTTGCTGACCTGAGTGGAAAAGGGGCCATGATTTCCCCAGCAGGCCAGCCTCGCGGACAAGCGCTCCTGAGCTTGAAGTGGCCCAAAGTTTCTCACTTTCCTGTGGAGCCAGCAGAAACCGGGATGCTTCAGTAGGCCCCACAAGGAAAACATAGACCTTCCTTGTCACCGACTTGAGCCAAAAGACTGTTCATAAACTGACTTACAGCAGGTTGATTTTGATCTTTTTTGTGCTTCTGTAGGGGAGCATCTTCTCTTCACTTTCTACCTCACCACTCCCTTTCCTGCCCCATGATCTGACTGGACTTGGGGCCTCCCCCTCTCCTTTTATGCAGTCATGGATATGAACATGCGCTATCTCACCCTGAAACACAGTTCAAGGGAAGCTGCCACTTTCTCTAATTTTAACAAAGAAACATTGTTTGTGATGTATAATAAAACGTTAAGAAGAATGTTATAATAGAAGATCACATGATCTTATTATCCAACGACAGAGTAGCATGGGCTACCTTAGTAGTCTGTAGTCTGTAGTTAGTAGTGAGTAGTGTAGAGTAAGAGTCTGTGATGTAGAGACAGGGTTTTAGTTGTAAGTACACAAGTTCCTTTGTAAACAAATAGAATGTGTTCTACATGAGAACTATTTACTGACCTGCTAAGTCCATGGTACCAACACAGTCATCCAAAACAAGTGTGCAACCCAGATCTATTTGTCCAAATAAACTAGCGACCAGGATCCAAAAACCGGCGATGAGATGAAAAAAGCAAGGAAAAGTGAGGAAGGAAATCAAGTGAAACGCAATCGGGCCATACATTGCATGGTAACTGTAAGTAGAATTTCTGCCCTAATTGTCAAAGCAGCCCTCTCGAAGTATGCTGCAGTTTGGAAGAGTTGATCCATTCGACCCAACGGTGGTAGATTGGTCTCATTATGTTGTCATTATGTATGTCTCATTGTGTTATTTTTCCAAGCTAATGGCATAGCGGGGGAGGAGAAGAGGTGAGCAATCCTCTTATCCACGTGTGGGAGTAAGACTTATCGATTGATCTGAAATTTAATGGCACCCAGTGCCCTGGATTCGAAAAGTTTTAATGATTTAGTGAACCTTGCGAAGAATCATTACCAGACCAAGCCCTTGATAATGATGCAACAGTTTAAATTTAACTCAAGGAATAGAGCCCCAGGGTAGACAGTTGCTTGTTATGTGGCAAGTCTAAAAGAGTTAACAGAATATTGCGAGTTTGGTACATCTATAAATGATATGCTTAAAGATCGTTTGGTGTGCGGTATAAATGAAGATTCGATTCAGAAGAGATTACTGCCTGAAACAAATTTGGATTTTCAGAGGACGCAGGAAATAGCACTGGCTGTGGAAGGTGCAGTGGGGGACTCGAAAGCCATGTAGGGAGCGCAAAATGGCGCCTTCCTCTGTGTTGGGTGGGGAGCCCCAGCCAAAAAGGGCATGAAAATGTACAGCTCTGATGAGAAGCGGGAAGCAGCCACTGCTTGTTAACAAATAAAAAGAAATGACTTAGCAGTGAAAACATGGAATAATGGTAACAGAGGTGGAAGCAGACAACCTTGTAATGAATCGAAGTTTAAAATAATTGAACGTTTTCACTGTCATCGAAATGGACACCTCACGAGACATTGCAAGGATAGAATCAGGCAGACTTTCAATCAAAAGAAAAAAACCCTGTGTGATTCATAACATAGAAGAGCCTGAAGTAACAGATTCAGATACTTATTCATTGTATAACTTAAAGGTAGGAAGAACAGAACCAATCTATGTAACCATGAGGGTGTATAATAGGCCTATCAGAATGAAGGCGGGTACAGGAGTCCCCTCTATGGTGATAGGTGAGCATACTTTTAAATACCTGAATCATGGGGAATATAAATTAAATTTGGAAGAGGCGGATTCCAAATTGAAAACTTACACGGGAGAAGACATCAGAATCAAGGCATAAGCAGGGTTACTGTACAGTACGGAAGGCAGTCAGTGATATAACCCTTGATGGTGGTAGCAGGTGATGGGCCAAGTCTCCTTGGACAAAACTGGTTGAAAGAAATTAAATTGGGTTGGACTGAGATCTTCCAACTGAGAGTCACTGGGTTACCTGAGCTACTACAAAAATATGCCTCAGTTTTCCAAGATGAACTCAGGAAGATCCAAGGGCAACAAACAAAAATCCATGTTGATCCAGACTCTACCCCTTGATTGATGAAGGCAAGACCAGTACCTTATACAATGTGGGAAAAGGTAGATGCCGAATTGGACAGATTAGAGAAACTGGGAGTGATACAACCTGTGTAGTTCTCGGAATGGGTAGTACCAATAATCCCTGTACTTAAGCCTGACCAAGGTGTTCGAATTTGTGGAGACTACAATTGACTGTCAATAAAGTGGCTAAGTTGGACAGACACCTATACCAAAAATTGAAGACATGTATACTAAGTTGGCAGGTGGAACGCCTATACGAAGCTTGATTTGAGCCATGCTTATCAACAATTGGAGTTAGAGAAGGCCTTCCAGAAGGTTGTCACAATTAATACACACAAAGGGTTGTACCAATTTGTACCCAGTTGCCTTTTGGTGTATCCTCTGCATGCGCCATGTTCCAGAGAACAATGGAAAATTTACTGCAGGGATTGCCTCATGTTGTAGTTTATTTAGGTGACATTCTAGTGACAGGACTCACTGAAAAGGAGCATTTGGCAAACTTGGAATAAGTTTTGAAGTGTTTTTCACAGCTGGAAGTGCGTTTAAAAAAAAAAGTGCACGTTCCAAGTGAAAGAGTTAGTCTATTCAGGTCACAGGGTAGATGCACAGGGCCTCCACCCAGTTGAAGAAAAAGTGAGAGCCATTAGAGAGGCACCAGCACCAAGGAACACCTCCGAGCTCAAATCATTCTTGGGGATGATCAGTTACTTTGGACACTTTTTACCTAATTTATCAACGGAACTGGCATCCTTGTATTACCTACTCAAGAAAGACCAATGTTGGTCTTGGCAAACACCACAGAAAGAAGCTTTCACAAAAGTGAAACAGCTGTTGCATTCATCCACCCTATTAGTACATTTTGATCAAAGAAAATAGTTTGTTTTGACATGTGACGCATCTCCTTATAGAGCGGGAGCAGTGCTCTCCCATCGAATGGACGATGGGTCAGAACGGCCTATTGGAGATGGTATCAAGAATGCTCAAGGATACTCCCAGGTAGAAAAATCCGGCCTGTCAATCATCTTTGGTGTCAAAAAATGTCACCAGTATGTACACGGTCACCATTTTACTATCATTTCAGACCATATGCCTTTGCTAGGATTGTTCAGCGAGGACAAGGCTATACCACTCATGGCCTCAGCAAAAATACAGAAATGGGCATTGATTCCAGCAGCGTATGAATATACTTTCATCCACAGACCTGGAAATCAGATTGCAAACGCTGATGCACTTAGTCGTTTTCTTTTGAAAGAAAACAACGAAGATGTTCCAGTTCCTCAAGAACTCGTTTCATTATTGAACTTCTTTGACTCATCACCGGTTTGTGCTCGACAGATCAGAGATTGGACAAGTTGAGACCCAGTCTTATCCAAAGTACAAGATCAAGTTCCTCACTGTTGGTCACAGGAACAGGAATCTGACGAAATGAAACTGTATTTTCACAGAAGATATGAGATAACCAACCAGGATGGTATCTTATTGTGGGGAGCTAGAGAGATTGTTCCTCCATACGGATGAAACCCTTTGTTAACTGAATTACATTGTGCACATCCAGGAACTTCCCAAAATGAAGACGATAGCACGCAGCTATCTGTGGTGGCCTGGAATGGATGGAGAAATAGAGAGCTTAGTGAAGAGTTGTTTGCAGTGTCAGCAGGTGCAAAAGTTACCTCCAACAGGTCCATTACACCGTGGGAGTGGCCAGGAAGGCCATGGGTGCAATTGCATATTGACTATGTGGGACCTTTTATGGGAACAATGTTTCTCCTTATTGTTGATGCTCACTCAAAATGCATCGACATATATGACATAAAGTCACCAACATCTTCTGTTGCAATTGACAAGCTACCACAAAGTTTCGCCATCAACGGACTACCAGAAATGATTGTATCAGACAACGGCACAGCATTTACAAGTACTGAGTTTCATCGGTTTATCAGCCTCAATGGTATTACTCATGTAAAAACTTCACCGTACCACCCTTCCTCAAACGGACTGGCCAAGCGAGCAGTTCAAAAATGGTATGAAGAAATTAACTGGAGACTCCATAGCGACCAAGTTAGCACGTCTTATTTTCCATTATAGAACCACCCCTCACACGACAACAGGTGTCACACCTGAGGAATTGTTGATGAATCACTGTCACAGAATGAGATTGAGCTCAGCAACGCCAAATTTAGGGGGGAAGGTGGAAAGGAGTCAGAGAAGTCAAAAAATTGTACATGACTGGCATAGCCACGACAGAAAGTTTACCATAGGAGAGGCGGTATTTGCGAAAAATTTTGATGAAGGACCTAAGTGGTTATCAGGTGAAATAAGTGCAGTCACTGGACCTCTTTCTTACCATGTGAAAGTAGAAAATCGAATCATATGTGGACATATGGATCATAGAAGGAGGAGAGAAACAAAGTGTCAGGAAATGACTCCTTCAGTGTTCACAACTGCATCAATGTCTCCTGTTGAAAGAACTCAACTGAGTACAGATGTGCCTGAAGGACCGGCTGTACCTGCAAGAGTTGAGGAAACAGATTTGCAGGTGCTCACCGAAAAACCTGATGTTTGGACAACACCAGAAAAGCAGGTTCCTGACAAAGCATCTGAAGCTGTAGAGCTGAGACATTCTACACGCATAAGGAACCCCCAAGAAAGACTGAATTTGTAAATTACTTATCTGTGTAAATAATTTGATACTTTGAGAAAAATTGTAATTGTAACTTTAAAACGTATTCCTGAGTAAAGGGGGAGGAATGTGGTAATCTGTGTGTAATATACCTTTAAGAAGAACATTATAATAGAAGATCACATGATCTTATTATTCAATGACAGAGTAGCATGGGCTACCTTAGTAGTCTGTAGTCTGTAGTTAGTAGTGAGCAGCCCAGAGTAAGAGTCTGTAATGTAGAGACAGGGTTTTAGTTGTAAGTAGACAAGTGTAGCTGCTGAGTTCCTTTGTAAACAAATAGAATGTGTTCTACATAAGAAATGTCTACTGATCTGCTATGTCCATGGTACCAACTTGGTCATTCGAAACAAGTGTGCAACCTGGATCCATTAGTCCAACTAAACTGGTGACCAAGGATCCAACAGGTAGTCTCTATACCTTTATAATCACTTCATGGAATCTTACAGCACAGAAGGAGGTCAATCAGCCTATCACACATGTGCCAGCTCTTAGAAAAAGAGTTATCCAATAATTCCTTCTCCCACCGTGTCCCCAGCCCCATGCTGTCTCCATAGCTCTGCAAATTTTTCCTTTTCAAGTATACATCCAGTTAACTTTTGAAAGCTACAATTGTGTCTGCTTTTACCATCTTTTCAGGTAGTGTGTTCTAGATCATGACAACTCGTTAGGTATGGTGCGAGGTAGCATTGTTCATGAACATCACACATAAACTCTACATAAATAACATTGAAAAGAAAAAATTTGTGGCCTATCAGTTTCAGTAAACACATAGCTGATTTGAAAAAAAAGCTTCCAGCAGTAGGTAAAAACGTTACACTCTTAAAACGCAGGTGATATCCCTGTAATCTTTGCCTTTGCTTGGGAACCATTATCAAAATATTATATTAATCTGTCACTATTCAGCTTATTGGCAATTACCAGGACAAATGCTGCAAATTGTTCCTTCAAGCAAATTAAAATTAATGAGATAGAGAGATAGAGTGCATTTTTAAGAAAATGTACCATTGCTACACAGGATTGTATCAGCCTCTACATTGAGTGCCATTCTCTTCACCTAACCAGAAGAAGGAGATTATTGCTCTAGAGAGCACAGAGAAAGGATGATTCCGGGTGTTGGGTATTACATTTATGAGGAAAGGTTAAAGGATTTTAAAAAATATATATCTTTGGGAAAAGAGGCGATTTAAGAAGTTATTTAATTGAAGGTTTTATAATTCTGAAGGGAATTCCCCACAGTTGATTCAAGCAATTTGTTGTCTAAGGCAAAGAGATTAAAAAATACCACAAGATTGAAATAAATGAGGAAATGAGGCAGAGAATTTTTTAACATACTGGGTAGTAGATTCATCGGGCAAGTTGCCAGGAAAGAAAATATCTTGAAAGAGAAGGGATTGAGCGGTAAGCTGTGCAAGGTGGATGAGACCTCCCAAAAAGAGATAGGATTGTTGAGTCTAAATAGCCTTTTCCTGTTCTTTAAAATGCAACATGTGCTACTTGAGGGAATGGTTGCAAAGTGGTTATGTTACCAGACTAATAATCTGGTGACAGGAATTCAAGTTCCACCATGACAGCTGAGGTTTTGAAATTTGTTAATAAAGAAACCTGGAAATTAAAGCCTATTATCAGTAACAGTGACCACATAACTATTGGATTGTCATAAAAATCCATTTGGTTCATTAATGTTCTTTAGGGAAGGAAACCTTCTCTCCTTAATAAAAACAGCAAATGCTGGAAAATCTCATGCATGGAGAGAGAAACAGAGGTGCCTTCGTGAGTTCGTTTGACTCTTCTTCAGACCTGCTGAGTTTTTCCAGCACTTTCTGTTTTTATTTCAGATTTCCAGCATCCGCAGCATTTTGCTTTTATATTAATCTGCTCTCCTTACTTGGCTTGGCCTACATAGCACTCCAGATATACAGCAATGTGGCTGGGAATTTCCAGGCCCTTTGAGGCTGGGGTCAGAGGTGGGAAAGCTGGCAAAATAGGGCAGGAAGACAACACATGGCATGGCTGATGTCTTTCCACTGCCATTTTGGCAGAAAATATGACAGACAGCCCACCCATTGCTCAATGGAACTGCTTAAGCAGCCGATTAAGGGTGTTTCCCTGACTCTGCTGCATTTTACCAGCAGGTGGGGGCCCTCTACCATGTGGAGATACCACCAGGTAATTTTTAGTGACCTCCCAGTTGGCTGTTGGTGTTGGTGTCCCTTTTTTGGCATGCTTTGACTCACCAAGGGCACCTCCACAGCACTGGCGCTGTCTGATCTAAGTGACCCTACTCTCCATGACCTTGCTGAGGCCTATCTGACTGCCCCTGGCACCCCTAGACTCCACTTACTTTGGTTGTGAGGGCGCATGTCCATCGATGTGCTCTCATCCTTCTGGTACAGCCCTGAGATTGGTCACTACAGCTGGTGGCACTCTGAGGCTGCTGAGCTGTGGCCCTCCGATTGGACTGGCAGTTCTTTTGGGGGTGGGGGGGGGGCGGTGGGAAAGGGGGGAGGGATGGGCCAGGTTGCCTTCCTCTGGCAACCAATTCTTAACTGGCCTGTAAAATGCAACCCGGGTTCTCCCCCTCGATTTTGGCCATGGTGGCGGGACCCCGCCACCTCAGAAAAACCCAGGCCCTGGTCTTAACTGGCCTCTGAAATGGCCTGGCAAGGTAAAGTCATTTAGGGATAGGTGATAAATGCTGGCCTTGCCAGTGATACCCACATCCTGTGAATGAATTATTGTCAGTTTTTCCTGCTTCCTGCATCAAAAATGGGTTGTCTTTACTCACGGAAGAAGAGCTAAGCTGCTCAGTTTATGGAAACTCTGAGTTCGCGATCCAACCCCTGCGCTCGTGAGACCATAAAAACAGCCTGTTTTTAGAATATTTTATTCTCACAAATTTAAGTTTTATTAGTGAGTGAGCCACAATCCCATGTAATTTTGATTCAGGAAGGTGGCTATAGCTCCTTCAGGGAGTTTTCTGGTCTGGTGTGCTCAATTCACATGAGCAGGTGTGGACCATTCAGTCCCATGAGCCTGTTCTGATTCTAAATTCCTGTAACAGCCTAGGGCAATGTGCCCAGAAACAGCAGTTACCATGGCTGCCAAGAATTTTTATTTAAACGGATGATGTCAGCATGAGGGCACTGCACCTCAGGAAGGCCTTGTGAGGGGTTGCAATGCAGATGCTTCAGAATGATACCAGGGCTAAAAGGGTTAACTTATAAGGACAGGTTGCATAGACTAGGCATGCATTTCCTTGAGTATAGGCGATTAAGGGATGAACTAATTGAAGTAGTTAAGATATGTAAAGAATTTTTGGGGTGGAAACTGTTTCCTCTGGGACATGCGGATAAAAGAGGCTTAACCTTGAAGTTAGAGCTAGGTGCTGTAGTCCAGCTTTGGAATGATTACTGAGACATTGGTATGTTCAAACAACAATTGGTTTATTTTAAGCAACTGAACTATATACAGTTATCCATGACTGGGTGTTACACTGCTGAAGCAATGAATATTCTCCCTCACCTCTCCTAGTCATGTGTTCTCTTACATCATCATTATGGGAGATGCTAGTTACGTAGTCCCACACATTAACCCTCACAAACACTAATTACACATCTCCCCCAAGTCTTCATCTACATTTTTTACATTCATATTTACATACTACATCATCAACGCTCAAGTCTCTGACATTACAGATTCAATATGCCAGGAGGCTTTACAACCCTTCCTGAGTGTGTTCTTGTCAGACTTGGAAGATCAATGAAGAGTGCAGGAGGGCATGCCAGGAGCAGCACCAGGCAAACCTAAAAATGAGGTGTCAACCTGGTGAAGCTATAACACAGGACTACTTGTGTGCCAAACAGCAACTGATAGACATGGCTAAGCGATCCCACAACCAATGGATCAGATCTAAGCTCTGCAGTCCTGCCACATCCAGTCGTGAATGGTGGTTGACAATTAAACAACTCACTGGAGGAGGAGGCTCCATAAATATCCCCGTCCTCAATGATGGGGGAGATCAGCACATCAGTGCAAAAGATACGGCTGAAGCATTTGCTACAATCTTCAGCCAGAAGTGCCAAGTGGATGATCTATCTCAGCCTCCTCCAGAGGTCCCTGGCATCACAGATGCAAGTCTTCAGCCAATTCAATTCACTCCATGTGATATCAAGAAACAGCTGAAGGCACTGGATACTGCAAAGGCTATGGGTCCTGACAATGTTTTGGCAATAGTACTGAAGACTTGTGCTCCAGAGCTTGCCGTGCCCCTAGTCAAGCTGTTCCAGTACAACTACAACTCTGGCATCTACCTGGCTATGTGGAAAAGGTATGTCCTGTATACAAAAAGCAGGACAAATCCAACATGGCTAATTACTGCCCCATCAGTCTACTCTCGATCATCAGTTAAGTAATGGAAGTGTTCATCAACAGTGCTGTCCAAAGCACTTGCTTAGCAATAACCTGCTCACTGATGCCCAGCTTGAGTTCCGCCAGGGCCACCTAGCTCCTGACCTCATTACAGCCTTGGTCCAAAGATGGACAAAAGAGCTGAACTCCCTAAATGAGGTGAGAGTGACTGTCCTTGACATCACGGTCGCATTTGACAGAGTGTGGCATCAAGGAGCCCTAGCAAAACAGGAGTCAATGGGAATCAGGGGGAGAACTTTCCTCTGGTTGGAGTTATACCTAGCACAAAGGAAGGTGGTTGTGGTTGTTGGAGGTCAGTCATCTCAGCTCCAGGGCATCACTGCAAGAGTTCCTCAGGGTAGTGTCCTCAGCCCAGCCGTCTTCAGCTGCTTCATCAATGACCTTCCTTCCATCATAAGGTCAGAAGTGGAGATGTTCACTGATGATTGCACAATGTTCAGCACCGTTCGTGACTCCTCAGACACTGAAGCAGTCCATGTCCAAATGCAACAAGACCTGGACAATATCCAGGCTTGGGCTGACAAATGGCAAGTAACATTCACGCCACACAAGTGCCAGGTAATGACCATATCCAACAAGAGAGAATCTAACCAACACCCCTTGACATTCAATGGCATTACCATCACTGAATCCCCCACTATCAACACCCTTCGGGTTACCATTGATCAGAAACTGAACTGGGCTAGCCATATAAATACTGTGGCTATAAGAGCAGGTCAGAGGTTAGGAATCTTGTGACGAGTAACTCACTTCCTGACTCCCCAAAGCCTGTCCACCATCTACAAGGCACAGGTCAGGAGTATGATGGAATATTCCCCACTTGACTGGATGAGTGCAGCTCCCACAACACTCAAGAAGCTTGACACTGTCCAGGACAAAGCAGCCTGCTTGATTGGCATGACATCCACAAACATTCACTCCCTCCACCACCGATACACAGTAACAGCAGTGTGTACTATCTACAATGCAGGAATTCACCAAGGCTCCTTAGACAGCACCTTCCAAATCCACAACCGCTGCCATCTAGAAGGACAAGGGCAGCAGATCGATGGGAACACCACCACCTGGAAGTTCCCCTTCAAGTCACTCACCATCCATGACTGCCTCCTGGGGAGCAAACTGAGGGTGAGCGTGGTATGAGGGAATGGTGAGAATGACGGAGGCAGAATGAGGTGGTAGAGTGCGAGACTCAGTGTTCGACAGTAGCGGTAGAAGGGATGGTGAGGGTGCTTGGAGGGGACTCGGAGGCAGAGACAGACCCTGGGGGTGGGGAAGAGGGAGTCAGGGAGGTTAATATGGATGGGGGTGGGATTTTCAGGGCAGAAAGGAATGCGCACTTTCACCTGAACATCGCTGAAGGAAAAGGATTGTGGCTGGTAGGTCACGGAGGGGAGGTGGGAGGTGGTGCCGGGGGGGGGAAACAGTGATGGGGGAAAGGAATTGGCTGACTGTGGTAGGGGAAAGGATGGGAGAGCGAATGAAGAACTGAATCACCACTGTGCTGTCTAAATCGAAAGTGAAACGAGAGTCATGGTGGGCGAGATCAGGTGCTTCAGGGGAGTGTGTTCAGTGGGTGGGTGGAGATGCAGGTCAGCTCAGGTGATCAACTGAAAGTGAACCCTAGCAGGCAGCATTGAAAACACTCAGGACATTGAGGTGAGTGTGATAGGGGAAGGATCTGCGTGTGGGGGAGAGTGCTTGCATGAAGCTTGGAAAGGCCCTGCCACACACACATCTCTTTCCAGAATCACTCGTTGGCCAGCTGCTCCCTCTGCAGGGATGGAGGATGAGGTTGAGAGGGGTCACAGGCAAAGGGGGCTCAGAGGGAGTGGACAGCCTCTGGGATTCCTGAGCGGGTGACCCAGGGGTGTCCAGCTGCTGCCCCTCCTCCCTTCAATTGCCTGGGTCCCCTGGCCTGACTTGTTGAGGGGAAGGAGCACCTGGGGGGAGGTCGAGGTGCCCTGTTTCCCTCTTATGTTGCTACTGTAGGAATTCACCCATGGTTCCCACAATGGAGTGCAGGCCTGTACACATCTCCACATTCTGCTGGACCAGGGTCTCCATGGCGTCCGCCATCCTTCCCATGGAGACCTCCATATACGCACATGTGGGCACCACTTCATCAGAGAGCAGGCGGATGCACTTCTCTGACTTGCGAGCCAACCTGTTGAGGGCTTTGAACAGATCTGCATGATGTTCCCACGCCTTCTGCTGGCTGTTCAGGATGAGTTGGTAGATCGAATCCAGAGGCTCATCTTCTGACTCAGACCTCACAAAACGCCTGTTCCCTAGCAGTCATCCGAGCGCCGGGAAGCTTGGCTGAATCTCTCACCTCCTGCTGCGGACACATGTCCGTGCAGTGACCATCAGAGTGTGAACCTGAGCCTGCTATAGATTGAGGTCCCACTGAGGCTTGTGTGTCTCTGCGCTGGTGGAGGGTGTGGTTAAGCGCTGTGATGGTCTTCCGGGTTGCTTATTTCCAGCTCTTCAATGAAGGAGGTGTCCTGTTGGCTGGAGGTGAGGACATGGAAGTTGCTGAGGGGCTGGCTGGCTGGGGGTGTCAGTCGCTTGGCAGAGCTCCCTGTGAACCAAAGTAGAGAGTGGGGAGGGAGGTGATTGTGTAGTGGTATTATCGCTGGACGAGTAATCCAGAGACCCAGGGTAATGCTCTGGGGACCTGGGTTCAAAATCCGCCATGGCAGACGGTGGAATTTGAATTCAATAAAAACCTGGAATTAAAAGTCTGACAATTACCATGAAACCATTGCCGATTGTTGTAAAAACCCATCTGGTTCACTAATATCCTTTAGCGAAGGAAATTACTGTCCTTACCTGGTCTGGCCTACATGTGACTCCAGACCCACAGCAATGTGATTGATTCTTAAATGCCCTCTGAACAAGGGAAGTTAAGGATGGGCAATAAATGCTAGCATAGTCAGCGATGCCCACATCCCATGAATGAAGTGCTAAAGTGCATGGCAGCACAGTCAAAAGCAGGAGGGAGAGAGAGAGAGAGAGCACATTCGCATTTGCATTGAGAGAGGGATGTTGTGGTGCAGGATCCTAATGAGGGTGTTCACTGCCAACTGCAGGCATGGTCCATGTCCTCACCAGTCAGCGTGATGGCACGTTCCTCAAAGTGAGTGAGGGGCCAAATGTGGGCCACTGCACCCCTGGTCTGGGACCTCTCTCTGCTGATGTGAGCAGGCTTCTCCTTCATGGAGATAGATGGAGAGAATGTGAGCAGGACACATGGCTCTGCGTGGGATGTTTGTGTGGTGAGCGGAGCCATGGACAGGATGAGGATGTGAGCTCCAGAGGATATGAGCCTGATGGAGACGTGAGGGTGTGTGTGAGAGTTAGTGGTGTTGTCCCTTGAGGTGTGAGATCCCTGTGGATGTGTGATGGGTTTGTGAGTGTGTGAGTTGAGAGTGATGAGAAGAGTGAATTACCCTAGCGGAGTGGATGAGACCATTCATCCTGTAGTGGCACTGGGTGGCTGTCCTCTTTTGCAGGGCATTGGTGCTGACCACCACTGCCACCGCCTCCCAGGCTGGATTGGTGACGCCACTGTCTCTCCTGTGGTTACAGCAGGGGGTAGAGGACATCATGGCCGGCCTCCACAGCATCCAAAAGGTGCTTGAGGGACGTGTCACTAATCCGGTGGGGGGGAGTGGCTGCAGTCTTTTTTTCCTTTCGGGGCCGTCTTGTTTCTGTGCAGCAGTCCTGGCTGGAAGCACTGAGAGGTGTGTGCGCGGCTGCACTTTAAATGTGGCGCCTGGCGTGATGAGGTGGCGAGGTGGTGGCATGGCGGGCGAATGAGAGCCCGTCCACCATCAAAATGGTGTGTTCCCCGGGAATACATAATTAATGTGGCGGGTTTGGTATTGTCTCCGGTGGGTAAAACATCGTTCTCCCCGCCCGCTACTGTAGTTAGTGCAAATGTGGGATGATTCTGCCCATCAACCGTGATCTAGTTGAATGGCAGTTCAGGCTCGAGGGATTGAATGGCCTGTTCCTGTTCTGATGTTATCAGCTGTATACTGAAATCTCTGTTAGCCTTTGGTGTCCAGCATTGCTGTAGTGGTAGTGGGTGGGCTTTGAATTTCTTTCTGCAGAAATCAGCAACAACAATTTATGGAGTCATAGGGTCATTACAACACAGAAGGAGGCCATTTGGCCCTTTGGGTCCATGCTGGCTTTCTGTAGAACAATCTAGTCAGTCGCATTTCCCTGTCCTATCCCCGTAGCCTTGCAAGTTTATTTCCTTTAAGAACCCATCCAACTTTCTTTTGGCATTGGGTTTTCAGTGAAATAAAAAATACCAAGACACTTTATCAAGCAGAATTGTGGAACAAAATTTGACAATGAGCCACACAGGCGATATTAGGCCAGATGAATCAGAAATCATTGTCAGTTGAACACAGAAAGATCAACGGCAATAGCTGGGTGGCATAGGATGGATGATTGAGAAACGTTTGAAACCTTCACTGGCAGCTCGAACGTCACTGACACTGTCCTGCTGTGGTAGACCTCCCAAGATCTGCTGATGCTTCACTTTGTTCCGAACCAATTGGATTCATTGGAGGAGCCTGAGGGAGCACACATACAACATACTCATAACCTTGAGGTTAGGAAAGCATATTGTGGCCAGTTGTTCATTCGTCAAGTTGGAGATGCCTTCCCCTCGCCCCCAAATCCACAAAAGGAAAATAATTTGTTCCCAAAATAAGAAATTACATTACATTCTTTCTGCATAAATTTAAATAAATTGAACATATTAAAATACTCTTGTCACAGTGCCTAATTGTAGTGGAGACCACCCTAAATAAAATGATGTACAGCTTGTCTAACCTTGTTCAAATTAAGCCTGGAAATTGTAATTAAAATGGATATCAACTATACAATGTCACAGGGTAATCATGGAGCAATCACCAGATGATTTGTGACATGACCTGCTCCATACTTACCTCAGCTGAAAGTTAACCCTAGCTCAAACCTGTCACTAAGTATAACTTATCACCACTCTGAAAATCCAAGATCCCTCACCAAATATTAATTGCAATCCTTCTTACACTTTTACATTTCAGCAAGAATTTCTTTCTTTTCCAGCGAAGGATACCATTGGTTAAAAGTGGCAAGAGATTAAATTCTAAACATCTGCAAGATACACAGAAAACAATTATGCCAAAACATATACTTCTGCTAATGACCAATGCCCATCTGACACTTATAAATGCTCCCTCATATGTTAGATTTCCTGACAGCAACAACCACGATGTAACCACGCATCTAAACATTATGGTGCATTATTAAATTGGCGTCATATTGTGTTTGTTGTACATGTACCTTTTTGTTTTTGGTTCTGTGTCGAATTGAAGAAATTGGTTTTAGATAAAATGCTGACAACTCTGTTGTAGAAGTCAAATCAAAATATGTTAGAAATGCAGTTCTGACATGGAAGGAAAGAGAGACTTGCATTTATATAACACTTTCCACAATGTTAGGGCACCCCAAAGCGCTTCACATCCAAATAAGTATATTTGAAGTGCAATCGAAAATCATGGAGAAATAGATAGGGAGTGGATTTGGGGCAGCAGCAAAATCTCTCATGGGGTGGTGGTGGTGGAGAGGAAGTTTGATAATGATGAGTTCAGAGGTGTGTGTGAAAATATGAACACTATGGTTATGAAATCCGCAGCCACAACCACAGTCTTTTCACTAATGGACACTGCGAAAGTGAATCATGCAGTGATTGATGAAATCCTGCATAAAATTTTAGCTGATCAACTAAGCTGCAAGTTGACAACCACCTTAGTTTAGGCAGTTCACGCAAAGCATTCACTCCAGATGGTTGGAGGGTATCATCCCTATTAATTAGGCTATTGCCAAAATCCCAAACTGCCTTCTGTTTTGTGTGATAGTCCTCCTGCACTAGAAGGTACTATAATTAGTTCCAATTTTCTGCAGGTTGGAATGCTTTACATGCAGGCAGACAGGTTTTCATCAAGGCTCAGTTTTCAGAGAAAACCTGGAGAGGGCTGAGGCATTGTATAAGAGGATCTGAGACAGACTTCAAATCAGGAGATTTGGTGTATTATAAAAGAGAGGGCCAATGGGAATGGAAAGGGTTTGGTAAGGCAATAGATCATGATGGTAAAATAACACATCAAACAGGTCAATCAAACTGTTAGGGTTCAATTCCTCATGATTAATCGGAAATTAATTACAAAATCTCAGACTCTGAGCAGTTGATAGAAGTAAACGTGGCATCTTATGCCTGAAATGCTCATGTTTGTGTTGAAGGTCCTGAGGATCAGAATGAGGTAGATCAAGGGCTGGATAGAGTGAGTGATGTGACATACAGAGCTATCGCATCCAAAGGCCAATTGCCCAGTGTGTGTACTTGGGTGACATGTATTCCAGAGGAGTCTAGTGAATGGATGGATGTGACAATCATGGGACATGCATGAAAAGCTACTGGCATGGTTGTTCAGGGTGACAGCCAAGAAGTGAGGTCCATGGACTGGAGAGAGAGAGTGGGAAGTAAGAACGTGCAGTCCAAGTATTGATAGTGGGTCCAGAAGTGATTCTTACAATAGAAAATGATCCCATACTGGCGAAAGACTCTCTAACAGTACAAGAGGGAGATCTCGCGGTAGCTGTCTGAACAGACATAAAAGTGTAAGTAGAGGCTGTAACTGAATAGATTCGATAATGAAATAAAGGTTGCAGGGCCATCTCACAGCAGGGCTAGTGGCAGAAGCTCTCATGACCTTGAAGATACTTGTTTTGACGTGTTGGTGTTAAGTACTATGAGAAAGACCTTAAATTTGAGAATGTTTTAAGGTCAAATAAAACATTCAGCAAGTTTTTTTTTATTCGTTCATGGGATGTGGTTAGGCCAGCATTTATTGCTCATCCCTAACTGACCTGTTCAGAAGGCATTTAAGAGTCAACCACATTGCTGTGGGTCTGGAGTCACATTTAGGCTAGATCAGGTAAAGGCAGCAGATTTCCTACCCTATAGGACATTAGTGAACCAGGTGGGCTTTTAATGACAATCAGCAATGATTTCATGGTTATCATCAGACTTTTAATTCCAGGTTTTTAAATTTAAATTTCACCATCTGGCGTGGTGGGATTCGAACCTGGGTCTCCAGAGAATTACCCTGAGTATCCTGGAATACTAGTCCAGTGATAATAGCATTATGCCAACACCTACCCCATAAAGTTAAATCAGGATAAATGCGTACTTACGTTCCCATCCTTAGGTGACCCAAAGAGTATGAGGCTAAACATTTTTAGGTATGCTTCCAATGCTACCTTCCTGAAAGTGCAGCTAATTTCATAATATTTCAGAAGGGTTAGAATGCGAAGTGTTGTCCTTTAGCTTGGGAAGCTAAGAACACAAAAAGTTTTGTTGAAAGTACTTTGGCTGCGGAAACACTAATTGTTGAGGAGGCTGTGGATATGCAATTCTATTTGCCAAATATTTTAAGTGAAATTCTGGTGCAGTGAAAAAAGAACACCCATTGAATATTAGGTAGATAATTACTCCTTGTGGAATAATGAACACACTATGAAAAGTGTGTGAGAAAATGCTGGAGAGAAAGGAAATCTCTAAAATCAAATGGGTAGGTGCAAGTCATCAACTGCCGAATTGTTTTGTGAAAAGAAATGACGTACAAAGAAATTGTTAGGAGCCCTAGAAGAGGGGTGTCATGAAATATAATGCTTTGTACAGAATATAGAGGTCTTTGATCCAATCTTTTTCAAAACTTTAGTTGCACAAATAAATGCCAATTGTTATTTAAAGAGAGAGAATGGAATCTGTTAATTGTATGTTAAT
Source organism: Cetorhinus maximus (assembly GCF_964194155.1). NCBI lineage: Eukaryota > Metazoa > Chordata > Chondrichthyes > Lamniformes > Cetorhinidae > Cetorhinus > Cetorhinus maximus. The sequence continues at coordinate 16,811,257 of NC_135885.1, read as the reverse complement.
TGTGTTTACTTATACGCAGGTTGTGAGCATTAACCATACCTGTATAAACAGACACAGTCTGAAATTGTGGGGCTGGTGTGAGAAGGTACATGTTTATATTGTGTATATCTGTAAATAACTGCTTATAAAAGTGTGTAAAGATTGGCTCCAGTTCTATCCTTCACCGCCTGGCTTTCTGGAATACAATCCATGGGACTGCTTACATGCACCTGAGAGGGTAAGGCAGGGTCATTGTTTAATAGCTCATCCAAAAGATGATGCAGTGCTCCCTCAATACTGCACTGGAATGCCTGGATATTGTGCTCACATGTCTGGAGTGGGACTTACACCCACAGCTTTCTGACTCAGTGGTGAGGGTCCCACATCAGTCATCTTTGTAACCTTTCAGAGCATGACAATCAATTGCTGCAGAAGCAGGGACGGGTTTGTACGTGAGCTTGAATTTAAGGAGAAGAGTGGAGAAAAATGAAGCAAATGGGAAGTGCATTAAGATTAAACAAGGAAGCTGACAGGACATACTGCTGAGCTGCATATTTTCTAATCAGCTTGGTTCTCTCTTGTGTACAGTATGAAAACCAACTAGAGTTGTCACTGGTGGACAAGCAAATAGACCATTGGAGTCAGTGGCAAAAAGGACATATGCCCTGGAATTTTACATTATTTCTCCCAACGGAAAATTCTGCTTAAAAATGAAATGGAAGAATCAAGTTCAGCAATACATCGTGCATCAGACATATAGTGCAAAATATTATTTGTCTCTCTGAATCCGTATTTCCACTATTTGAAGTTGCATGACTGCTAGAATCACTTCTCACATTCCTACCATGTACCTAAGACAGCCCTGAATTGTCTGAAGCTATCCTCAATAGGTTAACAGAAAAATGCAGGTTAGAATTTATTCAAGAGTTCTCTAGCTAACCAGAAACACTTGCCTTTCACTGAAATTGCAAACGGTTTAAGCTAAACCAACAGCCCACCTACTCTCTCAGACGGATATAAAAGATCTCGTGTTACTATTTCAAAGAAGAGCAGGGGAGTTCTCTCTGGTGCCCTGGCCAATATGTATCCCTCATTCAACTTCACAAAAGCAGATTATCCGGAAATGATCACATTGCAGTTTGTGGGAGCTTGCTGTGTGCAAATTGGCTGCTGTGTTTCCTACATTACGACAGTGACCATATTTCAAAAGTACTTCATTGGCTGTGTTGTGCTTTGGGACATCAGATGATGTGAAAGATATTATAGAAATGCAAGTTCTTTTTCTTTCTATTTTGTACGTTTGGATGACTTCAAAAACCTTGCTGTTGAGACCTTGGTAAAACCAAAAGCTCCTGTTCATTTCTATGCATTTGGAGCACCTCCTACTGTCAGCCCTAAGCTCCAACAGCCTAGGGATTAGTTAAACAACAAATTGACACTTGCACTTCAGATAACTTCTACACATTTACAACCCTCCCTCTTTTTCTAGCCCCTCATAGCATTACACGGTATCCTGCATTATCATGAAATGGTTCTTATACTGAGGGATGAAGAAATCTTGGCCAGTTCTAACAGCTTGTGGTGGAAACAATTTTCTCTTTCATTACAGTGTTGCCTACTCTTCAAAAATTACTGCATTTACTGCAAAGTGTTTTGAGTTGTTCTGAAGTTGAGAAATAGAAATGTAGGGTGGAATGTTCCATGCCCGCCGGCATTGGGCGTGTTCGGTGGCATGAGTGGACAATATGGTGCGATCAGTTTCATGATGGTGTGAAACCAGTTCACGATTGTCCACTCAGCCCGTCGATGGCGGGCCGTGTTTCCCGCCATCGGACATCGGGAACCTCATTGTAATATATATTAGGCCTGCCCGCTGGAATCGTCATTCCCCGCAGGATCCTCCGTCCACGTCAGCGGGAAAGCACACTGACGTGCTTCACAACAGCATGTAAAAGGCGTGCAGTTGGTGGCCTGCACTTTGAGGGGAACTTGGAGGTGAGTACACGGTAACGTTGTACAGTGCTCAAGCTTCAAGCTTGAGAGGTGTTGGGGGGTCGGGGTTAAGGGCAGCCCAGCTGTTGAGTCGACCTGTTGGGGTGGGGAGGGGGTGCAAAAGCAGCCCTGCCATTGAGTATATCTCACAAGCATTCGGGGCGAGGGGTAGGGTGTGCATTAGGGAAACCTGCATAAAGTGACCATTCCTCTGCAGCTGAGACAGTTCAGGCACAGCCATAAGACCATAAAACCATAAGACATAGGAGCAGAAATTAGGCCATTCGGCCCATTGATTCTGCTTTGCCATTCAATCATGGCTGATAAGTTCTCCTGCCTTCTCCCCATAACCTTTGATCCCCTTACCAATCAAGAACCTATTTATCTCGGTCTTAAATACACTCAATGACCTGGCCTCCACAGCCTTCTGTGGCAATGAATTCCATAGATTCACCACTCTCTGGCTAAAGAAGTTTCTCCTCATCTCTGTTCTAAAAGGTCTTCCCTTTATTCTGAGGCTGTGCCCTCGGGTCCTAGTCTCTCCTACTAATAGAAACATCTTCCCCAAGTCCACTATATCCAGGCCTTTCAGTATTCTGTAAATTTCAATCAGATCCCCCCCTCATCCTTCTAAACTCCATCGAGTATAGACCCAGAGCCCTCAAACGTTCCTCATATGTTAAGCCTTTCATTCCTGGGATTGTTCTCGTGAACCTCCTCTGGACCCTCTCCAGGGCCAGCACATCCTTCCTGAGATACGGGGCCCAAAATTGATCACAATATTCTAAATGTGGTCTGACCAGAGCCTTATAAAGCCTCAGCAGCACATCCCTGCTTTTATATTCTAGTCCTCTCGAAATAAATGCCAACATTGCATTTGCCTTCCTAACTACCGACTCAACCTGCAAGTTAACCTTAAGAGAATTCTGGACTAGGACTCCCAAGTCCCTTTGCACTCTAGATTTCTGAATTCTCTCCCCATTTAGAAAATAGTCTATGCCTCTATTCTTCCTACCAAAGTGCATGACCTCACACTTCCCCACGTTGTATTCCATCTGCCACTTCTTTGCCCATTCTCCTAACCTGTCCAAATCCTTCTGCAGCCTCCCTGCCTCCTCAATACTACCTGTCCCTCCACCTATCTTTGATATGATTGGAGTTGGGCTTCTGTCCTATCTGCCCACTCAAGCAACGCAGATGCATCAAATTGCCACCAAGTGCTCCAAAGCTTTTCACCACCCCCAATTGCCCGCCCGGCACAGATTGCAAAGTCATGAGCATTTTGGTGAACTGCAGAACAGTTGGACGGCTACACTTTCTGTGCAACCTCCTCAGTAATGCTGGCCATGGATCAGTCACTGGTGGAGGCACTCACAGCCTCTTGCAATGTCAGCATGCCGGTTTGGACTAATCTCCCCCATGGTTCAAGCTAACAGTGCAGCCTTGCAGTGTGGGTTAGGAGAATGCCTGCGCCCGAGCTGAGAGCACAGCATGCAGTCCAATGGGCAAAGCTGCTGCCAATCGGTCGGGTGGATTAGGGTGGAGGTGTGGGGTTTCGGGCAGCCATGCAGTGCACTTATCTCTGCCCATCCAAGTGGTGGCCAGCACTTTCTGGGAATCATTAAGGGGCCTTCACACTTAACCAGGACAGGTCCTCAGTACACCCATGCTAACCACGTGTCTCTGACTTTCATCCTGCAGGAGGAGTACATCAGGATCATGGAGGCTGGTGAACTAGCTGTATGCCTGATGGCCTACAGAGAGCGAAGACAATGGAGGAGAGAGCGACTGAGGCTCCTGGCTGCACAGAGGGAGGAACAACAACCTCAGGAAGAAGGGACAGCTCACGCTGCTGAAGAGCCACAGTGAACCGTTGCTGGTCGGCGCCTAGTGACACCCAGCGTCTATAGATGCTGCCTGCGATTCCTGCAGATGACTGACAACCTGTGTTGCCAAAGACTGCACATGTTGAGGGAACTGGTCGGTCACATCTGCCACTTACTGCAGGATTTGGCACTAATGGGACATGGAGGGCACCCACTGCCAGTGGCTGTGAAAGTGACTGCGGCGCTCAATTTCTACGCCAGTGGCTCCTTTCAGGGTCCCACAGGTGACCTCTGTGGGATTTCACAATCCGCCACCCACAAATTCATCCATGAGGTCACGGATGCCATGTTTGCGAGGACAAAAAACATTGTGCATTTCGCCCGGGACCAGGACAGCCAGGATGCAAGGCCGATTGAATTTGCCCAGATCTCGGGATTCCCACAGGTGCAGGGTGTGATCGACTGCATTCACGTGGCGCTCAGGTCTCCATCGCAACACCCGGTGGACTACATCAACTGCAAGGGGCTCCATTCATTGAATGTGCAGCTGGTGTGCGACCACCAGAAACACATCCTGCAGGTGCATGCACGGTTTCCAGGGACCGTGCACGATGCCTAGATCCTCAGTTGGTCACAGATCCTTGGAGTCTTCAAGGCTTCACAGTGGCTGCAGGGTTGGGTCCAAGGAGACAAGGGCTACCTGCAGAGGCCGTGGCTGATGACACCCATGCGGCGGCTTCAGACTGCAGCAGTGCGACGCTATAACGAGGCTCATGCAGCAGCTCACAACTTGGAGCAAACCATCGGGATGCTGAAGATGCAGTTCCAGTGCCCAGACTGGTCTGGTGGAGAACTGCAAAACAGTCCACAGAGGGTGTCGTGCATCATCGTTGCCTGCTGCGCCCTTTACAACCTGGTGCTGCAACGGGGAGAGGAGCTGACTGAGGAGGAGATGGAGGAGTTGGAGGTCTCCTCCGATGAGGAGGACACTGATGGGGATGAGGGTGAGGAGGTCCTCGGAGGTGATGATGATGGGGATGAGGCCCTCGCACTGGCTAGATGAGGCAGGTGCACTCAGGAGGCCCTCATAGCTGCTAGATTTGTGGAGGGTGATGGCGACAAACAGTGAGGCATCCCCATAGATCCTCACATTGCACCTGTGAACATTTGACTCCCGTCTGGCTTATGGCAGTGCGAATACCCTCTGTGAGAATGCTCCTGTCATGGAGATACAATGGAGGCCCTAATAGTTGTTCGATTGCAGGAGGATGATGACGACATGCAGTGAGGGCACTCCATAAATCTTCACATAGCCTCTGAGAATGTCTGACTCCTGTCTGGTCAAGTGCAGCTCACTTGCACTCTGTGATCAGGGTCATATCATGGAGACACAGCCATGAAACTTTAGAAGCATCTGATCCTTTGTCCGCCTTCAGCACCTGAGCCCTTCAGGAGCACAGCGTCACTGGTCACAGATGCTGATGAGACGGGGGCCAGTCCCACCTTGCTGAGAGCACATCGAGAAAATAGGATAACCCTGGCATCTGCCCACTACATTTTGGCAGCAATGACAAGCTCTGTCGAGGTGCAGGCATCAGTAATGTGACCAGGGAGAGTGAGGTTGGACCATCACTTTGGTCCAAAGGCTGCACAGAGCACAAGGAAGAGGCCCTGGAATGAGACACCTGCCATTATCTTGCGCAGAAAGGTTTCACATCTGAGTGACAAGAGCACTGCTCATCAGAACAAGGAGCCATAGGCAGGGAGACATTCTTGGGAGTTTATCTACAATTGTGAACATTATGTACAAGTGATTAACACCCGTGCCCAGGCTGTGCAACTAATTCTTCTTACCCCCTTAATCACATTTTGATTTGATGTTTTTAAGTTTCCTTTAAACTTTGTCCTTGGTTTTACAGCTGACCTAACTTAGGGGCTGTGTTTATTTTATCCCTCATTTTGTTGATTTAGTTTAACTGTTTGACACAGAAAGAGTTAATTCTTCTTAACTTTCCTAACCCTGTCACTATGCCTTGGTGCTCCCCTGATATCCACAGTGGAGGTGAAGGCAGCCTGCTGACTGCGATGCCCTGTCTGTTGACATTGGCGGGCAAACTGTGGAGGGCTGAGACTTGGAGACCCCTGGCCTGATTTCGGGGTCCTGCTGTGTGGCAGTGGCACCCTCCTCGGCCTGTGGAGCTGGAGCTGTTGAGGTCACAGGAAGAGGGGATTCAGATGGGCCAGACACTCCCGGAGTCACCTGGGTGGATTTCCCGGGATGGGCACCTGCTGATATTCCTCCCTATGGGTGCCCGAGGGCCCCAGGCTGATCCCTTGAGGAGGAGGGGTAGCTGGAGTGAGATCGAGCTGCTCGGTACCCCTCTCACGTACACACTGCTGGAGGCCAACTATGGTGTCACCAGTGGAATTGAGCCTGTGCTGTGGTGCAGGGCAACGTTCTGCACCAAGGTCTCCATGGCGGCCACCATCCTACCAGTGTTGACCTCGGTGCATTGGCATGCCGGCGCTATCACCTCAGCCTGAAGGCGGATGGACTCCTCCATCGCGCCTTGCAATCTGAGGAGTGCAGCAGACATCCCTTCCTGATGTTCCTGAGCTTGCCTTTGCAGCTCCAGCAACTGTGACATGACCGAGTCCAGAGGCTCATCATCTGACTCGGACTCAGCAAATTTCTGGCCCCCAGCAGTCCACTGAGTGCCAGAAACTAGAGAAGTCCCTGCCGCCACCTGCTTTGGATCAGACAATGCGATGTGCTCACCAGATTGTGGTCCTGAAGCTACTCTAAATCTAGGTCCCACCGAGGTGTGTGTCTCTGCGCTGGTGGCGGGTGTGGGTGAGCACTGTGACGGGACGTCAGGGAGGGTGCCTCAGATTCCTCTTCAGAGGTTTCCTCGGGGCTTGATTGGAGACTCTGGGTCATGGACTCTGTTGGCTGTTTCCTAGATGTGCCTGTGAAAGGAAGGGGAGATAATTAATGCATGGCAGTGGCCTGTGAAAGAGGACACGTCACTCACAGCATGGTTATCTGATGGATGTTGCACTGCTGGATCCTCAGTTGGTAGAGCAGCGCTGACCTCACTGTCAGCACAGGACCGGTCCCAGTCATCGCCGGCCAGCTGGATGGCTCTGACTTCAAAGTCAGTGAGGATCTTGATCCCAGGCATTCATCCACCAGTCTGTGGCCTCTCCCTCTTGTTGTGTGCCAGTTTGTCCTGCATGAATAGAGATGGATAAAGTGTAAGCAGGACGCATGCCAGGCCAGATGATAAGTATGCTGGCCTGTGTGGGTGATGAGTGGTCGGATGAACGGGATGAGGATAATGAAGGTGTGTGTGAGAGGGTGAATGGTGCTGTCCCTTGAGCCGGTAGTGAGTGAGGGTCCTGTGGTTGTGTGATGGGTTTGTGAGTCTGTGAGTTGAGAGTGATGAGAAGAGTGACTTACCCTGACGGAACGGAGGAGATCATTCATCTTCTTGTGGCACTGGGTAACTGTCCTCTTTTGAAGGGTGTTGGCGCTGACCACCGCTGCCACCGCCTCCCTAGCCGGATTAGTGAGGTTGCTGCTCACCCTGCGGCCTGAGCAGGGGTAGAGGACATCCCCGCAGGACTCCACGGCACCCAAAAGGCATTCCAGTGACGTGTCGCTGAACCAGGGGGGGTGGGCTGCAGTCTTTTTGCCTTTCAGGGCCCTGTCTTCTTTGTAGGAGCCGTGGTCTGGAAGCGCTGAGAGGTGTGGGTGTGGCTGTACTTTAAACATGGTACCCGGTGTGATGTAGCAGTGAGGTAATGGCGGGCGGGCGAATGAGAACCGGTCGCCATGGAAATGGCGTGTTTCCCGTAAATGCATGAATAATGTGCCGTGTTTGTGACGATTCGGTGTGAAAATCCACCATTGCGGCCGGCGGCTAAACATCGTTTTATCGCAGTCTTCTTGGAGAATAAAGCTGAGGAAAGAAAGCTACCTTGACTGGCTTTCTCTCTCTCTACCTTGCCTAAAATTGTGCGTGGCTCTCAACCTGCATATGAGTGTAACTAGTCTGCATTTGGACTTGCAAAGCTGAGACCAGCGGTGAGAACTTCCAGGCATCCACTGGGACCAGTGGCCCATCTTCACACAAGAGAACTCCAGCTCGACGGTGTTGAGACCCTGCGGACTTTATCCTTTATTTTATGAAGCCCATCCTCCAAAGTCCATCTTTGCAGAGACTCTATCTGTTTGCCCTTTGTTTGCCTGTGTGTGTGTCTGTGTGTGTGCAGGGGGAATTCTTTAGGAAGAGATAGATAGTTATACATCCTGATTACAATTGCAGGTTAACCAGTACTTGCAACTTGTTAAAAGAAGCTTTGTTTTAAAATAAATTACTCATTCTGAGTTTTTGAAAAAACCCTGGTCAGAGTCTCTTTTCTTCTGGGTACTCGAGATATAGGTACACAATTGGCCATTTCGGTGAGAAGGTTAAACATTTAAATTAATTGCTAAGACAAGAGCAAAATACTGCAGATGCTGGAAATCTGAAACAAAAACAAAAATTGCTGGAAAAACTCAGCAGGTCTGACAGCATCTGTGGAGAGAGAGACAGAGTTAACGTTTTGAGTCCGTAAGACTCTTCTTCAGAAGGACAGAGACCAGGTTCAGTTCTGAAGAAGAGCCATGTGGACTCGAAACATTAACTCTGTCTTTCTCTCCACAGATGCTGTCAGACCTGCTGAGTTTTTATAGCAATTTTTGTTTTTGATTTAAATTAATGGTATGGCCTGCTCAGTAGTGGGGCTTGATAATTCGCACACTCCTCCCATCCCCGTCATAACATAAACTGGGGGCTCGTGTGGGATTTGAAACGCAGACAGCGGGTGATTGGACGTAGAATAATAAGGGATAAAAGGACAGAGATCAGGTTCCTTATACATTGGTAAACTAAAACAGTGTTGGAAGTTGCTAGGATATTTTCACAGATGGGAAATGTAACCATGACTGGTTTACAGAAATTAACTAAGTGCATGCCGATGGAATTGGTGGATAAACTGGAGTTAGAATTACCTGAAGGGGCGAGGAAAGCACACCATCTGAAACTGGAAGCGATAACAGAGAGATCACGTTCTCCAGGGGCTGAGTCAACTGAGTTAGCCAAGATTCAGTTGTGAATGAAGCAACTTGAACATGAAAAGCAACTGAAAAAGCTTGAATTAGAGGCAAAAGTGGCGTAGTGGTATTGTCACTGGACTAGTAATCCAGAGACCCAGGGGTAATGCTCTGGGGACCCAGGTTCAAATCCCACCATGGCAGGTGGTGGAATTTCAATCTAATAAAAATCTGGAATTAAAAGCCTAATGATGGCCACAAAACCATTGCTGATTGTTATAAAAACCCATCTGGTTCACTAATGTCCATTGGGGAAGGAAACCTGTTGTCCTTACCTGGTCTGGCCTACATGTGACTCCAGACCCACAGCAATGTGGTTGACTCTTAACAATGCCCTCTGAACAAGGGAAATTGGGGATGGGTAATAAATGCTGGCCAAGCCAGTGATGCCCACATCCCATGAACAAATGAAAAAAAAGTGTCTGGGAGTGTGCTGATGAGAAATTCATAGAATCTGCTCGGTTGGCATCTGTCACTTGGTTTTTGGAGAGTAGTGTGTCCAACCACAGTTTGCCTATTAGTTTACATGTACTGCACACTTACCCTGAATGTTAGAGCGTAAGATAGATATTGTAAATTGTGTTATCTTTAAGAAGTTGTAGGTACCTGTAAAGGTACAGTTGGGGTGAAGGAATAATGTGATTTGATTCATTTACTGGTGTTTGTATTGAAATCTTTCCAACCTTTGTGTCTAGTACAATGTATAGTACAATGTAGTTCATTTTTCTTGTTAAATAAACTTTTTATTCTTTGTGTTAAAAGTACACGAGCAGTCTCTTGTGACTATGTTCAGTAACTTCCCACCATGGTTTCTTAAAAAATACACAAGTTAGGATTCATCAAGCCAGGTTCCACTCTGGGATCTGATTTGTCAAGCAGTAGCACTAGCTGGGATTATAACAACTGCAATTAATAAAACCTGGAATATAAAGCTAGCCTCAATAATGGTGACCAAGAAACTGTCAATGATTGTTGTAAAAACCCATCTGGTTTACTAATGTCTTTTAGGGAAGGAAATCCACCATCATTACCTGGTCTGTCCTGCAAGTGACTCTAAAACCCAACAATATGCTCAAACTAAAATTCCACTGTGATTCCGGGCACAGTATCAAATTGGAGTGCTAAATAGTTATGACATTGAATGATGGGGCAACATCAATTTGCATTTATATAGCACCTTTAATGTAGTACAACATCCCAAGAAACATTATAAATGTGATTATCAAACAAAGTTTGACACTGAGCCACATAAGGAGATGCTAGGACAAAAGCTTGATCAAAGAGGTTGGTTTTAAAGGAGCATCTTAAAGGAGGTCAGAGTTAAAGAGAGGCAGAAAAGCATAAGGAGAGAATTCTAGAGCTTGGGACCTTGGAAGTTGAAGGCTCAGTTGTCAGTGGTGGAGTGATGAAAACTGAGGTTTAGCGCAAGAGGTTGAGATTCTGGATACCCATGCACACTTACTATTCCCCACATTTGTGATTTTCGAAGGAGAACTTTGAAAATATCTAAAGAGTGAATCCAAAAATAAAAACAATTAATAAAGAAAGCTAAAACTTAAAACAGGTCACATTTTACATGACATCTGAGTTCTGTGGCAGTATTTTGAGGAAGAACGGGGGAGTTATCCTCGGCGACCTGGCCAATATTTATCCCTCATTACCGTCATAAAAACAGACTATCTGCCCATTATATCTTGCTGTTCCTGAGAGCTTGCTGTGGTCAAATTGGCTGCTGCGCTTCTTCCATTAGGACAGTGACTACACTTCCAAAGTACTTCATTGGCTGGCACAGCCTGAGCTCATGAAGATCACTACTTAAATGCAAGTCTTTATTTTTAAAATGCTTTATTTCCAGTTCTAAGTGGAAGTAATGCTCGCTTTTTGTTACATAGAATGACATAGTATTTACAACACTGAAACAGGCCATTCTGCACAACAGGTCTAGGCCGGTGTTTATGCTGCACACAAGCCACCTCCCAAACCTATTTCTTCATGTACTCATGTTGCCTCGTGTACCATCTAGCTGGCCCTTTCGTTTGATGCTACGCTGTATTTACAGAGACACAACCTTTCTGATTAGTTGGTTGTTTCCTATTCTTAAAATTAACTAGTTTAAAAAGAAAACACATGGTGTGAAAAAATATTAATTTCGATCAGGGCTTTAATGAATAAGGTATAAAGCTGGGTACCTGTGACAAATGAGGGAGGGAACAAGTAAGAAGAGAGTTACCTTATTTAAGCAGTATACTTGAAGTGGCAGCAGGGTCTATATTCCTGGTGCTTTACACCCAGAGTCACCAATGCCCCATTTTTATCCGTCTCATGTGGCCACAGGTGTACAATCGAGTAAACGTTGATTATACCAAGAAACCGCATATTAAAAAAAGCACCTTGACAGTTCCTCAGACTAAGAGTGTTTAATGGCCACTGATTCTGCATCCTCTGCCTTTAATTCAATTTTTATTTCCCCTAGTTGAAATGCACGTGTGATTTATTGCGCTTGTGACAGTTGCACTAAGCCAAAGCAGTTTATTCTGAGAATTCACATGTGGGGGCAGGAACAGGAAACCAATTTGGAGTGGCGGATGATAAATAGCCATTCTCTCTTGCTAGCATTTCACCGAAAAAATATCTGTGTAATTGCCTTTTTTTCCCCCATTTTGCATCTTTAATTTATGTCTCTGAGTATGAGAGGCCCAGTAATTGCTGTTATTTTTTTTTTTCAAAAGCAGAATCAAGCTTTTGTTTTTTTCTCTAAATCTTAAACCGGGTATTAGATTGGAGACTAGAAGCAATTCCCTGCTCACCATAACTGGAAGATTTCTAGCGAGCTGTCTAGAAGGCTGGGAAAGCATCAAGTGCTGAAACGCAGGTATCCTTTTGTCCCTCCATCTGAATTCATCCCAGCCTGGCTCCTTAATTGGGAATTCTGAAAATGTACCTTTTAAACGGGAAAATCCGCTTGGCGTTTGCAGACCTAACTTTTCTTCCCACCCCAGAACCAAGGAGAAAAAAAAAAAGCCTAAATAGGATGTTGTCTTTCTAACACCATTTCCCCTCTTTTAAAACATGGGAAACTGCCTGGTTTTTTTTTTGTGTGCTGCTTTTAAGCGAGAATCTGTCTTGCAGCATAACAATGCTCAGTAGCCTTCAGATCTTTGCATATTTTTGACTTTCACATGGGCTCCAATTAGTATTTTTGTTCTTTGAAATAATCCTGAAACTTTTTTTTTAGCTGGGGACACGGATTTTATTCAATATTTCAAAGGTAAGAAAACATAGAGCACTTTGACAGGTGGATAAATGTTTTTATTGAACTCCAGGAGACAGACTTGGAGATTTTTTTTCTTTATTTCTTTTCTATTATCTACCGTTGGACCCTACTGGGAGCACTGAGTTCCTTTTCTTCACTCCCTACATTGATTTTTGCATTAGGCTGCTATATTGAATAATTAATATACTCACTGTGATTGATGATTTGCATGCCTTGAATATTAGGTTATCAATCAAAACCCACTTGTCCTAATGTAATAATATTGAAAACGTGTCAAGAAGTGTTCGTCCAATTTGTAGGTGATGTTGACTTGAGTAGCAATATTGGTGTAACGGGGATACATTTTCCGCAGTAAAATGTACTGGTTAAACATTCATAATACAGAGATTGTGTGAGTCTTTCAAAAGGATGTAACAAGAGCCTCGAGCCCCCAGTGAAGCTTATCAGTTCCAATAAGAAAAGCCTTTCCTCAGCTTGCAAAAAGGCCTACTGCTTTAGTTACCTTTTTTTTTATCAGCGCCAGTCATTTTTCAGGCTTCGAAGGAAAACCTAATTCTGTGCAAAAAAAAATTGCTCGGTAAATGGTAAAAATTAATCACCTTTCGAGTGCACTGATCTGACAATGGGAAAAGCTATTGGCCGTATTTAGGCACAATCTCGGGCAATAGTGTCGTTACTGGTAATAATCTGCACATGAGCAATGCAATCCATCACTCATGTAATATCGGTTTAAGCACAAGAGTTTTAATGTACGTTGTACTAACCATTGCAGGCAGTTTGTCAACTGCGGAATTCACAGGGGATACTGTGGCATGCATGATTTAGCTGCAAAACAGGTGACCTATGAACTGTGCACAGTAAGAAGCTTGCCTCCGAGGCAAAAATCTAGAGGGACAGTAATCACAGTGCACTCATCTACAATTATTATGCTTAAACAGCACCAGCTAAGTCAACTGGCACTTTTGAAAGAAACAAATTGTGGAGGGTGGGTGTGGGGGGGGGGTTGGCATGCCTCCAACAACAAAGGGGTAAAATTCACCTGAGAGCTATTTTATGTTAACGTTACTTTTCTGGTGCCATCATTACTCAGCTGTGATGTTTTGCTAGCCTATGTTGTAGGTTCCTTCAAGTATTTCCTTTATGTTTCATTAGGAAGCAAACCAGCTTGTCTGTGCCACTTCACGGCAACAGCGAACACGCTGAAATGACATGATGTAATTGCAGAGAAGCTGGGTGTCGCAAAGTTCTTAAAGCAGTCTCCCAGACTGAAACATCGTTGCTTGTCTGAATGTAAGTTGTCCCATTTTATTGAGTGCTTTATTTTATCACCGCATGGAAATATCCATAGGTTGAGAGTGCAGGACATTCAACTGCAAAGCTTGGGTTAGAGGCCTACTGGCCTCGTTTAACATCACCATTTGATCTGGTTGACCGTCCTGAAGCATGGGATGGACCAGATGGTGATCCTGGATGCAAGGCTTTCAAGAAAGATGGGGAGTGAAAACAGGAGAAGGGGCGACTGTATCGATTGAAGGAACTATTATGGTGCTAGAGACAGGGAGAATGCTGTAGAGAGGTCAAGAGCAGAATCTACTTAGTTAGAGTTAAGAACAATAGAGATATAATTTCACTAAAGGATATACACTATAAGTCACCGATTATTGGGAAGGATACAGACAGACAAATATGCAGGGAAATTACAGAGAGGTGCAAAAACTATAGCGATAATCGTGGACTTCAATTATCCCAATGCAAACTGGGATACTAATACTAATCAGGAGATTTTTTTTGATTGGTATGTTTGCACTCCAATGAGGAAGAAGGCATTGCTGATTCTGGGAAATGATGACGGTCAGGTGGACCATGTGTCAGTTGGGGAACATTTAGGGAATAGTGAGCATAGTATCATAAAGTTTCTGTTAGCTATGGAAAAAAAATAAAGGAGCAATCTAGAGCAAAAGTACTTAATTGAAGGAGGGACAATTTCAGAAGGGTGAGAACAGGTTTGGCTCAGGTAAATTGGAGTCAAGGTTTGGCAGGCAAAACTGGAATAGAAGAATGGGCATGGTTTTACAGAGGAGATGGTTCGGGTACAGTTGTGGTGCATTCCTACCAGGGGGAAAGAGAGATCAAGCAAAGCAGAGCTCTCTGGCTGATGAGAGATATAGAGAATAAGATAAAACAGAGACAGGGTGTGTATGACAGATGTCAGGTTGATAATACAAGTCAGAACCAGGCTGAATATAGAAAGTTCAGAGGGGAAGTGAAAAAGGAAATAAAAGAAGCAAAGAACGAGTATGAGGAGAGTCTGGCAGCTAACATAAAAGGGAATCCAAAAGTCTTCTATTGGCATAAAAACAGTAATAGAATAAATATGAGGAGGGATGAGGCCAAATAGGGATGAAAAAGTATTTAAAATTGATAAGTTACCTCAACTGATTTGGCTGCAATCGAAGAGGCTGAAGGATGTAAGGGAGGAAATTGAGGAGGCACTGATCATAATATTCCAATTCTCCTCAGATGCTGGGGAGGGGAGGGTGTTGAATAAAGGGTGTAAGCATAAACTTAGCATGTACAGGCAATTCCGTTTAACCTCAGTGCTGGGAAGCTTCTAGAAGCTATAATCGAGGGCAAAATTAACAGTCACTTGGAATGTGGATTAATTAAGGAAAGCCAGCATGACAAATTGTGTTTAATTAACTTGATTGAGTTTTTTTGATGCAGAAACAGAGAGTTGACGTGACGTATATGGACTTCCGAAAGGCATTTGATAAAGTGCCACATAATAGACTTGACAGTAAAGTTGAAGCTCATTGAACGAGAGGGACAGTGGGGGCAGCATGGATATGAAGTTGGCTGAGTGGCAGGAAACAGAGATTAGTGGTGAACGGTTGTCTTTCAGACTGGGAGACGATGTAGAGTGGTGTTTCCCAGGAATTGGAATTAGGACCACTGCTTTGCTGCTTTGCTTGGTATATATTGGGGAGGTGGTGGCGTAGTGGTATTGCCACTAGATTGGTAATCCAGAGACCCAGGGCAATGCTCTGGGTACCCAGGTTCAAATCCCACCACAGCAGATGGTAGAATTTGAATTCAATAAAAATCTGGAGCTAAATGTCTAGTGGTGACTATGAAATCATTGCTGATTGTTGTAAAAACCCATCTGGTTCACTAATGTCCTCTAGGGAAAGGAATCTGCTGTCCTTACCTGGTCTGGTCTACATGTGACTCCAGACCCACACCAATGTGGTTGACTCTTAAATGCCCTCAAGGGCAATGGGATGGGCAAAAAATGCTGGCCAAGCCAATGAAGTCCACATCCCAAGAACAAATAAATAAAATGTTAAGGACCTAGACTTGAGTCTGCAGGGCAAAATTTTTAGATTATACAAACCTTGGATGTATTGTGAACCATGAGGAGGTTAGTGATAGGCTTCAAGAGGACAGTAAAAGGTTGCTGGAATGGTGGTAGATGAAATCTACTGCAGGGAAATATGAAATGACACATTTGGTTGGAAGAATGAGGAGGGGCAATATAAAATAAAGGGTACAATTCTAAAAGGAGCGCACGAACAGAGAGAACAATGGGGTGTATGTGCATAAAATGTTGAAAGTGGCAGGGTAGGTTGATAAAGTGGTAAAAAGGCACATGCGATCCTGAACTTTATAATTGGAAGCATAGAGTACAAAAACAAAGAAATTCCACCAGGGTCACTCAGCTTCAGACCTCATTACAGCCTTGGCCCAAACATGGGCAAAAGATCTGAACTCAAGAGGTAAGGTGAGAGTGACTGCCTTTGGCATCAAGGCAACATTTGACCGAGTGTGGTATCAAGGAGCCCTAGCAAAACTGGTGTCAATAGGAATCAGGAGGTGGGGGGAAACTCTGCAATGGTTGGAGTCATACTTAGCACAAAGGAAGATGGTTGTGGTTATTGGAGGTCAATCATCTCAGCTCTAGGACAACACTGCAGGAGTTCCTCAGGATAGTTTCCTAGGCCCAACCATCTTCAGCTGCTTCATCAATGACCTTCCTTCCATCATAAGGTCAGAAGTGAGGATGTTTGCTGATGATTGCACAATGTTCAGCACCATTCGCGATTCCTCAGATACTAAAGCAGCCCATGTCCATATGCAACAAGACCTGGACAATATCCAGGCCTGGGCTGATAAGTGGTGAGTAACATTCACACCACACAAGTGCCAGGCAATGACCATCTCCAACAAGAGGGAATCTAAACATATCCCCTCTACATTCAAAGGCATTACAATCTCTGAATCCTCTACTATCAAAATCCTGGGGGGGTTACCATTGACCAGAAACTGAACTGGACTAGCCATATGAATACTGTGGTTACAAGAGCAGGTTAGAGGCTGGGAATTCTGCTGCGAGTAACTCACCTCCTGACTCCCCAAAACCTGTCCAACATCTACAAGGCACAAGTCAAGAGTGTGATGGAATACTCTCCGCTTGCCTGGATGAGTTCAGCTCCAACAACCTTCAAGAAACTCGACACGATGCAGGACAAAGCAGCCCGCTTGATTGGCAACCCTTCCAGCATCATAAATATTCACTCCGTCCACAACCAACACACAGTAGCAGCAGTGTGTGCTATCTACAAGATGCACTGCAGCTACTCACCAAGACTCCTTCAACAGCACCTTCCAAACTCATGATTTCTACCACCCAAAAGGACAAGGGCAGTAAATTCATAAGAACACCACCAAGTGCAAGTTCTCAAAATCCTGGAACTCCATCCCTAACAGCACTGTGGGTGTACCTCCACCACACACCACATTGATGATATTAATGGACTGGCCAGGTGGGCAGAAAAGTGGCAAATGGAATTCAACACAGAGAAGTGTGAGGTCCAGCAAGGCAAAGGATTACACAATAAATGGGAGGAAGTGAGGGACCTTGGAGTGAATGTCCACAGATCCCTGAAGGTGGCAGGTCGGGGAGATAAGGTGGTTAAGAAGGCATATGGGATCCTTTCATTTATTAGACGAAGCATAGAATAGAAGAGCTGGGAGGTTATGCTGGAACAATATAAAACATTATTTAGGCCACAGCTTGAGTACTACGCAGTTCTGGTCGCCTCATTACAGAAAGGATGTAATTGTATTAGAGAGGGTGCAGAGGAGATTTACAAGGATGCTGCCGAGACTGGAAAATTGCAGCTATGAGAGAAGATTGGATAAGCTGGGTTATTCTTCTTGGAACAGAGGAGGCTGAGGGGAGATTTGATTGAGATGTACAAAATTATGAGATGCCTGGATAGAGTGGATGGAAAGGGCCTATTTACTAAGGCAGAGAGGTCAGTGACTAAGGGGCATAGATTTAAAGTGATTGGTTGAAAGATTAGAGGGGAGATGAGGAAAAGTCTTTTGACCCAGAGGATTTGTGGGGGTTTGGAACTCACTTCCTGAAAGGGTAGCAGAGGCAGAAACTCTCAACTCATTTGAAAAGTGTCTGGATATGCACCTCAAGTGCGTATTCTGCGGGGTTACAGCCCAAATGCTGGAAAGTGGGATTAGGCTGGGTGGTTCATTTCTCGGCCGGCATAGACACGGTATGCCGAGTGGCCTCTTTCTGTGCCATAAACTTTTTATGACTCTATCATTCTACGATTCTACATGGACTGCAGCGGTTCAGGAAGACAGCTCACCACCACCTTCTCAAGGGCAATTAGGGAAGGGCCCAGCCAGCGATGCCTGTATCCTGTGGAATTAAAATAAAAGTTATGATGAACCTTTATTTCAGAGAAAACACTAGCTTGACTTCCAAGTGGAGCATTGCGTCCAATTCTGGGCACCACGCTTTAGGGAGGATGTGAAGGGTTTAGAGAGGGTCCAGAAGAGATTTATGAGAATAGTTCCGGGGATGACGGAGAAGCTGGGGTTGTCCTCCTTTAAGAAGAGAAGCTTGAGAGGAGATTTGATAGAGATGGTCAAAAGCATGAGGTGTCTAGACGGAGGGTCATGAATCAGAGGACACCAATGTAAAGTGAATGGTAAAAGAGCCAATGAGGACACAAAGAAACTTTTTTTCCACTTAGTGAGTGGTTAGGATCTGGAATGCACTGCCTGAGAGAGTGCTGGAGGCAGATTCAATCATTGTTTTCAAAAGAGAGTTGGAATAAGCACCTGAAGGGAAAAAAATTGAAGGTCCAGGGGGGCTGGGGAGTGGGAAGAGCGGATTTACTCATGCAGAGAGATGGCATGTGCATGGTGCGCTGAATGGCCATGAATGATGTCACCATCCTTTGATTCTATGCTTCATCTCGGATGGTAGTAGATGTGTTGTGAGGTGGGATCCATTGCAGCAAAACTGACGGGGCTACTCCTGTCCCATGCAAGTGCTGCACTTTGTGGTCAATCAAAGAGTAGCATTGATTGTATCCAGTAGCAGCACTGAGGATATAAAGCAGTTTTTGGGCTGGTGGGGCAATAGTTAAACCATATAAATACATTTAAGAACAAGAAGCTCATCTTCATTTGATAGCGAATGCAATCACAATGTGGATAAATGGTTACCCTAGCAGCAGGAGAGACTTGAGACATGTTTTCCCCCTAAAAGCAGATCAAAGCTTTTTGTAAATCAAATATATGGCAATTTATTACTGGTCAAGGTGTCTGTGTCTGACATTGTACGCTATAAAACCAAAGAGGGTGTATTCAAAATAATTTTAATGTGGAAGGAAGGCCCTAGACCCATTTATTTATTTCCTTACATTAGGCCATTCAGCCCCTCAATTCTGTTGTTTTTCTTTATTGGATGTGAGCGTCATTGGCAAGGCCAGCATTTGTTGCCTATCCCTAACTGTGCTTGAACTGAATGAACAAAGAACAAAGAACAAAGAAAAGTACAGCACAGGAACAGGCCCTTTGGCCCTCCAAGCCTGCGCCGATCATATTGCCCGTCAACTAAAACATTTTGCACTTCCGGGGTCTGTATCCCTCTATTTCCATCCTATTCATGTATTTGTCAAGCTGCCTCTTAAACACCACTATCGTACCTGCTTCCACCACCTCCTCTGGCAGCGAATTCCAGACACTCACTACCCTCTGCGTAAAAAACTTGCCCCGCACATCATCTTTATAGTTTTCTCCTCTCACCTTAAATCTATGTCCCCTAGTAATTGACACTTCTACCATGGGAAAAAGCTTCTGATTATCTTACTGTATCCATGCCACTCATAATTTTGTAAACTTCTATCAAGTTGCCCCTCAATCTCCGTCGCTCTAGTGAGAACAATCCAAGTTTCTCCAACCTCTCCTCATAGCCAATAACCTCTAGACCAGGCAGCATCCTGGTAAACCTCCTCTGCACCCTCTCCAACGCCTCCATATCCTTCTGGTAATGTGGTGACCAGAATTGCACGCAATATTCTAAGTGTGGCCTAACCAAGGTTCTATACAGCTGCAGCATGACTTCCCAGCTTTTATACTCAATACCCCTGCCAATGAAGGCAAGCATGCCATATGCCTTTCTGACTACCTTATCCACCTGCGTTGCCACTTTCAGTGACCTGTGGACATGTACACCCAGATCCCTCTGCCCTTCGATGCACTTAAGGGTTCTGTCATTTACTTGTATAATTCCTGCCTGTATTAGACCTTCCAAAATGCATTACCTCACATTTGTCCGGATTAAACTCCATCTGCCATTTCTCCGCCCAAGTTTCCAACCGATCTATATCCCGTTGTATCCTTTGACAATCCTCTTCACTATCTGAATGGTTTGCTAGACCATTGCAGAGGGCAGTTATGAGTCGATCACATTGCTGTGGGTAGGCCAGAATGGGTAAAGGTGGCAGATTTTTTCTTCCCTAAAGGGCATTTTTCCAGAATTCAATGATAGTTGTCATGGTCACCATTACTGAGACTAGCTTTCACTTTTATGAACTGAATTCAAATTCCACCAGCTGCTATGGTGGGATTTGAACCCATGTCTCCCAGAGCATTAGCCTGGGCCTCTGGATTACATTACCATTATGCCAACATCTCCCAGATTCTGCTACATAATTATATCATGGCTGATCTGTTGCATTATATTGCATTATATTGCATGTTAATGTTGAAATATCTCAACCTAGTTTGCAAAGTGAGTTTATCTTGGAGCGCAGTGACTGCAGTTATACAGGAAAATGTGTGACCAATTCTGTAATGACCAAGCAGGTGAGGTGCATGATAAGTTTGCCTTTTCTTTTAATAGTAATGTTAATTAAAGAAGGAATCCTGGACAGGACACAGGAGCCCCTGCTCTTCATCAAATAGTGCCATATGATCTTTGAAAACGACCTTGATAGAGCTGGCAAATAGCATTTCTGTCTAATGACTCCCTCACAAGGTGAAACTCCTTCAATGTAGCACTTCCTCAGAACCGCACTGGAGCGCTAACCAATTTATGCTGAAATCCTTGTATATCCCAACCCCTTAACCCAGGGTGAGTTAACTAGCAATTGACTGATAAATTACACTCTGGAGCTAGGAGACAGGACTGATCTTGGTTGTCAATATGTCTCTGGTCACAATTGGTCCTATTCTATGATTGGTCTATAGGAGAAGATATGCATGACAGATTTTCTAAGATGAAGCACTCAACTGTCGGATATTGCTCCATCTAGTGATACAGTTGAGAACCAGTGAAGCTCATTAAGTGAGGGTTAAATGATGGTTGGCAGTGGGATTTGCAGTCCTATAACTCCACTTTGAAAGCTCAGTTTCCATGACTGGAGATTACTTATCCTTAGGAATATCTCTTTGTGTACTGAAATCAAACTGAGATGTGATGACTGATGGCTGAACTAGGAAAGATGACCTGGTCATACTCTGACCCGGCTCTAAGATCTACCTTGCATAGTCAACAACAACAATTTACATCTACCTAGCACCTTTAACATAGTAAAATGTCCCAAGTCACTTCACAAGAGCATTATCGATTAAAATTTGACACCAAGCCACAAACGGACATTTAGGACAAATGACCAAAAGCTTGGTCAATAAGGTAGGTTTTAAGGAATGTCATAAAGGAGGAGATATAGGTGGAGTGTTGGGGATCTTAATGGAGAGAACTCCAGAGTTTAGAGTCTAGGCAGCTAGAGGCAAGGCCCTCAATGATGGAGCAAAGAAAATTGGGAATGTGCAAGGAGCTGGAATTGAAGGAAAGCAGAGATCACAGAGGGTTGTAGGGATGGAGGAAGTTACAGAAATAGGGATGGACGAGGCAAGGGAGGGATTTGAAAACCAGGATGAGAATTTTAAAATTGACTGATCATGAAGGGTGATGGGTAAGAGGGACTTGGTGGAAGTAAGGATACTGGCAGCAGAGTTTTGGAAGTGCTTACAGAGGATGCAAAGTGGCAGATTTTCCTCCAGAGCTTTGGAATAGTTGAGTCTGGAGGTAAAAAAGCCACAGAACAGAGTTTGAGTGGCGGATGTGCTCAGGCAGGGGTGGAAATAAGCAATGTTACAGAGGCTGATGGAGAAGATATAGGGTTGGAAGCTCAACTCAGTCAAATGAAAGACCAAGGTTGCAAACTACCTTGTAACAACTAGGCTTAAGAGTCAAAAATCATTGGCTAATTTGTGAAGTAACTAATGAGTCTTGATATGTATAAAGAGAGTGACACTAACCTAGCCTTTCAAAACTAATAGCTATAATTTTTAATACATTTTATGGGAAGATTTAATTGACCAATAACACATTCAAACTGAATGAATAAATAAATTAATGAGGCATAAAAAAGCACTACATGCACCATTGCTCACAGAAGACTTGACAGGTTAAATAAAAAGGCAGAAAATACGTAGGTAAAATGTATTATCACAATAATGCACTGTAACCATCACAGCACCATAATTATCCATGTGTGATCTTAATTTTGGCACACATTTTGTAATGTCTCTTTCTTTGCACTATTCTCAATTGTTATGCAGGTTCTTGGCACAGTGTACCAGCGTTGGGAGCTACCATTTAACGAACGACAACTTGCGCTTAAATGGCACCTTTCACATAATGAACTATTCCAAGGCATTTTACGAGGGAATTTAGCATAAAGCGAGGAAAAGTCAAAGGAGGCGACTGAAGATGTGGGCAAAAAGTAAATTTGGGGTGAATTTTTAAAGTAGAGAGAGAGAGAGAGAGAGGGCTGGGCAAAGATGCTAATAATTCTGCCATAGGTGATGGAGCAGAGCAAGAAACTCACAGAAAACCAGAATTGGAACAGTAGATTGTGTGCACTGGGATGCAGGGCTGGGGAAGATTGCAGAGTCCATGGAGGGATTTGAAAATGAATTGCTTATCATGCTTACTTATGTAGTTGCAAGACGGAGGTTGGGGAATTAGGGATGTGTAATGAGTGCTGGCCTTGCCAGTGATGTTCACATCTCAGGAATGAATTAAAAACAAGGTACTGCCCTGACAAGGAAATGAACACCGTGAGTTGTCTCAAACCTCATCCGTGAACCTCCTAATGACTTTCTAAACTCCCAATGTGTTCCCAGCTTGTGAAACTCCGTCCTGGGGCGGGATTTAAGGCCTTCCCCCCAAGGTGTGTTTGGAGGCTGGGAGGGCATTTAATCGGGTGGGAGGAGGGTGGGTAGAGACCCCGCCGTTTTCCCACCTCTGCCCCAATTAAGACTGTGCTGGGAAGACTCGTAGACGGCCTTCCTGCCCTGCTGCCAATTGGGGCCCTTAAATGGGCAATTAATGCCCACTCTAGGGCCTTATTCCACCGCCACTGCTTTTAAACCAGGGTAGCTGCTGTGCACGAAACCTGAGAGGCAAACTTGTTGTGTTTGCTTGTGGGTTCCCATGGGTGGGATGAGGTTGGGGGTGGGGGTCCCTCACTCGAAGGCACCTGGTGCCTGATTGAGGAACCTGGCATCGGGAAAGGAGGGGGGAGGGGAAGCGGGCTCCTGAGAGCCACCCCCTGCCCTTGCTGCTGACACCCGCTCCCCTTCCTCATTTCCCATGACCCCATCCTGCCCTCATTGACCTGTGGCCTGGGTCTCTTGGGGAGCCTAGGCCTCTCCCTGTGTTGCATTGCTGGCAGCTGCGACTGCTCCTGTTAGCCCCCTTGAGCCTGTTCCACTGCCTTTCAATTAAATCATGGTTGATCTTTACATTTACTTTGTTTACCCTCCTTGGTCCTGTAAACCTTAACAGCCTTGTTTAATAAAACTCTATCAATCTCATTACTGTTGGCAGCAAACTGCCACACTGGGCACTACTGTTGCTCCACGTAACAATAAACAGCATTCTCACTGAAACACCAATTGAAGACAATTAGTAGCGGCAATCTCATTTAAATAAGCCATCCGAGGCCTGCTAACCCCTTTGTCTTATAGCACTGAAGCGGTTTACTTAAGTCAGGGGTGAAATATGGATTAATACCTTCCACTGGTGTTTGCGTGTTCGAAAAATAATTCTTTACCTTTTTATCATTCACATTGAAGGAATTCCAGATTCATTGGAAATGCTACATAGAGTAGGTATCAAAAACTGATCCAACACACATGCACTCGCTGCATGGCGTTGCACAAGTAGCACAGACATAGACATACATTCAATTCCTGATCTGTGCTGAGTTAGCTGCTTTCTAGCTGGGCTGATAGTTACTACTTTTGACCTGAGCTCCACCAGGCTAGGGAAACTCATGCAGCGCTCCTATTTCTAATGGCTATCCAGGTGGTAGATATATTAAAGGGTATGGGAGCTCTCAAGGCCACGTGTGAGCAGTCAATAACATCCAGCACTTGCGGGAAACCTGAGCTTGCTACAAATCCCAATGCTCTTGCAGCCTGGCTTTCGGGATCCAGGCAGAATTGGAAACATTGGTCCGCTCTCCTGAACAGCGCATCTGTCACCCCCTGGGTGTACTCGTGTGTCGCTGACTGGGAGATGCCGCACAGGTCTTCAGTGGAGCCCAGAAGGAACTTCAACGCCACCGGTATGGGATTGCCTCCAAGGGCGGAAGTGCGGTATTGGGTGGGTAAAACAATGTTTTATCCACTGATCACAATGGCGTCTCATCCCGAGCCCGCCGAATTAGCAATGCATTCCCGGGAAACACGCCATTTCTAGGGCAGGCGAGCTTGCATTCACCCGCCATGTCATCACCTCGCCGCTTCATCATGCCAAGCGCCATATTTAAAGTCCAGCCACGCACACACGTCTCAGTGCTTCCAGCCCATGACAGCTGCAGGGAAGGTGTCCACGAAAGGCAAAAAGGCTGCAGCTCCCAGGTTTAGTGACAGGTTACTGGAACACTCTTTTGATGCCGTGGAGGCCTGCAGCAATGTCCTCTACGCCCACTCTGCAGGATGGGCAGCGGCATGACTAACCAGGCTTGGGAGGCGGTGGCAGTGGTGATCAGTGCCAATACTGCACAGAAGCGGTTGGCCATCCAATGCAGATAGAAGATGAATGATCTCATCCGTGCAGCCAGGGTAAGGCAACCATCTCATCACTCTAAACTCACACACTCAAGCCCATCACACATTCACTGGCATCTCATTCACTGCCAGCTCAAGGGACATCACCACTCACTCTCACACACACATTCACATGTCTATCTGGCCTCATCTCCTCTGGAGACTGTCTCCCTAGCCCTTACCATCTTGAGGCCACTTGCACAGATCAACATGTGTCCCCCCCACACAGCCTGGGTAGACCCTTGGAGTGATGGCCAACAAGATGGCAGCAGTTTGAAAGAAGGATCTGTGCGGATGGGAGACGGTGCCCCAGTACAGTGGTTGGTCAGGCTGGAGTGGCTCAGTTTGGATTGGCTGCATCAACTGCAAGACAGGGGTGTCGAATGCATCGGTCATCTCCCTAGTATCCCTTTTCCCGGAGAGGTTCTTTGGCTAGCACCAGACCTGAAAGTACATAGCCTAGGAGATGAGAGTCGCTGCGTTGGAGCCGTTGTCGCTCAGCAGGGGGCTTTGGGCTGGAATATCTCTGTGCAGGAGTGGGTTTGGCCTGCAAAAATGGGTGGTCTCCTGGAGCTTTTTGGTAGTGGAGAGATAGCAGGATATTAAGGATGACCGAACGCCTGCCGACGGACTGTGACCACCCGAGATCCGAGAGCTTCCTAAAGACCTGTATTTGCCTCATCTCCATTCCACTCAATATACCATTGATGTCTGGTATAGAAGACAGTGTGGAGGACACAGTCAGGTCACCAACTTAATGTTGTTATCAGATGTACCTGTACTGGGAGGGAGCATGAAGACTTAAGACTCCTTTTCCTATCTTTATCTTTTTATTCCCTTTGACTCTGATGTTGGGGCGCTGCACTGTAGTGACACGGGTTGGTATATTGCTACGTAATTCTTTTCTTTCTTTCTTGTTGGTTATGCAGAAGCAACTGTACCTGCAGCGAATTTCCATAAGGACAATGAAGTGTATTGAATTGAATTGAATCGAAATTGAGCTTGACTAACTGGAGGGCTCTTCCAAAGAGCTAGCAGAGGTATGATGGACTGCATGGTCTCCATTTGTGCTGCAACATTCTGGAACAGAGGAAAGTCTTTAAATGAGCATTAATGAGCAGTTTGGAAACGCAGAAAAAGGATTTTAGGATTTCGGAATCTGAGAATTACATCTCCCTCTGTCTGCTAAACCTCATGAAATGCTATGCATCCGTATAAATTATTTTACCTAACATTGAGTTAAAGATGCTTTCTTTTAGTTATACGTTTCATATTACTGCATTAATGCTACACTGGACAGTGCAGAGTCTTTATCATTAGGCTTTATTCCAATGCCAAGTGCCAGAATTGAAAACTTACAAAATTGCCATGCCATGGAGACAGTTATTTCATTGGACCCACCAGCAGTTGAAAGGATAATAATTTATTTCTTATTGGATGGTGTATACCATGTTTATAATGGTTAAAAGAGCAAAATTCTATGCAGTGTTGGTTCCTGTGGGATCAGTGTAACATATTAGATTCTCCTTGGTCCATTGATCTAAAGCCTGCATTTACCATTATAAACACATAGTCTACGTGTAAGTGTAACAGTTCTGTCGTAATTGTGATTCACAACCTCAGACAAGGGACTATAAAGGGTATTGGCTTTATACTCAGATGATTCGCCAGTTGATGAACCCTGTGTGGCAAAAGATATCACATGTGCATCTAGTCAAACAGTTATCAGATCTATTGTTCAGATCTGACTGCTAAAGCTGGGAAGTCGCATATCAAAGTGCAAAGAGATGTATGGTTCAGTTACAAAATGAACAGCAGAATGTCAACACCGATCAAACAGGCCATGAATACTCCCGGAATTACCAAATCTCAGGCAGCCAAGTGAGTTAATTGGATGGACATGTAGCAGTTGGGATGAGTACAAGTGGCTCTAGTATTGTTTGCATGCCCTATTTTGTGTATTAATATTATGTGAATAAGCAGGACTTCCTCAGCATTTATAAGAACATTATTACCTCAGCTTCTGCTCCTGAATGTAAGAACATAAGAAGTAGGAGCAGGAAAAGGCCATTCGGCCCTTCGAATCTGCTTTGTAATTCAACAAGATCTTAGCTGATGATCTACCTCAACTCTACCTTCCCCGCACATATTCCTGGACTCCCTTATTACCCAAAAATGTATCGATCTTTGTCTTGACTAACTCAATAAGTGAGCATCCACTGCTCCCTGGGGCTGAGAACTCCAAAGACTGACAATCCTTTGAGTGAAGAAATTTCTGCTCAACTCAGCCCTAAATGGTCAACCCCTTATTCTGAGGCTGTGAACCCAAGCTCTACACACCCCAACCGGGGGAAACACCCTCCCAACACATACCCTGCCAAGCCCCTTTAAGGATTTTATATGTTTCAATTAGATCACCTTTCTTTCTTCTAAATTCATGGGAGTATAATTTCATATGAATAAAAATAACTCAATCTCTTTTCAATGCTCCCATCCCAGGAGTCAGTTTAGTAAACCATTGTTGCACTTCTCCGAAGGTAATTGTATTCTTCCTTAGGTAAGGAGACCAAATCTGTACACGGCACTCCAGATGTGGTCACAGCCAGGCCCTATATAATTGCACTCTTATGCCAATCCCTTTGTAAGAAAGGTTAACATTTGTCTTCCTAATTACTTGCTGTAACTGCAAGTTAACTTTCAGTGATTCATGTACAAGGACACTCTCTGAGTGTCAAAATTTCCCAGTTTCTCACCATTCAAAAAATGAGTTGTTATGTTGCAGAAGGAGGCCATTGTGTCTGCACCGGCCTTCTGAGCATTTTAACTTACTGCCAATCTCCTGCCTTTTCCCCATAACCCTGCACGTTGTTTCTATTTAAATAATCATCCAATGCCCTCATGAATGCCTTGAATGGTATTGAACCTGACCTCACCACACTTCCAGGCAGTGCATTCCAAACCCTAACTACTCGCCGTGTGAAAAAGCTTTTTCTCATCCCGCATTTGCTTCTTTTGCAAAACACTTCAAAGCTGTGCCCTCTTGGTTCTCGATCCATTTACGAGCGGGAACAGTTTCTCCCTATCTACTCTGTCCAGACCCCTCACGATTTTGAAAACTTCTAGCAAGTCTCCTCCTAGTCTTCTCCACTTCTCCAATCTTACCTCATAATTGAAGTGTCTCATCCCCGGAACAATTCTTGTAAACCTTTCCTGCACTCTCTCCAATGCGTTCACATCCTTCGTATAGTGTGGTGCCCAGAACTGTACACAATACTCCAGCTGCGGTCTAACCAGTGTCTTATATAAGTTAATCAAAACCTCTCTGCTCTTAAATGCTATGCCCCTATTAATGAAGTCTAGAATACTGTATGCTTTAGAAACAGCTCCCTTTAACTGTCCTGCCACCTTTAATGACTTATGTACATATATACCCAGGTTTCTCTGTTCCTGCACACCCTTCAGAATAGTATCCTTTATTTTATGCTGTTTCTCCATGTTCTTTGTACCAAAATGTATCACCTCACACTTCTCCGCATTGAACTTCATCTGCCACCTATCTGCCCACTCCACCAATGTGCCAATGTCCTTTTGAAGTTCTAAATTATTCTGCTTCTCTACTTTTCCTACAGAAGTGGACAGCTTCTCACTTCTCCACATTATGCTGCATCTTTCACGTTTTTTGCCACTTACTCAATTGGTCTATATCCCTTTGCAGCCTCTTTGCATCTTTCTCATAGTATATTATCCCACCCAACTTTGTATTGTCAGCAAACTTAAATACTTTACACTTGGCCCCCTCATCAAAGCCGTTGATATAGATTGTAAATAGCTGAAGATCAAGCATGAATCCTTGTGGTATCTGGCTAATTACAACCTGCCAAGCCGACTCTGACCAGCAACAACCAATCCTGAATGCATGCTAATATATTACCCCTCATACCCATGAAGCCTAAATTTGTGAATAATTTCTTGTATGGAATCTTATTGAGTGCTTTTTAAAAACCTGAATACAGGACATTCACTGGTTCACCCTCAGCCACCTCAAAAACTCTAATAGATTTGTCAAATATAATTTCCCTTTCATATATCCATTTTGGCTCTGCCTAATCATATGACTTTCTATGTGCCCTGTTACCATGTCCCTAATAACATCTTCTAGCATTTTCCATACTATTAATGTCATGATAACTGGCCTTTAGTTCCCTATTTCCTCTCTCCTTTCTTTCTCAAATAGCAGGATGGACAGTTCACCCAGCCCCCAACCCAATGAGTGGTTAGAATGTGGATTTGCCACCACAGCGGGGAGTTAGGCAACTAACATAGATGCATTTAAGGAGAAACTAAATAAACTTATAAGGAATGGAAGGATGTGTTGATGGGGTGAGATGAAGGGGGTGGGAGGAGGCTTGTGTGGACTTATTGGGCTGAATGGCACTGTTTTTATGCTGTAAATATTATGCAATATTGCAAACCAAGTTTGTAGAATACAGTACAGAGGCTGGGACTTTCCACTTCTGTGTTTTGCTAGCCCATGACTTTCCTGTTCATTAAAAAAAAACAGGCTTGAGCTGGTGAGGCCACCAGATACCATTTAATCATAAATGGCTACTATGGTATAAGTTGGCAATGCCATAACGCATAGCCTTTCCACAATCCATCTTTTCTCTCTCGCCTTCTCTCTACCCATCTCTCCCTTTCTATCTCCCTACCGGGTTTTGCCTTGCATCCCCAACTTCCTATTCTCTCCTGCACTGGAAGGAGCCACAACTCTACCTTTCCAAATCAATGGATCATTGCACTATGAATTGACAAACATAAAATCTCACTCCCTGCAGTTGTCAATAGGGTTGCCAAATCTGGTTAGACACCTTCCTGGAGGTTTCAGCGCCTGACCTACTGCTGCCCCCAATTAAACGGTATTTTTTAATCTTCTCCAATATTTTTATGTAATAAACAAATATGAAGAATACAGCCAACCCTGGAGATTACAAGAATCATTTTAAATTTGGCATTCTTACATTTGTCCTGATGAGTGCAAGATGTAAAGCTTTGGCAACATGTCTCTTTTCAGCAATAACCAACAGTCACCAGAGATACAAGCTAAAATTAACCTCAACTCTATAGGAAAGCCCATAAATTGTTTATTACTCTTAGTGATGTGGCTTCTAGGAGTATAGGAGTAGGACATGAAACTCCTCAAGCTTGTTCCGCTATTTATCTAGATCATGGCTGATCTGTTTCTTAACTCCATTAACCCGCCTTGGTTCTGTAACCCATAAAAAAAACCCTTGCCTAGCAACGATTTATCAATCTCAGTTTTGACATTTTCAGCTAAGCCATCCTCAACAGCTTTTAGGAGGACAGAGAGTTCCAGATTGCCACTAAGTATGAAGACCTTCCTGAGACCACAGCTTAGCTCTAACTTTTAGGTTATTCCCTTCATCTGGACTCCACCACCAGAGGACATAATCTTTCTGTATCTACTCTCTCAATGCCTTTAATTATCTGGTGTAGTTCATCTCTGCCAATTGAACTATCCTGCAGTTGCTGTACTTTTATTCAATTCACCTTGCCCTTACATTAACAGCTTCTCTTTTAGATCAGAGCACCACAATGTTTTGAAGGCAATACCATTCCCCACCTCCCCCGCCCCATCAGTCTACACAAACGCCTTTTAACTCTGCAGGGGAGAAGGCTTCCTCCTATGTTAGGTCAGGAAATATTGTAAATATCTTTATAACGAATGGGTTTATACACTTGCTGTGTCTACTGCAGGGAATAAACCGCTGCAGGTGTTAAAGGCAACACTTCTGGAAAGTCTTAGTTGTACAGGTTCTCAGATAAATCAAGTGGCTCTTGTAACTTTCCAATTGATGTAGGAGATTGGGTGCCTGAATAAAATAAATAATAGTTCATGTCTAAGTTCAATGTAATGAAGTATTCATATGTAGTGCTTCCCAATAAAATAGTAATTAGGTTTTGAAAGGAGAATTTAAAATTTTGAGTGGGAAGTGATGAAAGCTTTCCACCTGTTCAAAACAGGATACTTTTTCTTTGCTCACAGGATGTGAGCACCACTCGCTAGGTCAGCATTTATTTTTCATCCCTAATTTCCCTTTAGAAGGTGGTGGTGAGCTGCCTTCTTGAACCGCTGCAGTCCATGTGGTGTAGGTACACCTCTAGTGCTGTTAGGGAGGGAGTTCCAGGGTTTTGATCCACCGACAGTGAAGGAATGGTGATATATTTCCCAGTCAGTATGGTGTTTAGCTTAGTGGGGGACTTGCAGGTGGTGGTGTTCCCATGCACCTGCTCCCCTTTGTCCTCCTAGGTGATAGAGGTTGAGGGTTTGGAAGGTGCTGTCAAAGGAGACTTGCCGAGTTGCTGCAGGGCATCTTGTAGTTGGTACACAGTAGTGGAGGGAGTGAATATTTAAAATGGTGGATGGGGTGCCAATCAAGTGAGCTGCTTTGTGCTGGATGATGTAGAGCTTCTTGAGTGTTTTTGGAGCTACACTCATCCAGGCAAGAGGGGAGTATTCCATCACACTCCTGACTTGTGCCTTGTAGATGGTGGACAGGCTTTGGTGAATCAGGAGGTGCAGAATTCCCAGCCCCTGACCTGGTCTTGTAGCCACAGTGTTTATATGGCTGGTCCAGTTCAGTTTCTGGTTAACGGAAACCTGCAGGATGTTGAGTTTTATTAGTTAATTGATTCAACCTCATTAGTATGGAACAAACTGGTTCTTTGTTTTTATTCATTCTCAGAAAATGAGCATCACTGGCAAAGCCCAGCATTTATTACTCTTGAGAACTAGTGGTGGGCTGCCTTTTTCCAATGGTTGTAATCAATGTGGTGAAGGTGCTCCCAGAGTGCTGTTAGTGTTGTCAGCTCTGGTTGCCAGCATTCCTGGAAGTTTGATCACATGACACCAGACCAATGGGACCTCTGATCATGTGGTAACTGCAAATGTTATCGCATTTATGTTGTAGTTGTTGTTACTCTGTAGTTGAGTATCTTGACTCGTGTTTTTTCTCCATTAGTTGTGCGAGAAGTTCCAAGAACCAGGAGACTACCCACCAGCAAGTGAAGGGAGGAAAGCAAAGGCAGTGAAGAGATTCGCAGGAGGAAACCAGAGGTAGAAGGCGCTATTAACTAATAATAACTCACTGTTGGTGTGCCGATAACTATCAGTAATACTGATAAAATTCAGATTACCCTCATAACCAACAGTAAAATAATTCACTGATAATCTATG
This sequence comes from Cetorhinus maximus, assembly GCF_964194155.1. Taxonomy (NCBI): domain Eukaryota; kingdom Metazoa; phylum Chordata; class Chondrichthyes; order Lamniformes; family Cetorhinidae; genus Cetorhinus; species Cetorhinus maximus. The sequence goes on along the minus strand of NC_135885.1, from coordinate 16,779,329 downwards.
TCTAACTGGTAGTAATAGGTGTAACACCCCAATTACCCTACCTGTTACTGGTAGCAATCCTGTAACCCACCCACCCTGAAATTAGAGGCAGAATTCTCCTGCACCGTACGAGATCTCCTCATATCCAATCTAATTTCCAGTCTCTCTCTTTGCAGCTGCCCTCCCCTCCACACAGACCAAATCCCAGTCCTCAGGGCCCCCGAGTCTCCCTCTCTTTCACTACCCCCACATCTAACCTCATTTCATTCTCTTCAACCCTCAGCTCAGTCTCGCTCCCTTCCACCCCCGCCTTCCCTGATCCACAGCCTCTCTGTCTCCCCATATCCTGATTCCTGAACTCCTCACACACTCTCCTCATCCAAGAATCCTTGATTCCAACTCGCGATTTCTTAAAAAATGTCACACAAAGCGGACGAAAAAAAAAAACATCACACCACACCATACATCTTTGTCGTTGCATTCAGAAGGTGTAAAGTCAATGTGAAACGCTGACAAGCGTTATTCCTCATTTATACAAGGTGCAAACATAAACACAAATTGCCCACGTTGGGCTGGTGTGTGCATGGAGGGAAACTTGGGAGATGATTGTGACCCCCATGCTGCCCTGGTCCTTCCAGGCGGCATAAGTCATTTTTGTTTTTTTAAAGTCTTGGTTGTTTTCCTTAGAACAGAGGAGGCTGAGGGGTGACAAAAAAGGTGTACAACATTATGAGGGGCCTAGATAGGATAGACAGGAAAGACTTGTTTCCCCTAGCTGAGGGGTCAATTGCCAGGGGGCATAGATATAAGGTGATTGGTAGAAGAATTAGAGGGGACATGAGGAAAAGCTTTTTCACCCAGAGAGTGGTGGGCGTCTGGAATTCACTGCCTACATTGGTGGTTGAGACTGAAACACTCAACTCATTTATAAGGTATCTGGATCTGCATCGGAAGTGCCGTGACCTGCAAGGCTACAGACTGGGTGTTAGAAAGTGGGGTTAAAATAAGCGGCTAGTTTCTTTTTCCCTCTTTTTTGGTTGGTGCAGAAACGATGGGCTGAATGGCCTCTTTCTGTGCTGTAATCTTTCTAAGGTTTTTAAAGTTTCTAAGTCGTGAATTCAGAGGGTGTTGTCAACAAAGGGTGTTGCAGGATGCCTGTAATCCTGAAATCAATTAATCCAAACACTCTTTAGATTAAAGGCATCATTTATAGATTAACCCAAAGTGACAAAGTGCTGGGTCTTCCCATACAATTTCACTTAAAATTGGGCGGCAGAAAACAGAACACAACCGTGTTATGACTGGGCTGCTGCAATATTCATACACCAATACTGTTTTCCCCTGTTTCCCTGCCATGACAGCCACTGACCTCAACTTCCATTGAAGTTCTGGCAGAGAGTTGGGGCCTCTCATTTCACTGCTTACTACCACCATTTCTGTCAACCTTAAGGAGAAGGGTGGTGACAGCCCATGAAGCACCAGCAGTAAGCAGAGACAGTAGCATGGTCGTCACTCAGCGGGTTCGGACGTGGGGTGCATTTAATGAGAAGTGGAGGGTGGGGACCCCTTCACCACCTGCCTCCCGCCTGATTAAGTCAGGAGCGGGAAGGCTTGTGGATGGCTTTCCTGCTGTGATGCAAGCTGAGGCCCTTAAGTGGCCTCATCCCATCCCTGCTGGCATTGAACCAGCAGCAGGTGGAGCGGTCACCATGTAGGAAGACCGATAAGCAAACTCTTGTCGATTTTGCTTGTGGGCTCCCCGGGGGAGGGTCCCACGTTCAAAAACACTCTGTGCCTGATCGAGGGACCCAGCATGAGGAAGGGGATTGACTCCGAGAGTCACCCCCCCTTCCTGTTCATCTGGTCCTCCTGTCCTCAGCCAGTGACCCCCCTTCCCCTCCCTACTACTCCCATCCTGTCCTTATTCACCTGTTGGCCTGGGTCCCTTGCTGATCCTGGGCCTCTGGTGGGATGCATTACTGGCAGCTACCACCACCCCCTTGCTGGTGCTGACGGCATTAATGAGCTGCCAGCCCCTAATTGCGGGCATTCCCCAAAGGAGACGGCGCGGGGATCTTGCTGGCTCTCCAGCTGGTGGGTGGAAGCCCATGGCCTGGATTAATTCCACCCTGTACTTCAAACAATATGCTGTCTGGATCTGATTATCACTTAAGCTGGTTTATGTTGAATAAGTCAAGATCCAAATTAGGCATCACAAATGTAAGTCCGGAACAGACAAGATTAGAACCTATCATTCCAGCGCTGGGATCTGGACTAAGAATGGTGTGCCCTATTTCAATTCAGAAGCGCACAATTGTTAGAGAGAAAACTTCTATTCTATCAGTGCAATTTGGATTTACATCCAGATATAAAAGGTACGATACACTGATTCATCCTATGTTCTCAATGGGGAAATCCACATGAAGGAAGCATGGGTCAGAGATTGGCCTAAAAAAACCACAGTTGTGATTCTTTGATCTTCATTCCCTTAAAGAATAGCTCTCCAGTGGGAGCATGGGATTGATTAATTTATCCGTCAGTTCTAACACACACTGAAACACCTGGTTTTCAATCAAACAAATGAAACACACATAAAACTGGGTCATAGATGCATGAGCAGGAATCTGATACAAGTAGTGGCGGCACCGATATTAAAAAGTGAACCAGCCTGCCTGCACTGCGGGATAAACTGCGAAGTCGATGTATAACTCCATCAAGAGTGTTTCAGAAACCACAAGGTAGATTCTTTAACTGATGGTAAAAGCAATGATTTGAATTTAGATCTCACATACCTGCCCTTGCACAAAGAGATAAGAGTGGGGGAGGGTGAAGAGAACAGGCAAAATGAATGCCAACTTCAAAGTCAAGAGGAATAACACGAGTGGCAAAAGTACCCATGAAGGGTGGGGAAAATGGCTGGGTCGAAAATCTCAAAACGGAGACAGTTCCACCTAACAAAACTCTCTGCGGGTTTTTGCAGTTCAGTAACAATTCAGCCATGATCTAATTGAATGGCAGGTCAGGGAGCTGAGTAGCCGACTCCTGCTCCTATGTTCCATTTGTAAAACTTTGCAGCCTGAGTCTGTTAGAAGTTTACATAGCAGGTTGAGCACCAGACACAACAATGCCATCAGTACTTGTTAAGCCATTATACCATCATCCATCTCGAACAAGGATACTTCTGCTACGAAAACAGAAATGCCTGGAAAAACTCAGCAGGTCTGGCATCATCGGCGGAGAAGAGCAAAGTTGACGTTTCGAGTCCTCACGACCCTTCAACAGAACTAAGTAGAAATAGGAAAGGGGTGAAATATAAGCTGGTTTAAGGGGCTGTGGGAAAGAAGGGGGGGTAGAGGGTTGTTGGGACAAGCAAGCAGTGATAAGAGGAGATAACCAAAAGATGTCACAGACAGAAGAACAAAGAGGTGTTGAAGGTGGTGATATTATCTAAAAGAATGTGCTAATTAAGAGTGGAGAGCAGGACACTCAAGGTAGCTCTAGTGGGGGTGGGGTGAAATAAACGATGGATGGAATATATTTAAAAATAATGGAAATAGGTGGGAAAAGAAAAATCTATATAAATTATTGGAAAAAACAAAAGGGAGGGGGAGGAAATGGAAAGGGGGTGGGGATGGAGGAGGGAGTTCAAGATCTAAAGTTGTTGAACTCAATATTCTGTCCGGAAGGCTGTAAAGTGCCTAGTCGGAAGATGAGGTGCTGTTCCTCCAGTTTGCGTTGAGCTTCACTGGAACAATGCAGCAACCCAAGGACAGACATGTGGAAATGAGAGCAGGGTGGAATGTTGAAATGGCAAGCGACAGGGAGGTCTGGATCATGCTTGCAGACAGACCGTAGGTGTTCTGGGAGAGAGGAGAAGGCGTGAGGGCGGATGCGCGGGAGATGGGCCGGACACGGTTGAGGGCCTGTCAAAGACCGTGGGTGGAAAACCTCGGTTAAGGAAGAAGGAGGACATGTCAGAGGAACTGTTTTTGAAGGTAGCATCATCAGAACAGATGCGACAGAGGCGAAGGAACTGAGAGAATGGGATGGAGTCCTTACAGGAAGTGGGGTGTGAGGAGCTGTAGTCGAGGTAGCTGTGGGAGTCGGTAGGCTTGTAATGGATATTGGTGGACAGTCTATCACCATAAATTGAGACAGAGAGGTCAAGGAAGGGAAGGGAAGTGTCAGAGATGGACCATATAAAAATGATGGAGGGGTGGAGATTGGAAGCAAAATTAATAAGTTTTTCCAGGTCCCGACGAGAACGTGAAGCAGCACCGAAGTAATCATCGATGTACCGGAGAAAGAGTTGTGGGAGGGGGCTGGAGTAGGACTGGAACAAGGAATGTTCCACATACCCCATAAAGAGACAGGCATAGCTGGGGCCCATGCGGGTACCCATAGCCACACCTTTTATTTGGAGGAAGTGAGAGGAGTTAAAGGAGAAATTGTTCAGTGTGAGAACAAGTTCAGCCAGACGGAGGAGAGTAGTCGTGGATGGGGATTGTTCGGGCCCCATCTCCCGCGCATCCGCCCTCACGCCTTCTCCTCCCTCCCAGAAACATGATAGGGACCCCCTTGTCCTCACTTATCACCCCACCAGCCTCTGCATTCAAAGGATCATCCTCCGCCATTTCCACCAACTCCAGCATGATGCCACCACCAAACACATCTTCCCTTCACCCACCCTGGCGGCATTCCGTAGGGATCGTTCCCTCCGTGACACTCTGGTCCAATCCTCCATCACCCCCTACTCCTCAAACCCCACCTATGGCACCTCCCTATGCAAACGCAAAATATGCAACACCTGCCCCTTCACTTCCTCTCTCCTCACTGTCCAAGGGCTCAAACACTCCTTTCAAGTGAAGCAGCATTTCACTTGCATTTCCCCCAACTTAGTCTACTGCATTCATTGCTCCCAATGCGGTTTTCTCTACATTGGAGAGACCAAACGCAGACTGGGTGACCGCTTTGCAGAACACCTTCGGTCTGTCCGCAAGCATGACCCAGACCTCCCTATCGCTTGCCATTTTAACACTCACCCTGCTCTCTTGCCCACATGTCTGTCCTTGGCTTGCTGCATTGTTCCAGTGAAGCTCAACGCAAGCTGGAGGAACAGCACCTCATCTTCCGACTAGGCACTTTACAGCCTTCCGAACAGAATATTTCCGTTCAACAACTTTAGATCTTGAACTCCCTCCTCCATCCCCACCCCCTTTCCGTTTCTTCCCCCTCCCTTTTGTTTTTTCCAATAATTTATATAGATTTTTCTTTTCCCACCTATTTCCATTATTTTTAAATGTATTCCACCCATTGTTTATTTCACCCCACCCCCACTAGAGCTACCTTGCTTGTCCTGCTCTCCACTCTTAATTAGCACATTCTTTTAGGTAATATCACCACCTTCAACACCTCTTTGTTCTTTTGTCTGTGACATCTTTTGGTTATCTCCTCCTATCACTGCTTGCTTGTCCCAACAAACCCCGCCCCCCTTCATTCCCCCCCTTAAACCAGCTTATATTTCACCCCTTTCCTATTTCTACTTAGTTCTTTTGAAGGGTCGTGAGGACTCGAAACGTCAACTTTGCTCTTCTCCGCCAATGCTGCCAGACCTGCTGAGTTTTTCCAGGTATTTCTGTTTTTGTTTTGGATTTCCAGCATCCGCAGTTTTTTGTTTTTAAGAATACTTCTGCTGTTCTACAAGTTATAGGACATCCGATATATGTAAAAAAATAATTTTAAAGAATGCGCATTTGCTTGGAGTAAGGCAACTTTTGTGTATTTTTTGCCTTTTTTTATTGGTAATATATTTCTCGGACTTGGTCTCACTATTAAATGTACAAATTCTGAATTTAAGAAATGATGGAGGCAGATAGCACAGGCAACCCTCTGGGAAGACTTCTATTCCTGTATGCAGAATGTTTCCTTAAGATATATAAATGCCTGTGGAACCATACTTCTTTAGTTAAAAAAGATGAGAGGGAGAAACTAGGAAATTATAGACCTATTAGTCTAACATCTGTTGTGGGGAAGTTATTGAAATCTATAATTAAGGACAGAGTGACTGAGCACTTAGAGAAATTTGAGCTGATTAGAGAGAGTCAATATAGATTTGCAAAGGATCAGTCATATCTAACAAACCTAACTGAATTTTTGAAGATGTGATTTAAGTAGTAGACGGGGAATGTCTATGGACATAGTTTATATGGACTTGCAAAGGGTTCCACATAAGAAACTGTTGGTTGAAAAAGAAGTTCATGGAATTAAAGACAAATTATTGACTTGGTTAGGAGACTTGTTAGGCAGTAGAAAACAGAGATTAGCGATAATGGATATGCACTCTAATTGGAAGTAACTAATGGTTGTCCAACAAGGATCTGCTCTGGGACCTCAACTATTCCCTATATTTATTAATGACTTAGATAATGCTATAGGAAGCTGTATATCGAAGTTTGTGATGACACAAAGATTGGTGGCATATTAAATAGTGTAAATTCTTCTACAGGTGCCATGTTTTGCAACATCAGTGATCACGCTTTTCCAACTTTAACAATCTTTGATAATGGCCAAAATCTGGATTGATCTCAAATCTTGTACCTGTTCTACTTCTTAAGTTGTCACTGTATTTCTCCCTTTATCTCCCTCTTGCACTACTGCCTCAATTTTAACAGTCAGTACCAGATGTTCTAGTTTCTCTCTCCTACACACGTACCCAAGGATTTGTAGTCATCTCTTGGTGATCATTTGTAAAAGTCCTCCTTGTGTGCCTGCTTTGCTCAAAGCATCTTCATTAATTGTGTGTGTGACCAACTAATCCTCATCATGTGTCTTAGAACCCACCTCTGTTGTGCTTAATTTATTTTCCATTGTCTTGCTTATATCCCAACTTTTGCATCCAAATAGTGACATTGATCAGATATAGCATGTCAGTAATCTCCTTCTGCTTCCAATAGCGATGTTCTTATTTCTAAAGGGGTCTGACATTTTTGTGAAGGTTTGTTTTTCAAGTGTTATGCACTTTCTGATGTCTTGATCACTTTCCCCATCAGCTGTTAGTAACTTAGATATTGTGAAACTCTCCTGTAAAAAAGGTAATAGTTACTAGCTCAATTAATTATTTCAAACCTGAGATCAACAGGTTTTTGCTAGCCAATGTTAGAAAAAGGTATGGAGCCAAGGCAAGCAGATGGCGTTAAGATACAGATCAGCCACAAACGGGGAGGAACAGGCTCGAGTGGTTAGGGCTTGGAATGCTGAGCCCGGTAGCGGGGTGGATACAGATTTAACAGTAGCCTTCAAAAAGTTATTGAATAGCTACTTGAGGGCGAAAGGAGTGCAGGGATATGTGGAAATAGCGGCTAGAGAGGGACTAACTGGATTGCTGTTCGAAGAGCTGGTGCGGACTTGAAGGGCTGAATGGCTTCCTTCTGTGTTGTGCTATTCTATGATTCTATGAATGGCTGAATGGCCTGCTCCTGCTCCTATGTTCCTATAGCCTATCTCAATAATGTGGCAGCGCAATGGGTAGGAAGGGGAGCACCAGCAAGACGAAGAATAAATCTTGAGCCATTCCTCAGCGAGCCTCAGGCCTCAGTACTTCAGGCAATTTTGACACCTTAACGTTTTAATACCAGGATTCCGGTTATGAATAAGAAAGATATTTTTCATTTCGATGCCAGGTGTGGGAAAATGCTCCAGAGAGACAAACGAAACATCAACATCAATAGAAAGTGCAATTTCAATGTACCCTGACCTTTTGGCAGAATTTTCACATGAAAGCAATAAAATTAATGGAGTCGGGCAGGTGCTCTGATCTAATGGAATGGGATAGACTTGGCTTTCCCTTACTGGCTGGGAACCTAGCATGAAAGAGGGGCAGGCAGAAAGATTTGCAGCCTCAGTAAATGGAAGCCATATGGTATTTTGAATGGGCCCTCCAATGCCTAATCCAGCAACATAGACACAGCCTGCTTTATTAATGCAGGTGGAATATATTTTGAGAGGGACGCCAGGGTGAGCATCAAGCCACCAATTTGTTAGTCCATTATTGAAGAGGATTAACCTAGTAATATTGAGGCAAGAGCTTCAAAATGAGGACAAAGTTGCAGAAAGCACAATTGAAGATCTTCTAAAGATTATATGGTTGAAGTCTTTTTGGTTGAGGTGCATGAAGTGCGGAGGGTACTTAATTTTTCTTTTACCAAACTATGCATGTTGGACTGGGAGTTTAGCTATAGGTTAGGGCATGAGCACTCTGTTAACTTAAATCTATATCAAACTTCCTTTAAACTGAGAATGAGATTATTTCAGGATTTCAAATCATTTGTGTTGTGCCAACATAATTATTTTTTGCCATTACGCATTGTCTATGTGGTCATAGAGTAATAGCTTTTCCTAACAGCACCGTGGGTGTATTTACATCAGATGGACTGTGTTGGTTCAAGAAGGCAGCTCAGCACCACCTTCTCAAGGGCGATTAGGGATAGGCAATAAATGCTGGCCCAGTTAATGATGCCAACATCCCATGAAAGAAATTTAAAAAGTTTAAGTTCTCTGAAGGAATGCGTAGCTCGTGTGCATTGTGATTAAACTGTGGTGGCAGTGGCGATTAGTGCCAAAGCTGCACGGAAGAGGTTGGCCATCCAGTGCAGAAAGGGGATATATAACCTTATCCATGTTGCCAGGGTAAAGCAACCAGCTCATCACTCTAAACTCACACACTCACAACCCATCACACATTCACTGGCATCTCACTCACTGCCAGCTCAAGGAAGATCACCACTCACTTTCACACACACCCTCACATCTCCATCTGACCTCATCCCTGGAGACTGCCTCCTCAGCCCTCACCATCTTGAGGCCACTTGCACAGATCAACATGTGCCCCCAACACACACACTGGGATTCCCCGGTACAGCCCTCACCATGCAGCCTGTTCCCTTGCCTGAGGCCACTTCTCTCCTTTCCCCAAACAAGCCCTGGCCCTGCAGCCATTGAAATGCCACCTCTGCCTTATGGCTGGTCTAGTAGGTAGAGACCTGCCCGTCAGCCCCTCTAAAAGTGATGGGGTGCTGCCTGCGAAGCCTGGCGCTGATGACCGTGAGTGCCGCCTCACACAAGGGAGGCAAATAAACCTCAAAGTCCTGAGAAAAGTGCAGTTCGTCAGGTTCAGGTTGCACATGTACAGTTGTGAAACATGTCAGTGCACAATCATGCCAATATGCCCGGATGATCCAGCGTGGGGGATGATTCCGGCGAGCAGCGCTTATAATGAGATGCTAAAGTATTGAAATTAGGGGCTGAAACTTCGGCTTGGCATGCAGGGGTGGGGCCCGCTCGCCAAGGCGTAAAATGACGCGGGGTGACATCGGGCGTGCGTCCCGAGGTCACCACGCACCATTTAGATTCTCAGTTCGGCAGGCGCACAGCTGAGTCAGCTGCGCGTCCGTCAAACTGTGCTATTAAGGCCATTAATGAACTAATTAAGCCTATTGAGAAAGCTACCCATCTAACCTTCAGGTTGGCGGGCAGGCGAAGAGCCCAGGCGGCCTTCGCATTTTTCATGGAACCTCATCCACGGGCGGGATGAGGTTTCACGAATGATTTAAAATTTTCAGAAAAATTTTTATTAAAATTAATGCACATGTCCCAGCTCATATGACAGGTTCACATGCGGGGATATGTCATAAAGTTTGTTACAACACTTTATTAGACTGTTTAAACTTAAAACTAATCTTCTTGCGCGCATGCGAGAAACAGCGCACTCCCGACTCAGGCAACCACCCCTCCCCGCCGCCCGAACAGGGAGTGCTCAATGCTTCCGGGTGCGCATCACGCTGGGCGGGCCTTAATTAGCCCGCCCACGTAAAATGGCAGCGTGGACCCGATCAGGGGTGCTGCCCCCGCACAACCCCACCCCTGACGGGGAGAAAATCCTGCCCTAGGTTTCCGATGCGCGGCACTGGGAAATGCCTTTGATGGGTGGAGCAGACCACGGCAAACTGGTTTCACAATGGCGTAAAACCAATTTTTGGCTTTCTCGCCATATTATCCGTTCACACGGCCAAACACTCCAGCAGCCGACGGGAGCAGAAAATTCTGCCCAACATCTCAAAGAGTGAGATGGTTCATTTTGGCAGGAAGGATAAGGAGGCCCCATAATTCCTTGGAAAGTAGGAAAGTAAATGGGACAGAAGAGCAATGAGATCTGAGAGTACCTACATGTCAATCACCAAAAGCAGCAAGACCAGCTGATAAAATCATAGAGTGCTGCAATTCACTTTAGAGGAAGAGTACAAAAGTGGAAAGGTAATGTATATAGAATCTTGGTTAGGCCACACTTGAAGTGCTGTGTACAGTTCTGGTGTCCATAACATAGACAGGATAATGAAGTGTTGGAGAAATTGCAGAAAGGATTAATAAGAATTATACCAGAACTAGGAGGGTGTACCTATCGAGGAAGACTCAGCAGGTCCGCATGTGCAGAGAGAGATCTGTGGCAGATCGGATGAAAGATCATTGAACTGAAACATTGGGCTGAATTTCTGGCTGATGGGACCCGATTCAGGGATTCCCGCTGCCATTTCCGGCACTCACAGTTTTCTCTAGCGTAGGAGTAGGGTGCAATCAGCAAGCCCACACATTGCATTCCTAACCTGGTTGGCTCCATTGCAGGAATAGGCATCTCCCAGCCCCCTGCAATTTTTGTGAAGTCAGGCCAGCTTCTCAAGGGCACGTTGCTCATGGGCCCTCAGAACAGTCATGAGCCATAGTCTGGATGTGGAAACCTTTACAAAGATAAATTCAAAAATTATTACCCATACCAACTCATGCCCCCTATCCATTCTTAATGGTCCCCAAACCCTTACAACCCATGCCCCCTACCCACTCCCAATGAACCCTCATACCCTCCATGCCAACACATACCCCCACCCACTCACAATGGTCTCTCATACCCCCATGCCAACTCATAGTATTTCCATACCCATTGAACCAATATACACCTTGTACTACTGTTGACCCTATAGTAACAATGGTGTGTGTGAAAAAGCTCAAGAAATGGCCATTCGTCACTTTCTTTAAAAAAGACTTCTACTACTGCAGCTATATAAAAGTGTCAATCAACCAGACCTTTAAAGTATCAATAACAGAAACTATAAGCTCTTTATCTTATGTAAATAAACAATGAGCCATTGACAGAATAGATCTAAGGAAAAAGCTGTCGATCAAGCAATGTTTTCCCTTGTGTTCATCTGTTTCAACAAATTAATGGAAGTCTGGGTTCTCAGCCAAGCCTCATGCTTTTCTATGTATACCATTGTTATTATAGGGTCTATTGGCACTGTACAGAGTACAGTACTGGGTGAATGGGCATAGAAGTGCTATGAGTTGGCATGGAGGGTACGAGGGATCATTGGGGGTGGGTGGGTGGGCTTGGATTAGCACGGAGGGTATGAGGGGACATTGGGGGTGGGTGAAGTTGGCATGGGGGTATGAGGGGCCAATTGGGGTGGGTGGAGGGGCATGGCTTGGCATAGAAGGTATGAATGGCCATTGAGGGTGGGTCAGGACATGAATTGCGTGATTTAGCATAGGTGGGGCATGGAGAATGGATGTGGATGAGTGGATGTGAGGGATGAGGGTTACATGGCCTAATATTTAGCAACATGACTGGGACAACATCCCAGGGAACTGAGGCAGGCCTTTTAACCAGCCCACCTCAGCACTCAGCAGCCTCTGTGGCCGCCTCTGATCTGCGCAGGAGGCCCACCTGGAACATCTGCTGAGTATTTTCCAACATTTTCAGTGATGAAGAGATAATCTAGTAGAGCACTTTAAGAAAAGGAGTTTGATCGAATGGATGTGGAGAAACTTGTGGCTAAGACCACGACAAGGGGGAATAGAGATAAAGTAGCCGCTAAGAGATTAAAATGAAGAATTTAAGAGGAATTTCTTGACTTAGCAGGTGAGGGAATCATAGGGCTGAATCTTTGGCTCGGTGAGCGGGGGTGGGGCCCGCCCGCTGAGGCGTAGAATGACGCGGGGTGACGTCGGGCGTGCGTCCTGACGTCACCACACACCATTTAGATTTTTAGTTCGGCCGGCGTGCACCAGAGCCGGCTGCGCACCTGCCGAACTGTCAAAGGCCTATTAAGGCCATTAATTAACTAATTAAGCCTATTGAGAAAGCTGCCCGTCCAACCTTAAGGTTGGCTTCGGGCAGGCGAAGAGCCCAGGCGGCCTTTACATTTTTCATGGAACCTCATCCATGGGCGGGATAAGCTTTCATCAAGGGTTTATAAATTCAACACATTTTTCCATTAATGTTCATTGACATGCCCCAGCTCATGTGACACTGTCACATGAGGGGACGTGTCTTAAATTTTTTTTCTTTATTAAAATTTTTAAAACTTAAAACTTATCTTCCTGAGGCAGCTCTGTGCCTCGGAGATATCTGCGCACTTCCGACTCAGCGAACCCTCCCCCCGCTCAAGCCCGCACTGGGAGTGCACAGTGCCTCTAGGTACGTGTCACACTGGGCGGGCCTTAATTGACCTGCCCATGTAAAATGGCGGCGTGGATCTGATCAGGGTCGCTGATCGGATCCGCGCCCGCCTGCGCCAGTCCCCGCACAACCCCCCCAATGTGGGGAAAATTCTACCCATAGAAACACAGCACAGAAGAAGACATTCAGACTATTGTGTCTGTGCTAATTCTTCAAAAGAGTAATCATGCTTAGTCCAAGTCCCTACTTTTCAATCGTAACTGTGTAAGTTCCTCATCCTCATGTACCTGCCCAACTCTCTTTTAAAATTATTAATGGAGTCAAGTTTTACTGTCTCTTCAGGTAGAACATTCCAGATCCCAACAACTGTCTGAGTGAAAAGATTTCTCCTTATCCTTCTTCTGGATCTTTTGCCAATCTTGATTCTATGGCCTATTAACCCACATGCTAGGGGGAATAGTGGCCTTTATCAAAATCTCTGAATAACTGGAAACCTCTATTTGGTCACCTCTTAACCTCCTCTGTTTCAAGTACAGTAGCTCCTTGAATGACTTTTCCATCCTCTCCTCATAACCAAAGCCCTTCATCCCTGGTATTATCCTGTTAAACCTATAAAAGTGTGATCAACCAGACCTTTAAAGTATCAATAGCAGAAACTATAAGTACTTGACATCTCTTTATCTTGTGTAAATAAACAATAAGCCTTTCTAAGGTCTTTGCATCTTGAGGTTTGGTACCCAAGAACTGTCAACAATATTTCAGCTGAGGCCTAATGAGTCATTTATATAGCTCTAGCATCTCCTTGCTTGTATATTCTATTCCTCCATTAATGATCACAAGTAACCGATAGGCTTGTCTGGCACTGCCAGTTGGGGTGTTTGAAAGAGAATGCATGATTACATTTAAGGAGAGGTTTGAAGCATACACAAGGGACGAGAGTATGGAGGAATACAAAGACAGAGTGGAAAGAGGTAATTAGTGTCAGAGGAGTCTCATGTGGAGTATAAACAACAGCATAGTTCATTGGGCCAAATGTCCTGTACCTGTGCTGTTGGTTCTATAGCCTGGATATTCGCAGAGGCATAACTACTCCTGAGCCATTTAAAAATGGCAAGCGGGCTAATTTTGGGATTTCTGCGCACCCCCCATTCCCAATTCCCCCATGTGACTCTGTCACATGAGCAGGGACATGTTTTTAATTCAAGTGTACAATTTTTATTTGATTTTTTTTTGCTTTAGGAAAACTCATCCACCTGTGGATGAGGTTTCCTAAAAAATGCAAAAGCGCTTGGCCTTTTCGCCTAAGGTTGGAATGGCAGCGTAAATTTGAATTTAATTACCTTTTTAATGGCCTTAATAGGCCTTTTAATTGTCGGCGAGCGCACACTGACTCTGGCACTCACCTGCCGAACTAAATATCGCAGGACTGCGCGATGACGTCAGGACGCTTGCCCGACATTATCGCGCGTCATTTGACGCTCAGCTAGGTCAGGTGTGCGCCCGTCCACCGAGCTTAATATTCTGCCCATAGTAACAGTGGCATGTGTGGAACTGCTCAGAAAAAAACCACCAATTCACAAATCTTTTTTTGAAAACAATCTGCTGTACCTATCACTCTGTAAAAGTGTCAATCGGACAGACCATTAAATTATCAATCACAGAGGCTTCAAACACATCACACCTCTTAATCTTGTGCAAGTAAGTGTTGTGACATTGGAAAAAAAGATCACAGAAAGAACCACTTACAATAACCACTTAAAGGTAGCAATCAAGCAAATCTACGGATGTTAAAACAGAACTCCATTGAAATAATCCTTTCATGAGTCAGGTCTCTCAGCCACGCGTGCATAATGAGGTCAATTTTGTGCCTTCAAAGCTGTGCATCATCAGGAACACAATCCATGATCTGTGTCCCTTCATGGAGACCAGACCAGTAACTGAGCAGCAAAAATCCAACAGCAGCAATGGTACAAGTTAGGTGGGAAGGCAAGTGGTGAGGATGATGGGAGGAGTCTACAAAGCGATATAGACAAGTTAAGTGAGTGGGCAAAAACTTGGCAGATGGAATATAATGTGGGAAAATGTGAGATTATGCACTTTGGCAGGAAGAATAGAGGAGCTGAATATTATTTAAATGGAGAAAGACTGCAGAAAGCTGCAGCACAGAGGGATTTGGGGGTCCTTGTGCATGAATCACAAAAGGCTAACATACAAGTTCAACAGGTAATAGGTAAGGCAAATGGAACATTGGCCTTTATTTCAAAGGGAATGGAGTATAAAAATATGAAGTTTTGCTAAAACTATACAAGGCGCTAGTTAGACCACATCTAGAATACTGTGAACAGTTTTGGTCCCCTTATATAAGGAAAGGAATACTAGCATTGGAGACAGTCCTGAGAAGGTTCACTAGGTTAATCCCAGGTATGGAGGGATTTTCTTATGAGGAGAGGTTGAGTAGGTTGAGCCTGTACTCATTGGAGTTTAGAAGAATGAGAGGTGATCTTATTGAAACATATAAGATTCTTAGGGGGCTTGACAGGGTAGATGCTGAGAGGTTGTTTCCCTTGTGGGAGAGTCTAGGACCAGAGGGCATAATCTCAGAGTAAGGGGGCACCCATTTAAGACAGAGATGAGGAGGAATTTCTTCTTTCAGAGGGTAGTGAATCAGTGTAATTCTTTACTGCAGAGGGCTGTGGAGGCTGGTTCATTATGTATATTCAAGGCTGAGATAGACAGATTTTTAATCAGTAAGAGAATGAAGGTTTATGGGGACAAGGCAGAAAAGTGGAGTTAAGGATTATCAGATCAGCCATGATCTCATTGAATGGCGGAGCAGACTCGATGGGCCGAATGGCCTACTTCTGCTCTTACATCTTATGGTCTTATGGTCGTATACCCATAAGCAATATTTCTGTGTGAACACAGTAGATTTTTCTTGCATTTATATATTGAACAACTACCATTTTCCTTTGTGTGGAGAGCAAATAGAGCTGCTACTTTGCAGTAATACACTTGTCTTAGCACCCGTCAGCCTCTCCATGCTAATGGTATCAGCCTAAGTTTTCCTCCCTGGATGCAACCTGGGGGTTAGACCCAAGAAGTGCGCAATTTGTCCTTGTTTTGCTTATGTCAGTTTACACCAAGTATCCTCCCAATGTCGTCATCCAAACTTAAAATGGTGCAAATGGGCATAAATCAGCATAAACAACTCAGGCCTAAGGAAATAATGATACCCACCTCAATACGTTTCTTCTTTTTCTCCAGACTTGCTTATGGAATCACATTTATAGGGATTCAATGGATTTATTCTGCATGTTTCCCATTTCAATGATGGGTCTTGAACTGTCGACAAATATGAGCCATTTGAAATTTTTTTCTCGGAACACAGAAAAGCACACAGGAAATTTCCTGGATTTTTGAAGAAATCCTATCCATGGGGATGGTTGAACATTTTTACCTAGCTTCCCTGAGTAATTGCTCAACTGAATTATGTGCTGATATCCAAGAGTGCACACAAGGATATTTTAAGCCTCCAGCATCTGGTCAAAGCCTGAGACCACCTGAAATTGAAGGCGTGAGGACATATACATTTTAAGATGCGCTGAATATGTTCCAGAGCACGATACAGCTGTAAAGGTCAGTGCTCCTTTATAATCATCTTTAGTCCCATGGGAAGCCACTGGGGATACTTATGGGCCAGATAATTTCCTTTTACATGTTCCTTAAAACCTATCTCTTTGACCAAGCTTTTGGTAATCTGTCTTAATGTCTCCGTCTTTGGCTTGGTGTCAATGCTATGTCGGCTTATGCTCTTGTGAAATGCCTGTGTTGCTTCATTATGTTATTATTATATATATAATATATATCATATAAAAATCTTGCATTTAGCACACATTTTATCCATCGCATTACAGACCTCGTACTACCTGAGTCACAGCTCAGGGGTCAAACTTCAAGTATCACCTATGTCTATATGTATTCATATTCAATTAGCACTCTCTTCTTGTGCAGTATAAATTGGTGTTCCTTTGGAGATTTGGTATTCTTGCAAATCTGTCCTGATGTGTACAAGATGAAAAACCTTGGCAGAATGTCTCTTTTTTTTCAGCAATACTCAAGTTCTGTACAACCAGATGACTATCTGTATGCAATGTGCTTTTGATCATCTCTGATCTCACTCTTAAAACTGCAACTAATCACAACTGGCAAGGGAGGGGATGTCCCAATTAAAACGAGGCAAAACAGGAAAATGCCAAATGAAAAAGGGCTTTTCAAACTAACCATTGTCATCAATCTGATCTCCTAGACTGGTTTTGATCATCAGAGGGGTTTGGAGAGGAATTTACCACAAATTGTTCCCCCTTTCTACTTGCCTCTCCCAGGAGATTATCTGGCTCTGGGGATTTGGGTGGCGGGATGGGGTGTAAGGGCTGTAGGAAGTGTCTGGTCATAATGCTCCAGTTATCACGAGTTTGGGGCAGGCTTGATGGATGCGTTGCCATTTTAAAATGCTCATTAAAAAAAGAAAATCCAAAAGTGAAGCAACAAAATTGCCTTTTTTTTTCACTTTTTGTCTGGTGTTCTTTACTAAACTGGATTAGGAATATGGGTTGTAATATAATAGAGGCACAAAACTAAATCACTTACAAAAAAAGGCTTAAGCTTGCTATACAGTAGTGTTTTGGGAGGTTTTTTTTATACATGGGATGTGGACATCATGGCAAAAGCCAAGCATTTATTACCCACCTTTAATTACCTCTGAGAAGATGGTGGTGAGCCACCTCTTTGAACGGCTGCAGTCCACGTGGTGTAGATTCACTTATAGTGGTTCTTATCCAACTTTCCTGTCATGGTTTGATACAACTGAGTGGCTTACTAGGCCATTTCAGAGGGCATTTTAAGAGTCAACCACATTGCTGGGGGTTTGGAGTCACATGTTGTCCAGACCAGGCAAGGACAGCAGATTCCCATCCCTAAAGGACCTTAGCAAACCAGATGGGTTTTTACAATAACCCTGCAGTTTCATAGGGCTGGATTTGCATCCTAGAGGTGGGTAGCAGGAGTTGGGGAAGTCCCTGTTTCGGCACACCCACCTAGGGAGAAATTGCCTGCAAATGTGGGATTTTCAACCCTGGGGGGCCAGAGGTAACTGGAGTTGGGCCCATCACCCCAGAAAGGGTTCAGAGGCAGCCATAGCAGTTGCTATGTGCCAGGGCAGGCTATTAAAAGGATCGCCTTGATGCTCTGGGACTTTGTCCCAGTTACAGAAAGATCAATAAAATAAAAAGCAGCCGTCTAGCCCTCCCCCTCGTATCTTCTCACTCCCCACACATTCCCCATGCCCCATCCATGCCAACTGGTGCCACCTCTGCCCCAACCACCCCCATTGTTCCTCATATTTGCCATGCCAACCTATACCTCTCAGAGACCTTGCTGTTTAATTTCCTACAGTTGCAGTATTGATACTTAAAAGGCCTGGATGATTGACGCCTTTATAGGGTTGTAGTAAAATAAATTTTTAAAGAAAAAAGAATGTTATGAATGAATTACTTTCTTTGCATCTTTTTCACATATGCTATTGTTACTATTGAGTTCAGTGGTTCTGTATAGAGTATATGCTGGGTGAATGAGCATGAAAGTGCCGTAGATTAGTCTTGAGGCTATTAAAGATCATGAGGGTGAGTAGAGGAGCATAGGTTGGAATGGAGGGTATGAGGGCCATGGGTCGTGGGTGGAGGGGCATAGGTTGGCATGGAGACATGAGTAATACCTTTCGCACTTACCTTTCAAAAGGTTCTCTCATCCACATTATGGTTCACGACACCTCTGAGAAGCTGTGAACCATGACTCCATAAAAAACTGGCATGACTCCATGAAAGTTGCGGGGGACTAGATGATGCCTATCCCTGCAATGGACCAACCCAGATCAGGAGTGCAGGGTGTGGACTTGCGACCTGCACCAGCCCACACCCTTCTCCTGTGCTGGTGAAGATTGGGAGCGCCGGGAATCCCTGAATTATATACGAACACACATAAATTGGGTATTGGCCGCCATTTTTAAAGGTATGCAGAGTCCCTGACTCCAAGAAAATTAACATAGGTGTCATATTGTCCATGCTTTCAGGGAAGCTCAGGTTAAAAGTCCTCAATTTCAATATATTTATTCAACTTGAATCTTTTGGCAGCACCAAATACAATTGCTGATAAAAGGAGGAAAATTGCAGATGGCTTTATCTTTACTTAAAACTTTATCATTCTAGGTAATCAGTGTAAAACCCAGAACCTGAATATATGGGACAGAAATCCTAGCTAAAGAGTCTCTTCCCCCTATTGTGAGACATAGAGTGATTTATTTTTGTATGTAGCCTGTGATATGCAAAGAAACCAATTTCGCTTACCTTTTCTAAGACTTTTT
Source organism: Cetorhinus maximus (assembly GCF_964194155.1). NCBI lineage: Eukaryota > Metazoa > Chordata > Chondrichthyes > Lamniformes > Cetorhinidae > Cetorhinus > Cetorhinus maximus. The sequence goes on along the minus strand of NC_135885.1, from coordinate 16,760,430 downwards.
AATCACTAATATTTCAGTATGAGGAGCTTTGCAGTCTCGTGATATGTGGAGCGGAGAAAGGAATTGTTTAAAAGCAACAGCTTTATGAGTAAGGGGAAAAGTCAAGGTAATTAGTGGCTTAAATACGCAAGCAAATGTGAAAAGGGTGTGAAGCTAAATCCAGCCAGGCAGATGAGGATAAAGTCTCATCTGATCATTGCTAAGATCAGTCAGTCCTGTTCCCAGTGGCTGTGACTCCATAACATTAAATAAGTCGCCCTTGACTTCTGCATGAATTGGTAGTAATTAGCCTGGCTGATTCACACTATAGCCAAAATGTTAGTGATGTTTCTGGACAGCAGCCTTCTGCAGTTAATTAAGCGTTACCAAACTGGACTTATGAGGCAATCACACTTCATTGAGCGGCCATGTGAGGTTACTGAACATGGGAACTCTCCAGTTAAATAGAGTGCCAGTCATGGTGTCCATTCTTGCTGCTAAGAACAGAACAGATTGAATCAGGCTATCAACTGGGGAAAAGACTCACCAGTTATGATCCTTTTGTGTTTTTTGCCCTTGCTTTCCCCTCCTCCCCTAACGATGTTGCCCTTTGCTGGGTGAATGGTTCCATAGGTGCCATGGAATGTGGATCGACACATCAATTCATCATGTGTGACTTCAGATGGTGATTGTTAGCAAATTATTTAACCGTGGGCGCCATCACAGCTTAGTGGACAGTGGTCAGGTCTTGTTAGGCCTTCATTAACTTTTCATCCCTCTGCTTCCACAATTGAGATTAGCTAATTTAATAGACACTGGGGAACAGGCCTGGGATCTACTGGTGTAGATATCTCTGTAGCACACATAGTAATGAAATTGCAATTATATAGCGCTTATCATGACCTGAGGATGTTCCAAAGCACTTTACAGTCGGTGAAGTATATTTGAAATGTAGTCAATGGGCAGGATCTTCCCCCCGTTGTGGTGGTTGTGTGGGAGCGGGTGCGAGTGGGTGGGTTCCCGATCGGCGCCCCCGGTTAGGGGCGTGCCGCCATTTTACGTAGGTGGGCCAGTTAAGGCCCGTGCAGCGTGATGTCCACCAGGAAGCACTATGCGGGGGGTGGGGGGGAATTCCCTGAGCCGGGGGTGCGCACTTTCGAAAGAGAACACAGATCTCCCAGAGGCAAAGTGCTGGCCTCAAGGAGATCGGCTCAGGCCTGAAACATTTTATTGAATAAAGATTAGAAAAAACATTACTGACATGTCCCCTCATGTGCCGCTGTCACATGAGCTGGGACATGTCAATTTCTTTTATTTATACATTTAGTACAGATTTTAATACCCTCATGAACCCTTACCCGGCCTGTGGATGAGGTTTCATGCTTTTTCGGAAGCCCGCCTGGGCTCCTGGCCTGCCCGCCAACCCTAAGATTGGATGGGCAGGTCCATTGATTGATTCAATTACTTTATTAATGGCCTTAAGTGGCTGTTGACAGGTCGGGGGGCGCACAGCCAATTCGGCTCTGTGCCTGCCGACCTGAAAATGTAAGTGACGCGGGGTGAGGTCGGGATGCCTGCCTGATGTCACCCCGGGTCATGTGACGCGTCGGCGAGTGGGTCCCGCCCCCCCCACCCCGCTCACCGACCGGAAAATGCAGCCCAATGTTGCAACGTAAGAAGTTCCACGGGCAAATTGTTCACAGCAAACTCCCATAAAACAGCATTGTGATAAATAGAAGATAAGCAATTTTAATTATAAAGTTTGAGGGGTAAATATTGGCCAGGATACCTCGAAGATCTCCCCTCTCTTGTTTATAGTAGGACATTGGATCGTTGACACCCACCTTGTGAGAGGGTAGATGGCCCCCTGTCTAAAAGACAGTGGGCTGGATTTGGATTTTATGTAACCTGTCGTGACAGGAACCATGGGGGCTGAGCCTACTTAATCACGAGAAACACCCTACGTCAGTCTCCCGGTGGCCGGAAAACCTTCCCCCACTCTGGGTAAGGAGTTAAGGCTTCCTTGCTGCTGACTGTGGGATGTCAATTAGGCTCATTAGTGAGTCAATTGACACCCATTATCCCTGAGCCCACCTCAATTCAGTGCTGGCTCAGAGATTAAATGGAGGTCACACGGGTCTCCTGCACCCTTGGATTTTCCAGTGGCTTCTTGGGGAGGGGCTCTTGCTATGAGACCTGATCAAGGGAGCTAACATTGTGTTGGGGATGGGGGTGACTGCTGAAATTCACACTCTTGCCCCTGCCTCTAACCCCCACCCTGTGACCCCCATCCCCTGGGCCTAGGGTAGGTGCAGTGCTGCCAGCAGCCACCGCTCCCGCTGGCATTGGCAGCAATGATGAGCTCCCGGCCTCTGACTGGCCGGCAACGATCAGCGGGTGGGACTTCTGCCACCTGGGTCCTCAATTGTGGGCACAGCCCAATGCCGGACAATTGAGTTGGCACTTGATCCTGTTGGGTCTCCCACATGAAACTGAAGGGAGTTCCCCAGTGGTTCCCTGACCGGTGGATGAGACCCTCATCATTCCAGCGAAATCCCAGCCAGCAACTTTGAAAATGCAGTACTCCCTAGATTATTTTATTTTATTCATGGGATGGGGGCGTCACTGGCTAGGCCAGCCTTTATTGCTCATCCCTAATTGCCCTTGAGAACTGAATGGCTTGATAGGCCATTTCAGAGGGCATTTAAGAGTCAACCACATCGGCTGTGGGTCTGGAGCCACATGTAGGCCAGATCGGGTAAGGGCGGCAGATTTCCTTCCTTAAAGGACATTAATCAACCAGATAGGTTTTTATGACAATCAATGATAGCTGTCATGGTCACCATTACTGAGATTAGGTTTCAATTCCAGATTTTATTAATTGATTTTAAATTCCACCTGCTGCCATAGTGAGATTTGAATTAACGTCCTCAGGACATTAGGCTAGACCTCTGGATTACTACTCCAGCGGCACTACCACTATAATTACCACTAGGAGATCACTATCTCCTATTTAAATACATAAGAACATAAGAAGTAGGAGCAGGAGTAGACCAAGCAGCCTCTCGTGCCTTCTCAGCTGTCCAGTAAGATGAACTTCTGTATCAACTCCATTTTCCCTTTCCCCAAATCTTTTGAAGGCCAAAAATGTGTCGACTTCAGTCTTGAATATACTCAATAGCTGAGCATCCGCAGCCTATGGGGTAGATAATTCCAAAGGTTAAACAACAATTTTCATGACTGGTTTTCTAGGGCTAGTCCATAATTTAACCAGATTTTTTCAATTCCACAACTTGTCATGATGGAACTCTGAATTTATAATCTTCAGGATTGCTAGCCCAGTACCTTTTCCACTAGGTTATTAGGTGAGAAGGCAAGTGGTGAGGGTGACACAAGGAGTCTACAGAGGGATATAGACAAGTTAAGTGAGTGCGCAAAAACTTGGCAGATGGATTATAATGTGGGAAAATGTGAGGTTATGCACTTTGGCGGGTGGAATAGAGGAGCTGAATATTATTTAAATGGAGAAAGACTGCAGAAAGCTGCAGCACAGAGGGATTTGGTAGTCCTCATGCATGAATCACAAAAAGCTAACATACAAGTTCAACAGGTAATAGGTAAGGCAAATGGAACATTGGCCTTTCCTTCAAGGGGAATGGAGTATAAAAATAGGGAAGTCTTGCTAAAACTAAACAAGGCACTAGTTAGACCACATCTAGAATACTGTGAACAGTTTTGGTCCCCTTATATAAGGAAAGGTATACTGGCATTGGAGGCAGTCCAGAGAACGTTCCCTAGGTTGATCCCGGGTATGGAGGGAATTTCTTATGAGGAGAGGTTGAGTAGGTTGAGCCTGTACTCATTGGAGTTTAGAGGAATGATAGCGACCTTATTGAAACATATAAGATTCTTAGGGGGCTTTACATGGTAGATGCTGAGAGGTTGTTTCCCTGTGGGAAGTCTAGGACCAGAGGGCATAATCTCAGAGTAAGGGGGCGCCCATTTAAATCAGAGATGAGGAGGAATTTCTTCTTTCAGAGGGTAGTGAATTTGTGTAATTCTTTACCGCGAGGGCTGTAGACACTAGTTCGTTATGTATATACAAGGCTGAGATAGACAGATTTTTAATCAGTAAGGGAATCAAGGTTTATGGGGACAAGGAAGGAAAGTGGAGTTGAGGATTATCAGATCAGCCATGATCTCATTAAATGGCGGAGCAGACTCAATGGGCTGAATGGCCTACTTCTGCTCTTACGTCTTATGGTCTTAAAGTTGTCATACATGGCAGTGGTAGACTCATCAGATGGAGCAAATCTTCTTCCTGTGCTTATGATATCATATGCCGCTGACAGATCAGAGAGATTAAGTGGAGAGGACTAACCAGCAAGAAAGGAAAAACCAATAGTGAAGCAAAACCCAATAGGATAATAGGACAATGAATGGTTGGGGTTGCAGAAAACTATAGCTGTCATTCAGAGGATGTAACAAGCTATGAATCGTAAAATTCTTTCCAAACAAAATAATCTGAAGACCTAAATTAAACTACAGCATCATACTTACTGTCACCATTCTTTTGATAATATATACTATGATTGCAATAAAAACCAGGCAGGATTTGATCTCTGGTCACTTATAAAAGCGGTGAGATTACAATGATTGAAGGCTGAGAAGCTTATGTTATGTCACCACTGCAAAATAATAGTCTCAAAGTATTCACCAGGGAAAATAATAAACAGGAATTATTATGTGATTCTAAAGCTAAATTTCAGTTAAGGGTCTGCCATATGTTATGTGGAGAATAGGTCGTGGCTAGTCATAACTTACAATAAATATCTCTGCTAGTAAGACTGACTATCAACACCTATATACTTCCTCATCTAAGGCACCTCACTGCATTAAAAGCAAATCTAATTGCACTGTTCTCTACCCTACAAAACAACCTGTATTTATATAGCACCCTTAATGTAGTAAAACATCCCAAGGCGCTCCACAGGAACATTATCATACAGCATTTGACCCTGAGCCACATAATGGGATATTGGATCAAGCTTGGTCAAAGGGGTAGGAGCTAAAAGAAGAGAGAGAGGTAGAGACAGAGAGGTTTAGGGAGAGAATTCCAGGGCTTATAAGGCTGAGGTATCTGAAGGCATGGCTACCAATGGTGGAGCGATGAAAGCTGGGGAGGCGGAAGAGGCCAGAATTGGAGGAGCCCAGATAACTTGAGGGTTGGAGGAGGTTACTGAGATTGGGAGGGGAGAGAACATGGAGGGATTTGAAAACAAAGATGAGAATTTTAAACTCAAGGCATTGCCTTTGACCTAAAGACTGTGGAACACCTTACTTTGCTCTTTCTCCTGCAATCCATAGGTTTTGAAAACACAAGTTTGGTGTGATCTAATCGAATCACATCTCCCTGATTTTGCTCGTTTTACCCCTTATCCTGCTGGACATGGAGAGCATTTTGTACATTAGGCGGTTTCCCTGAGTAGGTTTTCAACAAAAGTCACGTTTTTCTCTCTCACATTGCGGGTTTTCCGTTTTTTTTCCCATCTGCTATCTGCATAGATGTTCATTTTCTTGCAAAATGCCAATATCTCCCTGTATGAGAACACTGCTTTATTGCGGAAGGAATGGATAGAAAAAGAAAGACAGCCTGAACTGGAAGATTTCACTTGCCGGACAAACTGTTTTGGCACGCCTGGAATTGTTGGCTTAAAAGACACCTCAAACCAACTGAATTGAGAAAGAAAACTGAAATCTGGAACATTAAATAATTGGCTGGGTTGAACAAATGCAGAGGAAATAAGATGGAGCTTGAGGCTGTGCAGAGACAGAACACTCTGATAAAAATCAAAATATTGCATTTGCGATGAAAGGGGGATTACTGCATGAAGAAAAATGATTTTGAGCTTTACAAGCTGCTGAGTCAAAATGAATCCTTTACGTTCTGAACAATAGATTGCATGGATGCTTAGGGAGACATGCTTTATTACTGTTACACAGCACAATGGGAGCTCAGCAACAAAAATAGGCCTTTCAGCCCCTCAAGCCTGTTCCACAACTCAATTTGATCATGATTGATTGGTATTTTAACTCCATTTGCCTTGGTTCCAAAACACATAATAGCCTTGGCTTAAGGCCCATATACTTCTAAAAGCTGAGCTTGGTCTCATCTAATTATAATTTCTGGTTACCTGTTCTTCTCTCTTACTCTTTCCAATCTCTGTGATGACCAGAGCTATGGTTTTTGATGCTTTCTCAATGCAACACGATATAAGGGCGGAAGAAATCCAGCCGAAAAAGATGGCCAAGGGCCTTAAACCAATCACTGTGGCAAACGCATGGCCTACATGATCTCCTGAAGCTGGTTTCAATTGCCTGAGGGTGTGGACAGGCATTTTTTTCTTCTCTTTTAAGTTGTGTCTTTTTTCTTCTCTTTAACTTCTCTTCAGAGATGATGTGGCTGACGGGTGAGCGGTGGGGGAGGGGCACAGAAGCAGTGCTAGGCCACGGAGCACCGGCCATCATGGTGTGGGCAGGTTTGATGGTCTTTTCCTATCCACCAGTTTTGTATGCTCACATGATATATTTCGTTGGCAGATCGCACCCACAAAGGCTTTCGATGAGCCAAGAAATACTAATGTTGAACGACAGTCTGAACTGAACATCTGTATTTTTTTTTGCCAGGATGTGGCTGATGTTGGCAATGTTGCATTTATTGTCTGTCCCTAGTTTTTCTGATAAGTGATGGTGGGTCTTATTAAACCAATGCAATCCTTGTGGTGATGGTGCTCTCTCTTTGGTGCGAGACAATTCCAGGACATTGACCCAGCAATAATGTAAGAAACCACCGTATAAAAACTTCATAAAATCCTCAGAAATTTATTGAATATAATAGAAATAGCTCTCTCTCTCTTATAAAGAAAGCTCTGACAGCAACTTCCTGGGATGACAAGACAGCAAAGGCTATTTTCTCTAGCACAATCATTGAAACAAGACATTGCTAATCCTGATAGGGGTGTGGGAGGTGACCTCATTACCCAAATGTAAACCAGCTGTCTGAATGTTACCCGAGATATCCTAGCAAGCGATGAGCCACAAGATGACATCATGAGCTTTCAATGGAAACAGGAGAGATTATTTTAAATATCTGTGCCTTGCCAAAAGACAATTGAACAAATGATTGGCATAGCGTCTTTGAATATGTTTAAGACAGGGGTGGATAGATTCTTGGTAAGCAAGGGGGTGAAAGGTCATCAGGGGTAGGTGGGATGCAGATTTCAGGTTACTATCAGATCAGCCATGATCTTATATAATGGCAAAATAGGCTTGAGAGGCTGAATGGCCTATGCCTACTCCTACTCCTACTCTTTGTTTGTATGTTCGTATATAAAATGTAACATGTCCAAACTTTAACATATTACAGGTTTATCATATTAAAGTCATGGTAACCTCAAAATGAAGCTTAAGAACATTCTTGTTAGGTGGTAATGGCCAGCAAGATATTTTGTCTGTTTCAGAGGTCCATTAATTTTTAGTGCGATTAGTAATGATCTTTGCAGAAAGATGAGTATTAACATGCTAATTCCATGACTTGCTGCACAATCAATTGGCTTGGTTACAGCTAGTATGTCAAGTAAAGCTAGTTTTGGGTGTGTTCCTTGCATTGGCCCAAGGCAGATGAAAAATGCAATTTCCTGCTTGATTGAGTGTTGAGGATCAGTACAACTGCAAAGGTGAGAACACCAGTGAGAGGATAGCCATTTCCTGGACTATTAATTCATGAATTACTGTGATGTGCGCTTCTTAAGAACCAACCTTCAAAGAATCCACTCTTACATCAAAGAAAAGACACTCTTCAAACCCAAAGACCCTCTTGGGGTCTTCAATTTTCAATTTCACAAGCCTTTGCAAGAAGCAGGGGAATGAATACCATGAGCTTTACTGATGAAAATCACCATCAAAGTCTACGCTATCAAGAATTTGTGGAGCAATGGACAAGAAACTTTGATTCTGGGGGTAGCTTTAACTTAACTGTCCAGCGGAAAACTGGCAGGGTTTTATCAAACTCCCTTTTTACACCCCAGCCCATTTTATTTGGCATGGAAAATTGTGCATATTATAAAACAGGTACCTAATCCTGTTATAAAAACACCATCCCATTCTTCCAGTTCCTCGGCCTCTGTCACATCTGTTCTGATGATGCTACCTTCCAAATTGGTGCTTCTGAAATGCCTTCCTTTATCCTTAACTGAGTGTTTTCCCTGATCCTCCCAACTGTGGTTGACAGGGTCCTCAGCAGTGTCCGATTCATCTCCCGCACTTCCACCCACACCCCTTTCCCTCCCACCTGGAACCATGATAGGGTCCCCCATGTCCTTACTTTTCACCCTACCAGCCTCCGCATTCAGAGGATCATCCTCTGCCATTTCCGCCAACTCCAGCATGATGCCATCACCTCATCCCCCGTTGGCATTCCGTAGAGACTGTCCCCTCCTTGACACCCTGGTCCACTCCTTCATTGCCCCAAACTCATCATTCTCCTCCCACAGCACCTTACCATGTGATCACAGAAAGTATAATACCTGCCCCTTTATCTCCTTCCTCCTCACAGTCCAAGGCCCCAAGCGCGCATTTCAAGTGAAGCACTTGACTTCAAGACTGGGTGACCGCTTTGCGGAACCTTCGCTCAGTCTGCAAGCATGACCCAGATCTTCCTGTCACTTGCCATTTCAACACACCATCTTGCTCTCATGCTGACATGTCCATCCTTGACCTGCTACAATGTTCCAGTGAAGCCCAACGCAAACTGGAGGAACAGCACCTCATCTTCTGATTAGGCGCTTCATAGCATTCTGGGCTTCCATCTTTACCCTTTTCTTAATCCAATTATTTTAATAAATTTTATTTATTTATTCATTTATTTTTTAATTCATTAATTTTTAAAAATCTTTTTTCCCAACCCCCTCTCCCCCACCCCACACAGCACTATCTGTCACTTGTTTTAATGCTTTGCTTTCACAGAGCACTGATCCTTGTTCTGCTATTAACACATCCTGCTATCTTACCTTTATGACACTATTAGCACCCTCTTTAGTCTTTAACACTAACATTAACACTTCCTTTGTCCTGTGTCCATGACGTCTTTGTCAAATTGCTCCTTAGCTCCCACCTATCCCTGACCTTCTATTTTCCTCCACCTGCTCCTCCCCCACTTAAATAGTAGAACACCCATCACATTTCTACCTCTCTTTAGATCTGAAGAAGAGTCATACAGACTCAAAACGTTAACTCTGTTTCTCTGTCCACAGATGCTTCCAAACCTACTGAGTTTTTCAGTATTTTCTGTTTTTATTTCGGAATTCCAGCATAAGGCCACAAGATCATAATATGTAGGAGCAGAAGTAGGCCATTTGGTTCATCGAGTCTGCTCCGCTATTCAATGAGATAATGGCTGATCTGATAATCCTCAATTCCACTTTCCTGCTTTTCCCCATTACCCTTGATTCCCTTACTGATTAAAAATCTGTCTATCTCAGCCTTGAATATACTTAACGACCCAATCTCTACAGCCTCCTGCGATAAAGAATTCCATAGATTGACTACACTCTGAAAGAAGAAATTCCTCCTCATCTCTGTCTTAAATGGGTGACCCCTGACTCTGAGACTATGCCCTCTGGTCCTAGACTCTCCCATAAGGGGAAACAACCTCTCAGCATTTACCCTGTCAAGCCCCCTATGAATCTTATATGTTTCAATAAGGTCGCCTCTCATTATTCAAAACTCCAATGAGTATAGATCCAACCTACTCAACCTCTCCTCATAAGAAAATCCCTCCATACCGGGATCAACCTAGTGAACCTTCTCTGGACTACCTCCAATGCCAGTATATCTTTCCTTAGATAAGGGGACCACAACTGTTCACAGTATTCTAGATGTGGTCCAACTAGTGTCTTGTATAGTTTTAGCAAGACTTCCCTGTTTTTATAATCCATTCCCTTTGGAATAAAGGACAATATTCCATTTGCCTTCTCTATTACCTTCTGAACTTGTATGCTTGCTTTTTGTAATTCATTCACAAGGGCTCTCAAATCCCTCTGTGCTGCAACTTTCTGCAGTCTTTTTCCATTTAAATAATATTCAGCTCCACTATTCTTCCTGCCAAAGTGCATAACCTCACATTTTCCCACATTGTATTCCATCTGCCAAGTTGTTGCGCACTCACTTAACCTGTCTATATCCCTCTGTAGACTCTTTGTGTTATCCTCACCACTTGCCTTCCCACCTGTTTTTGTGTCATCTGCAAACTTGGCGATAGTACATTCACTTCCCTCATTCAAGTCATTAATATATGTTGTGAATAATTGTGGCCCCAGCACTGATGGCTGTGGCACTCCACTAGTTACAGGTTGCCATCCTGAAAATGCCCTCCTTATCCTTACTCTCTGTCTTCTATGAGTTAGCCAATCCTCTATCCATGCTAATATACTACCCCCAACACCATGTGCTCTTATCTTATTAAGTAGCCTTATGTGCGGTACCTTAACGAATGCATTTTGGAAATCCAAATATATTACATCTACTGGTTCCCCTTTATCCATCCTGCTTGTTACCTCCTCAAAGAATTCTAATAAATTTGTCAGGCGTGATTTCCCCTTCATGAAGCCATGCTGACTCTACTTGATTATATTATGTATTTCTAAATGCTCTGCTGTTATATCCTTCATAATGGACTCTAACATTTTCCCAATGACAGATGTTAAGCTAACTGGCCTATAGTTACTTGTTTTTTGTCTCCCTCTCTTTTTGAATAAGGGTATTACATTGGCAGTTTTCCAATCCTCTGGGACTTTTCCAGAATCTAAGAATGCTTGGAAGATAACTACCAGTGCATGCACGATCTCTGTAGCTACTTCCTTTAATATCCTAGGATGCAACACATAAGATCCAGGGGTCTTAGCGGCCTTTAGCCCCATTAATTTCTCAAGTACCATTTCTCTAGTGATAGTTATTGTATTTATTTCCCCCCCCTCTTTTGCCCCTTGATTATTTAGTAGTTTTGGAATGCTATTAGTGGCATCTACCGTGAAGTCTGAATCAAAGTATTTACTCAACTCCCCTGCCATTTCCTGGTTCCCCATTATTATTTCCACAGCCTCATTCCCTCAGGGGCCTATGTTCAGTATTTTGCCTTTAACCTAATCCTGTTAGTTTCCCAATGGGCAGGTTAGATTAAATTTTCCCCTTTCCATCCCTTAAAACAAATTATAAACAAATTAATTCGTATCGTACATAAATTTGGTGAACGCACCATAATAGCACTTTACCACATCTTTGCTTCTCTGTTATCATTTCATGGTAAATAAATCTTACAAAGAATTTGGGTCGGGACCCCGATGTTGGGGTCAAATGGGCTCCCAACCCCATTTGCCAGTAGTCAGCTGGCAGTGATTTTCCTGTATTGGCCAATTAGTGGCCAAGGGGCCTGCTTGCCATCCAATTAAGGGCAGTGAGCAGGCTTTCAAAGCTGGAGCACTGGTAGAAGGCCCTCCAGCACGGAAGGAACTGCAACTTATTGATCCAGATAAGGGATAGAGAGGGTTCCTCCAACTTGATCTCTGAGGCACTTCTCAAGCTTTTGAATTAAAAAATGGCCAAAGCTGCCATGTCACCATTGTGGAGGGGGAGCCCCCTCCACATGGCAGCCCATAGTCATGTGGGCGGGCAGGGCCTCAAAGCCTGCTTGGAGTGCAAGCTCACCAGACCGCCATGCGAAACTGCATCCAGGCAGCTGGCCTGTTCCTGACACCATGGGAAACCCATTGTCCAACTGAAAAAATCCAGTTGCCCTCTGATAATTGGCCTTTAACCTACCTTGTACCTCACTTACAGATGAGTAACATTTCCACCCATGATCCCAGCCTTGGGAAAAAAAGACCCAGGGGCAGGATGGTACCAGCCGCTGGCAAGCTAGCTGGTGGTATAAAATTATACATCCGCCTGCCTCGGTTCTTGCTCCCATATTGGGGTGAAAACCCGGCCCCAAATAGCTTAGCTTGTATGCATTAGTGTAGCAGTGTGAGATGATGAGAGAACATTAGATATATCCTAGTGTGGCAGATATCCTTCCACTCCACCTCCTCTTATACTATTAGTACCTTTGTCAGTCATTTTCATGGAGAGGAGGTGGGGTTCTTCCGATTGGCTGTTGTAACTTTGCTTGAAGGTGGATGGAATTCACAGAGGAATGTCCATTTACTCTGTCTATCCAGGAATTACAAAGTTCTGGTGGAGGAAATTGGGGAATCCATGCAGAAATCCCAGATTTCCTCATTGAAGTTAGGGTTCAAGAATACAAAGTTGACCATTACATTGACCTGCATGGTGTAAAGCGCTGAGATGCACCAGAGTACTTTTACAATTGGAAAGAGTGCTACTATGCATTCAAATCTGTAGTAAACAATAATTGGGAACTCTCATGTGATGATCTGTTGTGATTTAAATGTCCATCGAGCTTTAACTTTGAACAAAATATGGCATGCTGTTTTAACTTCGAAAAAAATACAACTGCCCTCTCCTGAAATTCCTTGACTGATAGGCCATATGCTGTAGCTTTGAAAAAACCTAGCTTTCTGTTATTTCAGTTTCAATAGGCTCCATTTCCTGGAGCTGTAATAGTTTATTTTGACAGCTGAGCCCATTATGAATGCTTGGTTGAGTTTAAAAAGCTTATGAAGCACTTAACTCAGCAGGTGGTTGGGTACATATTTGTATTGACAGTTTTAAGAGGTTATTAAAGAATTGTCTGTCTTTGCAGTTTCTGAATAGATGTTTGTTTTTACAACTGAATTACCATTTAAGAGAATTTAACTTTTTTTTGAAAAATGCTGTTGAAACTTTTTATCTTGCACATCAGGACAGATGCAAGAATGCCAAATTTCAAAAGGAACAACAATTTAAATTGCATGAGAAAAGGGTGATTGGTTGGCAAGTTGACTTTGATTGTTCGAGGCATTGCCATGCCAAGTGCACCAGGGAATTATTGTCTCCCACGCTTTTGTTTAATACAAAAAAGGTGCAATACCTAGACATATTCCTTTTACTTACAGAGCACAGGTCAAATTTTCAGAAAAAGAGAATAGAACTAAATGGGTGATAGTTAAAATTAAGCAGTGAATGGTAAGACATCCCATATAAAAATCTTCCCCAATGGATCTTTGGAATTCCAAAAACTAACGATGCTGAGATGATCTGCACATTGAGGAAAGAGCTGGATAAATGACTGGGTGTGTAAACTTTATTGATAGATTTTTTTACCTCACTTTGCAAAACATCTTTGTTCACTCTGCAGGCATGACCCTGAGGCCTGTCATTTTTAACTCCCCAACTTACTCCCATACTGACCTCCCTGTCCTCTGCCTCTTGCAGTGTTCCGATGAATCTCAATACAAGCTTGAGAAACACAAACTCATATTTCAACTGAGCACTTTACAGCCTTTTGGGCTTAACATTGAGTTCAACAATTTCAGACCGTAACCTTTCTTCTTCTTAGCTGGCTTCAGTTTCAATCTCTTGTTTTTTTTCTTTTGTTAGCTTTCGGACAGCAACTCTTCGTGATTCTGCCATTCACACCTCTTCTTGGCACATCCTTTATTTTTTTACTTGTCCCATTACACCACCAACCATTTTTTCATCTAACCTCTCCTGCCTTCCACCCTAACACAGACCTTCCCTTTGATCTTTTTCCCACTCGTTCCACTTTTGTTTGTTTAACACCTGTTATATTTTAACTTATACCAGCTCTGATGAAAGGTCATTGACCCAAAACATTGGCGGAATTTAATGCCCTCTCCGGAGGGGAGTTTGGAGGCTGGGGGGTTGGGGGCGAGGGCACACAAGGGACATTTAACTGGACTTGGGGATGCCGTCACTTTCCTGCTTCTGCCCCAATTAAGTCTGGGGTGGGAAGGCTTGTGGATGGCCATCGCACCCCAACGCCAATTGAGGTCCTTAAGTGGGCAAATAATGCTCACTTAAGGGCCTTATCGATGGGTGGGCCGGTTGCCACATGGGGAAGCCAAAAAGTAAACGCTGTTTGCTTTTGATATCGCTGCCCCTGCCCTTTCTTCCGACTCCTTTGCCCACCAGCTAGTGAACCCCTCCCCTTGGTATTCTGCCTTCACCTGTGGCCTGGGTCCCTTGTTGATCTTGGGCCTCTGGTGAGTGCATTGCCAGCAATTACCAACCTCTCGGTGGTGCTGCCTGCAATGGAGAGCTGCCTGCCTCTGATTGATTGGCAGTTCTCAGGAGAGGTCATGATTTCCATCCCTGAGGGTCCTTGATCCTGAGGAAAGCTGACTGCTGGCCACTTAGAAGCACTTAATATGGCAGTCCTCCCCCAAAGGAGGCAAAATGGGGCTCTGACCAGCTCCCCAGCTGGCAGGTAAGTCCCCGTCACCTGGATTAAATTCTGCCCATTGACTATTTTCCCCTCTCCTCAGATGCTGCCTGACCTGCTTTGTATTTCCAGCATTTCTGCTTGTATTCCAGGAAGAATGATGCTGGGTGGGAGCAGGCAAAGTTTAAACAATGGTGATGTGTAGATGATTGAATGTTTCTGAGCTTTATTTGATTTGTTGTTGCTAATCAAAGAGCGTTGATGTAAAAGTTTCTCTTGGGATAAGTCTGGTAGAGACCATTGTTGACATTGGGTCATAACAAGGAAGGTGCCAGTGGAAAGAGGAGCCTTGATAAGCCAGCTGCCCGTTCTCTCATTCTATTCCTTATGTCTTTGAAGTAAAGACAGGAGTGAGAGGTAAAACAAAACAACCCAAAGTTATAGTAACTCGGACAGTCGTGGTAACAAAATACAAAGGTTAAGAGTATGAGAGGAGAACAAAATGAAGTTGCCATAAATGCTTGTTTAAGAAACAAAATCCAATTTGAAATGTTTCTTCATATGTAAAAGAAAAACAAAACATAAGTTCCTTAATGGTTCTTAGATTGAAAACAGAAGCTATCTAGTCAGTATCCATCAAATACAAAGCTGGGCAATTATTCAACTCTCAGTGTTATTTATTGGCTGGTTTGCTCTATAATCTTATTTCTCTCAGAGCAATGCAGCGATGAGTCTAGTTCTAAATGCAAACAATTTATTTACAGAACTTTAAGTTGTCTCAGAACTTACGGAAGTTTTAACATTTAGGGCGGAATCATCTCAGATTTGCACGATATGTGGTAGCGGGCAGGAAAAGGAACGTTTCACCCGTTGCTGCAATGGTGGCTTCTCACCCTGTATCGTCCCAAACCCACCCCATTAATGATGCATTTCCAGGAAACATGCTGTTTCGATGACAGGCAGCCTCCAGTTTACCCATCACGCCGTCACCTCACTGCTCCCTCACGCCAAATTTAAAGTGCGGCTGCGTGCACACCTCTCAGTGCTTCCAGCCCGGGACTGCTGCACAGAAGACATGGCCCCAAAAGGCAAGAAGACTGCAGCCCCCTGATTCAGTGATACATCCCTGGGATGCCTTCTGGACGCCACTGGAACCTGCCACGATGTTCTCTATCCCTGCTCTGGCTGCAGGAGGCCCATCAGTGTCACCAATCTGGCTTGGGAGGCAGTGGCAGAGGTGGTCAGTGCCAAAGCTGCACAGAAGAGGTTCGCCATCCAGTGCAGAAAGAGGATGAATGATCTCACCCATGGCACCAGGATAAGGCAATCATCTCATCACTTTAAACTCATATATTCACTGACATCTCACTCACTGTCAGCTCAAGGGACATCACCACTCACTCTCTCACATACACTCTCTCATCTCCATCTGGCCTCCCTTCCTCTGGAGACTGGCTCCTCAGCCCTCATCCTCTTGAGGCCACTTGCATAGATCAACATGTGCCCTCACATGCACCCTGGGATACCACCCTTCCCCAATAATGCCCTAGTCCTGCAGCCTCCCCTTGCCTGAGGCTACTTATCAACCTTCCCCAAGCAAGCGAACGCCCTGCAGCCGTTTAAAAGCCACCCCCGCCTCACAGCTGGTCTTGTAAGTAGAGTTCTGTCTGTGAGCCCCCTCTAAAAGTGATGTGGTGCTGCCAGTGAAGCCTGATGCTGATGACCGTGAGTGCTGACTGAAACAAGGTAGACAAACAAACCTTGAAGTCCCGAGCAAGGTACAGCTCGCCAGGTGCATGCCGCTTATGTACACTTCTGAAACATGTCGGCATGCCTGGATGATCCAGTGTGGGGGGATGATTCCGATGAGCTGGGCTTACAGTGATATGCAGATCTATTACAATGAGGTTCTCGACATCCAAAGGCGGGAAACACGGCCCCCCATTTATGGGCAGAGTGGACAAATAAAAACTGGCTTCACAATGTCGTGAAACTGATTTTTGGCCTTCTTGCCATATTGTCCCCTCATGCCACCGAACAAGCCTGCCGCCAATGGGAACAGAAAACTCTGCTCTTAGTCTTTGCAAGGTGCTCCAGATCATTTCTGGAGCTTACTCAGAATCCTTAACTCTCTCACTCCACTCACAGGCTTAAGAAATCAAGCAAGCCTACAAGGACCAGTTACCAGACTAGCATAATCAGACACAGATGAAACAAACCATTGAACACTACACACAGCTAAGTTATGGCGGGACCGGAAATTCCCATCTGAAATCAAGGGACATTTGGCTACTACTCCAGATTTTCCGTCCCACCTGTGGTATTTCCCGCTGCAAGCGGGACTGGAAAATCCCGGCCTGTGTTGGCCTTGTCCTGACAAAGTTTCCATGTCATGGTTAGCATGTCCAGCCAAATAGTTGAGCTTGGACGTTATGCAAAATCAGCTGATTCCAATTCCAGCCACACACTCCCTCTGTTTTACCCACTTACTTTATCAAGAAAAAAAATCAAATGATTGTGAGCGGATTTATTTCTGACTTACTTTCAGCCCCTGTGGTTGTCTTCTTGTCTGTACACATTGTGAATATCATCATGACATTGATGTTACCATGCAACCTAATTAATTAGTTAACCATTACTTAAAGGGCCTTTAAGCTTTTCTTCAAGAAAATGAGTTATCAATAACCGGTAATGAGGACGTTAACTGGCATTGATTAAAAGGAGTGCCAATTTACTTAAGAACCACAGAAATATTATAGCGCAGAAGTAGACCATTTGACCCATCATGTCTGCACCGGCTGTCTGAATGAGCAATTTACATCGTGCCCTTTTTCTGCCTTCTCCCCGTAACCCTGCACATTCTTCCTTTTTAGTTAACTGTCTAATTCCCTGTTGAATGCTCCTATTGAACCTGCTTCACTACACTCTCAGGCAATACATTTCAGACCTCAAAAACTTGCTGCATTAAAAAGCTTTACATTGTGTTGCTGTTGCTTCTTTTAACAATTACTTTAAACCTGTGCCCTCTTGTTCTTAACCCTTTCATGAGTGGGAACAGTTTCTTCCTATCTACTTTGCCCAGACCCTTCATGAATTTTGAATACCTCTATCAAATCTCCTCTCAGCCTTATTTTCTCCAAGGAAAACAGTCCTAACTTCTTCAATCTATCTTTTTTTTAGTTCATCCGTGGGATGTGAGCATCGCTGGCTATGCCAGCATTTATTGCCCATCCCTAATTGCCCTTGTTCAGAGAATATTTTTAAGAGTCAACCACATTGCTGTGGGTCTGGAGTCACATGTAGGCCAGGCCAGGTAAGGATGGTAGATTTCCTTCCCTAAAGGACATTAGTGAACCAGATGGGCTTTTATGACAATCAACACTGGTTTCATAGTCATTATTAGACTTTTAATTCCAGATATTTATTGAATTCAAAATTCCACCATCTGCCATTGTGGGATTCAAACCCTGGTCCTCAGTGCATTACCCTGGGTCTCTGGATTACCAGTCCAATGACAATATCACTATGCCATCACCTCCCCCAATTTCGTAACTGAAGTTCCTCATCCCTGGAACCATTCTTGTGAATGTTTTATGCACTATCTCCAATGTCTTCACATCCTTCCTAAAGTGTGGCGTCCAGAACTGGGTGTAATATTCCAGCTGAGGCTGAACTAGTGTCCTATTCATGTGCAACATAATCCCCTTCTTCTTGTACTCTAAACTCCTATTAATAAAGCCTAGGAGACTGTGCTTTGTTAACCACTTTCTCAATCTGTCCTGCCATCTTCAATGACTTATGCATATATACACCCATGTTCCTCTGCCCCGCACCTCCTTTAGAGTCATACCTTTTATTTTATGTTTTCTCTCTGTGTTCTTCCTAACAAAATGCATCACCTCACATTTCTATGTGTTGAACTTCACCTGCCACCTGTCTGCCTATTCCACCAACTTGTCTATTTCCTTTTGGAGTTCTACAGTGTTCTCCTGACAGTTCACAATGCTTCCAAGTTTTGTATCATCCACAATCTTTGAAATTGTACCCTTCACATCAAGGTCTAGGTCATTAGTATATATCAGGGCAGGAAAAGCAAGGGTCTCAACGCTTATCCCTGGGGAACACCACTACAAACCTTGCGAAACCTTCAGCTGAAAAAAAATCCATTAATCACTATTGTCTGTTTCCAGTCACTCAGCAAATTCTGTATCCACGTTGCTACTATCCATTTGCTCACAAGTCTGCTGTGTGGCACTGTATTAACTATCTTGGCTGAGAGCCCAGATGTCCATTAGGGTGCTTGATTGACAGCTCTGGCTCTCTGATCTATGCTGTCAATTACACAACGGGCAGAATTTTATGTCCCGCAGGCAGGCGTGTGCCTGAGCCGATCGGGCGCAAAATCGCGCGAGAAGACATCGGGCGAGCGTCCCGATGTCATTGTGCACTTACGCAATATTTTCCTCGGTGGGTGAATGCAGAAGTCAGAAGTGCGCCCGCCGACAATTAAGAGGGCAATTAAGCCCATTAACGGCGCAATTATCTCCGATTTTTCGTGGCCCGTCCAATCTTACGGTTGGCAGACGGGCGAATCGGCCAGGCGGCCTCTGCATTTTTCATCAAACCTCATCCAAGGGAGGGATGAAATTTCCGTTATGAAATAAAACAAAACTAAATATCTGCGGAGAGCGTTTTGATTGGTTATATCTTCAGGTGCTTGATTGGGATGCATGGACATTTTTTTGCAGCTTTTTTATTTGATGATTTTCAGGTCTGCGGCTCCCTTGAGGCAGCTGTCTGACTTCAGGGAGCTTTCTGGCAGCGCTCACCCGTGCCCACGGAAACGTCATCGCCCGCCCTCTCCCCGCCCTCTCCCCGCCCCCACCCAGCCCCCACACTGCCCTCTCCCTGCCCCCACCCCAGCAGCGCTGAGCTTTTCAGTGCGCGTTTCACGCTGGCTGGACATTAATTGGCCAGTCAGCACAAAATCACGGTCAGGGGCCGATCACGGTCAGGGGCTTATTTTCCAACCGCTCCCAGGCCTGCCGATTGTGTGCGCCTGCCAAAGGTAAAATTCAGGCCACTATTTATTTACAAAATATGTGGTTTCAAGTGATATCTTGAAGGGCCTGGATGATTGGCACTTTTACTGGCCTGTACTAAAAAGGAGTCTTTTTATCAGAAAGTGGAAAGTTATTAACAAATGGCTGCTTTTTTAGAAGTTCTCTTTACATCCATCCTTCCTTTCACTATAGGATTCATTGGTCTATACAGTGGATGAATGGGCATGGAAGTTCCATAGCTTGGCCTGGGTGGGGGGGGGCATGAGAAACCATGGGGGCTGGGTGGATGCATTCTTAGGCATGGGCATCATGAGCATCCATGGGGGATTGGGGGCATCCCTTGGCATGGGAGACATGAGGGGTCATTGGAGATGGGTGGGGCAGAAAAAGATAGCACAGACTGGGCATGGGGAATGTGTGTGGGGGGGGTGAGGGATTGTGAAGGGTGAGGGCTAGAGGGCCTTACATTTTTCAATGCAAATGGGATGAAATCCTACAGTGCCGAGATGTGTCTATTAAACAGCCCACCTCAGCACCTGACAAGCCCCTGTGGCTGCCCCCAAACTCTTTCGCAGGCTGACTGGCCTGGCTGCCGATTGCACCCGCTCTCCCACAATGAAAACCCTGCACTTGCAGGCACCTTCTCCCGAGGTTGGTGGGCCATGCTGGGAGATTTCCCAACTCCCGCTGTCCGCCTCGAGGATTAAAATCCAGCCCATTAACTTAAAAATAGAAAAGGAAACTAAGGAGTATGGTTGTAGGTCAGGAATGTGGATTTGAGATAGAAGATCAACCATAATCTTATTGCATGGTGGAGTAGGCCCGATTGGTCATGTATGTTATATTTCTTTTGTTGTAAGCTAAAAGGTGGTAGTATATATCAGTTGCAATAAAGGATGGCACTAAATTGATTGTGACTGGGCCAATATATCTAAATTCAAACAAATGAAACTGCAAAGGTATGAGGCGTGAATTGGCTAAGATAGAGTGGGGAACTTCATTAAAAGGCATGATGGTGGATAGACAATGGCTAATACTTAAGGAACGAATGCGTGCATTGCGACAGTTCTACATTCCTTGTTGGCGCAATAACAAAACAGGAAAAGCGGCCCAACCATGGCTGACAAAAGAAATTAAGGTTAGTATTAGATCCAAAGAGGAGTCGTATAAAATTGCTAGAAAAAGTAGCAAGCCCGAGGATTGAAAGCAGTTTAGAATTCAGCAAAGGAGGACCAAGAGGTTGATTAAGAGGGAAAAATAGAGTATGAGAGTAAACTTGCAAGGAACATAAAAGTGAACTGTAAAAGCTTCTATAAGTATGTAAAAATAAAAAGATTAGTGAAGACAAATGTAGGTCCCTTTCAATCCAAGATGGGAGAATTTATAATAGAGAGCAAGGAAATGGCAGAGCAATTCAACAACTACTTTAGTCCTGTCTTCACAGAAGAAGGCATTAATAACTTCCCAGAAATGCTAGGGAACTAAGGGTCTAGTGAGAAGGAGGAATTGATGGAAGTTAGTATTATTAAATCAATAATGCTGGGGAAATTAATGGACAGAAAGCCATTAAATCCCCAGGACCTGATAATCTACATCCCAGGGTACTAAAGGGGGTGACCATGGAAATAGTGGATATGTTGGTTGTCATCTTCCAAAATTCTGTAGATTCTGGAACAGTCCAGGCAGATTGGAGGGTGGCAAGTGTAACCCCACTATTTAAAAAAGGAGGGAGGGCGAAAACAGGGAATTACAGACTGGTTAGCCTAACATCTGTAGTAGGGAAAATTCTAGAGTCCATTATAAAGGATGTGATAATAAGGCACTTAGAAAATATCAATGGGATTAGCCAAAGTCAACATGGGTTTATGAAAGGGAGGTCATGTTTGACAAACCTATTGGAGTTTTTTGAGGGTGTAACTAGCAGGATATATAAGGGAGAACCAGTGGATGTGGTGTATTTGGATTTTCAGAAAGCTTTTGATAAAGTCCCACATAAGAGGTTAGTGTGTAAAATTGAAGCACATGGGATTGGGGGTAATATATTGGCATGGATTGAGAATTGGTTAGCAGACAGGAAACAGAGAGTAGGAATCAATGGATCTCTTTCGGAGTGGCAGTCAGTGGCTAGTGGGGTACCGCAGGAATCAATGCTTGGACCCCAGCTATTCACAATATATATCAATGATTTAGATGAGGGAACCAAATGTAATATTTCCAAGTTTGCTGATGATACGAAACTTGGTGGAAATCTGAGTGGTGAGGAGGATGTTAAGAGGCTTCAAGGCGATTTAAACAAGTTAATTGAGTGGGCAAATACATGGCAGATACAGTATAATGTGAATAAGTGTGAAGTTATCCACTTTGGTAGGAAAAACAGAATGGCAGAGTATTATTTCAATGGTGATAGGTTGGGAAATATTGATGTACAAAGGAACCTGGGTGCCCTTGTACACCAATCACTGAAAGCAAGCATGCAGGTGCAGCAAGCAGTTAAGAAGGCAAATGGTACGTTGGTCTTCATTACAAGAGGACTTGAGTACAGGAGCAAGGTTGTCTTACTACAGCTGTACAGGGCTTTGGTGAGACCACACCTGGAGCTTGTGTGCAATTTTGGTCTCCTTACCTAAGAAAGGATATACTTGCCATAGAGGGAGTGCAGCGAAGGTTCACCAGACTGATTCCTGGGATGGCAGGATTGTCATATGAGGAGAGATTAGGTTGACTAGGCTTGTATTCATTGGAGTTTAGAAGAATGAGAGGAGATCTCATTGAAATGTTTAAAATTCTGACAGGGATGGACAGACTGGATGCAGGGATGATGTTTCCTCTGGCTGGGGAGTTCTAGAACAAGAGGTCACAATCTCGGGATATAGGGTAGGCCATTTAGGACTGAGTTGAGAAGAAACTTCTTCACTTAGAGGGTGTGAACCTGTCGATTTCTCTATCACAGAAGGCTGTCGAGGCCACAGCTATGCTATATTAAACACTGTTTCTCTCTCCACAAGTCCTGTTAGGCCTGCTGAGTATTTCCAGCTTTTTCTATTTTTGTTTCAGGTTTCCAGCATCTGCAGTATTTTGCTTTTGTATTGCAATTAAGGGAATGTCTGAATCTGTTGGGGGAAATAATGGTGGATTACAGATTATTTTGGAATTAGAAAGATTGGTAAGATCTGTTTTGAGCAACTTTTGGAAGTTGAAATTTTAACTTATGAGGAGAGCATCACAGATTCATTTTCATTGGAGAAAAGAGGAATCAGGGGGGATAG
Source organism: Cetorhinus maximus (assembly GCF_964194155.1). Taxonomy (NCBI): domain Eukaryota; kingdom Metazoa; phylum Chordata; class Chondrichthyes; order Lamniformes; family Cetorhinidae; genus Cetorhinus; species Cetorhinus maximus. The sequence continues at coordinate 16,737,724 of NC_135885.1, read as the reverse complement.
AAACCAAATTTCTAAAATGTAAAAAAAAAATACAAATGTAGCCTAATATCTTTGAACATATTCAGTGGACTTGCACATGTTAAATAGGATAATTTGGTCATTCTCCCAATTGTCCCTGGTGGCTTTGCGTTTCTAATTTCTCTGTCACTGCTTTTCTGCTCCTGACTTTTTACTCTTCTCTTCCATTCCTCCCTCCCTGTTTGTTTGCTTCCCTCTCTGTCCTCTTCTGCTTTTCTCTTTGTCTATTTCTCCTTTTGCTTCATCTTGAGTGGGATGTGGTGACTATTATGGCATGGTGCGCAAAAAGAACCATCAATGGTTGTAGCCTGCATTTGTGGCAAGGAGAGGTTCTGAGAACTGGGAGCTCCCTTCCTCCCTCCTCAGGGTAACATTAGGAACATGCAGCCTCTGCACCATGGCTGGTGGAATTTAAAACAGAATTAATAAACCTGGAACATAAAGCTAGTCTCAGCAGTGGTGACCATAGCAACTAACATTGTTGTAAAAACCCATCTGGTTCACTAATGCCCTTTAAGGAAGGAAATCTGCTGTCCTTACCTGGTCTGGCCTACATGTGGCTCCAGACCCACAGCAATGTGGTGGACTCTTTAATGCCCTCTGAAATGGCCCAGCAAGCCACACAGTTTCAAAGGCGGTTAGGGGTGGGCAACAAATGCTGACCTTGCCAGGGACACCCACATCCTGTGAATGAATAAAGAGAAAGTAAATTGCCTGGGATTTTGAGCTGGTCAAGGAGCTTAATTGAGTAGATTGGGTTCCAAGCTTGCTTAGTGAAATGTGGGGGACCCAAACTGAATCATTGCAAAGGGTACCATGCAAAGCAAATACCATCCCTCCATCTCATCCTCAATCACCCATTCTTCCTTCATCTCCTTGTTTCTATTACATTCCTTATGTTCCAACTAGCCAAAAGCCATCACCAATTTCTCTTCCTGTCACCCCACTTACATCTCTAGAACCCAAACAAAAACCGGCAAAGTGTTTTATCAGAACAATGTCATTTTACATAGAACTGCATAGTGTGTTCAGCGCAGAAACAGGCCATTTGGCCCAACCAGTCAATGCGGCATTTATGGTCCACTCTAACCTCCTCCCATTCTTCTGCATCTAACTATCAGCAAAACTCCCTCATTCGCTTATCAGCTTCCCTTAAATCCACCCAGTCTAATTTTTATTCTTTCATGGGTTGTTGCCAATCTCTAATCACCCTTGAACTGAGTGACTTACAAGTCAACCACATTGCTGTGGGTCTGGAGTCACATGTAGGCCAGGCCAGGTAAGGATGGTAGATTTCCTTCCCTAAAGGGGATTAGTGAACCAGATGGGTTTTTACAACAGTCAATGATTGTTTCATGGTCATCAGTACTATGACTAATTTCCAATTCCCAACTTTATTAATTGAACTTAACTTCCACTAGTTGCTATGGTGGGATTTGAATCTGTATCCCCAGAGGATTATCTTAGGCATCTTGCATTAGTAACCCAGTGACATTACCACTACACCACCATCTCCCCTACTTAACCACTCCCTGTGGCAGTGCATTCCACATTCTCACCACTGTCTGGGTAAAGAAGTTCCTTCCAAATTCCCTATTTCATTCCTTGGCGACTATCTTATCTGGATGGCCTCTAGTTTCGCTCTACCTCACGAGTGGACATACACTCTCTTTGTCCCTTCTATCAAAACCTTTCGCCATTTTGAGGACCCAATTAGGCCACCCTCAGCCTACTCTTTTGAAGAGAAAAGAGGCCCAGCCATAACGACCCAGTCGCAATCTTATGGTCTGGTGTCATCCTTGTAAATCCTTAATCCTTATCCAGTGTCTGTATACCCTTTATATATGGTAACCAGGACTTGTCAGAGTACTCCAATTATGATCTAACCAAGCTTTGATACATTAGCACAACTTAACTATTTTTCAATTCTATCCCTCTTCAAAAAATGCCTAGTCTCTGATTTGATTGTTTTATGGCTTTATTAATCTGCATCGCTAACTTTATTGAGTTATGTTTTTGCACTCCCACATAGCTATGCTCCTTCACCCGGGTTATTTTAGAAGTAATATATAACCTTAGTTTTCTTGCCAAAATGTAATATTTCATATTTGTCTATGTTGAAGTTCATTCGCCAATTATGAATCCATTCTGCTAGTCTGGTAATTTTTTCTTGGAATTTGTTGCACTTTATCTTTCTCTCACACACACATATACACACAAAGCTTCTATTTTTTTTAAATAGTCATTTTTTTTTCATTATACCCTTTGAAATTTACCATTTTGTTTTTTGAAATTATTTGAAGAAAAGGTAACTGGGCTAAAAAGTAGTAGAAGCTCAGGAAAAACATCCCAAAAGTGTAGCTAACTGAGCAGGACTGATGTATCCTGGACAATAGATACACTGTAGATGCTTATTCTGCACAATTCCAATCCAAGTATAGATTTTAATGAAGGGATTAAAAGCTACAAAAGAGAACTCAATGGATACGTTTAATCACACTGTTTTGAATTATGTAATATTTGACTTTTAGCTTGTTTAAACTTTTACATTGGACACTCATAATTTCAGCTACTGAGAAAATAGGAGAATTAAAAACATTCAGAAAGCCCTTTGAACAATATGTGGAAACATACGATAAAAGCAAAATACTGCAGAGGCTGGAAATCTGAAACAAAAACAAAAATACCTGGAAAAACTCAGCAGGCTGACAGCATCTGTAGAGAGGAATACAGTTGACGTTTCGAGTCCGTATCGGACTCGAAACGTTAACTGTATTCCTCTCCGCAGATGCTGTCAGACCTGCTGAGTTTTTCCAGGTATTTTTATTTTTGTTTGTGGAAACAAGCCATCCAGATTACTAGGGAAGGGCTCCTAGTGGCGACGATGGCATGGTAATGCTGTTACTGTGCTAGTAATCCAGAGGCCCAGGCTAATGATTGGGGCATGGGTTCAAATGGCAGCTGATGGAATTAATAAAATTTAGAATTGAAAGCCAGTCTCAACTGGTTTGATAATGTCCTTTAGGGAAGGGAATCTGCCAGCCATGTCTGGCCTACATGTGACTCCAGACCCTTAACTGCCCTTTGAAATAGCCTAGCTAGCTACTCAGTTCAAGGGCAATTAGGGATGGACAACAAATGCTGACCTTGCTGGTGATGCCCACTTCCCATGAAAGAATAAAGGGAAAAAAAGCACACACGCTCACTGTAAAGTTAATGGCTATTTGTGACACCACAATATTTAGAATTATCTATAAAAGTGCCACCTACAGAAGTTGCAGGTACATACAATGACTTTGCAATGAAATGTGCGTGTGTGTAATAGACTTACATCAAAAGTACTGAATACTACACTGATCTAATTCATTGAAGTGGAGTGAGTTGAATGTCAGGTAAATATTAGGATGGAAGTTACTAAGTTAAACAAACACATAGATGGTCAAATCTCTACTGGACAGTTCTGTTAGATTCATAGAAATGTCATCTATAGAATCAGTGGGTCAGAACTGAAGAATATCGCAGTCAGTAACTTTGTGGCAATATCCTGGAGCTCTTACCTTTTCAAGTAACTTTTACATTGCACAGGATGTGATCTTGTTTGAAGTTTCACCTTGGCTATTTGCTTCTCATTCAAGTTTGACTATCTAGAGTCACTGATAGTGCAAGTTCTCAGGACCCAGCTAAATAAGTCCATTGCCTATTCTCATTCATTCTTTTTTGATACTAGTATCTTTGTTGCAACTTCACCTCACAACAAGTAGATTTTGTTGGCATCAGTCAAAGCTTGCAATCAACTGCATTAAAGTTCCAGTTAGATTCCTTCTAATGCATGTTCAAATGAAATACAAGGAAGACAAGTCTTAAAAAAAATCCCCCTTTTTTTTGACTGGCGGGTAGAGTAGGGGTGGGGGGTGGGGGGGTGTGGCGCTGGGGGGTGCAGAGGTGTGGGGATGATGTCTAAAACTGTTCAGTTGTCTACTCCAAACTTGGCCAGCACCTTTTTGATTGTATATGGGATGATACTTCCCTACAGGTCCAGGTAACTTCAATAGGGGGAGCTCTGTGCACAGATCAATAGGTTCAAGTTTTATTTCAATTACCAAAAATAATGATATTGACAGGGACTGGAGCCTCTATGTTCGAGCATAAAATGTTGATATGCCTTGTTTTATGCCACTAAAGTCAAAGCACATTTGTGTCACAAGACATCTACCTCCAAAAAGAATGATTGAGCGAGCTGGAATTCAGTAGAAGAAAACCTTTATTCATTATTTACAATGACCGCTAAATAATTGTGCTCTTTGCTAGTGAATAAAGACTAGTGATCACAGAGACTGGCCACAGTGAAGAAAATAATTGACATAGAGGCTTTGGAAGTACAACACAATAGAGTATTTCAATGTAAACAATGTAGACATCGGAAAATAGGGTAAACCTGGAGAATTAACCTATTATAAGGTCTCCTAAAGTTATAGATTTTTCCATTCTGCGTGCGTCTTTTTGGTTAACTGCAACAGAGGAACTTTTACATTGTATAATACAATTAGAAATTTCAATCATAATCCCTACTTGCAGGGTCGACTACTCACAAACATTTAAAAATTGCTTGTGCTTGTGAACCTCCAATCCAATAGGCTTGATGGGCATTCTGAATGAGCATCCTTCACGTTAACCAGTTTGTAGCTACTGAACACTTGACACTTTCAAATGAATTATAGATAAGTACATGAAAAGCATGGACCATAAACAAAACCCATTTGGTCCATAATTGTGATAATCTCCAGGTTTGTATAAGTAAGGGCAAATGGGAGAAAACAATTAAACTATAAAGGTGTAGCTTCCAAAAAAAAATAATGAGGGGGTCTAGCACAGGCAGAATGATATGGATTGCAGTGAGCCTGCCAATTTCATTTTGATGTGAAACAATTGCAGGTAGACATTGACATGAATATAGTGATATAACCAAGAGTTAGGTATAGATCTGATGCTTGACTGCACTAAAGTCATATGAAATCTCTGTAGATCCCTTTAAATTTGACATTGGTTGGTGTGGTATAAGGGTCTGACACATATAGGGTTAATGTGGGACTGAGTACCGTCCTGCCCACAGTATTGTAGAGGCATGTGATGCACACCCAGGGTTAGTCTGATGTTGGACAGAGCCATGTGTATCAGCATCCATGGAGACAGCTCCTAGTTTATACCCTTTACCGTATATTTGTAAATAGTTCTAAGAGTCAATAAACACTTACAGTTAACTTACTTATGACTATGATGACTTCTTCAGACCTACTGAACTGTAACCAACACCCTACAATAGGTGGAACCTAACTCCAGTGTGAAACTAGGATTAAAAGGACCTATTACCACTGAGTACATGGTGGCACTCTGAGGGTGGAGAAATGGCCAAGCAAGGATCCAACAGCACTCAAGGATGGTAGCCCTTCAGCTCCAATTCTGAGGTTAATCAACCCCCTCTGAGATTGATTATAATAACAACTTCCATTTATGTGGTGCCTTTAATGCGGTAAAACATTGTAAACCACTTGCTGTAGAATATTTGAGCCTTTTCTGAGTGCATCTAAAACCAGCTCTCGCTGCTGGATAGTAGTTCCAGGATAGCCTTGAGGACTCACCCAAACATTTCCTGCTTTGACAGATGGGAAGAGGTCCAAGTTAGTATCAGGTCGTGACCCCACATGCACACCCTGTGACAGTGGGGTTGCCATTGACAGGTCTAGGGAAATTTGCATTTCATGTCCAACAGTATTTATGGCAGGCTTTGGATGCCTTTGGAAAACCCGTCAAGTAAGAGAATTTGGGAATCTTGGGGGAAGCCTGTGGAGACAGCGGGAACATTCTGACAGGTAAGTGTTAATTAAGTGTTGATGTGGGAGGGTGGAGAGAATGCCCACTGAAAAAAATGTGGAATGAAAAACGTGCAATGAGTTCTTGTGGAACCTAACAGCCCCATTTCTCATAACTGACCATGGGACCACCCATTCTGGTTCTGTCTCGAGCCCTATCATAATTTTGGGATCGCTGTTATTTCTCAACAGCATCAAATGAATGTGTGACGATAGAAAGAACAAAGATCTTGCATTTATATAGCACTTTTCACAGACCATGGGATATGCCAAAGCACTTAACAGCCGATGAATTATTTTTGAATTACAACCACAATTATAATGTAGGAAACACAGCAGCCAATTTGTGCACAGCAGACTCCCACAAAACAGCGATGTGATAATGGCCAGATTAACTGTTTTTTATTTTGTGATGTTGATTGAGAGATAAATATTGGTCAGGATACCTACCCTGCTTCACTTTGAAATGGTACCGTGCAATCTTTTACGTCCACCTGAGTGGGAAAACAGAGCCTCAGTTTAACATCTCATCTGAAAAACAGTACCTCCAACAGCGCAGCACTCCCCTAGTACTGCACTGGAGTAGCTGCCTTGAATTTTACAGTTAAGCCCTGGACTGGGGCTTGAACCCAGATGCCACAGCACTACCAACTGAGCCACACCTGACACAGCAGCTGCAGTAAAAGTTGATAGTGTGTACTTGAACTCAAATAAGTAAATTAGGACAGGTGCAGACTATGCAGACTTCTTGGGCTGGATTTTTGTGTCACAAAATACTTGGGAATGGGTGTGGGAATCGGAAAAACTGAGGCCGCGATAATTTGGATTTCTCCCTCAAAAAGAGCCCCACACAACCTTCCCATAGGTGGGAAGAGGCTTGGGTTAGGTTCAGCTCATGACCCTACATGCACACCCTCTGACATTGGGGTTGCATTGACAAACCAGGGGAAAATTTGTATTTCATGTCCCACATTATTTATGGTGGGTCAGGCAGGTTTTGGATGCCTTTGGAAAACCTGCCAAGTAAAAGAGCTTGGGAACCTCGAGGGAAGCCTGCTGTAAAGTCAGGAACATTCTGACATGTAAGTGGTCAATATTTTGATGCTGTTTTATAAGTTAGATGTGATTTTACTGCAGTGATTTATCATTGGCCTCTGTCCTGCAAAAGTAAGTTGACCACTACATTGACCAGCATTGTGTAAGTGTTGAGATGCATAGGAGTATATTTACAATTAGAAAATGTGCTACTATGCATTTAGAACTGTATAAAACAGTGCTTTGGAAGTATGATGTGATATGAGGTGATTCAAATGTCCACAACACTTTAAAGTTGCAAAGAAAACTAGCCTGCTGCTTTAACTTAGGATAAAAACAGTTACCTGCACCTGGATTTATTTGAATGACAGGCCATCTGGTGTAGTTTAGGAAAAAACTAGCCATCTGTTCTTTCAGTTTTAATAGGCTTCATTTTCTATAGCCGCAATGGCTTGTTTTGACAGCTGAGCTCATTCTGAATGCATGGCTCAGTTTCAAAAGCTAATGAAGCACCCAGCACATGATTGCGTACACATTTTGATGGACAGTTTAAAGAGGCTATTAAAGGACTATCTGCCTTTGATGTGGTTTCTGAATAGGTGTTTATTTACTTTTACAACCAAAGGATCACTTGAGGGGATTTAACTTTCTTTCATAGGGTGTAGAGATTTTTTTTTCCCCACATAGTATAAATGTTGGTGTGTTTAAGTGACAGTTCAATTGGATTGTTAGAGGTTTAATTTTTTTCACATCCTTTTCAAATAATTCCGATTGCTATTAGATGGCTCCTGAGGTCTGTTCACCGTGGATACTGGGTAGGTGGTTATAGATCATACATGGAAGGCATACAGGTGGCAGAGGGTGGGCACTGAGGGTGCATGGGGGCATGAGGGGGCATGGAGGAGATGTGGGGCATGGAGGGGACATGGGGTTATCAGGGAACATGGAGGCATGATGTGGCATTTTTATTTAAGGTTAAAAAAGTACCCGTGCAAAGTTTAAGTTGGGTGAGACTACCTCCTTAAAGTGGTCACACACTGCTTGTCTAAATTTGACTTGGGGGCTGCAGACTTGTTACATCGTTCGTGTCACTTGAAAGCTGAAATTGCTTCGCGGCGATGACAAATGCATTGTATAAATGGCCTATTTGACCTCGTAAACCATTATTAAAATATCCCCACTGATTTTATTTTGAAAAAAAATTCTGTGTGAGGCATGGAAGAAATAGAGGCATCAACTTACGATGCGGTTGTGACCCAAGCTGACCCGCTTCTGAACAGCAATCATCACAGTGATTCAGGAGATCACAAGAATCTCAATGCAACCTGGCCCAAACTATTGTCTCTCAGGTCAGGTCACTCGTATGAACCATCTCTGGATTAGAGCACAGAGACATTGATTGATAGTCCGCCATTCACAGTGAGAAAATGTATATCAGTCGATTTGAGACCAGTTCAATCTCAGGCAGTGTCTCAGTGGGACTACACAACCTCACAGGATTTGAAATCCTCTTTATTCATTAAAGCTGAAAGCAGACTTGGCTCTGTGCAATTTGTGTTCCATCCCTGTAGCCTTTCAAAAAATAACTGTAGCTGAGAAATGACTGCCTCTGATATTGGTGGACAAATGCTTAACAGGGTCACTCCACATTCCTCCGTCCTCCGTTGAAAACAAACAGATTAAACAGAGTTTTGCTGTATAGAAGGAGTTAGATTTAAAAACGTGAAATGGCTTTGATGGTTGCATTGTCCTGAATTTTTAAATTCTGGTGTCCTTTATTGTCCATTGAAGCCAATGGGACGTGCAGTAAAACCTGCTCTCAGCTGACAGAGTCAAAACCGAGCTCTCACTGGGCTAGGTTTCACAGGTGTTGGGAGAAGATGGCAGCTCACCTGAGCGGCTTTCTTCAGGCCCGTGTTTAGACAAGGTGATGTAGTTTCTGGCTGAGGAGGGGAATCACAACCTGGCCCTCAAGCTGCCTTCAGCCTTACCTACACTCAGCACCATCCCGGAACACTGGATATTGATTTTAGCAAGTGGGGGGATTCTGGCTAATGTTTTGTTTTCCATGCTAGCTTATGGGGCCAGTTCCGTTGCCTCCACCATAACCTCGGCTGAGATTTACTTACTCTGTACGAGCCAAGGGTCGAACCCGGGGTCCTCCTGATCCGTGTGGTTCAGTGCATCACATCTGGAAATATTGTATTATGGAAATTCAATCACCTCTGTGTTGAGTAGGTTTTTAAAGTGATTTCAAAGCAACATTTTGATGACATTTCTGAAAGATTCAAAATAAAGATTTGCAAAGTGGCCATTTTGATCCCTAATTCCCTGATGTGTGCGGAAAATTTCTTAACAAACTAGTTGTTAGGCTCTAACTGCATTTGGTACAACAGAACAAGAGAGAGTATTAAAAATTACAGTATTTGTAAAAGCTGAAAATCATTGATCAACACCAAATTTCATAAGAAGAATTAAATTAACACATTAATATAATAAAGGAAATCAATGCTTATTGTTTTCTTTTTTAATTTAGGAAATGTATTTATTTTTCGAAAAAGACTATGAAGTCAGCTTAATACTTGATGCAAATGACAATCATGAAAAAAATGTTATGGGGCCACCAAGTTTTTATTAAGCTGATGATATCGCACTGGAGAAAAAATTATGATTGCACAATCAGAATTCATTTTTCTTATTAATTGTTTTATCCATAGGACCAATAGAATACAGATCGCTGGGTCAAAATCCTGGAACTCCCTCCCTGACAGCACTGTGGGTGCACCTACACCACAGGGACTGCAGTGGCTCAAGAAGGCAGCTCACCACCCACCTTCTCAAGGGCAAATTAGGGATTGGCAATAAATGCTGGCCTAGCCAGCGATGCACACATCTCGTGAAAGAATAAAAGAAAGATTTCATTCAGGTGTCACTTCTTTACTGCACAAGAGTCTGGATGAAAGAGTCCCAAATGGGGAAAGGGCAAGGGAAATGAGACTAATTGGATAACATTTTCAAAGAGCTGGCATAAGGTCACAGTATCTTTACAATGGAGAAGGAGGCCATTCGGCCTATCGAGTCTGCACTGGCTCGCTGAGAGAGCATTCCACCTAGTTCCACTCCCCTGCCTTATCCCCATAACCTTGTACATTCTCTCTTTTCAGAGAGCAATCCGGTTCCTTTTGAAGAACTGGACCAAACCTGCCTCCACCACTCTTTCAAGAAGTTTGTTCCAGACTCTAAACACCCTCTGGGTGAAAATACTTTTCCTCATGTCACATTTACTCCTGTTGTCAATTATTTTGAATTTGTGCCCTCTAGTTCTTGATGTTCTCTTTAGTAGGAACAGTTTTTAGGTACTTACCCTGTCCATACCCCTCAGGATCTTGAATACCTCTATCAAGTCTCCTCTCAGCCTTCTTTACTCCAAGGAAAACAGTCCCAACCTCTCCAATCTACCCTCATAGCTACAGTTCTTCATTCTGGGAATCATTCTTGTGAACTTCCTCTGTACTCTGTCCAATGCCTTCACATCCTTCCTGAAGTATGGCACCCAGAACTGGATGCAGTACTCCAGATGAAGCCTAACTAGTGTCTTATACAAGTTCAACATAACCTCCTTACTCTTGTACTCAATGCCCCTATTAATAAAGCCTAAGGTAATATATGCTTTATTAACAGCTCTCTCAACAGGCTCTGCCATCTTCAATGACCTATGTACGTATGCATCGAGGCCCCTCTGTTACTGTATGTCCTTTAGAGGGTCTCCCTTTATTTTATACTGTCTCATCATATATTTCCTGCCAAAACGAATCACCTGTCACTTCTTTGCATTGAACTTCATCTGCCACCTGTCTGCTCAATCCACCAACATGTCTATGTCCTTTTGAAGTTCAAGACTATCCCCATCACAGCTGACAACATTTCCAATCTTTGTATCATCTGCAAATTTTGAAATCATGTCCTGCACACCACAGTCTAAGTCATTAATATATCAGGAAGAGCAAGGGTCCCAACACTGACCCCTGAGGAACTCCACTACAAACCTTCCTCCAATCTGAAAAACAATCATTTATCACTACTCTCTGTTTCCTGTCACGCAGCCAATTTCTTATCCAAGTTCCAACTTTCCCTTTTATTCCATGACCTAGAATTTTGCTCACAAGTCTGTCGTGTGGTGCTGTATCAAATGCCTTTTGGAAATCCATATACACCACATCAACAGTGTTTCCTTTATCAACCTTCTCTGTTACCTCCTCAAAAAACTCCAGCAAGTTAGCTAAACATGATTTTCCCTTGATGAGCCCATGCTGGCTTTCCTTAATTATCCTGCACTTGTCTAAGTGATTATTGATTTTATCCCATATTATAGTTTCCAGAAGTTTCCCTATCACTGAGGTCAAACTAACTGGCCTGTAGTTGCCAACTTTATCCTTGAAACCCTTTTTGAACAAGGGTGTAACATTCACAATTCTCCAGTCTTCTGGTACCTCCGCTGTGTTTAAGGAAGACTAGAAGATTATCACTAGTGCCTTTGCAATTTCCACTCTCACTTCCCTCAGTACCCTTGGATGTATCTCATCTGGTTCTGGTACCTTATCTATTTTAAGTAATGATTGCCTTTCCAACACCTTCCTCTCAATTGTAAGTTCTTCCAGCTCCTTTCTCACCTCGGCCTGGGTACCAAGTTCTTCCTTTGTAAGGACGGATGCAAATTACTTGTTCAATACCACTGCTATTTCTACAGCCTCTACATGCAAGTCCCCTTCTTTTGTCCCTATTTGGCCCATCTCTTTCTTTTACCACCCTTTTATTATTTACATGTTTATAGAAGGCCTTGGGATTCTCTTTTATGTTCGCTGCCAGCCTCTTTTCATGCTCTTTCCTTGTTTTTCTTCTTAGTTTCTTCACTTCCGGTCTGGTCCTTCTATATTCAGCCTGATTCTCCATTTTATTTTCTACCTGACATCTGTCGTATGAGCACTTCTTCTTTTTCATCTTTACCTATATCTCTGTTGTCATCCAGGGCACTCTGGACTTATTTGTCCTACCTTTACCTTTCAAGGGAATATACCTTGATATTGCCTGCAATACTTTTCTTTTGAAGGTGGCCCATTGTTGGGCCACTGTCTTTTCTGCCAACATTTGATTCCAACTCACTCAACTCAGATGCGTTCTCATCCCATCGAAGTTGTCTTTCCCCCAGTTAATTATCCCTGCTCTGGGTTGTTCTCTGCCTTTTTCCATGATTAACCTAAACCTTATGATACAATGGTCACTGTCCCCTAGATGCTTTCCCACTGATATTTGATCCACATGGGCCAACTCATTCTCCAGATCCAGGTCCAAAAGTGCATGTTCTCTTGTTGGACTGGAAACATACTTCTGTAGAAAATTATCTTGAACACACTCCAGGGGCTCTCACCCCTCTTGTCCTTTTGTATTATTCCTATCCAGTCTATATTTGGATAATTGAGGTCCCCCATTATGATTATTCTTTAACTCTTGCACCTCTCCTTAATTTCTTTGCAAATTTGTTTCTCCACACCCTTCCACTAGTTGGTGGTCTATATACTACACCAATCAATGTTATTGCATCTTTTTCATTCCTTACCTCTAGCCAGAGAGATTCTGTCCTTGACCCCTCTGGTACATCTTCTCTCTCCAGCACTGTAATGCCACCTTTAAGCAATATTGCCACTCTACCCTCTTTTCTTCCTTTCCTGTCTCTCCTAAAAACCTCGTACGCAGGAATATTCAATGCCCAGTCCTGCCTTTCTTTGAGCCAGGCCTCTGTTATAGCAATAATATTATAATTCCATTTGTCAACCTGTGCCTGCAGTTCACCAATCTTATTAATCACACTCTGTTCATTCACATATGTGCACATTAGCCCTGATTTAGGCTTTTTTACTTTCCTGCTTATTCTGACCCCATCTAATGACTTACTGTTGCCTACTCTAATTCGATCAAACTCTCCAAGTATCCTACCCACCTTGATGCAACTCTCTGATATATCCTTGTTATCAGTTGATACTTCACTACTTCAGGTGCATGGACCCCACTCCCAGCATAAAATTCAGTCCTTTGAGTCCAATGTGAATAGCCAGGAAATGAAGATCCTCCTGATATGCTGCTGTTTCTGCCATTTAGCCCCACATTATCCCCTTCCAACGGCTGCTGGACAAAAGACAGATCCCCAAGAAAACCCATAAAGCAACCTCCAGATTCAACACTTTTCCAAGGACCCAGCAATGCTGCAAGGCTATGTCAAAAGGTGAAATCTGTGAACTGCCACCCTACCCCAGCATCCCCACACCCCCTCCACTTTCCAGCAGAGTACATTCACATCCCCACTATTTGCTCCTTGTATGTCTCCAGTTACCAAGATACATATGAACATATGAATAAGGAACAGGAGTAGGCCAGTCAGCTCCTCAAGCCTGCATCGCCATTCAATAAGATCATGGCTGATCTGATTGTAACCTCAACCCCACATTCCTGCCTATCCCCAATAACCTTTCACCCTTTGCTTATCAAGAATCTGTCTACTTTTCCCTTAAAGCTATTCAAAGACTTTGACTCAACCACCTTTTGAGGAAGAGGATTCCAAGTTCTCACAACCCTCTGACAGAAAAAATTTTCCTGTCTCTGTCTTAAACTGTGGCCCCTAGTTCTAGATTTTCCCACAAGAGGAAACATCCTCTCCACATCCACCCTGTCATGTCCCCTCAGGGGATTATAGGTTTCAATCAAGTCGCTTCTTACTCTTCTAAACTCCAGCAGATACAAGCCTAGCCTGTCCAGCCTTTCCTCATAAGACAACCTGCCCATTCCAGGTATTAGTCTCGTAAACCGTCTCTGATCCACTTCCAATGCATTTACACACTCCTTAAATAAGGAGACCAATACTGTATAAAGTTCTCCAGATGTGGTCTCACCAATGCCCTGTATAACTGAAGCATAACCTTCCTACTCTTATGTTCAATTCCCCTCGCAATAAACAATAACATTCTATTAGCTTTGCTAATTATCTACTGCATCTGCATACTAACCTTTTGTGATTCGTGCACTAGGACACCCTGATCCCTCTGTATCTTAGAGCTCCTTAAACTCAATTTAGATAATATGCTTCTTTTTCATTAATCCTGCCAAAATGGAAAACCTCATATTTTTTCCACATTATACTCCATTTCCCAGATCATTGCCCACTCCTCCAAACCTATGTATACCCTTTTGTAGCCTCCTTATGTTCTCTTCACAACTCACTTTCCTACCTCTCTTTGAGTCGTCAGCAAATTTAGCAACCATACCACTAGTCCCTTCATCCAAATTATTTATATAAATTGTAAAAAGTTAAGAAAACACAGTACTTGCACTGTGACCAAGGTCTTAGGCCACCAGATGGAAGAAGGGGAATGGAGGCAGGTAATGAAGCAACACCCGCAGTAGGACACATGGCAGTCAGTTAAGATAATGCATTGAAAATTCTGCACTTTATAGATGTTCCACTAATCTCATTGCCTTCACTGAGGTTTGATTTATGGTGGGCTATGGTTTGCAGTGCCCTCTGAACTATCCCGAGCAGTGGCAGTAGTTTTGGAGGGGCGGGGTTGCCATGAAGAAACAAGACAGAATCACAGAATGGCTACAGCATAGAGGAAGACCATTCAGCCCTTTGTGTCCACGTGCCTCTCCAAAAGAGCAATTCACCTAGTACCACTCCCCCACCTTCTCCCTGTAGCCCTGCACATTCTTGGTTTTCAGATAATCATCAAATTTCCTCTTGAATGACTTGCTTGGCCCCGACTCCGCCACACTCTCAGGCAGTGTATTCCAGATTCCAACCACTTGCTGTGCAGAAAAGATTTTCATCATGTCGCCATTGCTTCTTTTGCCAATCATCTTAAATCTGTGCCCTCCTGTTCTTGATACTTTCACTAATGGGAACAGTTCCTCCCTATCTACTCTGCCTAGGCCCCTCATGATTTTGAATACCACTATCAAATCCTTGCTCAAACTTCTCTTTCCCAAGGCGAAAAGAACTTCGCCAATCTATCTGCGTAACTGAAGTTCCTCATTCTTGGAGTCATTCTCTTGACTGGGCTCAAAATTACTGGAGAAAGAGCCACCTTGGCAATTCATAAGCTACAACAGCTGTGACTGTGCATTGCAAGGAGATACATTGTTCTTGGGGCCAAAGATACAACCCCCTACCTTAACAAACATGAAACATTTATCGGATTATATTGCAGTCAGAGCAGTTAATGTATGGATTCCACCTGGAAATCTGGAAAGAATTCCTAGAAACCTACTTGATGCAGACATCACAAACCCAGACTACCATTGAAGTTTCAAGATTTCTCTTCCATCCAATTAAAAGCCCCACTCGGGGTAAATGACTTAACCCTGTAAGACCTGCCCAGCAGGCTACCTCATGCAGCCAATTGATAGATTTGTATCAGCTAAGAACCTTAAGGGGTGTGGAACCAATGCTGTGTAATATTAATTGTATTGTAAAGGTTAAGGATAAACAGGTGGGAGGGCAACTCTGGAGTGCAAAAGGACTTGGGAGTCCTAGTCCAGGATTCTCTTAAGGTTAACTTGCAGGTTGAGTCGGTAGTTAGGAAGGCAAATGCAATGTTGGCATTTATTTCGAAAGGACTAGAATATAAAAGCAGGGATGTGTTGCTGAGGCTTTATAGGGCTCTGGTCAGACCACATTTAGAATATTGTGAGCAATTTTGGGCCCCGTATCTCAGGAAGGATGTGCTGGCCCTGGAGACGGTCCAGAGAAGATTCACGAGGATGATCCCAGGAATGAAAGGCTTAACATATGAGGAACGTTTGAGGATTCTGGGTCTATACTTGATGGAGTTTAGAATGATGAGGGGGGATCTGATTGAAACTTACAGAATACTGAAAGGCCTGGATAGAGTGGACGTGTGGAAGATGTTTCCATTAGTAGGAGAGATTAGGGCCCGAGGGCACAGCCTCAGAGTAAAGGGAAGAGCTTTTAGAACAGAGATGAGGAGAAACTTCTTTAGCCAGAGAGTGGTGAATCTATGGAATTCATTGCCGCAGAAGGCTGTGGAGGCCAGGTCATTGAGTGTACTTAAGACCGAGATAGATAGGTTCTTGATTGGTAAGGGGATAAAAGGTTACGGGGAGGAGGCGGGAGAATGGGGTTGAGAAACTTATCAGCCATGATTGAATGGCGGAGCAGACTCGATGGGCCGAATGGTCTAATTTCTGATCCTATGTCTTATGGTCTTATGTTCTTATGGCATTAATTGTTTAAATATCTTGAGCACATATAAAAAGAGACTGCTGGGAAATTGGCTGAGATAGGAGGCGGAGATATGTGATGCTGCATTTTGTAAATACACCGACTATCAATAAAAGGATTTGTCACTAGTTTCATGCTTCACCATCTGGCTCGGAGACAAATTAACAGCCAAGGCGGTTAAATAGACTTAAGATGCAGATTAGATGTGACCCATTTGAATGGCAGAGCAGGTTTGAGTGGCTGAATGGCCTACTCCTATTCCTATGTTTTGGAGTCTGAGGGCTAGATGAGCTGAGAGTCAACATCTGCGTGGGAGGAGAGGAAAACCCCTGTTCCTATGACCCATAAAATTTCCTTGACTCAGCAGAATATAAGGGATAGCACCAGATCACTTTGACTCCGCTGGCTGGGAAATTCCTCCAAGCTCCCAGGAAGCTGCCAGCCAATGCATCCTCTCTGTGAGTACCGTGTAGTAGAAGTATGCTGTCAAATCACAGAACGCTTTTCTAAAAATTAGATATAAATTAAGGCATCATTGTTTCCACCCCAGCCCACTCTTACGCTAAAGTTTACATGTACGTTTATACGTATGCATGTTAACCATAGTTGAGTCTGATCTTTTCCTTGGCAGATCTTCACTCTGGGAGCCTTTGAGTAGGGATCAGGATGGACCCTTGACAGGTTTACTTCTCCTCAGCCTAGGAACTGTTGCACCCCAACTGCTGCCTCCATTGAGGTTACCCAACTAGGGCAAGACTCGGACCAAAACTACAGTGCACATACAAACCAAGCTATAAGGGAAGCACAAAAGCATTGACTAAATAACACCCCTGTGGCTGTAAGCATGGATTTCGGATCTATTTTATAATCAATATGAATGCTGCTTGCCGGCAGTTTCAGTCTGGAGAAAAATAACATTTTTTCTTTCTTTCTGAATCCTGCTAGGATCCTATGTCAATAATGTTCCATTAAACAGCATAAGCTGGTGCTGGTAGTTATTCAAAGGTAATATAGTCAATGCATGTTTAGGAAAATCAATTTTACCCATTTTAATTAGAATACACAGAAACTGGACTCCACCTTAAAAAGAATCTTGATATTCCACACACATAAGAATTTTTTCAGTATGATTTTCCTGAGACTGAATCGAATTTGATTGTTGTTACTCAGGCATGATATTTTTGATGTTTTGCCAAATTGCATTTAAGTATATAGAGACTTTGCCAGAGCTCAGGGATTAAGTTCACATTTTGAAGGGTTCATCAATACATGTCATATAACATACGGGATCATTTTGTGCTTTCTTCTTGCAAGAATGCAACTCTGGGTGGGTCACTTAATGATTTAGGCATCGTTATAGTTCAGTGCAAGGTTCTATCTAATGGCGCAAAGTGACAGACATGGATTGAAGATGAGCATTAATATGTACCTTCATCCTACAGAACCCCACACTCCAATAATGATGACGAAATAACAGCACAGTTGTTCTAAGTGGTAACCGTGAGTTCAGGCTGTTCAATTCTGTGCTGAGAGGACCCGATGACATTGAGGGGGGAGAATAAAGATAGTTTTGTTGAGGCTTTCCATTGGGATTTCAGAACAAGGCAATCCTTTCATTTGACAGCATGGACTAAATGCCACAGAAAAAGTTTCAGCCTGTCAGTTGAGAGCCAAACAGGTGGCCAGAAGGGTCTTAGATTTGAATCTGACTAGGTATTGCTTAACTTCTTATCTTTCTTAAGTGGATATAATGTGTGTCGTGTCTCAGGATGTGGGGAGAAACAAGGTACTGCAGCACTCACCTGGTTGTAGAGTCTCTTGCTGATAAGCAGTGGAAATTGGGATCCAGTGGGCATTTTGGATGAGGCTCAGTTTTCATGGTGTCAGTTGTGGCTGAGTTGCTAGCATTCATGCCCTTGAGTCAAAGTGTTCTGATAAAACTTTTGAGCGTTTCCTCATCCTCTGCTATCTTTTACTATCACATTGCTTTATGCGGAACCATGTTGTGTATGCTTTTACTACTTTACATCAATGACCACACTTCAAAAAAGCACTTCAATGAGTTCAGGGTGCTTTAGGATGTCCTGAAGTCATGAAAGGTGCTATGAAAATGTAAATTCTTTCTTTTCTTTCATTTGCAATGAAACGCAAGTACGTACCTTCATTTAAAGTCAGGTCTCCTGCGCTTGTGCTGGCCGGGAAATGGTCACACATGCGCAATTCAGGGCTTTCACGTTGTTATATTCTACAGTGGGGTCGCTTTACTTGTGAACCGGTTGCACGCTTATCTGTCGGCAGGTGAGTTGATTACAATATACGGCAGACGCAGAGACCAATATGAAATTAAGCACATGCTATTTATTTACACAAACAACAGAGCAATAACACAATGCGTGCTCCTCCAACCAGACCCGGCTGTAGACTAACATTAACATGGTAGCCCGCACTACACAGCTATTGGGTCTTCCAGTCATGTGGTCAATCTGCTCACATTCTGTTAAAGGTGTATGAACAGCTCAGATTATCACATCCTTCCCCCTTTACTTGAAAGTGCATTTTACAGTACATTAACTATTTACATAAATAAACTATTTACAAATTCAGTCTCTCAGGAGGCTTTTTCAAATGTGTTGACCGTTGTAGTTTTACGACTTCAGATGGTTTATCTGAGGCCTCCCTCTCAGGAGTTATCTGTCCGCTAGGCTCCCAGTAGGAACCTGCAAGTTTGTCTCTTCAAATCTCTCAGGCTCAACTGGTCGTACAGGTATTTCCAAAGCAAGAGGAGTTCCTTCTACCTGTGGTACAAACTCCAACGGGAATGTTTTGGCGCACCTTTTCTTGTGGATCTGTTTCCCTTTTCCTGACGTGATCTACATGTCTCCTAATTATCCAACTTTCAACCGATATATGGTAGGACAGGGGGTCCTGTCACTGCACTGACTTCATCTGATAGCCATTTGGGCCCATCTCCAAAGTCCTTTGCAAAAACTGCTTCTCCTACAGTGAAATTTCTTTCACGACTGTGGTAACCGTGTTCATTTTTCTGGGCCTCCTGACTTCTCTTTACCCTCACCACCACCCCCACTACATTCGGCCTTATGAGGTTCAAACGTGTCCTGAGACGTCTCTTCATTAATAACTCTGTGTGGGCAATACCGGTGGTTGTATGCGGCATAGTCCTGTAGCTGAGCAGGAAGCATGATAACTTCATTGCCATAGAGTCCCCTCTAGTTCTTTCATTCCGGCATTAGAAGTCTGGACTGCCCTCTCGGCCAACTCATTGGATGCAGGGTGGTATGGCGAGGTCTTGACATGTGTTATGCCACCGAGACTTGTAAATCTTTGGAATTCCCAGCCAGTGAATGCCGTTCATTATCAGACGCTATTACCTCTGGTAATCCTCCGTATCGCAAAACTCTGATGCAATCTGTCTATGGTGGCGGCAGAAGTGGGTGTTCGCACCTCGTATACATCCATTCATTCGGAATGAGCGTTGATAAGTAAGAGGAACATTGTGCACAAAAAAGGCCCCATGTAGTCAATGTGGAGGTGGACCCATGACCTTCCTGGCCATTCCCAAGGATGCAGTGGAGCAGAAGGAGGCAATTTCTGCTCCTGTTGGCACTGCATGCAGCTCTTGACCATGTTTTCGATCTCAGTGTCCATCCCTGGCCACCATAAGTAGCTGGGCGCCAACATTTTCATCCTAGAAATGCTGGGGTGAGCGCTATGCAATTCTATCAATAATGGTTGTTTTCCTCTGGGAGGCATAATGACTGTCACTCAGTAATGACTCTCTAACAGTAAGATGCCAGCTTGGCAGGTGAGCCCGTATCTCATGTTAAAATAGGGCTACATTTCGCCCGACTTTGGCTCATTAGACCATCCCTGCAAAACCTGTTCCCTGACGTGAGACACAACTGGATCGTGGTCTGTCCATTCTCTGATCTGTTTGGCATTCACTGGTGATGAATCCAGAAAGTTTAATAACAAGACAAGTTCTTGAGGGAGGGGAGCATTAACATTGCTGTCCTTTAGAGGTAATCGGCTCAGCGCGTTGGCATTGGCTTCCCGGCCAGTGGATAAAAGTGCATTTGTAAGCAGCTAGAATCAGTGCCCACCTTTGGATGTGTGCTGAGGCAATTGGGGGTATTGCCTTATCTTGCCCAAACAAGCCTAGTAGTGGCTTGTGATCGGAAACGACGATGAAGAGGCGACCATGGATGTATTGGTGGAATTTCTTAACGCCAAATACAATGGATAAGCCTTCTTTCTCTACTTGTGAATTTCCTCATTTTGCCACACTCAGTGTTCTTGAGACGTAGCCAATTGGCCATTTGGTGCCATCCGCCATCCGGTAGGAGAGCGCTGCCCCTATTCTGTAAGGGGATGTATCGCAGGTTAAAATCAATTCTTTCTTTGAGTTGAAATGTACCAATTTGGCCGACGGATGTAGTAACTGCTTTACTGCTGTAAAAGCCTGTTGTTGTGGGGCTTGCCAAGTCTACCTGTAGTTTTTCTTGAGTAACCCATATAATGGAGCCAGTCCTGTCAACAAATTTGGCAGAAAACGACTGTAGGAGTTAACCATTCCCAAGCAGGAGTTGAGTTCTGTGGCATTTTTCGGGGCGGGCGCCTCACGAATAGCTCTCACCTTGTCTTCTACTGGGTGAAGGCCCTGCGAGTTGACCCTATGACCCAGGTAAATCACTTCTTTTGCTTGGAAGATATATTTTTCCCTATTCAAGCATACTCCGGTTTGTGGGAAGCACTTCAGTGCCTCTTCCGAATTAGCCAAGTCTTCTTCAGTTAATCCTGTTACTAGGGCATCATCGAGATAAACCACTACATTGGTAGACCTTAGAGTAAATTTGTCATAGTCTGTTGGAAAATGGCACAAGCCGATGAGACTCCGAAGGGTAACCTGGTATATACTGGTATAACCTGCTATGTGTGTTGATAGTTGCAAAATCCCGAGAGGCCTTTTCTAGCTCGACTTGCTGATAAGCGTGGCTCGTATCAAGTTTCATATATGCGGTTCCCCCTGCCAACTTGGAGTACAACTTACCAATTTTTGATATTGGGTGACTCTCTGGCCACATTTTTAATGGTCAACTTGTGGTCCCTGCCTATTCGCGTCAGGTTTTAGTGCTGGAACTATGGACGCTGCCCAGTCAGAAAATTTTACAGGTTCTAAGACTGCCAACCTTTTGAGCCTGTCCAATCCAATATCCACTTTGTCTCGTAAAGCATAGGGGACTGGCCTCACCTTCAAACCTCTGGGGGGTGCTCCAGGATCCATGTGGATTTTAGTTTGCAGCCCCTGAAGCTTCCCGAGCTCTTCCCTGAACACAAGAGCATATTTCTGCAATAATTCTTGCAGGTCTTTCATTCTGAGTTAAAAACTTCAGACAACTCCAACTTTATTTCCTTAAGCCAGTTCTGACCAAGCAGAGTTGGACCCTCCCGCTACCACTATCAGGGGTAAATTAGCAGACTGGTTTCTATTTTGTACTGGAACCTTGCATATACCATTTACTTGTAAGTCGTCGCCAGTATATGTCTTTAACCTGGCATCTGAGTTTTCCAGCTTTAGTGTGTGGTCTCCTCCATTCAGATACTTAAACGTATGTTCCCCTATGACTCGTGGATGCTCCTGTATCCACCTCCATTCGAAGGGGTTTTCCGTTGACTTCTACTGTCATGTAGATTGGTTCTGTTTTACCCATTTTTAAAAGCAAAATACTTCAGATGCTGGAAACCTGAAACAAAAACAGAAAGTGCTGGAAAAACTCAGCAGGTCTAACAGCATTTGTGGAGAGAAAAAAAAAACAAAGTTAACGTTTCGAGTCCTTATGACCCTTCTTCAGTAAAGAGCCATTCATTTTGCCTTCCTTTCATGCTCTGATTATCATTACCTGAATAGCTGCCCTGCAAAGCTGCCATATCCTTTTGGTTTGTAAGCCTACGTATCCCCAGACTCATCGTGGTGTCCTCTACCCCTGCTCTGACCACAGGATAGGTAGCAACCTCACTAATCTTGGGAGGTGGTGGCAGCGAATGTCAGCCCCATCACCCTGCAAAACAGGACAGCCATCCAGTGCCGCAAGAGCATGAATGGTCTCCTCTGTTCCATCACTCTTCAACATCACTCTCAACTCACGCACTCACAACACTGTCACGCATCCACAGGGCCCTCATTCACTGCCAGATCAAGGGACATCACCATTCACTCTCTCACTCACACCTTCATTGTCCTCAACCCGTCCATGGGACCAATCACCACCCACACATACCAGGCAAAGTTAACATCTGGCCTGGCAGGCATCCTGCTTACACTCTCTCCATCTCTATTTATGCAGGACAAGCTGGAACACAACAAGAGGGAGAGGTCGCTTACCGATGGAGGAATGCCTGAAATCAAATTCCTCACAGGCTTTGAAAACAGAGCCATCCAGCTGGCCAGTGAGGATCTGGGGTCGGCGCTGCTCTACCAAGTGAGGATCCAGCTGTGCAACATCCATCAGGCGACCATGCTGTGAGTGAAGTGTCCTGTTACACAGGCCACTGCCACGCACTAATTATCTCTCCTTGCTTTTGCAGGCACATCTGGGAAACAGCTGACGGAGTCCACGGCCCAGGGCCTCCAATCAAGCCCCGTAGAAACCTCTGAAGAGGAATCTGAAGGCACCCTCCCCGAAGTCCCATCCCAGTGCTCACCCACATCCTCCACCAGTGCAGAGACACACACCTCAGTGGGACCTAGCTTTAGAGTAGCCTCAGGATCACAATCTGGTGAACACATTGCACTTTCTGGTCCACAGCAGGCGGAGGCAGGGAATTCCCAGGAGTCCGGGACTAGCAGGACTATTGGAGGTCAGAAATTTGCTGAGTCCGAGTCAGATGACGAGCCTCTGGACTCAGTCATGTCACAGTTGCTGGAGCTGCAAAGACAAGCTCGGGAACATCAGGAAGGGATGTCCGCTGCACTCCTCAGATTGCAAAGCACAATGGAGGAGTCCGTCTGCCTTCAGGTTGAGGTGATAGCGCCGGCATGCCAACGCACCGAGGTCAACACTGGTAGGATGGCGGCCGCCATGGAGGGTTTAGTCCAGGAGGTCACTCCTGTACTGCTGCGTAGGCTCAACTCCATCGTTGATGCTATAGTTGACCTCCAATGGCGAGAGGGGTGCGAGGCAGCCCGATCTTACTGCAGCTTCCCCTTCTCCTCAAGGAGCCAGTCAAGGGCCCTTGGGACCCATAGGCAGGAGGATCAGCAGGTGCACACCCCGAGGCCATCCACCCAGGTAACTCCCGGAGTGCCTGGCCCATCTGAATCCCCTCTTCCTATGACTTCAGCAGCTCCAGTTCCACAGCTCGAGGAGAGTGCCACTGCCACACAGCAGGTCCCTGACAGCAGGCCGGGGACCATCCAGGTCTCGACCCTCCACAGGACGCCTGTCAAGGTCATCACCGACAGGGCGTCACAGTCAGCAGGCTGCCTCCACCTCCACTGTGGATGTCCGGGGAGCACCAAGGCATAGCGGCAGGGTTAGGAAGGTTAAGAAGATGTAACTCTTTTGAGTTATCAACAGTCACAGATTGTAACTTTTTCGAGTACATTCACAGTTCTTGGTTTCCGGGAGTGGGACATGAACCCACAACCCTCTGATTCAAAGGCGAGGGTGCTATGAACTGAGCCACAGCTGACACCTCTCCTAAGAAGATGTAACTCTTTTGAGTCAAAACAATAAACTAAATTAACAAAAACAAGGGAGAAATCAAGCACAGCCCCTAAGTAAGGTCAGTTGTAAAATCAAGGAAAAACTTTAAAGGAACCTTACAAACATCAAACTAAGATGTGATTAAAGGGGTCAACAAAACACCCCAGTCCCCGCGGTGCCCACCGGGCACGGAAGGCCTCGATGGTGTTCTTTCAAGTTATCAACAGTCACAGATTGCAACTCTATCGAGTACAATCACAGTTCTTGGTTTCCGGGAGTGGGACACGAACCCACAACCTTCTGATTCAAAGGCGAGGGTGCTATGAACTGAGCCACAGCTGACACCTCTCCTAAGAAGATGTAGTTACACAGTCTGGGCACTGTTGTTAATCACTTGTACATAATGTTCATTATTGTCAATAAATTCCTAAGAATGTCTCCCTGCCTATGGTTCCTTGTTCTGAGGAGCAGTGTTCGTGTCACTCAGATATGAAATCTTTCTTCACAAGATAAAGGCAGATGTCTCAGTCCAGGGCCTCTTCCCTGAGCCCTGTGCAGCCTTCAGAATAAAGTGATGGTCCGGCCTCACGCTCTCTGGACACATTACTGATGCCTGCACCTCGCTGGTGCTTGTCTTAATGGCAGAATGTCATGGGCAGGTGTCACAGAGTTCCGTCATTCTCTCTGTGTGCTCTGAGCACCTTTAAGGTGGGGCTGGCCCCCATCTCTTCAGTATCTGTGACCAATGACGCTGTGCTCCTGAAGGGGTCAGGTGGGCAAAGGTGGGTAAAGAATCAGATGCTTCTAAAGTTTCATGGCTGCGTCTCCATGATATGACCCTGATCACAGAGCGCAAGCGAGCTGCCCTCAGCCAGACAGAATTTAGACATTCTCAGAGGCTATGTGAAGATCTATGGCGTGTCCTCACTGCATGTCATCATCATCCTCCTGCAATCGAGCGGCTATTGGGGACTCCATGGTGTCTCTATGACAGCAGCTTTATCACAGAGGGTATGTGCACTGCCATAAGCCTAGAGTCAAACGTTCACAGGTGCAATGTGAAGATCTATGGTGTCTCCTCACTGCATGTTGTCATCATCCCCAACAAATCTAGCAGCTATGAGGGCCTCACAAGCACGCCTGCCTCGTCTGGCCAGTGCGAGGGCCTCATCGCTGTCATCGTCACCATCAAGGACATCCTCACCCTCATCCCCATCGACATCCTTCTCATCAGAGGAGACCTCCAGCTGCTGCATCTCCTCCTCAGCCAGCTCCTCTCCCTTTGCAGCGCCAGGTTGTAAAGGGCGCAGCAGGCGATGACAATGTGTGACTCCCTCTGTGGACTGTATTGCAGGGCTCCTCCAGACCGGTCCAGGCACCGGAACCTCATTTTCAGCATTCCGATGGTCTGCTCCACCAAGTTGCAAGTTGCATCATGAGCCTGGTTATACCTTCGCTCTGCTGCAGTCTGAGGCTGCCACACGGGTGTCATCAGCCACAGCTTCTGCGGGTAGCCCTTGTCCCCAAGGAGCCATCCCTGCAGCTTCTGTGGACCCTGGCCGACTGCAGGGATCTGTGACTGACTGAGAATGTAGGAGTCGTTCATACTCCCTGGAAATCGTGTGCAGACCTGCAGGATGCATTTGTGGTGGTAGAATATCAGCTGAACATTCAGTGAATGGAAGCCCTTGCAGTTGACATAGTTGACCATTTGTTGCGACAGAGATCAGAGCGTCACATGAGGGCAATCGATGGCACCCTGAACCTGTGGGAAACCCTAGATCTGGGCAAATCCAATCGCTCTTGCATCCTGGATCTCCTGGTCCCGGGCGAAATGCATAAAGTTGTGTGCCCTTGCAAAGATGGAATCCGTGACCTCATGGCTGCATTTGTGGATGGATGCTTGTGATATCCCACAGAGGTCACCAGTGGAGCCCTGAAAGGAGCCACTGGCGTAGAAATTGAGCACCACGGTCACTTTCACAGCCACTGGCAGTAGATGCCCTTCATGTCCACGTGGCGGCAAATCTTGCAGTACCTGGCAGATGTGACCGACCAGTTCCCTAGGCATGCACAGTCTTCAGCGACACTGGTTCTCGGTCATCTGTAGGAATGAAAGGTGGCGTCTATAGAGCCTGGGCCTAGCTAGGCGCCGACCAGCGATGGCTCACTGTGGCTCTTCTGCGGCATGTGGGGGAGCCCCAGCCGTCCCTTCTCCCAGAGGTTGATGCTCCTCCCTTTGCGCAGCCACGCGCCTCCGTCACTCTCTTCTCTATCGTGTTCGCTCTCTGTACGCCACGAGGCATACAGCTAGTTGACCAGGCTCCATGATCCTGATGTACCCCTCCTGCAGGATGAAAGAGGGAGAGAGAGAGAGAGACGCATGGGTTAGCATGGGTGCACTAAGAACCTCTCTTGGTTAAGTCTGAAGGCCCCTTAATGCATCCTGGAGAGTGTTGGCCACCACTTGGATGGCCAGAGGTTAGAGCACTGCATGGCTGCCCGAAACCCCACCCACCTCCGCCCCACTCCACCAGACCGATTGGCAGCAGCTTTGCCCATTGGACTGCATGCTGTGCTCTCAGCTCAGGCGCAGGCATTCTCCTAACCCACGCTGCAAGGCTGCACTGTTAGCTTAAACCATGACGGAGACTGGTCCAAACTGGGATGCTGACATCACAAGGAGCTGTGAGCACCTCCAACAGTGACTGCTCCAAGGCCAGCTTTAGCAAGGAGATTGTACAATGTGCCCAGTCATCCATCTGTTCTGCAGCCCAATAAAACGCTCATTAGTTTGCAGTTTGTGCCCAAGGGGTGTAAAGCTCTGGAGCACTTGGAGGCACTTTGATGCCTCTGTGTTGCTTGAGTGGGCAGATAAGCTAGAGGCCCGGATCCAATCATATCAATGTGGCTGCATCTGAACTGTCTCAGCTGCAGAGGAATGGTCATTTTATACAAGGTGTCCCGAATGCATGGCCACTTCCCTTGCCCACCCCTCCCCCTTAACCCTGCATGTGCTTGTGCACCATCTTGAACCGGGGGGCAGCCTTTGCACCCGTCCTAAAGCCGCCTCAACCACAGAACTTCCTTTGCCCCCCCCACAAAGCCGCCTCAACTTCAGCCTTTGCTTCCCCCGCAACGCACCTCAACCTTGAATTCCAACAGGCATTCCTCACAAGCGCTCTGCATCATAACTGTGCGTTCACCTCCGAGTTCCCCTCAAAATGCAGCCCGCCAACTACAAGCCTTTTATATGCTGTTGTGAAACACATCGGCGTGCAATCATGCCGACGTGGGCGGACGCTTCAGCCAATGGGGAATGAGTCCGGCGGGCTAGTCTTAGGAGGTTCCTGACGTCCAATGGCAGGAAACTCGGCCCACCATCGTTGGGCCGAGCGGATGATCGCAAACTGGTTTCACGGTGTTGTGAAACCGATTTTTGGCCTTCTTGCCATATTGTTCACTCACGCCACCGAAAACGCCCGACGCCAGTGGGCATGGACGATTCCGCTTTCTGTCTCTTTCCCTCTCACCCTTTGGGAAAATGGGTAAAATCCTGCTCTAAATTATTAACCTCAGTTTGGTTGGGTCAAAATTGATGCAAAACCCATTAAGGTCTGAACTAGATCACCAAAGGCTAAAATCTCCTGTTTCCATATTGAAGTCACTCATACTAAAAAAAGAAACCAGTCAGAGATTGGACCCCATCCTTAGCCCCCAAATATCATCCATTTTAAAGCAATCAAATCCAAGTTATAAGCTGAGCCCCGAGGCAAGCCAACTGAATGGTTCATATTTGTAGCAGATCTGGGTCTGTGGCTGTTCTTGGATACCTGTATGTCTATAATAATGGCCTGGATATTATCATCAGCACCATGGGACATCGAAGTAAGCTGACCACAAAGAGATAGAGGGCTCTGTAACATGATGTCCTCTATTGCAACATCAATTTTATGCTGTCACCAGCTATAGGGATCTGGTATCCAGGAACAATGAAGTCATCAAGCAGACTGAGCAGCCAGTCAAACTAATGAATTCTCACTGGCAGCAAACCAAGAACTTAAAAGGGCTAATTGTTGTTCTCTTTTGAACCATTTTTCAGAAAGCAAAATAAAGTTTGGGACATGCACAAGGGATTAACTGTAAAAATAAAATATCATAAACTAACTTTAAAAAAATATTATCTTAAAAATCTTTGGAATTTTTATGATGGAATAGAGGAAGTGACACTCCAGACTTAGCTTTTCAGGGCTAGCGAGGTTGTTCAGCAGTAATTATGACTCAGAACACCTTTGAACACTCATGCACACCTCATTCAACAAGGCATAACATTTTCAATGGTTATTACAGTGAGAATAATTGAAGTTCACATTAAATCACTGATTCTACGCTGACTGCATGACTGCATTTGCAAAGACAACAACAGGGCACCTCTTGGAGGAGAAGGGTATCACCGACAGCATTTTGCAGGTTTCTGAATTTAACTGGGTATGTGTGGAAGCCAGAAGATGCTGTCAGTTTCACAGAGTAATGATAGTGAATACTGACAGTTTCACTGTTATTACACCCACAAATTCTGGGCCATTATAAAATTACACTAATATATACTAGAAATAACTAAATTAACATATAATTACAATCTAAAATATGTTCTCCCCCCCCTCCCTGCATCCTCACTCTGTTAAATTAAGTTAATCACAATCTCCATGGTGTTTGATTTTAAGCTTGAATGGGCAATGGGCGGGTGATAGATGATGCACTCAAGCTGCCCACCTGAATCCTCGCTAAGAGGCTTGAGCCATTTTGAGGCCTGAACCTCTGTTACATTGGATTGGCAGACAGCAAATTCCAGGTTGCACAGGTAGGAACATACCGATATACGAATTAGGAGCAGAAATAAGTCATTCGGCCCCTCGAGCCCGCCCTGCCATTTGGTAAGCTCATGGCTGACCTGAATATGCTTTCCTGCCTAATCCCTATACCCATTGACTCCTTTGCAAATCAAGAATACTCTTTGCCTCCTTTGTCAAATTTCAAATGATATTAGTATAAGTAGTATAACTGTAGTGTAAATTGTTGTGATTGTTTGAAATTTGGCATTCTGGCATTTGTCCCGATGAACGCAAGGCATAAAACTTTGACAACATGTCTCTCTTTTCAGCAATACTAAAATGAGGCTTCTGCCTGAAACAGTCAACCGCCTGGGATGCACATGTGAAGGCCCTCAGCAAAGTGATGGTGCATGGAAAACGAGTGGCAATGGAGCGTTGAGTACAGCACCGTGATCTTCAGGTCGCTGCTTCCCTGATGCTGCCTAGAGTAGCGACTTAAAACCACCGAAGGATCCCAAAACGTTGAAATTCCTTAATCCTCTCAGCCTTTTCTTGCATGGGAACAGGAGTAGACCAATTAGTTCATCGAGCCTGTTTCGTCCTCCATGAGACCCTGGCTGATGTGCAACCTCACTCCCTATACTCCCCCAACCTTTGTGCTTTTAAAACCCAAGCTGAGCATCAACTAACTAACACCGCTTGAGTTAGTTCATTTTCAATTGTGGCGACTTGGTGACTTGCCTAATTCACTTGGGTTTCCCAGTTTAAATTTTAATCTTAAAGCTATAATATTAAGGTATGTTCCTTATCCCAAGCTAGGCAGCCTTCATTTGCAGATTTAGCAATTGTTTTTATTAGTCGGTGTGATTTGTCATTGAGACAGCTAGCAAATGGAGGGTATGAAAGGGGAAATTTTAATATGTAACTAATGGTTTCTTCGAAAAGAAAAATGCAAAGGAGTTTGTAATTTAAATGTTCATGCTTTGGATGCCGATCACAAAATGTGAGACTTTACCACGTGCGGTTAATGTGGAGCTCTCTAAGGTTTCTTTCCTGCTGATCTTATTAGACCCAGAGCGCAATGTAGACTGAATGATCATGGCTTTGAGGACTATACAATCTACAATTAAAATGCAGCCTAGTCACCTCAGATTCAAGATCCCAGTTTTACATCATCCTTCGAAATCCCCTGAAAGGGATTGTTTGTTTTTTGGGGCTTCTTCAGTCAGAAGCAGCAATAATGGCCCATCTGGCTGATTTCGACATGAAAGATTAAATTAATATACAGTATGAAGGCCTTCCATTCAATTGCAAATGCACCAAGAACTTAAGACTCATTGGCCAAAGCTGTCATTTATGATGAAGAGGTAATTACAAGGGTCCCTCATGGAAATGTACCCTGGGCCAGTTGACTGGCACATGCACCAATCACAATGAATTTACAAAGGAAGTATTATGCCAGGGAAGGAAGGAATAAAGAAAGATACCTCCTCAGCTAATCTGCAAAATCCTTTATGACCAGTAAGACTCTTAATACTGCAGTACATATTGTTAGAGCAAAAATAAACCGAAAGCTTTCATCAGGAGTCAAGTACAGGTCCTAAATGCTCTGCATAATTTTCATCAACTGTTTGCCAGGACAGATAGAGGGAGTGGAGGGAAATCTAGTAGAATTATTATGTGAAGCAGACCGAAGCGATGCAAGGCTCTGACCAAAACCTACCGCATTAGATATAAATGTGCTGCAACCTGATCAAAACTTTTTTGGTGGCGGCAGAAATGAACAGGAAGTATGAATGGATTATGACATTCTGGGCTCTGTCACTGTCCCTTTGTGCTAACAGAGGTAGGATGCTGACAGCTGGTATCTTGCATTACGCAAAAAAATAAAAGCGTGCCCCGGTTTGCTCACTTGAGTTCATTGATGTTGTTTAAGTCGGCAGCAGCATGGTGGGTGGCAAGATGGGCGAATGCCATTTGCAGAGTCGATGGCGCTCGCTAAGTCCTTACCGCTGTTACCTCTGCAGCCGATCTGCTAGAACAAGCTTGGCCTCTCGGCCATCCCCTTACCCCAGTCTCTGAAATACGGCCATGGGCTTGCATTGTTGCACTTCTTTCTTGGCATTTTTTTTCTTGTGTGCGATTGTTCCTTTTAAATACCGTAATTCAAAGTCTGGTCAGTGCATGCTGCCCGTTACTGTGGACACGAGAGATGGAACACAAGTTAATGATGCAGGAAATTTTCAGTTCTTTTCTCGATTTTGTTTTTGTGCTCTTCTTAGTGAGATCAAAGTCTCGTTTCAGCTCTAATTAACAAAACTAATGTAGATCACAGACCTGCTGGTACTGAGCAGAACCTTTGAGGATGCAAGTGGAAGAGTTTGAAGATTTAAATAATTAATATGACACTTTGGGGCTCCATGTGCTTAAAGAAAAAGGAGAGAGACCTAAGCTCAGGTTTATAATAGCGTCAAGGCCGGGTTTAATATGATTTACTGCAATGAAAATGAGCTACACAGACTCTTATGAACTGCAACATGCAGTGCAAAGGCAGTTGCCGATTTTGCTCCTGCTTTTATCATGCTAAGCGAGCCCCTTCGTCTGGCTAGTTTCTAACCATCGTAGTCTGCTCCAGTTGGAGGGATAGGGAGGGGGGGAAAAAACTCTGCTTTGGGGAGCTGAGATTTGGTCATTTAATGGCTTTTAATCCTCTTAATCCACATTACAATAGGGATTTATACGAAAAAAAAAATGGGAAGGGAAATATAAAATCCCTATTCCACACATCCTTACAACTCAAAGGCTGGGCATGTCAGATTGCTGTAGATTATGAGGCACATATATTTTCGAATATCCAGGGTTCCTGTGTTTTCTTTTTGGTCTTATTTCGGTCTTACATCACATTTTTAAACAATTACATACAATTTGTTGGCGCCAATTATCCCCAGCTAAATCTGTAAACAATTTGGCCCTTTTTTCTTCACGGCCTACATATGTAAATCTTCCTTCTGCTCAGCAGAGAACTATTGTCGCCCCAAGCTGTTTGCCACCACTAAATTGTTTTCTTGCTTCTAATCCCCTATTCAATCTGGCACTCTTTATACAAATTAATTCTACATTGTTGACATAATCACACCTAAGCCGCTCGACTCACTCCATTATTAGTCCATAAAGGCTGCATTTTTGAATAATCATCAAGCAAAGCTACGTTTCACTCAGACCTTCTTAGTCCCGAGAGTAACAATCACAGACCCGTAACTACCTTTCTCACCAGAACTGGAAAACAGTGTGATAAGCAAAACTCGGCTACGAGGCTGAACCAACAAATAATGTCTTGGATAAATGGCACGACAATGGCAGAGGTGTTGATTTTAACCTGGGATGGGCTTTCAGCAGGTGGTGAGGGGTGGAGGGGGGTGGAGGAGGGGGTGACAAGTGAGAAATGTGCAAGTTCGCTTCAGCGTCAGGCATTTTAACTCCTGTATCGTGGTCAGAACGTGGCCCAGGCCATAGTGCCGAGTTACTGCTGCCGGGGGGAAGATTGTGTGGCATTTGACCGCTCTCTGGCCTGCAGGTGAGTAGTGACCTGAGGGGTGGGGGGGGCGGCGGGTGCAGGGAGGTGTAAGGGTACAGGAGGCCTCGCTGCTCCTTGTAAATACTTCTGTTCCTCTTGGCACCACCACAGAGGAAGCCTTTTGGATTTCAGCTCGAGGACCTTTTCATCCTACCCACCAGCTGCTTCGATCTGACCGGAAAGCCGTGGTGACCCCTCTGCTTCGGCCCCAGTTAAAGCCTGACCGAGGTCCTGTTTAAGTATAGTTGATGCATAACGGCTGAGATCGGTGTTGGCGCAAGAATCTTCCAGCGGCTCTGTCGTGGGCATCCAACACCGTCAACAGGGCCCGTGACGCTGCGAGTCCACGGGCTGAATTTTGCCCTCGTCGGGCGGGCTCGGTGGGGGCGAGTGGGAGCGGTCGAGAAGCTGACCCACAATCAGGCTGCGACTGTGGTTTCACGCTGGGCCGGACAATTAAGGCCAACCCAGTGTGAAACAGGCACTGCAGCTGAGGCACAGACCTGCCTCGGGGAGCTGAAGGTTTAAAAAAAATTAAAAATAAAGAACTTTAAAATGTTTTTAAAAAAAAGTCCCCTCGTGCGACTCTGTCACGTGAGCAGGGACATGCTATAAATGAAATGTTAACATTTTTTGTCTAATTTTAACCGCCCGTGGATCAAGGTTTCCTGAAAAATCCAAAGGCCGTTTGGCCTTTTCGCCCGCCCGCCAGCCGTAAGGTTGGACGGGCAGCGAAAAATTTCTTTCGATTATAACTGTAATGGCCTTAATAGGCCTTTTAATTGTCAGTGGGCGTGCTGCCAACTCCTGTGCGCGCCCGCCGACCGAAATATCAAGACGCCCGATGTCACCGTGCACCATTTTACGCTCGCTCGGGCCTGGCGTGTGCCTACCCGGTGAGCTGAAAATTCTGGCCTACATGTCCATAGTAGAACCTGTAGTATAAAGTGTTAATGATGGGATATGTTCATGTATGATGCTGATGTACTACTGACATCAGCTAGTCATGTGGTAGGCTCTCGAATGAGAAGTTGGAATCATGCCTAGAAGCCGCATGCCTAATCTGTAACTTGTTTAGATGTAGTGCTAATAAACAAGTGTTAAACAGATACCAGATTATGTTTCCAGTCTGTCTAAGAAACAAGTCCCACGCCTAGAGTCCAAGGCAGAAGGACCAATCTCAGGGCAGTACCGACCACAATCCATGCCAGCGAGACGTTGAAAAGAACAGCAAAGGAGTCACGTACGTTGGATGTCATTCACCAGTGCTGCCTACGTAAGACCTTGGGCATCACATGAAGAGACAGCAACCCCCAACAAGGAAGTACCGCAAAGCGCTGTCAGCGGTGCCTGGGAGACAGCGTGATGGAGAGGCGATACTGTCAGGATGTGTCCTTCGTCCCCCGCCAGGGTGGCAGTAGAGTGGACACCGCCAGGCGGGAGAAGAAGATGGGACCGGCCGAAGAAGACCTGGTGAAGCACATTTAAGGTGGACCATCAGAGCGGTACACCACCTGGGCAGAAGGAAAAGGAATTGTGATTGGACCGGGGCCCGTGGCGGAGCCTTGCTGCCCGTTCATCCCACACTAGGAACTAGGTCTAAGTCTAAGGTGTATAAGGATGTGTGTAAATTCATGAGGCCCCAGCCTGCTTTACGTAGCTACCTCACCTGCCTAAAAAATGCTGCAGCGTAAAATCAAAAATGGCAGAAAAGAAGTGAGTTCAGAGTGAGTAAGTAACCTGCCTGAGTTGAACTACCCATTTGCGTGGTCTCCAGTGGTGCATCGGGTTAAAATTGATTGTTAAGTAGAATTGGGAGGGAGATTGAAATGGGAAGTGACTGGGAGTTTAGGATTGCTGACAGAATGGAGGCATCCGGCAAAGTGATCATCCAATCCGCAGTTGGTTTCCCCAATGTAGAGGAGTCCTGTGAAGGAACGAAGCTCAATATCCGCTTGGGGGACAGCACCTCATCTTTCCAGTGGACAATTTTTCAGCCCTTTCTTTATAACATTGACTTTAACAGCTTCAAACCTTAGCCACAGCTTCTATCTTCTCTCCGGCAATAGGTGTTGGCACTTCCAGAGTTGGTGGTGGGAGTGGGGGCGGTGGGGTGGTTGGCTAGGGAACAAATGAGTACTTGAGATGGTGTCCACCCCCCACCCATTTAGCTATTCACAAACTCCCTGGGCCATATTTTCAATGCAGGGACATAAACCCGACACTCGGGTGAATTCTGATCCAACCCTCCCTCACCTGAGCTACATAGCTCTCAGAACACCACTGTCAAATGTAAATGGCTTAACTGAGCAGGGTAACAAGCATGATGCCCGTTTAATGGTGCTGATCACCTCCAGGAGGTGTGAGCTGCTTGCCTGGCACCAGTAGCAAAGGCAGGCAGGTGGCAGTCACATTGTCGCTGCCTTGCCGACAACAGCAGGCAGACTTTCAAGGTGGAACAAGGCAGAAAGTGCCCATGGGCAAAAAGGGTAGGGGCATGTGCATTTGTGCTGAC
This sequence comes from Cetorhinus maximus, assembly GCF_964194155.1. Classification (NCBI taxonomy): domain Eukaryota; kingdom Metazoa; phylum Chordata; class Chondrichthyes; order Lamniformes; family Cetorhinidae; genus Cetorhinus; species Cetorhinus maximus. The sequence continues at coordinate 16,702,870 of NC_135885.1, read as the reverse complement.
ACTCGTCGGACCCATGGAGTTGATTTAAAAACTGAAACAAAATGATTTACCCTTCAGCAAACCTGACAGCTTTACAATCGTGCACAAGCATGCTGGAAAAACATTTAGAAATCCTAGTGCCAAACTGACACACCCCTTAACAAGCTGCTTAAGAAGCTTAAGGGACCGTTAATTGGCGGTGACTTTGTTTCCTGCTTTCTTCCTCTCCATTGGACATTTCACAATTCAAGACAGTCATGGAGGCATTGGAATCCTAAGACCAACTGGGTCTTGATCCTTTGGTCCTTTGAAAATCCACCCCTCCCTGCACTCCCCACACAGCCCTTTGTCTCATCTATTTCTTTTATTCCTCTCTTATTTTGATAGACAGGGAGAAACCATTTCCTTTGGTAGGAATGTTACGAAGTGTTGATTTCCAAAAGGACCTGGGTGCCCATGTTCATAAGGCACTGAAAGCTAACATGCAGGTGCAGCAGGCAATTAGGGAGGCAAATGGTATGTTGGCCTTCATCACAAGAGGATTTGAGTACAGGAGTAAAGATGTCGTGCTGAAATTGTATAGAGCCTTGGTGAGACCGCACCTGGAGTATTGTGCACAGTTTTGGTCCCCTTACCTAAGGGATGGTATACTTGCCATAGAGGAGGTGTAACAGAGGTTCACCAGACTAATTCCTGGGGTGGTGGGACTGTCCTATGAGGAGAGATTGAGGAGACTGGGCCTGTATTCTCTAGAGTTTCGAAGAATGAGAGATGATCGCATTGAAACCTACAAATTTCTTAAGGGGCTAGACAGGGGGGTGCAGAAAGGATGTTTCCCCTGGTTGTGGAGTCTAGAACCAGGGGACACAATTCAGATTAAGAGGCAGGTCATTTCAGACCGTGATGAGGAGAAATTTCTTCACTTGGCGGGTGGTGAATCTTTGGAATTCTCTACCCCTGAGGGCTTGGAAGCTTAGTCATTGAGCATAATTAAGACAGAGATTGATAGATTTCTAAATATTAAAGATGCCAAGGAATATGGGAATAGTGCAGAAAAATGGCGCTGAGGTAGATGATGAGCCATGATCTAGTTGAATGGTGGGGCAGGCTCAAGGAGTTGAATGACCACCCCTGCTTCTATTTCCTATATTCCTATATACCAGAGGGCATATATTTAAGATAATGAAGAAAATATCCAAGGAGGCAATGAGGAGAATTTCTTCTTACACAAGTTGTTATGATCTGGAATACATTGTCTGAAAGGGCAGTGGAAGCAGATTTAATGGGAACTTTCAAGAGGAAATTGGATAGAAACTAGGAAAGGAGAAACATGGAGAGCTGTGGGGAAAGAGCAGGAGAGTGGGACTAATCGGAGGGTTCTCTCAAAGAGCCAGCACAAGCATGATGGACCGATTGACCTCCGCCTGTTCTGTACAACACTATAATTGTTTGATTTTCAAAATTTTTATAACAGGTAAATGAAAGTCTTCATAAAGAAAATGAAAAACAAAACATATAATGAATTTGCTCCCAGATTTTGCTCGCTGCAGTATCTGGGAGTTTATTCTTTAATTCCAGGACAATACTGGATCTTTACCAACTCCACACTTGAGAACGTCTCAGAATGTTCTATTTATTTTCCCTGTGCTTATTCCGCCCTTTCTCCCCTTTTCCGTTTTTCTCTTCCACTTTAAATGTTGCTCATCTGTGTTTTATCCAGTCCTAAAGATGGGCTTGAGACCTGAAACACGGACTGACTGTCTCTTGCTTTCCCATGGCAGCAGACTATTTCCCAGTTATTCCTGTTTTACAGGGCAGTGGTTAATGGGTTTAACAGCCTGTGAGCTTGTCTTTTCTCACTCCGATTCGGACAGACCTTCTGTACATTTGTAACACCACCTGTGTTCCGTGCATTTCCAGCATTAATGATTTTTATTACTTTTATCTCACGCCATTAAATCAAGAATTAATTCCAATAATGAAAAAAACATAAAATAATAGTTATTAAACTTTGAAAGGTTTTTCTTTCTAATGAGGACTGATGTAAAAGGCCTTGCCTTGGTCCCAGGATGCATCAGTGCTTGCTAACCAGTGATTTTTCTCTTCAACAACAACAGCCTGCGTTTATATAGCACCTTCAATGTAGTAAAAACATCCCAAAGGCACTCGACGGGAGCATTACCAATCCAATTTGGCTCCAAGTCATGATAAGAGGAATTAGGACAGAGCTGTCAAAGAGGTAGGTTTTAAGGAGCTACTTATAGGAGGAAAGACAGATTGAGTGGTTTGGACAGAGAATTCGTGCTTAGGGCCTAGGCAACTGAAGGCATGGCAGCCAATAGTGGGGAAATAAAAATTGGGGATGTACATGAGAACAGAATCGGAGGAGTGCAGAGATTGGGAGGTTTGTGGAGGTGGAGGAGGTTATGCTAATAAACAGGGGCAATGCCTCGGAGGGACTTCAACTCAAGAATGACAATGACAATGAAGGGGGAGAAAACATGATCCAGTGAGCACACAACCAGAATCCCCAATACTTTAATTGCACTTCACCTATCAGTGGAATGGACTGCGAAAAACCATTGGTTCTTTCTCACTGGTATTTTGCACAATTGCAAGATAGAGTCTTTTATATGTGTGGGTGTTTGATACTCATTGAGTTGATCTAGAATGCACTGCCTTGAAAGGGTGATAGAAGCAGATTCAACAAGGCCTGTCAAAAGGAAAATTAAGATAAACTTGAAAATGAGTCTGCTCCGCCATTCAACCAAGGCTGATAAGTTTCTCAACCCCATTCTCCCGCCTTCTCCCCGTAACCTTTGATCCCCTTACCAATCAAGAACCTATCTATCTCGGTCTTAAATACACTCAATGAGCTGGCCTCCACAGCTTTCTGTGGCAATGAATTCCATAGATTCACCACTCACTGGCTAAAGAAGTTTCTCCTCATCTCTGTTCTAAAAGGTCTTCCTTTACTCCGAGGCTGTGCCCTCGGGCCCTAGTCTCTCCTACTAATGGAAACATCTTCCCCCCCGTCCACTCTATCCAGGCCTTTCGGTATTCTGTAAGTTTCAATCAGATCCCCCCTCATCCTTCTAAACTCCATCAAGTATAGATCCAGAGTCCTCAAACGTTCCTCATATATTAAGCCTTTCATTCCTGGGATCATTCTTGTGAACCTCCTCTGGACCGTCTCCAGGGCCAGCACATCCTTCCTGAGATACGGGGCCCAAAATTGCTCACAATATTCTAAATGTGGTCTGACCAGAGCCTTATAAAGCCTTAGCAGCACATCTCTGCTTTTATATTCTAGTCCTCTAGAAATAAATGCCAACATTGCATTTGCCTTCCTAACTACTGACTCAACCTGCAAGTTAACCTTAAGAGAATCCTGGACTAGGACTCCCAAGTCCCTTTGCGCTCCAGATTTCTGAATTCTCTCCCCATTTAGAAAATAGTCTATGCCTCTATTCTTCCTACCAAAGTGCATGACCTCACACTTCCCCACGTTGTATTCCATCTGCCACTTCTTTGCCCATTCCCCTAACCTGTCCAAATCCTTCTGCAGCCTCCCTGCCTCCTCAATACTACCTGTCCCTCCACCTTTCTTTGGATCATCTGCAAACTTAGCCAGGATGCCCTCAGTTCCTTCATCTAGATCATTAATGTATAAAATGAAAAGTTGTGGTCCCAATACTGACCCCTGCAGAACTCCACTAGTCACCGGCCGCCATCCTGAGAAGGACCCCCTTATCCCCACTCTCTGCCTCCTGCCAGACAGCCAATCTTCTATCCATGCTAGTACCTTGCCTCTAACACCATGGGCTCTTATCTTACTGAGCAGCCTCCTGTGCGGCACCTTGTCAAAGGCCTTCTGGAAGTCCAAGTAGATAACATCCATTGGTTGTCCTTTGTCTAACCTACTCGTTACCTCCTCAAAGAATTCTAACAGATTTGTCAGGCATGACCTCCCCTTGATGAAACCATGCTGACTTTGCCCGATTTTACCATGCACTTCCAAGTATTCTGAAATCTCATCCTTAATAATGGACTCTAAAATCTTACCAACTACCGAGGTCAGGCTAATCAGCCTGTAATTTCCCGTCTTTTGCCTCACTCCCTTCTTAAACAGGGGGGTTACATTAGCGATTTTCCAGTCCTCTGGGACCCTCCCTGACTCCAGTGATTCCTGAAAGATCGCCACTAACGCCTCCACTATCTCTTCAGCTATCTCCTTCAGAACTCTGGGGTGTAATCCATCTGGTCCTGGTAATTTATCCACCTTCAGACCTTTCAGTTTTCCTAGCACCTTCTCCTTGGTAATGGCCACCATACTCACCTCTGCCCCCTGACTCTCTTGAACTTTGGGGATGTTACTCGTGTCTTCCACTGTGAAGACTGGCACAAAGTACCTATTCAGTTCCTCCGCCATTTCTGTGTTCCCCATTACTACTGCTCCAGCGTCATTTTCCAGCGGCCCAATGTCCACTTTTGCCTCTCTCTTACCCTTTATATATCTAAAAAATCTCTTGCAATCTTCTTTTATATTACTGGCTAGTTTACCCTCATATTTAATCTTCTCCCTCCTTATTTCTTTTTTAGTTGTCCTCTGTTGGTCTTTGTAGGCTTCCCAATCCCCTGGTTTCCCACTGCTCTTCGCCGCATTGTATGCTTTCTCTTTAGCTTTTATGCTGTCCCTGACTTCCCTTGTCAGCCATGGTTGCCTCGTCCTCCCTTTAGTATGCTTCTTCTTCCTCGGGATGAATTTTTGCTGTATCTCCCAAATTACTCCCAGAAACTCCTGCCATTGCTGTTCCACTGTCTTTCCTGCTAGGCTTATCTCCCAGTCAATTCTGGCCAGCTCCTCCCTCATGCCTCTGTAGTTGCCTTTATTCAACTGCAATACCGTTACATCTGATTCCAGCTTTTTCCTCTCAAATTGCAGGGTAAATTCTATCATATTATGGGCACTTCCTCCTAAGGGTTCCTTCACCTTAAGCTCCCTTATCAAATCTGCCTCATTACACATCACTAAATCTAGAATTGCCTGTTCCCTAGTGGGCTCCACCACAAGCTGCTCCAAAAAGCCATTTCGTAGGCATTCCCCAACTCTTTTTCTTGGGATCCACTACCAACCTGATTTTCCCAGTCTACCTGCATATTGAAATCCCCCATGATCACTGTAACCTTGCCTTTCTTACACACCTTTTCTATCTCCTGGTGTATCTTGTGCCCCACATCCTGACTACTGTTCGGAGGCCTGTACATAACTCCCATTATGGTTTTTTTACCTTTGCGGTTCCTCAACTCTACCCACACAGATTCTACATCATCTGACCCTACATCATTTCTTGCTATCGATTTAATTTCATTTCTTACTAACAAAGCAACCCCACCCCCTCTGCCAACCTGCCTATCTTTTCCCTTTGATGGCCCCGCCTGGGAGAGAGCGGCCTGTTCCACAGCTGGCATCTACCCAGTCGCCGCAGGCTCATTGGATCCCACGGTCACTGGCAGAGGGGCGGAGGAGCTGCTGCCATCATATGGAGCGCCCTGAGAGGAGCCCGCAGAGACAACAGGCAGCTCCTGTGCCGACGTGAGGTCGCTTCGGACCTCCCAGCTCACCATTGATGGATGGGCAACAAGCTGGGATACTTGGTGCCCAATCCTTCTCCCATACTGGCACTTACCAGCTGAGATCTATGCTGCTGTGAGGGCTTGCAGGTCCGAGCGCAACTCCAGGAAGTCCAGATTATTCTCCTGGAGGAGCTTCTCCACGAGAGTCGCCACTCTCTCCATGGAGGAAGCATGGCACTCGGACATGAGGCTCGTTGCATCGGTGATGCTCTGCGTCGACTCCTCCAGCACGGGCACCATGCCACACATTGCCTCATGTATCTCTACCAGGTCCTCCCGCATACCCTGCTGGACTTCCAGCGTCTGCTGCCTCGCGGACGACTCCAGGGGCAAATCATCAGCCACTGACCGCGCATGTGCCTGGATCCCTGCAGTCCTTCCTACTGCTGGCACAATGGGCACGCTCCGTCTCTGCCCGCACCTCAAGCGAGTGAGAAGTGGCCTCACTGCTGTGCCCCGGGACAGTAGCCGATGATTTAATTCCCACCGAGGTGCTAGTATCTGCACTGGTGCCTGCCTGGCAGAAATGGTGTGACGCTGGTGATTGCATTTGCTCAGGACCCTCAGGTGTGAGAGGTGGCTCCTCTGCCTCCTCCACCCAGCCCTACTCTTGTGAGGCAGAAAGGAAGAACAAGGACATTCAATTCGTTCAAGTGGGGTCAATGTCTGCCTGTCCACCGGATCATTATGTGGTCATCCTTCCATAACCAATGGTCAACCCATGTTGGAAGCTTCAATCACTGAACATTCAACAGTCAGATGGCTGCTGGGACACACATGGTGACCTCTAGTGCATGGCAATCTTACCTCCCCGTGGCACCCCAGCCTCAACACCACCGGTGGACCTGGGCACATGGCATCTCTCCAGATCCATTGCCTCCTGCTTGTATCTGGTGATTATGGCCAACTGGGCCTGGCCTTCGCCAGTCCGCATCCTCGCGGCGGCATTGTGTGCAGTCTTCTCCTGAAAAGGAGAGAGGAGCATTGATTAGTCCACCCTGTACCTGGATTGTCATTGCAGCCCTGCCACCCCCACCTGAGTGAAACATTGCAGAGCTCCAGTGAATCGTGACCCTGGAGCAGCCGCACACTCACACCAAGAAGCCAGGGCTGATCCCACTTGCCCACATGCTGCCTCCATCACACGGTCTAACCTTGCAAAGCAAGGACGTACAAGCACGTGGGACGCAAAGGGTAGCAGATGGATGTGTGTCCCACCCCCTGGAAGCTCCCCTCCCCAGCATGTCAGCAGCCTGACTTTGACATGTTTTGCAGTTCCAGCACTGCGCCTAGGTACAGACCCTTGAGGTTGCCCCAAAACAGTACTCTGGGTGTCAGTCTAACACATGCTGCGAGTGCAGAACCCATCTTAGGGTGAAATAGGCATGGGCAATATCTGCTGGCCCACCCAGCGAGGGACAAATGCCGCGAATGATTCAATGCAGTAACTGCACTCAGAGTTTGGGGGGGGGTGGGGGGTTGTGGGGGGGTGATTGGGGATAGCAGGGGCTGGGGGAAAGCCTCCCTGCTGTGTTAAGTGACCTCTGCCAACATTGTACTCGCCCTTCCCGAGGGCAAGAGGTCACAGAAACGCTTGCGGCACTGGACCCACCTGTGTCACACCACGTCCTGAGCACTGACTATGTCTGCCACCTCCTCCCAGGCACGTCTAGTCAGATGGGGTGGGGAGGGGCCTCCTCCTCCCGTTCCTCGGAACGAGGGCCTCCCACTTTGCTGCCACCTCCTCCAGGAGGGCAGCTAGGCACTCGTCAGGAAACTGAGGGGCACAGTGCGCCGCTGCCCTACCCTCCTGCCTGGCCTGCTCACCAGCAGCGCTCGGGGGAGCCCTTCTGTTAGCCGTGATGATGCAAGGCTGCCTGTGCGCGCTGTTTGAACAGGCCGCCGGGTCGCCATTGGACCCACCGGTCATTGCATTCCCGCCGCCGCCCGCCCACTCTCGCTGTCCTTGGGATCCGCGCTTCATGCTGGGTGGGCCTTAACTAGCCCGCCCACCTAACATGGTGGTGCGGAGTCGATCACGGGTGGCGATCAGCTCCGCGCCTGCCCGCGCCCGCTCCCGAACGGGGAGAAAATTCTCCCCACACTGTTTCTTAACCTCTCCTGGCTAGGTGTAACAATTCACCTCCTCTTTTGAATTCAAGCTAGTCTGCTTTACTTAAAAAAGAAATATTTCCTTCATACCTCACATTCTAAAACTTACCCCATGTTTACCTATTTAACATTTCAAATCTAGCTTATCTTCTGATACATCAAAGCCTTCAGACCAGCTGCCTTTAATTCAATTAAGTCTCACACACACACACACACACACAGACACAGGCACAGACCCCACTATTACTCTATATGATGGAAATTATTATATTTTCCTGACAGATGTGGACAGGAAATAGGAGGGATCTACCTTGTGTGTCTGTCCCTTGTTATTTGGAAAATTGCATAAGTGATAGGGATGAGATACCCACTAGCCCCCCTGGAAATAAAGAATATAAATTGGCCCTCAGGACGGAAAAAAACTCTTTGGATGAAGGGGAGCTTTCCCAGCTGGCTCTGTCCTAAAATCACGTTTAACTCAAGAAGACATCGGACAAGGAAAGTTTTCCAAACTGGATCAGCTACGGAGACCAGCATCACTTTGCTTCATCTGAGACTGGGACTGGTAAACCATTTTCACCTGTAATGGGTCATATTCCTTTTCTGTCTAACTGGTTGTGTATTGTATCTGAACTGTTGCTTCTTAATCAACTGCTTTAAAACCACCTATGACCTCAGCCCCCTTTTTGGGTAATCTGTGGCTCCTGGACAAAATCTTACATTCTCCCAAAGGCCATTATTGGTACAATGGGCTGAATCACCTCCTTTTGTGCCATGGGATCCTTTATATCAGCCTGAGAGGGTTTAGTGTCTCATCTAAGAAGATGGCCTGTCTGACATTGCAACACTCCTTCAGGACTGCACCGGGAGTGCTAGCCTGGATTTTGTGCTCAAGACTCTGGAGTGCAGCTTGATCCCACAGCCTTTTCGATTCTGTGGCAAACAATTGTTTCCCACTGAGCCACAACTGACGCTGAGACTGGATTTTCAGTTCTGGAGTCTAAATTTGGTGGTGGGAGCGGAAGTGAGAATGATTTCCGAACTTGCTCATCACATCTGCATCCGCAAGGAATGTTAATCATGAAAGAAGTCAACCTCACCAGGCGCATGCCGCTTAGGCGCAGTCGTGAATATGGACCTGCTAATTTCTCACCGGCGGGGAACTTAATTTGGAGGGGGAGCTTAATTCTGGTGAGCTGGCCTTTTTAATAAGCTTGCGCGACATGCTAACGGGTGCATAAATGGCTTCCCGGCATTGCTCGTTGGGAATCTCGACCCCGCCTTTAAAGTCCCGAGGACAAAATCGCTAAAGTTCATCCTGCCATTGGGAAATTAAATTTTTCCTCGTGCCAATTAAGTTCCCCCGCCCCCCCAAACTTCCAGCTGCTGGCGGGCCTGGGAGATTCCACCCTGAGGCCAGGGATTCTGTGAAACCTGGTGAAGTTTATGTTAATTGAGGGTTTTTCTTTCAATTATCTTTTTTAAATTATTCAAGATGGTTGCAATGACAAACCACCCATGGATGCCCTTTGCAGTGTTATATTAGAGGGAGATGGTAGCCTAGTGTAGTGTCTTTGGACTTTGTAATAAATTTGGATTACCGGGCAGGCTTCCTGCAAGAAACAGCAAACTTTATTTACAGAGCTCCTGATGAAGCTACATGCTACATGGCCAGACCCATCCTTCGCAACACCGGGGACAGGTAGAACCTCAGCACGTGGTGACACTTGGTGTTTGCTGACCCGGGCAACCTCTAGGGAGGCAGGGACACCTGGGAGGCTTTAGTCCAATGAACCTTCAGCTAGCCCACCACAGATGGACCTCCAACACATGCCAGGGCTGCAGGCTCCATACTCGATACCTGACAGCAACATCTGCCTGGTTAGGAACATTAACTATGGTCCTTGTCAATAAATCTCAATGACAAACAAGTCACTCATAACATCATGGGTTCCCGTCCACTTGCAGACGTAAGGAATCACCCTGAGCCATGCTCACATATCAAAATTTAATGAATTAACAAAATGAAGCAGAAAATAAATTGAATGCAAAGGTGTTACGCATCACACCAACTTGTCACCAACTAATAACGGGACAACATAAAACCACCAGTGAGAAGCCCATGGTGTGCTTAAAGTGCCTTAAGTTTATGTATTCGGGTGCTATGTCTAGGTGCTCCCCTCTCGCTGGCATTGATATCTGAGACAACCTGCTCACTGTGCTGTCCTGTTGGCCTCGATGACCTTGGTAGGCATCCTCTGGCAGTTGGAGCCTTTGATGGCACAGCCTGGGAGAGAGCGGCCTGTTCCACAGCTGGCATTTCCCCAGTCGCCGCAGGCTCATTGGATCCCACGGTCACTGGCAAAGGGGCGGAGGAGCTGCTGCCATCATCCGGATGAGAGGAGCCCGCAGAGACAACAGGCAGCTCCTGCGCCGACGTGAGGTCGCTTCGGACCTCCCTACTCACCATTGATGGATGGGCAACAAGCTGGGATACTTGGTGCCCAATCCATCTCCCACACAGGCACTGACCAGCTGAGGTCAATGCCAATGTGAGGGCTTGCAGGTCCGAGCGCAACTCCAGGAAGTCCTGATTATTTTCCTGGAGCAGCCTCTCCACGAGAGTCGCCACTCTCTCCATGGAGGAAGCATGGCACTCGGCCATGAGGCTCATTGCATCGGTGATGCTCTGCGTGGATTCCTCCAGCACGGGCACCATGCCACACATTGCCTCATGTGTCTCTACCAGGTCCTCCCGCATACCCTGCTGGACTTCCAGCGTTTGCTGCCTCGCGGACGACTCCAGGGGCAAATCATCAGCCACTGACCGCGCATGTGCCTGGATCCCTGCAGTCCTTCCTACTGCCGGCACAATGGGCACGCTCTGTCTCTGCCCGCACCTCAAGCGAGTGAGAAGTGGCCTCACTGCTGTGCCCTGGAACACTAGCCGATGATCTAATTCCCACCGAGGTGCTGGTATCTGCGCTGGTGCCTGCCTGGCAGAGATGGTGTGACGCTGGTGATTGCATTTGCTCAGGACCCTCAGGTGTGAGAGGTGGCTCCTCTGCCTCCTCCACCCAGCCCTACTCTTGTGAGGCAGAAAGGAAGAACAAGGACATTCGATTCGTTCAAGTGGGATCAATGTCAATGTGCATGCCTGTCCACCGGATCATTATGCGGTCATCTTTCCATAACCAATGGTCAACCCATGTTGGAAGCTTCAATCACTGAACATTCAACAGTCAGATGGCTGCTGGGACACACATGGTGACCTCTAGTGCATGGCAATCTTACCTCCCCATGGCACCCCAGCCTCAACACCACCGGTGGACCTGGGCACATGGCATCTCTCCAGATCCATTGCCTACTGCTCATATCTGGTGATTATGGCCAACTGGGCCTGGCCTTCGCCAGTCCACATCCTCGCAGCGGCATTGTGTGCAGTCTTCTCCTGAAAAGGAGAGAGGAGCATTGATTAGTCCACTCTGTACCTGGATTGCCATTGCAGCCCTGCCACCCCCACCTGAGTGAAACATTGCAGAGCTCCAGTGAATCGTGACCCTGCAGCTGCCGCACACTCACTCCAAGAAGCCTGGGCTGACCCCCCCTTGCCCACATGCTGCCTCCATCACATTTGCCAACACATGGTCTAACCTTGCAAAGCAAGGACGCACAAGCACGTGGGACGCAAAGGGCAGCAGATGAATGTGTGTCCCACCCCCTGGAAGCTCCCCTCCCAGCATGTCAGCAGCCTGACTTTGACATGTTTTGCAGTTCCAGCACTGCGCCTAGGTACAGACCCTTGAGGTTGCCCCCAAAACAGTACTCTGGGTGTCAGTCTAACACATGCTGCGGGAGCAGAACTCATCTCAGGGTGAACTAGGCATGGGCAATATCTGCTGGCCCACCCAGCGAGGGAGACATGCCGTGAATGATTCAATGCAGTAACTGCACTCAGAGTTTGGGGGGGTGGGGGGTTGTCGAGGGGGGGGGTGTTGTGGGGGGATGGGATTGGGGATAGCAGAGGTTGGGTGAAAGCCTCCCTGCTGTGTTAAGTTACCTTTGCCAACATTGTACTCGCCCTTCCCGAGGGCAAGAGGTCACTGAAACGCTTGTGGCACTGGACCCACCTGGGTCACACCACGTCCTGGGCGCTGACTATGTCTGGGACCTCCTCCCAGGCACGTCTAGTCAGGTGGGGGGGTGGGGGGGGGGGGGGTGGTGGAGGGGGGGGTGGGGGTGTGGAGGGGCCTCCTCCTCCCTTCCCTAGGAACGAGGACCTCCCACCACGCTGCCACCTCCTCCAGGATAGCAGCTAGACACTCGTCAGGAAACCGAGGGGCACAGTGAGCCGCTGCCCTACCCTCCTGCCTGGCCTGCTCACCAGCAGCACTCGGGGGAGCCCTTCTGTTAGCCGTGATGATGCAAGGCTGCCTGTGCGCGCTGTTCGAACAGGCCGCCGGGTCGCCATTGGACCCGCTGGTCATTGCACTCCCGCCGCCGCCCGCCCACTCTCGCTGTCCTCGGGATCCGCGCCTCATGCTGGGTGGGCCTTAACTGGCCCGCCCACCTAAAATGGTGGTGCAGAGCCGATCACGGGTGGCGATCAGCTCCGCGCCTGCCCGCGCCCGCTCCCGAACGGGGAGACACTTCTCCCCACACTGTTTCTTAACCTCTCCTGGCTAGGTGTAACAATTCACCTCCTCTTTTGAATTCAAGCTAGTCTGGTTTACTTAAAAAAGAAATGTTTCCTTCACACCTCACATTCTAAAACTTACCCCATGTTTACCTATTTAACATTTCAAATCTAGCTTATCTTCTGGTACATCAAAGCCTTCAGACCAGCTGCCTTTAATTCAATTAAGTCTCACACACACACACACACACACACACACAGACACAGGCACAGACCCCACTATTATTCTACTTTACAATAAATTCCAATAACATGATGGAAATTATTATATTTTCCTGACAGATGTGGACAGGAAATAGGAGGGATCTACTTTGCGTATCTGTCCCTTGTTATTTGGAAAATTGCATAAGTGATAGGGATGAGATACCCACTAGCCCCCCTGGAAATAAAGAATATAAATTGGCCCTCAGGACGGAAAAAACTCTTTGGATGGAGGGGAGCTTTCCCAGCTGGCTCTGTCCTAAAATCAGGTTTAACTCAAGAAGACATCGGACAAGGAAAGTTTTCCAAACTGGACCAGCTACGGAGACCAGCATCACTCTGCTTCATCTGTCTGCTCGTCTGAGACTGGGACTGGTAAACCATTTTCACCTGTAATGGGTCATATTCCTTTTCTGTCTAACTGGCTTGTGTATTGTATCGGAACGGTTGCTTCTTAATCAACTGCTTTAAAACCACCTATGACCTCAGCCCCCTTTTTGGGTAATCTGTGGCTCCTGGACAAAATCTTACATTCTCCCAAAGGCCATTATTGGCACAATGGGCCGAATCGCCTCCTTTTGTGCTAAAGGATCCTTCTTTGACAGTCAAGTCTATGATTTCCAATGTTTTTAGTGATGGAGGTTGAGGTTTAAATATTGGCCAGGACACGATGGACTACTCCCCTGCCCTTCTTCAAACAGTGCCATGGGATCCTTCATATCCGCCTGAGAGGGTTTAGTGTCTCATCTAGGAAGATGGCCTGTCTGACATTGCAACACTCCTTCAGGACTGCACCGGGAGTGCTAGCCTGGATTTTGTACTCAAGACTCTGGAGTGCAGCTTGATCCCACAGCCTTTTCGATTCTGTGGCAAACAATTGTTTCCCACTGAGCCACAACTGACGCTGAGACTGGATTTTCAGTTCTGGAGTCTAAATTTGGTGGTGGGAGCGGAAGTGAGAATGATTTCCGAACTTGCTCATCACATCTGCATCCGCAAGGAATGTTAATCATGAAAGAAGTCAACCTCACCAGGCGCATGCCGCTTAGTTGCAGTCGTGAATATGGACCTGCTAATTTCTCACCGGCGGGGAACTTAATTTGGAGGGGGAGCTTAATTCTGGTGAGCTGGCCTTTTTAATAAGCTTGCGCGACATGCTAACGGGTACATAAATGGCTTCCCGGCATTGCTCGTTGGGAATCTCGACCCCGCCTTTAAAGTCCCGAGGACAGAATCGCTAAAGTTCATCCTGCCATTGGGAAATTAAATTTTTCCTCGTGCCAATTAAGTTCCCCCGCCCCCCCAAACTTCCAGCTGCTGGCGGGCCTGGGAGATTCCACCCTGAGGCCAGGGATTCTGTGAAACCTGGTGAAGTTTATGTTAATTGAGGGTTTTTCTTTCAATTATCTTTTTTAAATTATTCAAGATGGTTGCAATGACAAACCACCCATGGATGCTCTTTGCAGTGTTATATTAGAGGGAGATGGTAGCCTAGTGTAATGTCTTTGGACTTTGTAATAAATTTGGATTACCGGGCAGGCTTCCTGCAAGAAACAGTAAACTTTATTTACAGAGCTCCTGATGAAGCTACATGCTTGTTCCAGGACCAAGGTTAGAAACCTCTGCCCCCAAGGTTACCTTAGGACTGATTCATCTGCACAGCCACATGATCCCCATAACAGTATGAAAGGTTTCACTTACGATTACTACATTCCTCCCCCTTTAATTTTGTTTTACCACGCTTATCTACAAAAATATCTTAACCCACATCATATACAATTATATAGAAGCAAAAAACTGCGGATGCTGGAAATCCAAAACAAAAACAAAAATACCTGGAAAAACTCAGCAGGTCTGGCAGCATCGGCGGAGAGGGACACAGTTAACGTTTCGAGTCCGAATGACCCTTCAACAGAACTAAGTAAAAATAGAAGAGAGGTGAAATATAAGCTGGTTTAAGGGGGGTTGGGACAAGTAGAGCTGGAGAGAGGGCCAGTGATAGGTGGAGATGTCCAAAAGATGTCACAGACAAAAGGACAAAGAGGTGTTGAAGGTGGTGATATTATCTAAGGAATGTGCTAATTAAGGGTAGAAAGCAGGACAAGCAAGGTACAGATAGCCCTAGTGGGGATGGGGTGAAGAAATCAAAAAAGGCTAAAAGGTAGAGATAAAACAATGGATGGAAATACTTTTAAAAATAATGGAAATAGGTGGGAAAAGAAAAATCTATATAAATTATTGAAAAAAAAAGGGGGGGAAATCGGAAAGGGGGTGGGGATGGAGGAGAGAGTTCATGATCTAAAATTGTTGAACTCAATATTCAGTCCGGAAGACTGTAAAGTGCCTAGTCGGAAGATGAGGTGCTGTTCCTCCAGTTTGCGTTGAGCTTCACTGGAACAATGCGGCAAGCCAAGGATGGACATGTGGGCATGAGAGCAGGGTGGAGTGTTGAAATGGCAAGCGACAGGGAGGTCTGGGTAATGCTTGCGGACAGACCGAAGGTGTTCTGCAAAGCGGTCACCCAGTCTGCGTTTGGTCTCTCCAATGTAGAGGAAACCGTATTGGGAGCAGCGAATGCACTAGACTAAATTGAGGGAAGTGCAAGTGAAATGCTGCTTCATTTGAAAGGAGTATTTGGGCCCTTGGACGGTGAGGAGAGGGGAAGTAAAGGGGCAGGTGTTGCACCTTCTGCGGTTGCATGGGAAGGTGCCATGGGAGGGGGTTGAGGTGTAGGGGGTGATGGAGGAGTGGACCAGGGTGTCCCAGAGGGAATGATCCCTGCGGAATGCCGCCGGGGGAGTGAAGGGAAGATGGACTCGAAACGTTAACTGTGCTCCTCTCCGCAGATTAATTTCTGAAATACTGGTGAGCTGCTTCCAATATTTCTTTTTGTTTTTCAAGTGGTAGGGGTCGTGTCCCACTGTGTGGTTGCACGCTTGGCCTTCGCGCCATGCCCAGTGATAGGTTCCTGCCCTAACTGCAGAACGGCGCCATGTTGCATACTCTGCAAGGCCTGCGAGTCTCTCTTAGCGCTCTCCATTGCTGGTGCTATTTCCACGGTGCGTTTCAGGTCAATATTAACTTCTGCAAGTAAACGGCGCTGAATGGCGTCATCGTTCATGCCGCAAACCAAACGATCTCACAAAATGTTGCTTAGAGTATCACCGAAGTCACAGTGCTCCGTTAACTGTGTTAACTTTGTGATTATACGTTGCGATTAACTCACTGGGGGCCCTTACTCGAGATTGAACTTTAATCTTTGCATGATCACCGATGGTTTAGGCTGGAAATGTCCCTTCACGAGGTCTACTAGCTCAGTGAAGGACCTGGAATTTGGCACGTTCGGAGCCGTCAGACTATGGGTTAAGTTATAGGTTTTGCTCCCACAGACACTTAGGAGAATTGCCCTCTGTTTCTCCTCTGCCGTTATTTCGTTTGCCACAAGGTAGAAACCTCTATATACTGACTCCAGTCCTCGATGGACGAGTTGTACGGGTCGATTCTGTCGAAGAGTGGCATTGCTGGTGAGTATAATTATCCTTCTTCCCTTAAAAAGTGAAATACTCACAGTCTGTGTCGGCGCTATTTATCCTCATCGCCAAATGTAATGAACTTGGATTACTGGGCAGGTTACTGTAAGAAACAGTAAACTTTATTTACAGAGTGGACAGAGTAGATAGGGAGAAGCTGTTCCCACTTGTAAAAGGATCAAGAACGAGAGGGCACAGACTTAAAGTGATTTGCAAAAGAAGCAAGTGTGGCGTGAGAAAAAGCTTTTTCACACAGCGAGTGGTTCGGGTCTGGAACACACTGCCTGGAAATGTGGTGGAGGCAGGTTCAGTTGAGGCATTCTAGAGGGCATTCGATGATTATTTGGATAGAAACAATGTGCAGGGGTATGGGGAAAAGGCAGGGCAATGGCACTAGGTCATAATGCTCATTTGGAGAGCCGGTGCAGACACAATGGCCAAATGGCCTCCTTCTGTGCTGTTAAAACTCTGTGATCCCTGATGAAGATACAAGCTTGTTTCAAGACTAAGGCTAGAAAGTTCCACCCCTCAGACTACCTGCGGTTAGGGCTGATTCACCTGTACAGTCACATGATCCCCAGAACAGTATGATAGGTTTAGCTTTCAATTACTAAAGACTTATAATCCAGAGGCCCAGGCTTATCCTCTGGAGACATGGGTTAAAATTCCACCATGAAGGAATTGAATTTAAATTCAATTAATTAAAAAAAAGTCTGGAATAAAAAGCTAAGAAATGGCAAAAAATAAAACCCATCTGGTTCACTAATGTCCTTTAGGGAAGGAAATCTCCATCCTTACCTGGCCTGGCCTACATGTGACTCCAGACTCCAATATAGTTGGCTTCTGAAATGGCCTAGCAAGCCCCTCTGTTCAAGGAGGCCAAATACGGGTGGGCAACAAATGCTGGCCTTGCCAATGATGCCCTTATCCCATGAAATAATAAATGATTGGACTACATTTTTTACGGAAGTTATATAGTGCATGTATTTTGCTTATTATTGCACATGAGTTACAATTTCCTTTAAGGAAAGAAATGTTTCTTTTTAAAGATAGGTTGAAGAAAATGTTTGGCAAATTTATTCTGTATGAAATGCAAAAGAAACTCTGTGAATACAAATCAACAGAAAAACTCGGTAATGTTAGTAATGAAAATGTTAACAAGTTCCTAATAAATTTTAACAAGAGGTTTTAAGCGATTTATTTTAATTGGATTAACATACATTTTAAACTAGAAGGGAAAGGAATTTAATACAAACATTTAATGCATTTGTTATGAACGAATAAACCCTAGTGACAATTTATTAAAAGCTAATGATCATTTATCCCCTAATAGTACAGCATTTAATGAGTCTTTCTTAATTTGCAGTATGTCCAAGTTCCTTTTCTGTACTTAAACAGAACTATGGCAAATCTGATTTTAACGAAATTGGTTAATCAGTCAGTCAATACATATTCAACTTGTGAGTGGACTGAACAACATGCTGGTTACAATGGTTGCGGAAATATTGGATATATTTAATAACCTCGGTAATAGCTGGAACATTTTACACTTTAATGATTTGCATCTCAAAACTGCTGACACACAGTAAAACAATCCAAGTTGGCCGTTGTTAAAATGTAATGGCCCAACTGAATTACATAACTTCCACACCACTGGCCATATGCTTTGCAACCTTTGAGGAAATAACAAATAGAGATACAGAGCCTGGTGTGCATCCTGGATCTTAAACAAGCTGCACTGCCTCGGCATTACATTGATTTGTTGCCAGAGTTTCTCCGTTTTAATTAAGTCCAAGGACTCGATATGGCGGGGCAGGGAATAGGATGGTGGCTTGAGTTTTGATGCTGTGCAGTTGTTGGTGAAAATGAATTGAAAACCTTAAAGGCCATTACTAATTAATGTCTGCAAATCACAAGCGACAGAAGTAAGTGGGAAAAATGGACAACATGCTTTAAAGGACAGGCCTTTCATGTCTTGTTTATGGTTTCTAAGGCCAGCCTCCCACTCAAAAATAGAACTACAACTTTCACTTATATAGAACCTTTAACACAATTAAATACCCCAAGCAGCTTCACAGGAAGGTTATAAAACAAAATTTGTCACTGAGACACATTAGGTCAGATTGGTCCAAAGAAGTAGGTTTTAAGGAGGAAAGCAAGAGGCGGAGTGGTCTAGGGGGAAATTCAAGAGCTTAGGACTTGGCAACCGGATGCACGACCAACAATAGCAGAGCGATTAAAATCGGGATGTTCAAGAGGCCAGAATTAGAGGAGTGGAGATATTTGGGAGGGTTGTGGGGTTGGAGGAGATCCAGGGATAGGGAGGGATGAGGCCATGGAGGGATTTGAAAAGAAGGATGAGAATATTAAATTGTTTCTGTGGAAGCAAGCTCAATTGACGAGCAGTGGGCTGTTCTGAACTGAAAGTTGCTAGAACAAAGACAGACTAGGTTAAAACGTGCTTGTGCATCAAAAGTGGTGCTCCATTAAATAACAGAGAGCCAGGCTGCACCTGCGACTCAGTGCATTCTCTAAGTTTATCTGACCCAGGCCACTGGGGCAGGAAGTAAAGGTTGAGGAGGGCCTAAGCAGATTTCTGTCGAAAACTGAGATAATTGAAGTCATCCAGGTCACTTTCAAACAACACTTAGCAGCCTGCTATGTAGTGGAGAGGAAGGGGGAAGGGGAAGCAAGCTTGGAAGAGGTCACTTGCCAATATTCTCTGTTGGGAAAGAGGGAAATAGGGAGAGAAAATACATATCAATTTTTCAAAACATTTCTATTTAAACAATGAGAGCTGATGGCAACACTGGGAGAGAACAAATGAACTATCCTCTATAGCAAATGTTAAAGCACTCTGAAGTTAATTATTTTACCATCAGTTATGTTAATCCATCTAAACACTAATTCATTCAAGTACCTGTTGTGTTTTTGTAATGATATAAAGGCATCAATCACTCATAAGGCATTGGGTAAATATGTTGCGGGTCCATTTATTGAAACTAGGCACATAAGAGGATATAGAAATGAATAGAAAGCTTGAAGACATCAGCAGTAGAGCTGTGTGTGCTGTGTTCTGCTCACAGGCCAAAGTGGAACTGAGACGGGATTACATGACACACTTCCCTTCTTGTGATGGCATGCTACAATCCCTTAAAGCCATTTACAACAGTACCGACACTCTGGGACTAAATAAAATATCCAAAGATTGATAGAAAATGCTTAGAAAAGAGGAAGAAAAAAGCTAAGGGAACGAAAAGTGTATGTTGAGCATTTTCTGTTCCAATTACTTCCTCACTGTCATTTTTTTAAAAGATCGTCTTGAAATTCTAACCAACATAATTTCAGCATGGATTTATGTCTCGACCCCTTCTTCCAAGACTGATGCTTTTTAGCGTCAGTTTTATATTTGAGTGGAAACCTGCCATCTCTGTTCTTCTTTCCATGCTTTTCCCAATTTTGGCAGGCTCCCCAGCAATTGTGGGCCTTTTCATTAAACTGTTTTAAACTTTTAAGGTAGGAGCATGTGGTCAAGCAGAGTCCTATGTGCCTTTAAGAGAATGTAGTTAGTTGACCATGTGACTCTATTGACCAATCGCTACACAGCATGGGCTTCTTGGGTAACAGGAAATCTAGAGCTGGAGGTGATTGAAGAAGCACACATTGTGTTAGTGCTCTGTTCTTAGTTCCAATAAACCACCAGTGTTTGTTCAGTTGATCGGTCTCTCTGCCTGTATTGTTTCAAGCACCAACTAATGTGTTAATATCAAGAGCGCAGCAAGCGTTCACCGGACAAAGCGAACCTGATAACCAAAAACATAGAATTGGAGATGAGGATAAACCGGATCAATTGACGGCAATCAAGAAAGCTGCGGTAAACCAGCTTCATTACTTCACCACTACTTTGAAGCAGTTTGAAAGCGCAGTCTCCTTAGTCATCGAGTATGCTGCAGTTTGGGCATCTTGAACCATTCGACCCCGTTTCTGAAGACTGGTCTCATTATGTCCAACGGCTAGCTTCTTTACCGCTAACGACATCGCAGGGGAGGACAAGAAGAGGGTGATTCTTTTGTCCACATGTGGGAGCAACATGTATGGGCTGATCCACAGTCTCACGTCACCTCACACCCCCGATATGAAGACTTTCGCCGAGTTAGTAAACATTGTAAAAAACCACCTGAAGCCAAAGCCCTCAGTCACTATGCAGCGTTTTAAATTCAATTCGAGGAATAGGCTTCCAGGAGAGTTAATCACTGGCTATGTAGCTGCTTTAAAGGAATTAACGGAATATTGTGAGTTCGGGGCATCAATTAATGACGTGTTGAGAGACTGATTGATATGCGGAATCGGGGACGATGCTATCCAAAGGGAATGCTATCTGAAACTAATCTAGACTTCAGTAAGGCATTAGAATTGGCAACAGCCATGGAGAGCGCTGGTAGAGACTCGGAGGCAATAAAAGATGCACAAAATGGTGCTGTCCATCTTGTAGGGCGGGAAGGGCCGCTAACAAAAGGCTCGAAAACGTTGGACTCCGCAGAAAGGCTGGGAACACCCACTATGTACAGACCATTGAAGAACAACAGTACTACAGTGAAAACCCACAACATTAATGAGAGAAATGCATCCAGGCAGCCTGCAGGCGATCGACAGTTCAGAAATAACAAATGCTTTTTCTGCCACCACAATGGTCACATAATGCGGAACTGTAAAAATAGGCTGAGACAGCATTTTAAAGACAAAGGTAGAAATCGCAAAATCTGTCTCGTTGAAGGTCCGGAGGAACCAGAATCTGACATCTACTCACTATACAACCTGAAAGTGGGGAGAACTGAGCCAATCCAGGTAGTCATTAGAGTCAATGGACAACCCATCAAGATGGAGGTCGATACTGGGGCATCAATGTCTGTTATAGGAGAACATACATTTAGATACTTGAATAAAGGAGTCCATCTTTTAAGTTTGGAAGAATCGGGCACTAAATTAATAACATATCCGGGCGAAGAAATAAGAGTGAAAGGGATATGTCAAGTCCTGGTGCAGTATGGGGATCAGTCTGCAAAATTGCCCCTTATAGTATCTGGGGTGGGCCCCAGTTTAATTGGTGGCGACTGGCTCAAAAAGATTAAATTGCAATGGGCTGATATTTTTCAAATCAGAACAAGAAACATACAGGGACTGTTACAAAAGTACGCTTGCATTTTCAATGACGAGCTAGGAAGGATTCGTGGGCTACAAGCCAAAATCCACATAGGCCCTAACAGAACCCCCAGATTTATCAGAGCCAGACCAGTCCCTTATGCTTTATGGGACAAGGTTGAGACCGAGATAAACAGGCTGGAAAAGTTGGGTATCTTACAACTGGTGTAATTTTCCAAGTGGGCAGCACCCATAGTACCCGCACTGAAGCCAGACCAAAGCGGTCGATTATGCGGTGACTGTGAACAGAGTGGCCAAACTTGATAGACACACAATAACGAAGATTGACGAATTATATTTGAAATTGGCAGGGGACATCACATAATCAAAACTTGACATGAGCCACGCCTATCAGCAGGTAGAGTTGGAAGAAGGCTCTAGGGAATTCGTGACCATCAATACACATCGAGGATTGTATCAAAAGACCCCTTTGGGGTCTCATCGGCATTCACTATTTTCCAGCGTACCACGGAAATTCTACTTCAGGGATTAACCCATGTTGTTGTTTATCTGGATGATGTCTTAGTCACTGGACTAACTGACAAAGAACATTTAGCTAATTTGGAGGAGGTGCTGAAATGCTTCTCATAAGCTGGGGTAGGCTTGAAATGAGAGAAATGTATTTTCCAAGCCAAGGAGATAGTTTACTTGGGCCATAAGGTCGACATGCAGGGCCTGCATCCCGTGGAAGAAAAGGTCAAGGCTATTTTCAGGGCACCTGCACTGAGAAACACTACAGAACTAAAGGCCTTCCTAGGCATGATAAACTCCTATAGGCGACTTCACCCAAATCTATCAACCTTACTGGCTCCGTTATATGCATTGCTTAAGAAAAACCATAAATGGATGTGGCAAGTTCCGTTTCTGAAGGTAAAGCAGTTGTTAAGATCATTGGCCCTATTGGTCCACTTTGACCCAAAGAAAGAATTGATTTTAACTATCCCCTTATGGAGTTGGGGCTGTACTTTCACATCTGCAGAGTGACCATATTCTCCAATTGAGAAGGAGGGCTTGTCTGTTGTGTTCCGAAATTCCATCAATACCTTCATAGTCACCATTTTCACATTATATCTGACCACAAGCCTCTAGTGGGATTATTTGGAAAGGATAGGGTGAAACCCCTCATCGCATCTGCTCGCATCCAGAGGTGGGCACTGATATTGGCTGCTTACGAATACACTTCTATTCACCGATTGGGAAGCCAGGTCACACATGCTGACGTGCTGAGCTGCCTTCCCCTGCCAGGTAACAACGTGAAGGTTCCAATTCCCCAGGAACTTTTCTTAGTCCTAAATTTTTTTGCATTCCTCCCCATCCAGGCCAAACAAATCCACGAGTGGACAAGCCAATATCCACTTATACCTCATGTCCGGGAGCAGGTCTTGAATGGATGGTCAGGAGAGCCAAGGTCTATTGACATGAAGCCCTATTTCAATCACAGATACCAGCTCACCTGCCAGGATGGCACATTGCTCTGGGGAGCAAGGGTTATCGTGCCCCCGAGAGGGCAAAGGCCATTACTGGCTGAATTACATAGCGCTCACCCTGGCATTAATGGGATGAAGATGCTCACACGCAGTTACTTGTAGTGGCCAGGGATGGACACAGACATCAAAACGCTCATCAAAAGTTGTCTTCAATGCTGGCAGGTACAAAAACTACCCGCCCCCCTTAGTTCCATTGCACCCCTGGGAATGGCAGGGCGGCCATGGGTGTCGACTACGTGGAGCCCTTCTTGGGCACGATCTTCTAATAGACGCCCACTCCAAGTGGATGGATGTCAACAAAGCCTGCCAACGTCTGCTGCCACCATAGACCATTTGCGACAGAGTTTTGCAGTGCACGGGTTAGCGGAGGTGCTCGTGTCAGATAATGGGACTGCATTTACCAGCGGGACGTTCCACAGGTTTATAACCCTCAATGGAATAACTCATATCAAAACCTCGCCTTACCACCCCGCTGCTCATTGTTTGGTTGAGTGGGTGGTCCAAACTTCTAAGTTCAGGATGAAAAAGCTGGACGGGGATTCCATCAGCACCAGATTGTCACGGATCCTGTTCGCATACCGGACGACGCCACACACGACCACCGGTATTGCCCCCGCTGAATTACTAATGAAGAGATGTCTCCGCACCCGTCTAACTCTTATCAGGCCAAGTTTAGGGAGGAGGCTGGAGAGAAGCCAAGAGGCCCAGAAGACGAGACATGATGGCCATAATCATGAAAGAAATTTCACGGTGGGAGACACAGTTCTCGCGAAGAACTTTGGAGATGGGCCCAATTGGCTATTAGGTGAATTGAGTGCCATGACGGGACCTCTCTCCTATAATGTGTCGGTAAACAGCTGAATAATTAGACAACACGTGGATCGTCTCCAGAGAAGAGAGACAGTCTCACAAGAAGGAATGCAGTCATCACTTGGGTTTGAGTCTGCACTGCAGGTGGAAGAAATGTCACACGATTTGGAAGTACCGGTGGGACCTGTTGGACCCGAGAGGGTCAAAGACACAAACTTGTCTACTTTCACCGAAGAGCCTGGTGGACAGTTGACCCCAAGAAGGGGGTCTTGGAAAAACCAGCTGAGGCCATTGGGCTATGAAGCTCGACATGTCCGAGGAAGCTTCCTGAGAGACTTGACTTGTAAACAGTTATTCATGTAGATAATTGGGATGTTGTGATGCTTATCAATTGTACTTTCAAGTAAAGGGGGAGGGAAAGTAGAGTGCTCTGTACCTTTAAGAAAATGCAGTTAGTTGACCATGTGACTGTATTGACCAATTGCTACAGAGCATGAGCTTCCTGGGTAACTGTAAGTCTAGAGCTGGAGGTGATTGAAGAAGCACACATGGGGTTAGTGCTTTGTTCTTAGTTCCAATAAACCACCAGTGTTCGTTCATAGAGTCATAGAGGTCTACAGCACAGAAAAAGGCCCTTCGACCCATCGAGTCTGCACTGGTCAAACAAGTATCTAACTATTCTAATCCCATTTTCCAGCACTTGGCCCATAGCCTTGTATGCCATGGCATCACAAATGCACATCCAAATACTTAAATATTATGAGGGTTTCTGCGTCTACCACCCTTTCGGGCAGTGAGTTCCAGATTCCCACCACCCTCTGGGTGAAAAAATTCTTCCTCATATCCCTTCTAAACCTCCTGCCCCTTACCTTAAATCTATGCTCCCTGGTTACTGATCCCTCCACCAAGGGGAAAAGTTCCTTCCTGTCTATCTTATATATGCCCCTCATAATTTTATACTCCTCAATCATGTTCCCCCTCAATCTCCTCTGCTCCAGGGAAAATAACCCCAGTCTATCCAATCTCTCCTCAAAACTAAAACTCTCCAGCCCAGGCAACATCCTGGTAAATCTCCTCTGCACTCTCTCTAGTGCAATCACATCCTTCCTATAATGCAGATTCCAGGACTGCATGCAATACTCTAGCTGTGGCCTAAACAGCATTTTATACAGTTCTGGCATAACCTCCCTGCTCTTATATTCTATGCCTTGGCTAATAAAGGCAAGCATCCTATATGCCTTCTTAACCACCTTATCCACCTGTCCCACTACTAATTGGTCTCTCTGTCTACATTGTTTCAAGCACTAACTAATGTGTTAATATCAAGAGTGCAGTTTACGTTTGCTGGACAAAGTGAACCTGATAACCTAAAACATAAAAGAGCATTTCTTTCCTGGGCGATTTTTTTCTTTCTTTCACTCCTGAATGGCTTTTTGGTGTCACATTGACAGAGGAATGTTCCACCGATTGCAATGAAGGGTCTGGGGTCAATTTTAACCCAGAGCAGGTTCCATCTGAGCGAATGCGAAACACACACCTTCAGGCCTAAATTTTAGGCCTGAGGTGCTTCAACTCCTGGGCCTCATTAATAGTTGGCTGGTGGGCTTTCCACTTGCTTGCTTTGGCAACAGGAACTTAGTCCATTTTCTGGGCCTAATTTACCACTGACCTTCAGAGATCTATTTAAAGCGGGAACATACCTCATTAAGGGATGTTACATTCCCTTCTGTGTTTGCTCCATGAAGCTGCTGTGAAAGGATTTTCTTTTCTCTCTCAATGTAGCAAGGCCATATTGCCCAGCCCTGGTTGCTCTTAGAAGGTGGCGGTGGGTAATACTGAACCTGTGGGACGGGTGCTCCCTCAATGCTGTTAGGTCAAATTTTGGGATTTTTATGGAGAAGCGATGAAGGTACGATAATATATATCCAGTCAGGATAAGTGTATTACTTGAATGGGAACCTGGAAATGATGGTCGTCTCATGCGCCTGCTGCCCTAGTCCTGCTAGATGGTGGAGGTCACGAGTTCAAAGGGGTACTGCCTTGGCAAGTTACTGCACCATATCCTATAGATAGTACCCTCTATACAGCAGCTATGAGCCACCAGGGGTCTCCGAGGTCTTCACTTTACCCCAAAGAAGAGAATTTCCTTTCCTCACCAGCTCTCAATTTCCCTAATGGCTGATAGGCCTGCAGGATTCCTGAGGCATCAAGCAGCCTACATGAGCAGGTACAAGGTGCCTCGAAGTTGTTTTGTTGTCTATGTCAGAAACGTGGGCTAAGTATAAAAGTGCCTTAGAATGTGACACCCACGAGAAGTTGGTGAAATAAAACTCAGAAATGTTTTGCGAACCAGCTATTATTTAGCTACAGCGCATGATGAAAATTAAGTTGGCACCTGTGACAAGACTGGGCAAAAATGTCTCTGAAAGCATGGAAGCATTACTGGGGTCATTAAGATCTTGGAACGTTTATGAAAGGGTTTAATTGTGATTGATGAAGGTACATGGCATAACTAAGAGTGCTAATGATACCAGACCATCAGATGCATCGGGCTATAAATAACTTCGGGAATGTGCTTATGGGACTCCTGGCTTCACACATCTTGATGCATAATTCCTGGCCCTATGTCACCATCAGCAGTGGTAATTTGCATTCTATATCACACAACAGCAACTCCACAAAATGAAGCATTGGCTTGAAGCAACTTACTGAAGCAGATTGATTTTCAGCTCTGAAATGGCCATAAGCCATCTTGATCAATCCAGCAGCTCCAAGCTTCTCAGGCCTGCCGATGGCACTCTTCCCCCATCTCCCGCCACTCCGTGTGCCTGTCATCATTTCTGGGAGCAAGAGCTTGCCACTGGTTAGCCAGTCCCAAGCAGTTGTGACTATGCAAATGACTCAGCATGCAAAATACACACACACTTTGAGCCTTGGGCAGGTCTTGCAGCTTTGCCTTTCAGATGTGGCTCATTTGGTAGGCCTTTGTTGGTTCAAGTCCCACTCTTGAGACCAGGCTGATGTTCCACTGCAGGGAAAGTCATCATAGTCCCAGAGGGCCATAGGCTGCTCTCTCATCAGAGAGAGACGGCTGGTGGTGAGTTCAACCTGAGGGTCACCTCTCCTCAGGCAAGGGGCAAGATTGAGAAGGCAGGGCCTTCACGGATGACCCCAGCCAATACAGGAATTGAGCCCACGCTGTTGGCGTCACTCTATATCACAAACCAGCCGTCCAGCCAACTGAGCTAACC
This sequence comes from Cetorhinus maximus, assembly GCF_964194155.1. NCBI lineage: Eukaryota > Metazoa > Chordata > Chondrichthyes > Lamniformes > Cetorhinidae > Cetorhinus > Cetorhinus maximus. The sequence goes on along the minus strand of NC_135885.1, from coordinate 16,675,968 downwards.
AGCCCCCTAGAAATGAGGGAGTGCTACATCGTTGGAGGTGCTGGCTTTTGGCTAAGATGTTAGGCTGGGCCCTGTGTGCTCTCCCGGGGAAGATGGAGAAGATCCCATGGCATTATGTTGAAGAAGAGTAGGAGAGTTACCCCGGGTGTCTTGGCCAATATCGTTTCCTCAGTAAACATCCCAAAAAAGATTATCTGATCATTATCACACTTGCTGTTAATGGGAGCTTTCTCTGTGCCACATTTCCTATATTACATCAGTGACTACACTTTAAGAGTACTTCATTGGCTATAAAGTGTTTTAGGACAGCCTGAGGTTGTGAAAGGTTCTATATGAATGCAAGTCTTTCTTTTGATCAGAGTTAGTCTGTGCTGCATTGTTCAAGAAGATGTATCAGATACAGTGAGAGCATGGAGGATAGCTGTGATTTTCTTTGGATACAATGGATTGAAACTGGGAGGGACAAATGCAGCTCATTTGGTAAGTCTCCGGACAATGTGTGCGCAACCAAGTATAATGAAAGAGGTACTTGCATTCATATAGCACTTTTCATGACCACAAGATACCTCAAAGCACTTTACAGCCAATGGAATGCTTCTGGAAGTGCATGAACTGTTGTGATGTATGAAACTAGCCAGCCAATAGCAAGTTCCCACAAACAGCAATGTGATAACGACCAGATAATCTGTTTTTTTCCCATGATGTCAGTTGAATGATAAATTTTGGCAAGGACACCAAGGGAACTCCCCTGTTCTTCTTCAAAATAGCACCACAGGATCTTTTATATCCACCTGAATGGGCAGATCGGGCCATTTCATCCAAAAGACAAAACTTCCAAACAGTGCTTCATCAATGACCTTCCCTCCATCAAAAGTTCAGAAGTGGGGATCTTCACAGATGATTACACAAAGTTCAGGACCATTCGTGACTCCTCAGATACTGAAGCAGTCCATGTCCGAATGCAGCAAGACCTGGGCAATATCCAGGCTTGGACTGACAAATGGCAAGTAACATTCATGCCACAAAAGTGCCAGGCAATGACCATCTTCAACAGGGGACAACCTTACAATCTTCACTTGACATTCAATGTTGTTGCATCACTAAATTTTATTTTTATTCATTCATGGGATGGCTTCGCTGGCTAGGCCAGCATTTAGTGCCCATCCCTAATTGCCTTTGAGACGGTGGTGGTGAGCTGTCTTCTTGAACTGCTGCAGTCCATGTGGTGTAGGTTCACCCACAGTGCTGTTAGGAAGGGAGTTCCAGGATTTTGACCCAGCGACAGTGAAGGAACGGCGATATATTTCCAAGTCAGGATGGTGAGTGGCTTGGAGGGGAACTTACAGGTGGTGGTGTTCCTGTGTATCTCCAATCCTTCTAGGTCATAGTGGTTGTGGGTTTGGAAGATGCTGTCTAAGGAGCCTTGGTGAATTCCTGCAGTGCACCTTGGAAATGGTACACACTGCTGCTACTGTACATTGGTAATGGAGGGAGTGAATGTTTGTGGATGAGGTGCCAATCAAGCAGACTGCTTTGTCCTGCATGGTCTCAAGTTTCTTGAGTGTTGTGGGAGCTGCACTCATCCAGGCAAGTGGAGAGTATTCCATCACACTCCTGACTTGTGCCTTGTAGATGGTGGACAGGCTTTGGGGAGTCAGAAGGTGAGTTACTCGCCGCAGGATTCCTAGCCTCTGACCTGCTCTTGTAGCCACAGTATTTATATGGCTAGTCCAGCTCAGTTTTTGGTCAATGGTAACACCCAGCTTGCTGATAGTGGGGGTTTCAGTGATGGTAATGCCATTGAATGTTAAGGGGCATTGGCTATATTCTCTCTTGTTGGAGATGGTCATTGCCTGGCACTTATGTGGCATGATTGTTACTTGCCACTTGTCAACCCAAGCTTGGATATTGTCCAGGTCTTGCTGCATTTGGACATGGACTGCTTCAGTATCTGAGGATTTGCAAATAGTGCTGAACATTGTGCAATCATCAACAAACATCCCTACCTCTGACCTTATGATGGAGGGAAGGTCATTGATGAAGCAGCTGAAGACGGTTGGGCCTAGGACACTACCCTGAGGAACTCCTGCAGTGATGTCCTGGAACTGAGATGATTGACCTCCAACAACCACAACCATCTTCCTTTGTGCTGGGTATGACTCCAACCAGCAGAGAGTTTCCCCCTGATTTCCATTGACTCCAGTTTTGCTAGGGTTCCTTGATGCCACACTCAGTCAAATGTGGCCTTAATGTCATGGGCAGTCACTCTCACCTCACCTCGGGAGTTCAGCTCCTTTGTCCATGTTTGAACCAAGGCTGTAAAGAGGCCAGGAGCTGAGTGACCCTGTCGGAACTCAAACTGAGCGTCAATGAGCAGGTTATTGCTAAGCAAGTGATGTTTGATACCACAGTTGATGATTCCTTCCATCACTTTACTGATGATTGAGAGTAAACTGGTGAGGCAGTAATTGGAGAGGTTGGATTTGTCCTGATTTTTGTGTACAGGACATACCTGGGCAATTTTCCACATAGCTAGGTAGATGCCAGTATTGTAGCTGAACTGGAACAGCTTGGCTAGGGATGCAGCAAGTTCTGGAGCACAAGTCTTCAGTACTATTGCCAGAATATTGTCAGGGCCCATCGCCTTTGCACTATCTAGTGCCTTCAGCTGTTTCTTGATATCACGTGGAGTGAATCGAATTGGCTGAAGACTGGCAACCACTGGGGACCTCCGGAAGAGGCCGAGATGGATCATTCACTTGGTGCTTCTGGCTGAAGATTGTTGCAAATGCTTCAGCCTTATCTTTTGCACTGATGTGCTGGGCTCCTCCATCATTGAGGATGGGGATATTTGTGGAGCTTCCTCCTCCACTGAGTTGTTTAATTGTCTACCAACGTTCATGGCTGGATGTGGCAGGACTGCAGAGCTTAGATTTTATCCATCGCTTGTGGAATCCCCAACATCAACACTCTGGTGGTTACCATTGACCAGAAACTGAACTGGAATAGCCATATAAATCCAGTCCAAAAGTCACAAGTCAAGTGTGACGGAATACTCTTCACTTGCCTGGATGAGTACAGTTGCAACAACACTCAAGAAGCTCCACATTATCCAGGACAAAGCAGCCCGCTTGATTTGCACCCCATCCACCACCTTCAACATTCACTCCCACCACCATCGATGTACAGTAGCAACAGTGTGTACCATCTACAAGATACACTGCAGCACTTTCCAAACATGCGACCTCTACCACCAACAAGGGCAGCAGATGCTTGGGAATACCACCAATAAATACTGGCCAGCCAGCAGAGCCCACATCCCGTGAAAGAATAAATACAGAAGATGTGCAGCATTCAACTGAAGTGTTGGATTTGACTTTTACACTCGAGCCCTGGGTGGGACTTGAGAACCCAGAATCATGTGACTTAGAGGCAAGAGCATTGCTAACTGATCTATGGCTGACACACAGGACAGGAGTTAAGGCAGGCATGTAGGGGTTAATAAGCGATGGCTGAAAAACACTTTAATCGTCAGCCTTGGCTGAAGGGTAGAATTTGCACCTCTGAGTTAGAAGGTTACGTGTTCAAGCTCCACTCTGGGGTCTTGGGCCAGGATTTTTCCCTGTGATCGGGGCCGGACCGTGATTTCACGCTGGTAGGCCTTGCGTTTCAGTGCTCAGTGCTGCCTGTGTTGGGTGTGGGGGGGTCGGTGGGAGGAGGCTGAGCGTGTTGGAAAAGCTCCCTGAGGCACAGGCTCAGGGAGATGAACAGATTTGAAAATAAAACATGAAGAATTTTAAGGTGTTAAAAACATGCACCCTCACGTGACTCTGTCCCATGAGCAGGGACATGTTCTTAATGAAATGTTAACATTTATATTTTATTTTTAATTGCTGTTGGAAACCTCATCCCGCCTGCGCTTGAGGTTTCCTAAAAAGTGCAGAGGCCACTTGGCCTTTTCGCCGGCCCGCCAACCGTAAGGTTGGATGGGCAGCAAAAAATAACATTTACTTAAATCTTTAATAGACTTAATAGGCCTTTTAATTGTTGGCAGGCGCAGACATGCAGAGTGCTGCACTGTGAGAGGTGCCATCTTTTGAATGAGGCTTGAAACTATATGCTCTCTGAGGTGGACATATTTCCCTCTTTATTTCTCCTTCTGTACCCGATTTGACTCTAATTCACCCTATTTCCTTCACAGTCCTTCATGTTTCTTTTTCAATTGTTAAATCTCATGGGATAAGAAGGTCCACTGTTGATTCCAGTGTTCGCTGAGGTTCCAGATGTCCTATTGCCCTCGCCATGATGTTATCAGCTCATACTTGCAGCAAGTTACTGCGCAAAAAGATATGAGCTGAAGAGAGCAGGAAGAAGTCTAACAGTATAATCTGTGAAAAACATGGAAATGTATGAAATAGAAGCAGGAGTAGGTCATTCGGCCCTTCGAGCCTGCTCCGTCATTCAATATGATCATTATAGATCCTCTATCTCAACACCAGACTTCCGCGCTCTCCCCATACCCCTTGGCATCTTTGGAGCCTAGAAACCTATCTATTTCCTTCTTAAATATATTCAGTAACTTGTCCTCCACAGCCTTCCATGGCAGAGAATTCCACAGGTTCACCACCCTCTGAGTGAAGAAGTTCTTTCTCATCTCAGTCCTAAATGGCCTACCCCCTATCCTGAGATTGTGACCCCTTGTTCCAGACCCCCCAGCCAGAGGAAACATCATCCCTGCATCCAGTCTGTTCAGCCCTGTCAGAATTTTATATGTTTCAATGAGATCCCCTCTCATTCTTCTAAACCCCAGTGAATACAGGCCTAGTTGGCACAATCTTTCCTCATACGACAATCCTGCCATCCCAGGAATCAATCTGGTGAACCTTCACTGCACTCCCTCTATGGGGAGTATATCCTTTCTTAGGTAAGGAGACCAAAATTGCACAAAATACTCCAGATGTGGTCTCACCAAGACCTTGTGCAGCTGCAGTAAGACATCCTTGCTCCTGTACTCAAGTCCTCATGTAATGAAGGGCAACATACCATTTGCCTTCTTAACTGCTTGCTGCACCTGTATGCTTGTTTTCAGTGATTGGTGTACAGGGACACCCAGGTTCCTTTGTACATCAACACTTCCCAATCTTTCACCATATAAATACCCCACACCACTTTAGCATGATCTGGCCTATTAATTTATGGATTCATAGGAAGGTGATGTTCTTAGTTCAAGTATTCTAACTCTGGGGAAGAAAGCATAACCCTCACTTTGCATAGGGCTGAGTTTCAAACACATTTTTGAGTCAACCCTAATTAACTATTCATTAACTGAATGATCATCATCAATGTTGATGAACAACATTGGAAGAGAGGGTAGGAAGAGAGGGTATGAAGCAGATCTATGAGGATGTTGCTAGGAATGGAGAATTTTAGCTATGAGAAAAGACTGGGGTTATTTACTTTGGAGCAGAGGAGGCCAAGGGGAGGTTTAATTGAGGTGTATAACATTATGAGGGGCCTAGTGATAGAGTATAGGAAGGGCCTATTTCCAATAGCAGAGAGGTCAATAACCAGAGGGCGTAGATTTAAAATAATTGGTAGAAGAATTAAATGGGGAATTATGAGTAATTTTATTCACCCAAAGGGTGATAAGGATTTGGAACTCACTGCCTGAAAGGATGGTAAAGACAGAAACACTCATCACATTTAAAGGAATACTTGGATATGCATTTGAAGTACTGTAACCCACAGGGTTGCAGACCAAGAGCTGGAAAATAGAATTAGGTTGGGTAAATCTTTGTCAGCTTACAGACACACGCTGAACCAAATTCACGCACTGTAAGTTTTCAATGTTTCCATATTTCTATTAACTCCTAATCATTTTGGTTATGGTAATATGGGACTCCCCAACTGTGAGCTGGACATCCCTCAGAGGGCTACTGCTAAAACACAAAGGTCTTTGGATACATGAAGTTATGTGGTTACATATATTTGGGTTAAATGGACCAAGAAAGTGGCTGGCAAAAGCTAATGGCAGACAAACTAAATGTTGAGGCAGAAAACCGAGTCTAAAAGCATTGATACATCACTCAAACCCAGCCAGTGTTTATTGGCTAACACAGTGGACATGAGGTGGGTTTAAGGAATGTTGCCCCAAACTGCAGGGCACTGTCCATAGGGGAGAACATCTTGGGCAGAGGTGGCAGCCAGGCTCAATGCTCTGATTTGGAAGACATGCGGAAGAAGATGGCTTGCCTTAAAGAAGCTACCAAGGTAAGAGTGCCCACATATCGGCAGCGGCGGGGTCCCTCAGAATCAAGGATGACATCTGTCAGGCTTGGTGAGACTTCAGATGACTGAGGAGTCCAATTCCGGACCCACAAGTTCTTCCGCATTGGGGCCACGTTGTTGCGCAGGGGAGTGGAAATCGCAGCCCTGGGTTGGCTTTCTTCTTCCCCTGTCATCGCAGTTCCGCTTCGCTATCGAGTCCCTCAGCCTCGGAGTGGTTTGCGCCTTGATGGACCAGCCGTTGCCCTGCCCAGTGATCGGCAGCATTCTCCTCCCAATCAGTGGTGTTCAGGTCTCCATGCTTTAGGATGACCTTGAGCGTATCATTTTAACTTTTCCTTTGGCCACCCTTTGACCGTTGGCCAACAGAGAGCTGTGAGGAGAGAACCTGCCAAGGGAGATGGTTTTTGGGCATCCGGCCGCAATGGCCCGTCCATCGGAGTTGGTTCCACAGGAGCAGGGCTTCAATGCTGGTAGACGCAGCTTGATGGAGAATGCTCGTGTTAGTCTGGTGGCCCTTCCATTTGATCCCCAGGATTCGACGCAAGCACCGCTGATGGAGGCTCTCAAGGATCTTAATGTGGTGTTGGTAGACAGTCTGTGTTTCGCTCAGTAGAGGAGGCCTTGTAGAGCAGAACCTTTGTTGACTTGCAAAGGTCCCTGTTGTCAAAGACACGTTGGCACAGCTTGAAGAAGGCAGCGTTGGCACAGTTGACTCGGTGTTGGACTTCCTCATCAATGGTAGTCCCTTGGGAGAGGTGGCTGCCAAGATAAGGGAAGTGCTGCACATGCTCCAGAGCCACCCCATCTATGTGAATGATGTGGGGGATGCTCAACTGACCCAGGGAAGGTTGGTGAAGGACTTCTGTCTTGGCGTTGTTTGAGGACAGGCCAAGCCCCTTATACAATGGTGTTGAAGAGGTCAAGCATCCTTTGCATGTCCTCTACAGAGTGAGCTATCATGCAGCAGTCATCCGCAAACTGAAGGTTGCGGATGTCTATGGTGGCGAGTTTTGTTTTTGCCCGGAAGCGACCAAGGTTGAAGAGCTTCCCGTCCAGACGATACTGAATGCTGACACCAGGTGGTAGACCATCTCAGATGCCACTCCAACAGTGCAGCACTCACTCAGTGCTGCATTGGAGTGTCAGTTCGAAGTTTTATGCTCGGATCTCAGGGGGGGACTTGACCCTCGAACTTTCTAACTTGGAGGCCTGAGTGCTACCAACTGAGCCACAGTTGACATTGCACAGGGTGATGTTCAGGTAAATGGCGAACAAAGTGGGGGTGATCACACAACCTTGTTTGACCCCGGTCCAGATGTGAAAGGTGTCAGTTTTGGATCCTCCACTCGGTGGTGGTCATGTGGTCCAGCAGGAGTCTCAGGATGGTGACAAACTTCAACAGGCAACCAAAGCTTTGGAGTATGAGCTTCACGATTTAAAGAATCGAACGCCTTGGTCAGGTCGATGAAGGTGAGGAACAATTCTTGATTTTTCTCCCAACATTTTTCCTGGATCTGTCTAGACCAAAGACCATGTCTGGATTACCCTGGGATTGTTGGAAGCCACGCTGTGTTCCAAGGGGAATCTCACATATACCATTTAACTGGTACATGGTCAGAGTATACAGTCTGCTATACTGCTGGCTGTGCCCGTCCACCAAACAAACATACAACTTTGGCATTACTTATTATTCATGCCCGTAATCCTCCGTGATCTGACCTGGGAAACATACAAAAAAAGTCTTGAATGGCTCATGCTAAATAGTGTCTTTAACTCATCGCTAAAACTTCCCTACATACCCAGCCTGCGTGGGTGAGGGAATAACATTGGGTAGATTTCTGCCCAACATTGGAAAATTCACTTGGGGCATCTGAAACTCCTGTGCAATGTCAACTGTGGCTCAATTGGTAGCAGTCAAGCATCCACGTTAGAAAGTTCGAGGTTCAAGTCCCCCCCGATACCTGAGCATAAAACTTCGATCTGACACTCCAATGCAGCACTGAGTGAGTGCTGCACTGTTGGAAGTGGCGTCTTTTGGGCGAGCCACTAAAACCGAAGGCCTATCCGTTCTCTCAGGTAGATGTGAAAGATCCTTTGGGTATTATTTCAAAGAAGATCAGAGGAGTTATGCCTGGTGCCCTGGCCAATATGTATTCCTCAATCAACACCACAAAAAACAGATTAACTGGTCATTATCACATTGCTGTTTGTGGGAGCTTGCTATTCACAAATTGGCTGCCACGTTCCCTATATTACAACAGTGAAAATACTGCAAAAGTATTTCATTGGCGTAAAACACTTTCAGATGTCTGGTGGTTGCGAAAGAAACTATATAAATGCAATCGTTCCTTTAATTTTAATAAGCAGCGGGTAATAAGGCCTGCCCTCAAAGGCAGTGGGAGTAAATAACTCAGGTCTATGCCCTGAATGCAACCTGAAGGTGATGAGTTTTAGCAGATTCTGAGTAAAAGCCAATGATAGTTCAGCTTCTAGGTATCTTCATGCCTGGAAACTACCTTTGGTATCAATACTGCTGGGAGGAAAATGGTGTCTATGAGCTTCATAAACCACTCAAACTTTGCCTTTTGGTTTGATGACATAATCTGAACCCCTTTGACAGAGACATGGGACAGGGTATTTCAGACGGCGGGGTTTCCCATCCCACCATCCAAAAAATCAGTGAGAAACACATCCCGGCCAACACATTCTGCCGCGCAGCCATTTCCTGCCCAACTGAGTGTCAATTGGCTGCAGGCTGGTCTTCCACCCCTCGCTCGGGAGGAGGCCCGGCCTTAGAGAGGTGCTGACCAATCTGAAAGGTGAGTTTTCGGGATCTCAGGGTGGGGAGGGTAGGGAAGGCCTGGTGGGGTGGAGTGTGGGCGGGCGCAGCTCCGATCAGCACCCCGATTGGGGGGGGGGCGCTGCCATTTTACGTGGGTGGGCCAATTAAGGCCCACCCAGTGTGACATCCAGTCAGAGGCGCTATGCGCTCACTGTGCGGGCTGGGGGGGGATTCCCTCAGCCGGGAATGTGCTCTTTCACGCATGTGCGTGAAAGAGTGCACAGATCTCCCTGAGGCTAAGTGCTGCCTCAGGGAGATCGGCTTGGAATTAAAATTTGTAATACAAATGATAAAAAAATTTCCCTGACATGTCCCCCCATGTGACACTGTCAAATGAGTTGGGACATGTCCATAACTTTTATTGAAACCTTTAATAAAAATTTAAATACCCTCATGAAACCTCATCCCGCCCGCGGATGAGGGTTCGTGCCTTTTCCGAAACCCGGCTCCCGGCCTGCCCGCCAACCTTAAGGTTGGACGAGCAGGTCCATTAATGACTTTAATTAGTTTTTCAATGGCCTCAATAGGCCATTGACAGGTCGGCGGGCGTGCAGCTGACTCGGCTGTGCCCCCGCCTACCTGAAAATGAAAATGACGTGGGGTAACGTTGGGAGTTCCACCTGACGTCATCCCACGTCATTTTATGCATCGGCGAACAAGCCCCGCCTCCGCTCGCCGACCGGCAGATCCTGCCCCAAATGTTTTAGTACGCTAATGGACTTCTGGGCGCTCAGCCAAGAATACATAATGAGGCTTAGCTGAGAGCCCAGAGATCCATTAGCCTGTTGAAGCAGCTGAGCCTCAGAGAAAACCTTACTTGATTGACAACTCTGGCTCTCTAATCTCTGCCATCAATTTCACAATGTTTATTTACACATTAATTTTAAGAGGTCAGCTATTGAAACTTTAAGGGATCTGGATAATTGACACTTTTGTTCTCCTGTAATAAAAAGGAATTTTTTTAATAAGAAAGTGAAAAGTTGTCAATGAATGAGTGTTTTTTTTAAGTCTTTTTTAACACATCCTACCATCGATAGGGTTCATTGCTTCAATAGTGTATAGTGGATGAATGGGCATGGAAGTGTCATTGCTTCCCATGGGAAGACATGAGGGGCCAAAAGGGATGGGTGGGGGCATGCCTTGGCATGGAGGCATGAGGGGCCATAAGGGATGGGTGAGGGGCATACCTTAGTATGAGAGGTATGAGGAAGACCTTTTTTACTTACCCTTTAAAAGATTCCCTAGTGCAGACTAGGGTTCACGACTCTTCTGAGGGTCTGTGAAGCGCAAAGTCATTGAAGCCTGGCCTGACTCAATGAAAATTGCAGAGGAGTAGGGCAGGCCTATCCCCACAATAGAGCCGGCCAGGGTGGGAGCGCAGGGTGAGGGCTTGCGACACGGAACCAGCTCACACACTTTAAAGGCCCTGTTGAAAGTTGGGAATGGAGTTGGGTCCTGGCTGCCATCTTTGAAGGGCTCTCCAGTCATCCCGACTTGGTGAAAATCCAGCCATACACCCTGATACTTGCAATCTATTATCCGCCTGATATAAGTTATATCAGTCACTGGCATTAAAATTGGGTTAAGCTCCTAATCAAAGGTACAAATTCGAGTTGGAAAGTTAATGTGCACTGCGAACCACAAAATGACACCAGTCAATGAAATTATTCATTCTGTGTTGAAGTTGCGATGTTTAGAATGCATGTAAATTCTGTTTCAGCTACTGAATATTTAATTTCAATTGTGTTTGATCTGCATCCACTTTAGATGTGTTCAACTGAGGGATGTCTTCAATTATGTAATTACTTGATGGAGGAAGAAGTGCACAGTTTTGGAATAATAAATGCTATATCCATGTGAAAAAAAAAACATAAATAAGTTGGTTTTATACAAGCACCTTGGGCCCATGCACAATAGCATTAACAGAATAAAGATGTAAGATCTTTGTGAGCCATGTACAGGAGGATTAGTTGTGCATTGTGAAAATGTTGCTCTAGTGCCTATTAATGAGGTATTTGCTAAGCAACACAATGTTCAGACCAACAATGAGACAGTTCATTGCATTCCTCGGTGCTTTGCACTATGTAAAGTAAGCAACAGGAACATAGGAACGTAAGAGCAGGGGGAGGCCATTCAGCCCCTTGAGCATATTCTGCCATACAATTAGCTCATGGCTCATCTGTATCTTAACTCTGTCGACCCGCCTTGGTCCCATATCACTTTATACCCTTGCCTAACAAAAATCCCTGAATCTTAGTTTTGAAATTTTTAATTGGTCCCCAGCCTCAACAGATTTTTTCATGTATTAAGTGAACAGAAATGATCAAAATCTGTATTTGTTTCGATCAAATGGTGCAGGACTTCTGAAATGAGTCCTGCCACTCCCTCCTCCCACTGATAGTTCTGAGTCCTGCAAGTTTGCTCTTGAGCGCTTGAAGGGCTTGGTAGACCATGGCCTGATTTTTACGTTCTGAGGTCGGGCACGTGCCCTACCCTAACACATGCCAAATTGCACGAAATAACGTCGGGCATGCATCCCGATGTCATCTCATACCATGTGCTTTGAAGTCGGCGGGTGTGCGCATGAGTCGGAGCTGCACCCGGCGACAATTAAGGGACCAATTAAGGCCATTAAAAAGCCTACTGATGATGATTTTACGTTGCCCATGCGATTTTGCATTCGTTGCGCAGGGGAGGCGGGCAGCACGTTTTTATCAAATTGTCATCCAAAAGCGGCATAAAAAGGGCCCGGAGCATTGTCATTGTGAGTAGTGAGGAGTTTAGGATTTAGTTTGCTGCTGGTTGCTTAGTGAAACTTGACAGTTTTATCAACAACATAAAAGCAAAATACTGCAGATGATGGAAATCTGAAACAAAAACAGAAAATGCCAGAAAAACTCAGCAGGTCTAACAGCGTCTGTGGAGAGAGAAACAGAGTTAACATTTCGAGTCCGTATGACTCTCCTTCGGAGCTAAAGAGAAATAAAAATGTGATGAAATTTATACTGTTTAAGAGGGGTGGAGCAGATGAAGCTGGATAGAAGGCCAGCGATAAGTGGGGGCAAAGGAGAGATTGCCAAAGATGTCATGAACAAAAGGGCAAAGGGGTGTTAATGGTACTGGTACTGGCTAAAGGAAGTGCTGATGGTGGCATTGAGGTCAGAAAGCAGAATGTGATAATAGCAGGACAAAGGTAAACACTCTGGAAAGAACAACATGAACAGCTTTATCTCTGTTTTGAGCTTCAGTCTTTGCATTGCTAGCCTTCATTTCAGGATTCATTGGTGTCTCCAAGGCCCCTGGAGGATTTATACAGTGTGGACACTTCCATTCACCAGACAGCCTTCTGTTTCTTTGGTAATAGGCATTGTCTACTCCACTGGTGGGATCTCCTCTGAGGAGGAAGAGAGGGGCAGAAGGGAAAGGAGGCCAGGTGTCCATAGGCAACATCCATGGTAGCGAACTGTGGGAGGAGAGGCACAGGCACAGGGGGGCACAGGGGGGCACAGGGCCAGCAGGGAGTCCAAGGTGGAAGGGGCTGCAGAAGATGCCAGGGTTTACAGGCAGCGATGCAGCTACCCCAACATGTCAGAGGTGCAGTGCTGAAGGAGGCTCCACTTCTCCAGGAAGACTGTGACCTCCATATGTCGGATGATTGGGTCAGAGGTCACCTCCAACTGTGTGGGTGGGCACCCCATACCAGCGACTCTAAAGGTGACAGTGGCCCTCAACTTCTATGCCTCCAGTTCTTTCCAGGGGTAATTGGGGGATCTTTGTGGTGTGTCACAATCAGCTGTCCACAGTTGTGTTAAGCTGCTCACTGATGCTCTGTTCAGGTGGGTAATGACATTTATTCATTACCAGATGGACAAGGCCAGCCAGGCTGAGTGAGCCAGAGACTTTGCTGGGATTGCTGGTTTCCCCCACATCCAGGGTGCCATCGAGTATGGCAATAAAGGCACCAGCGGGTGAGCCTGGTGCCTTTGTGAACAGGAAGGGCTTCCACTCCATGAACGTGCAGATAGTGTGTGACCACAGATGTTGATTCTGCAAGTCTGTGCAAGGTGCCCCGGCAGCTCCCATGATGCATACATCCTCCGATACCACAGGTGGCAAGGCTGTTCACTGCTCCACCTTGACTGGATGAATGGCTGCTGGGTGACAAGGGCTATCTATTGAAAAGGTGGTTTGTGACGCCTCTCTGGCACCCAAGGACTGAAGCAGAGCAGAGGTATAATAGGAGTCATGCCTCTACAAGGGCGGTGATAGAGAGGACCATTGGTCTGCTGAAGATAAGATTCAGATGCCTGGACCTTTCAGGGGGAGCACTGCAATACCCTCCAGAGCCTGTGTCTCTGATAGTCTTTTCATGCTGCACTCTCCACAATCTGGTTATGGTAAGGGGGGGACCCACTGGGGGTTGAGGATTTCGAGACAGCTCCACAGGCCACAGGTGGTGACTCCAGTGGTGGATCAGAAGAGGAGCCCAGGGAAAAGCACAGTGAGGACATGGAGGCAGACCTCTGGAACCTTCAGGGAGTGAGGGACACCAGGGAGACCTTGATTCAGGGAGCTGCCTCTGCTGCTTTTGAATCCCCCCACCGGGTCGCCATTGGACCCGGCGTCAGACAGGCTGGCCCTTCCGACCAATGAAAAGATGCGGTTCACATTGGATGGGCCTTAATTGGCCACCCAGCATGAAATTGTGTTGAAAAGGCGATCTCGCCCAGGAACGGACTCTACATTCGCTTCCGGGCCTGCCGACTGTGCGCTCACACCAGGCGTGAAATTCAGGTCTATATTTTTTATTCTCTTTTGCTACCTACATGCCTCCCTCCCCCCACCCATTGTCATAAGCATTTTACTCTCTTTTCTCTCCTACCCTTTTCAATCTTGGTGTGTCCAAATCCCATGGACGTTGGCCACTCAGCCAGATTTCTCAGTTAAAAACAAAGACAGAAAAACACCACAGGAAGTTTGACTTTAAAACAGGTGGCGCCTTGTTGCCTGTTAACAAACTGGGGCGTCCTCTTTGGATTGTGTCATGTGTAAATTTATTTTAATCAGGGTGAGAGATCATTATTCTAGAGTGACAAATCATCCTCTCCTTACAAGTGACAGGATCAAGCATTTTCACTAATGGTTGCATTCAACATTTTCATCAAATATTTGCCTCAGAAGAGCATCAGCTACTGAGCCAGCCTGATATTTTCTCTTGCTGGGTTCCGCCAATCACCTTTTTGGTCTCCGACTAAGACTGCCAAATTGGTGCTCGCTTGGACTCAATTAAAGGCAGTTTCATGTGGAAAGCGCTTTGTCCATTGGGAACTCGGTTGAGACTGCTCAACCTCATTTCACTTACAGTCCTTAACAGGAGCAGCATTTTATCCCATCTGTCTAGTTTGAATTCAAATATATTTCCCAGAGGTAAAAAGGCTTACCCACTGTACCAAGCAGTCTCCATAGGAGGGAATTCTAAAATTTGCACTTCTTTGGAAGGGAGGACTACTTAAGTGATCTAGCAGAGGGTTCTATACATTATCCATATGATTGCAAAGGATTCTGAAGGACACTAATTTTTACTAATCATCTGTATATGGGAGTAAATTGTACAACTAAATAATCAGGGGAAAATATTCAAAATTTATGGGATAGACTTCTAGATTTGCATAAATCCCAATGAAATGGACCGAGGTGGTTTCACTAAATGGATCAAATGACTCAGAGATAAGATAGTGGGAAATTTGCAGTGCTTAATTCTAGTGAAAATTCTGGTTTAACTAGGTTGCAGCCAATTATAGTGTTTTGAAACCCTTAATTAAACAATGTTGAATTATTCATCTGAAATCTACATTACTTTCCAAGTTCAGTCTACAGTCATATGGGAAGGAGGAGATTATGGCAGCTGTATCATTTTGGCGCCTCCAGCTCCAGCTTTACAAGACTGTTTCACTCCACCACATCTTAACAACACCACGCTTTAAGAGACAATTCTGCTTGGTGAAACGGGAAGTCACTTTTAACAGACAACACACATGCATTGCACACATGCTGTTAATGCAAAATGTTTGTGACTCAACAACTGTCGTTAGTTACATTGTGCCTTTTCGCTGCTTCAGATTGGGAGCAATTGATAAAACATTTTTTTATTCATTCTGCAGATGTGCATATTACGAACAAAGCCAGTAATCATTGCCCATCCCTAGTTGCTCTTGACAAGGTGGTAGTGAGCCGCCTTCTCGAACCGATGGTAAGGTGTGCCAACGGTGTTCTTCGGCGGGACGTTCCAGGATTTTAATCCGGTGACCGTGAAGGAACAGCAACGTACATCCAAATCAGGATGGTGTGCGTCTTGAAGAGGAACATATTCCCGTGTGCCTGATAAGTGGTGGAGATCATGAGCTTGGGAGCTGTTGTTGACGAAGCCTGGGGGAGTTGCTGCAGTGCATCCTGTGGATAGCTGCAAAGGCTCTAATTAGGGCTGTGCTTTTGTGCCACTCGAAATGTGTGCATTTGAAATCAGTAATCTGTACTCACGGCTTAACTTTTATACCAGACAAGAAGTCACTGTGGGCTTCTTGCTACAGCTTCACTCTGTGGGGGGCGGGGAGAACAATCTTCTCCAGGGCAGTCAGTGTGGGGAAAGAAGATTCTAACGATGCACTTGGCAAGAATCATCAAGAAAGGGGGTTAAGAGTTTGCTGGGCTTACTTCCTCGTGCATTCACGAGTCCTGATGAATGGTCACATTTAAAATCTCTGCCTTTCATCCTCTTTCAGATGCTGACTGAACTACTCTGTGCCTCCATCATTTATGGCTTTTGTTTCATATTTCCACTATAAATGGTTTTTCATTTCCTATTGCCCAATATCTTATTATATTCATCTACAAGCTGTGTGGAGACTGATTACACTGCTTGTCGCTCATTGCCTGATAGTATATCTATGTGTCGTAAAAATAAACGCTTCCTTTAGCACCTAGTTGAGAATTAGTCACCGTGGACATCAAACCCAAGAGACATGAAGGTCTTGAGCAACGAGTAACGGACTAAGACCAGATGTCAAATGTGTGCATCAGAAACCGACACTTCATTAATGAATAACAACTTGAGCCCAGATATTTTGACTTGAAGTCCAGTCAGAAGCTGATGAAAATTTCAGGCACAAATCCAAAAGTTTTGCAAGGAATTTCTTTGCTGAACCGAGGCCCTGTCTGATTTTAAAGATGGAGGTGTGGTGACTATGGTGCATAGGATTCTGGAACTAAGCGGTGAACCTACAAAGCCTGTGAATATGGAGGCCCAGGTGATCTTAACGTTTGGGCTTCATTTTCAGAAATTTTCTTCAACTCCTTTCCGAGCCTGGTCAGAATCGTTACCCGGCCTTTTGGGCACGGTTAGGGAATATGGTCACAGGAGGTTGCAGGCAGAGACTAGATTGGTCCCTGGTGGTGATCTAGGGAACAGGATAGGGGAACATGTACACACATTGTGCTTGTTTCAGCTAAACAAAATAAGTGACAGCTTTTCACTAGTTCATTCCTCAGGGCAATGCCTTGACCAACCAGAGTCCAGCTGCCTGGTTTAAATTTCAAACAATGCTTGGCAGTTAACTGTCAGTCATCATTAACTGGTGCATTCTCCATGGTAATGCCTCTACCAATCAGCGTCCACTTGCCAACCAATCAGCACTCTCTTCTCATACAGTTTAAAGTTGTTGCTTCCCCTGACATTGGTATTTTTCCGATTGCCCTGATGAGTGCAAGATGAAAAGCTTCAACAAAACGCCTTTTTGCCAGCAAAGCTCAATGCTATATAGGACAAAGTCATAGAGTTATACAGCTCAGAAACAGGCCCTTTGGCCCATTGTGTCCATGCCGGCCATCAAGCATCTATCTATTCTAATCCCATTTTCCAGCATTTGGCCCATAGCCTTGTATGCTATGGCATTTCAAGTGCTCATCTAAATACTTCTTAAATGTTGTGAGGGTTCCTGCCTCTACCACCCCCTCAGGCAGTGTGTCCCAGATTCCAACCATCCTCTGGGTGAAAAACCTTTTCCTCAAATCCCCTCTAAACCTCTTGCCCCTTACCTTAAATCTATCCCCCATGGTTATTGTCATCTCCACTAAGAGGAAAAGCTTCTTCCTATCTACCCTTTCTATGCCATTCATAATTTTGTATACCCCTATCAGGTCCCCCCTCAGCCTTCTCTGCTCTAAGGAAAACAACCCTGCCCTATCCAGTCTCTCTTCATAGCTGAAACGCTCCAGCCCAGGCAACATCCTGGTGAATCTCCTCTGCACCTTCTCCAGTGTAATCACATCTTTCCTATAGTGTGGTGCTCAGAACTGCACACAGTACTCCAGCTGTGGCCTAACTAGCGTTTATACAGCTCCAACATAACCTCCCTGCTCTTATGTTCTATGCCTTGGCTAGGGCAAGTATCCCATTTGCCTTCTTAAGCACCTTAGCTACCTGTGCTGCTGCCTTCAGGGATCTATGGACATGTACATCAAGGTCCTTCTGATCCTTTGCACTTCCTAGGGTCCTACCATTCATTGTGTATTCCCTTGACTTGTTAGTCCTCCCAAAATGCAACATATCACACTTCTCAGGATTAAATTCCATTTGCCACTGCTCTGCCCATCTTACTAGACCATCTATATTGCCCTGTAATCTAAGGCTTTCCTCCTCACTATTTATGGCACCAACAATTTTGTTGTCATCTGTGAACTTACTGATCATACCTCCTCTATTCACGTCTACATTAATGTACACAAACAGCAAGGGTCCCAGCACTGATCCCTGTGGTACACCACTTACCACAGGCTTCCAATTGCAAAAACAACCTTCGATCTTCACTCTCTGCCTCCTGCCTAAAGAGCGGGAGTTTACCTGTGAGGGAGCGGAGCGGGAGTGGCTGTATAAAGAGCGGGAGTAGAGTTTATCTGTGAGGGAAGCACATCACCACCACCCCCCTGCCATCACGCCTGAAGATTCTGTACCCTGGAATATTGAGCTGCCAGTCCTGCCGTTCCCTCAACTATGTCTCTTGTGATAGCAACAATATCATATTCCCATGTGTTAATCAAGGCCCTCAATTCATCTGTCTTACTTGTAAAACTCCTTGTGTTAAAATAGATGCAATCCAGCCTTGCATAATTCCCTTATGCCTTAACAGGTCTATAGTTGCCCTGCCTTCCAGACTGACTTAGCTTCTCTTCTATATTTGGCTTGGCATCACCCCCTACTGTACTTCCATTCTGTATCCCATCCCCCAGCCAAATTAGTTTAAACTGTCCCCAACAGCATGAGCAAACCTCCCAACAAGGATGTTGGTCCCGTTCCTGTTCAGGTGCAACCCGTCCGACTTGTACAGGCCCCAACTTCACCAGAAACAGGCCCAGTGATCCAGGAAATTAAAGCCCTCCCTCCTGCACCACCTCTTCAGCCACGCATTCATCCTCTCTATCCTCCTGTTCCTATACTCACTAGCACGTGGCACAGGGAGTAATCCAGACATTACAACCTTTGAGGTCCTGCTTTTTAATCTGCTGTCTAGCTCCCTAAATTCTTGTTGCAGGACCTCATCCCTCTTTCTATCTATGTTGTTGGTACAGATGTGAACCACGACCTCTGACTGTTTGCCCTCCCCCTTCAGAATGCCCTGCAACTGTCCTGTGACATCCTTGACCCTGGCACCAGGGAGGCAACACACCATCCTGGAGTCATGTCTACGGCCGCAGAAGCACCTGTCTGCACCCCTCACTATTGAGTCTCCTACCACTATTGCTCTTGCACTCTTACTCCTCCCCCCTTGTGCAGATGAGCTACCCACAGTGCTGTGAACTTGGCTCTGGCTGCAGTCCCCAGGGCAACCTTCACCCTCTCATTTTCCAACCCAGAAAAATGGTTCTTGAGTGAGATGCACTCTGGGGCTTTCCTGACTACCTGCCTGCCTCCCTGCTTCTGACTGGTGGTCGCCCATTCCTTCTCTGACTGCACTTCCTTAAGCTGCAGGGTGACCACATCTAAAAGCGTGCTATCCATGAAACCCTCAGCCTCGCGGATGCTCCGCTGTGTCTCGGGCTGATGCTCAAGTTCCGAAACCCGTTGCTCAAGCTGGTCAAGCCGGCGACACTTTCTGCACATGTGGTCATCCAGACTGCAAGGAGTGTCTGAGAATTCCCACATACTGCAGGCTGTGCAACACACGGGACTGAGCTCCCTTGTCATACATTTTATTTGTTCTAATTAAAAGACTATTTCCTTAAATTTAAGCCAAGTGGAAAACTATTTAGTTTTACTTAAAAAAAACAAATGCTGAGACTCTTACCTTCTGTAATGTCACTTCAAAGTGAAAAAAAACACTTACCCACTACCTACTAATTAGCTCTCTCCCTTGTCCTGACGTCACTCCTTTCGAATTCCAGCACCGCCGAGTGTCTGGGTGAGAACCGGCTCCCTCACAGGTAAACTCCGCTCCACTCTTTATATAGCCGCTCTGCTCCCACTCCGTTCCCTCACAGGTAAACTCCACTCCACTCTTTATATAGCCGCTCCGCTCCCACTCTGTTCCCTCACAGGTAAACTCCACTCCACTCTTTATACAGCCGCTCCAGCTCCGCTCCCTCACAGGTAAACTCCACTCCACTCTTTATACAGCCGCTCTGCTCCCACTCCGTTCCCTCACAGGTAAACTCCGCTTCACTCTTTATACAGCTGCTCCAGCTCCGCTCCCTCACAGGTAAACTCCGCTCCACTCTTTATACAGCCGCTCTGCTCTCACTCCGTTCCCTCACAGGTAAACTCCACTCCACTCTTTATACAGCCGCTCCAGCTCCGCTCCCTCACAGGTAAACTCCGCTCCACTCTTTATACAGCCGCTCTGCTCCCACTCCGTTCCCTCACAGGTAAACTCCGCTCCGCTCTTTATACAGCCACTCCAGCTCCGCTCCCTCCCAGGTAATCTCCTGCTCTTGAGGTCCTCCTCTTGCGCTCTCCTCTAGATGCTGCTGACTGCCTGGCTCGCGGTCCTCCCTTCACCCTCTCCTCCACAGTTCTCTAATTTCTCAGCATATTTAAAAATCCACCACTGCAGCACTGTGGCTGCACTATCTACAATCTAATAGTTGAAAGTTATTACTGAATCTGCTTCCACCATGCTTTCAGTCAGGATGTTCCAGAGCACCACAACTCGCTGAGTAAAAAAAATTCCCCGTTTCCTAAAACTCTCCTCTCGTCATTGACCCTCTTGCCAGTGGAAACATTTTTTTTCTCTATCTACTTTAATAAAACCTTTCATGATTTTGAATACCTCTATTAAATCTTCACTTAACCTATTCTGCTGTAAGGAGAACAAGCCCAGGTTTTCGTGTCTCACTATGTAACTGAAGTTCCTCATCCTTAGTACCATTACGATCTATTATGATTTATAAAGGTTGAGCATAACTCTCTTACTATTTGTCCTCTATACCTTAGGATCCTATACATATGTATTTTTAAACAACATAAACGTTGATATTGTTCATGATTGCTCTTGGTTCCCTCATTTTGTTAACTATGATTTGAAAATCTGTGGCTGTAAGTCATGGTTTTCGGGCCTGGGACTGTCTCCCCATTTTGGCCAGAAATTAAGCATTCACCATCTACAGGGTGCTGCTTATGGTTAAGTCCTGACCAAGCAACGTTTTTGATAGTGCTACCAGATAGTCCACACAGTTCTACATTTCTCCTAATTCGGCTTAATGCACCCAATCTTTCAGAAAGCACCCACCAAAGCTGTTTTTTTATTCCATCACAGGAGGTGGGCAAGGCCAGCATTTATTGCCCATCCCTAATTGCCCATGAGAAGGTGGCGGTGTCACCTTCTTGGGAGGCGATGGCAAGCAGAATGGTCACAGGTGCTGGTGTTCCCATCTATCTGCTGCCCTTGTCCTTCTAGATGGTAGTGGTCATGGGTTTGGAAGGTGCTATCTAAGGAATTATCTAAGGTGAATTCCTGTGATGCATCTTGTAGATGGTACACACGGCTGCTACTGAGCGTTGGTGGTGGGGGGAGTGAATGTTTGTGGATGTGGTGCCAATCAAGTGGGCTGCTTTGTCCTGGACGGTGTCAAGCTTCTTGAGTGTTGTGGGAGCTGCACCCATCCAGGCAAGTGGGGAGTATTCCATCACACTCCTGACTTGTGCCTTGTAGATGGTGGACAGGCTTTGGGCAGTTAGGAGGTGAGTTACTCGTCACAGGATTCCTAGGCTCTGAACTGCCCTTGTAGCCACAGTATTTATATGGACCATATTATTCTGGACCATGCTGCATGTGAAATGGAACTTCAGCAGGTTAGTGAGATATTTGAGGCTCGGGGCACCTAGGATATCGACAAGAGTTGGCACAATCAGGGGAGGAGGGGAGAAAATCAGGAAGAAAATGCAAAGATGCTTTCTGATAAATTATGTTGACATTTTTTTGACGAGATATTTCCTACAAGTTGAGTACAGTGAGAAAGGATGTTGTTCAGCTTCTGCTTTTCACCCATTACTTAAATTATTTTTCAGTATTTTAAAGTTATTCCAACATGAGAACAGTGCCCATGCACCATTAAGAAGTTCTTCATTAAATATAAAGTGCTTCAGGACATCCTGCTGTAGTGAATGGTGCCTATATAACTGCAAGACTATCTGTCTGTCTTTCCACGTTCTTCCATTCTAAGCTTTTTTCATTCTAACTGCATACTTGGATATGTTAGAAACTAAATCACAAATGTTATTGCCTGGAGCATACACTCTCATCTCAATGTTCTATCTAAGTGTTGACTGATTGCCCTATACTTATTTTGTCCTCACCCACATCCTGCCAACAGATCTTCCCACTCAACTTCCGTGGTGCGGAAGATATTCCTGCAGTTTTCCTAACACAAATCTCCGTGCTGTGGAGTGATGTCAGGCTGACCCAATGCCTGCTGTCTCTCTTGGTTTCCTTTGCTTGACCCCCTCCACCACACTTAGGACAACAGCACTTATTTACTGTCATGTTGCAGTAGTGCCCCTGTACCATGGCCCTCCTACCTGTTGCAAGCAAAGCCTCTGCCTTGCACTGAATCATCAGCAGTGGGGACTGATAAGCATCTATTAACTGCAGCAGTAGTTGCCGTTCCTCAGTCCTTGGTATGCTGTTGCTTTATTCAAGCATGCACAAAGACAGGAGTTAGTTAGTACAAGGGCTTCAAAGTAGCAATTGATACGTGACATTTCTGTGGACCGCAGGAAATGAAGGAAAGGAACTTTTGGTACACCTTTCTGGAAAAGCAGGCGAGTTCTGACTACAGCAGTGTTAGTGAGTGGTATGGAGATTATTTTAGACAATAGAAATGGGCAATTGAATGACACACTATCCCCTCATCTCTGGATTTGAATTCAGCTAAGGCTGTTGGGTCAATAGACTAGTTCGACTCGCAATCCCGACATTGGCTTCATTACCGGGAAGGGTACCTGAAAGTGGCCCTGTTGGGACCTTTACTGCAATCTTCCCGGAGGTAGTTTTTTAATTGGTTGCCCTGGGAGCTGCCTCTAATTAAGGATGGCGGGCGTACCAGGGAAGAGCCAGCCCCAATGGGAAGGCCTGCAGCAATGGCTGGCCAGCAGCCTCACAGAATCACAGAATTGTTACGGTGTAGAAGGAGGCCATTCGGCCCACCGTGTCTGCACCAGCTCGCTGAGCATTTTAACTTAGTGCCAATCTCCTGCCTTTTCCCCGTAACCCTGCACGTTGTTTCTATTTAAACAATCATCCAATGCCCTGTTGAATGCCTCAGTTGAACCTGCCTCCATCACACCTCCAGGCAGTGCATTCCAAACCCTAACTACTCGCTGTGTGAAAAAATGTTTTCTCACCTCGCATTTGCTTCTTTTGCAAAACTCTTCAAAACTGTTCCCTCTGGTTCTTGATCCATTTATGAATGGGAACAGTTTCTCCCTATCTACTCTGTCCAGGCCCCTCATGATTTTGAAAACTTCTATCAAGTCTCCTCTTAGCTTTCTCCTCTCCAAGGAAAACAGTCCCAACTTCTCCAATCTTTCCTCATAACTGAAGTGTCTCATCCCTGGAACCATTCTCATAAACCTCTTCAGCACTCTCTCCAATGTGTTCAAATCCTTCCTATAGCGTGGCACCCAGGATTGTACACAATACTCCAGCTGAGGTCTAACTAGTGACTTACATGAGTTCATCATAATCTTCCTGCTCTTGTACTCTATGCCCCTATTAATGAAGCCTAGAATACTGTATGCTTTAGAAACAGCTCTCTCGACCTGTCCTCCACCTTTAAGGACTTATGTACATATACACCCAGGTCTCTCCGCTCCCGCACACCCTTTAGAATAGTATTCTTTATTTTATACTGTCTCTCCATGTTCTTTGTACCAAAGTGTATTACCTCACAGTTCACCACATTGAACTTAATTTGCCACCTATCTGCCCACTCCACCAATGTGTCAATGTCCTTTTGAAGTTTTACACTGTCCTCCTCACGGTTTACAATTCTCCACAGTTTTGAAATTGTCTCCTGCACACCAAGATCTAGATCATTCATATATATCAGGAAAAGCAAGGGTCCCAATACTGATCCCTGGGGAATTCCACTACCAACCTTCTTCCAGCCTGAAAAATACGCATTAACCATTACTCTCTGTTTCCTATCCCTCAGCCAAATTTGAATCCACGTTGCTACTGTCCTTTTTATTCCATGACCTGTAACTTTCCTCACAAGCCTGTTGTGTGCCACTGTATAGAACGCCTTTTGGAAGTCCATATACACCACACCAATGGCCTTGCCCTCATCAACCATCTCTGTTACCTCTTCAAAAAACTCCAGCAAGTTAATTAGACACAATTTTCCTTTAACAAATGTATGCTGGTTCTTTGGAATCAATCCACATTTTTCCATGTGACTATTAATTCAATACCGAATAATTGTTTCTAGAAGTTTCCCCACTACTAAAGTTAAACTGACTGGTGGATAATTGCAGGGCAGATCTTTACTACCTTTTTTGAACAAGGGCGTAATGTTTGCAATTCTCCAGTCTTCTGGCACCTCCCCCGAATCCAGGGAACACTGAAAGATTACACTTTGGAAGGAGTAATTTCACAAGGAAGTATTCAATTAATGGCATGGCACTAGGAAGTTCTGAGGAACAAAGGGACCTTGGCTTGTGTGTCCATAGATCTCTGAAGGCAGAGGGGCATGTTAGTGGGGTGGTGAAAAAGGCATATGGGACACTTGCCTTTATCGATCGAGGCATAGATTACAAAAGTAGGGAGGTCATGTTGGAGTTGTATAGAACCTTGGTGAGGCCACAGCTGGAATCCTGTGTGCAGTCCTGGTCGCCACATTATAGGAAGGATGTGATTGCACTGGAGGGGATGCAGAGGAGATTCACCAGGATGTTGCCTGGGATGAAACATTTAAGTTTTGAAGAGAGGTTGGATAGACTTGGGTTGTTTTCATTGGAGCAGAGAAGACTGAGGGGCGACCTGATCAAGGTGTACAAGATTATGAGGGGCATGGACAGGGTGGATAGGGAGCAGCTGTTCCCCTTAGTTGAAGGGTCAGTCACAAGGGAGCATAAGTTCAAGGTGAGGGGCAGGAGGTTTAGGGGGGATGTGAGGAAAAACCGTTTTACCCAGAGGGTGGTGACGGTCTGGAATGCATTGTCTGGGAGTGTGGTGGAGGCGGGTTGCCTCACATCCTTTAAAAAGTACCTGGATGAGCACTTGGCACATCATAACATTCAAGGCTATGGGCCAAGTGCTGGTAAATGGGATTAGGTAGGTAGGTCAGGTGTTTCTCACGTGTTGGTGCAGACTCGATGGGCCGAAGGGCCTCTTCTGCACTGTGATTCTGTGTGATTCTGTGATTATTGCCAGTGCCTCTGCAATTTCCACTCTCACTTCCTTCAATATTCTTGGAAACATCTCATCCTGTCCTGGTGCCTTATCAACTTTAAGTACCGACAGCTTATTCAATACCTCCTCCTTATCAATTTTAAATCCTTTTAGTGACTGACTTCCCTCCTCTGTCACCTTGGCCTGGGCAGCATCTGCCTCATAGGTAAAGACAGATGCAAAGTATTCATTTAACACCTCAGCCATGCCTCTTACCTCTATGTGTAAATCCCCTTTTTGGTCCTTAATAGGCCCTACCCCTCCTTTTACCCCCCTTTCACTATTGATGTGCTTATAGAATATTTTGGGATTTCCTTTTATGTTAACTGCTAGTATTTTTTCATAATCCCTCTTTGCTTCTCATAGATGCTTTTTCACATCCCTTCTGAACCTTTCAACAAACAATTATAGTTGAAGCTTGGTTCTCAGTTGTATTTGCTACCTGACACTTGTCACAAGCACTCTTTTTTTCTTTAACTTAATTTCTATCTCCTTTGTTATCCAGGGAGCCCTGGATTTGTTTGTCCTACCTTTCCCTTTTGAGGGAGCATACCTTGACTATGCCCAAACCATCTCCTCTTTGAAGGTAGCCCATTGTACAGCTATTGTTTCTCCCGCCAACCTTTGGTTCCAGCCTATCTGGCCCAGCTTGCCTCAGTGAAGTGCGCAGTTGATTATTCCACCATCATCCTAAACCTTATGATACAAAGATCACTGTCTCCTAAGTGTTCCCCTACTGTCACTTGATTTACTTGGCCCACCTCATCCCCAAGAACCAGGTCTAGCAGTGTATCCTTTCTTATTGGACTGGACACATACTGCTGCAGGAAATTTTCCTGAACCCAATCTAGGAACACTTGTCCCTCTCTGCTCCTTATACTGCTGCTATCCCAGTCTATATACGGGTAATTAAAGTTCCCCATTATAACTACTCTATGATATTTACACCATTCTGTAATTTCCTTGCAGATTTGTTCCTCTATATCTTTCCCACTAGCTGGTGGTCTATACGTTACACCGAGCAATGTAATTGCACCCTTCTTATTCCTTAGCTCTAGCCAATTCGATTCTGTCCTTGAATCCCCTGACACATCTTTTTTCTCCAGTACTGCAATACTCTTCTTAACCAAAAACACCACCCCTCCTCCATTTTTCCCTTTCCTATCTTTTCTGAACATCTTGTAACCAGGAATATATAACAACCAGATCTGCCCTTCCTTAAACCAGGTCTCCATTATCGCCACAACATCATAATCCCATGAGGCAACCTGTGCCAGTAACTCCCCAATTTTATTAACTATACTCCGTGCATTCTCATACATGCAGTGTAGCCCTGATTTAGACTTCATTACTTGCTGCCTTACTCCGACTCTATCTATTAACTTACTATTCTCTATTTTAGTGCTATCTGCCTCTCCCAGCATTTCGTGCACCCTGGCATAACTTTCTAATATTCTCTCCTGGTTCCCACATCCCTGCTGAGTTAGTTTAAAGCTCTCCCAACAGCACTAGCAAAACCGCCCGCAAGGAACTCAGTCGTGGCTCAGTTCTGATGCAACCTGTCTGGCTTGTACAGGTGCCATCCCTCCCAAAGCTAGCCCCAGTGTCCCAGGAATCTAACGCCTTCCCTCCTGCACCATCTTTCCAGCCATGCATACATCTGTCTTATCTTCCTATTTCTGTATTCACTTGCGCTTGGCACTGGGAGTAATCCAGAGATTACTACTTTAGGGGTCCTGTTTGCCAATTTTCTACCTACCCCTTAAATTCTGATTGCAGGACCATATACTCCTTCCTATCTATGTCGGTAGTACCAATGTGGACCACGATCTCTGGCTGTTCGCCCTCCCCCATAAGAATGTCCTGCAGCCGTTCTGTGACATCCTTGACTGGCTAGTAGTGGGACCTCTGGGGATTCCTGCACTACCTGCCTGTTTCTCTTCGACTGCTTGGCGGTCACCCATTCCCTATCTGCCTGTTTGTCCCTAACTTGCGGTGTGACCACCTCTCTGAACGTGCTATCCACGTAGTTCTCTGCCCCATGGATGCACCTCAGTGACTCCAGCCGCCACTCCAGCTCTGAAATGCAGAGTTCAAGCTTGTGCAGCCGGTGACACTTCCTGCACATGGGCTCATCTGGGTCATGAGAAGTGTCCCCGACTCCCCACATGCCACAGGACGGGCATTCTGCTTGGCTGAGCTGTCCTGCCATGCCTTAACCTTAAACTTTTAAATCATTTTGTTACTTAAGCTTTAGTCACTTTTACTTACTTTAACCTTTCTCTTTTACTATTAACTATAAACTGGAGATTAGTAGAAATTCTTTGACTTTACTCACAGATCAGGTCCCTCTCCTGTGCTTATAAATTCTTACTTTCCCTGTCCTCGTTTAGAAATTTACGTTTCTGTACTCGCGTTGTTTTCAATCTCCTGACTGTCTCTCCACTCTCGCTGTTTTACCTCCTGAACTCTCGCTGTTTTATTGCCCGAACTCTCCATGTTTTATCCCCCAAACTCTCGCTCCCGAAGTCTCGCTGTTTTAACCTCTCTCTCCCGAAGTCTCGCTGTTTTAACCTCTCTCTCCCGAAGTCTCGCTGTTTTAACCTCTCTCTCCCGAAGTCTCGCTGTTTTAACCTCTCTCTCCCGAAGTCTCGCTGTTTTAACCTCTCTCTCCCGATGTCTCGCTGTTTTAACCTCTCTCTCCCGAAGTCTCGCTGTTTTAACCTCTCTCTCCTGAAGTC
This sequence comes from Cetorhinus maximus, assembly GCF_964194155.1. Taxonomy (NCBI): domain Eukaryota; kingdom Metazoa; phylum Chordata; class Chondrichthyes; order Lamniformes; family Cetorhinidae; genus Cetorhinus; species Cetorhinus maximus. Next base: position 16,648,156 of record NC_135885.1, on the reverse strand, counting down.
TCGCTGTTTTAACCACTCTCTCCTGAAGTCTCGCTGTTTTAACCTCTCTCTCCCGAAGTCTCGCTGTTTTAACCTCTCTCTCCCGAAGTCTCGCTGTTTTAACCTCTCTCTCCCGAAGTCTCGCTGTTTTAACCTCTCTCTCCCGAAGTCTCGCTGTTTTAACCTCTCTCTCCCGAAGTCTCGCTGTTTTAACCTCTCTCTCCCGAAGTCTCGCTGTTTTAACCTCTCTCTCCCGAAGTCTCGCTGTTTTAACCACTCTCTCCCGAAGTCTCGCTGTTTTAACCTCTCTCTCCCGAAGTCTCGCTGTTTTAACCTCTCTCTCCCGAAGTCTCGCTGTTTTAACCTCTCTCTCCCGAAGTCTCGCTGTTTTAACCTCTCTCTCCCGAAGTCTCGCTGTTTTAACCTCTCTCTCCCGAAGTCTCGCTGTTTTAACATCTCTCTCCCGAAGTCTCCCTGTTTTCGTCTTCAGAGATGTGGGCACTGCTGAGGCAGGAAACTTTGAGGAAGCCTCAAGATGGAGGCGCTCGCTGAAGAATTATGAAATTATAAAAATTAAGTTTGACCATGACTGGCAGGATTATGAAGGGGGAAGCCTCCAGAGGATGGCCTGAGGCTCTGGTTTTGCCCACTGAACCCCAAGGCCCTGGGGTGGGGAAGGAGGATTTAAAGGAGGTGCCAATGGCCCCAGGCCTGCCGCTGGGCTGGGTTTCCTTGTGGCGTCACCATTTTACCTGCAAGTGGGGGATTAATTGAGTATAATTAGCTAACCACCACTTCCAGGGCGGGTAGCTGATGCCCTCAGACACCATGGCCAGGGTTTTATGGCCCCACTGCATCGTGTCTCCCATTGGCTGGCACGATGAGCCATTTAAACCTCCATTCAGTTCGGCGGGATGGTAATGTCCCACCGGGTGGGAGGGGCCGTGAAATCCTGGCCCATGTCTCCGGCAGGATTGCTTGGAGGCAGGAATGTGGCGGAGAGCCCGCCCTGACATAAGTACCTGTAATTTTGCTCCTGATTCTGCCTCCTAACTGGCTTCCACGGGCCTGGAAATGTTCATCTCATCGAGTAAGTTTCCAATCGATAATTTGATATTCCAACTTGGCACCAAAGGGAAGATCTAAGCTATCCACATTGGACAGGGCTAACACTGAAACTCTGCCCCCATTTCAGCATAACCGTATCCTGGCTTTGGGCTGAAGCTTCTAGGATAGTCTTATGAGGTGAACGTCTCTCTCCCCTTATAAGAACATTAATGTGAGGGGATAGGGCTGGGGGGGGGTGGCGGGGGCGGGGGGGCGGGTAGGAGCCCCTAAAATGGGGAATTCTGGCCCTGAGCAAGAATGAACCTGATTGAACCAAACGGGGATCAGTTATCGCTGATAATAACGAGGGATTTGAAAATCCTAATAATTACATCGCTAGAAATTGTTGTGTTATGCGTACATTAGACTGCATTTGAAGTAATGTGGAACTGAATGGTCTACCGGGCCATCGACTACCATCAAGAAAGCTGCTTGGTTAGGACACCAAGGAGGATGTACTTTGCTCCAATCACCAATATGGGTGAAAACCATTTCATACCTGTGATGACTTTAATTCACTTAGAAACCAGAAGAACATATGCCCACTAGTTTTATACAAAAATGACTGGCAAAAACCTTTTTTTTGTTCTCTCATGGGAAGTGGGTGTCACTGACAAGGCAAACATTTGTTGCCCATCCCTAATTGCCCTAGAACTGAATGGCTAGCTAGGCTATCTCAGCGGGCAGTTAAGAGTGAGCCACATTGCTGTGGATCTACAGTCACATGGAAGACCAGGTAAGGTTGACAGATTTCCTTCCCTAAATGACATTTGTGAAGCAGATGGATATTTATGACAATTCCATGGTCACCATTACTGAGACTAGCTTTTTATTCCAGATTTATTAACTGAATTTAAATTCCACCAGCTGTCATGGTGGGATTTGAACCCAGAGAATTAACATTTCTTGCAAGCTGGAGTGCCCTTAATAAAGAAAAGTGCATGTTCCAAGCGAGGGAGGTAATCTATTTGGGTCACCAGGTAGATTCACAGGGCCTCTACCTGGATGAGGAGAAAGTGAGAGCCATAAGAGAGGCACCTGCACCAAAGAACGCCTCAGAGCTCAAATCATTCCTAAGAATGGTCAACTATTATGGGCAGTTCTTACCCAATTTGTCTACAGTGCTGCCCCCCTGCATTCTCTACTCAAAAGGAACCAACGTTGGTATTGGGAGGCGCCCCAGAAAGAAGCTTCCTTGAAGATGAAACAATTGTTGTACTCATCCAATCTATTAGCGCATTACGACCAGATGAAAGAATTGGTGCTGACATGTGACGCATCTCCCCACCGAGAGGGAGCAGTGCCCTCTCATCGGATGGATGGCGGCATGGAATGGCCAACAGGTTACATAACAAGAACGCTCACGCAGAAAAGGGATACTGGCAGATGGAAAAAGAAGGCCTGTCCATCATCTTTAATGTCAAGAAATTTCACCAGTACGTACACGGCTGCCATTTTACAATTATTTCAGGCCACAAACCATTGCTAGGATTGTTTAATGAGGACAAGGCTATACCACCCATAACCTCAACAAGAATACAATGATGGGCTTTAATTCTGGCACCCTATGAATACACTTTCGTGCACAGGCCTGGCAATCAAATCACAAACACTGATGCCCTTAGTTGTTTGACTTTACAAGAAAATGATGAGCACGTCCCAGTTCCACAGGAACTTGTTTTACTGTTAAATTTCTTAGATTCCTCGCCGGTGTGTGCTCGACAGATCAGAGACTGGATAAGTTGGGACCCAGTCCTATCTCAAGTATGAGAACAAGTGCTGCACGTTTGGTCACACGAGTCCATATCTGATGAAATGAAACCGTACTTCCACAGAAGACATGAAATAACCAGCCAGGATGGCATCTTATTGTGGGGAGCACGAATGTTAGTTCCCCCAAAGGGAAAGGAGCCACTTTTAATTAAGCTACACCATGCCCGTCTAGGAATGACCATAACACGCAGCTAGTTATGGTGGCCTGGGATGGGTGGTGAAATAGAGAGTTTAGTAAGCACTGTATGCAATGTCAGCAACTGCAAAAGTTGCCATCGACAGCACCGTTACACCCATGGGAGTGGCCAGGTAGGCTCTGGGTGCGGTTACACATTGACCATGTTGGACCTTTCCTGGGAACAATGTTTCTGCTCATTGTCGATGCCCATTCAAAATGGTTGGACATATATGAGGTGACGCCACCAATGTCGGCTGATACAATTGAGAAACTACGTCAGAGTTTTGTCATTCACGGACTACCAGAAGTAGTCGATTCCGACAATGGCACGGCATCCACAAGCGCTGAGTTTCAACGGTTTATCAGCCTCAACAGTATCACTCATGTAAAAACTTCACCATACCACCCTTCCTCAAATGGACTGGCTGAAAGGATGGTTCAAACATTAAAGGCAGGCGTGAAAAAGCTAACTGGCAATTCCTTGGCAATCAAGCTAGCACGCTTTCTTTTTCATTACAGGACCACCCCTCACACAACAACATGTGTCACACCCGCGGAGTTATTGTTGAAATGCCGTCTCAGGGTGAGATTGAGTTTAATAATGCCTAATTTAGAGGGGAAGGTGGGAAGGGGCCAGGGAAGCCAGGAAACTAGACACGACTGGCATAGTCGCGAGAGGAAATTTACCGTGGGAGAGCCGGTATACGTGAAAAACTGCGGGGAAGGACCAAAGTGGTTACCTGGTGAAATAAGTACGGTGACTGGACCCCTACCTTACCACATGGAGGTGGAAGGCGGAGTCATATGGAGACATGTGGGCCATTTAAGGGAGAGAGAGACAAATCATCAAGATTTGGTTCCACCAGTGATCATGACTGGGTCTGCGTTTCCTGTTGAGGATTGTCAACCCAGGACAGACATATCTGTGGTTTATGTAAGAGCTGAGGATACAGAACTGCAAGTGCCCACCAAAGCACCTGATGTTCAGGCAACTCCGGAAAAGGAGGTTCCTGACAAAGAATCTGAAGTTGTGGAGCTGAGATATTCTACATGTACCAGGAAACCTCCTGAAAGACTGAACTTGTAAATTCCTTACCCAGTGTAAATATTATGTTGTCTTAAAAAACATGTACTTGTAAATATAATATGTATAGCTGAGTTAAAGGGGGAGGATTGTAGTAATTATGGTTTTGTTTAGTGTGTAATGTACCTTTAAGAATAATACATGTTAAGGAAGCCCACAGGATCTGTAGTAACCAATTGGAGAGTAGTGTGGGCTATCTCAGCAGTCAGTGGAGAGAAAGAGTTGGTGTTGTAAGTACATGCGTAGTTGTTGCTGAGTATGTTGTGAATAAACTTAATATTTCCACCCAAAAAGTGTCTGCAGATCAACTCTATCATTAACAGTACAACTTGGCCACCCTACAACACCACCAAATTGAAAATTACTCCATCAAAATAATTGGTCTTGGTAACCAGTACATTGGCAATACAGTTCAGTAAAAGTTGATTTAGGAATTTATTCAATCAGCAATTCTCCAGTCCAATGGCAGTTCTCTTCTAGCAATGAAAAATCCTTATGCATTGTGCCACTGACTGGATAAAACAAATTGAAAAATTATGGGCTTGAAAAGCTGAGAAGCAGAAGTTTAAAAAAATAGCAGATGAATGAAGTAAACCAAAAAAAAAATCTACATATAAAATTAGTGTTTCTGTGAGAGATTGCACAGTACCTGGAAGAAAGCTAAATCCCAGAGGGTGAAGTAAATATGTAAAAATGGAAAGATCAAAGATTTTTTGTGGGCCAATTCCACATCAATTTATCAACAGTTGCCTAGTATCAGTGAACCATTGTAAAATGTCATTATTATCCGGTGTCTCAAAATCATGCAATGACCTTTAAGAAAAACATTGGGACAGATTTTGCTGAAGACATAATGGCTTCTGAATGACACATCATTATTAATGTACAAATCATCCAGCATCTTGCAGCGAGGAAGAGGTTTCCCTTGAATTGCAAACTACAACAAATGGCTGGACGAGTCGTGCACTCCACTGTCAGCTTCGCAAAGCCTACATCTTTCCCTTAACTTCCCTGTGATTTTCATGAAGTTGCTGCAATTGCAGGTTAAGTGCCCATTAAACTTGCCACAGAAAGTTAGGTCACAAACTAATCACATCAGCACCTTTTGACAATAAGATAATTATTAATGATTTCAATCAACCTCTTATGCACAGAAATAATTATAAGTGCGGTATCTCATTCCTTCGCGTTATTCATTGTTTTAAGAGGTGTTAAAAATGTCAAATTAGAAAAAACTTTTTCTTTTTTTTTAAATTTCTCTCTGAATCCAAAAATTTTTCTGCTCTTTCTAATTTATCTTCCTGGACCTGATTTAAATTGAACTCACTCACGCTAATTCACTATTTTTCTCAGTCCTTCCTCTATTTATTTCTTGATCCCTGAATCTCTTTGCTTAAGGGAATATACTGCCTGTCTCATTAACCCCAGACTCCCTGTTGCCCTCACGGCACAGTTATCAACTCATTCTTCACTAAATTTGTGGGCAAAATTTTTCAAAACCTAGGTGTGCACTAACAAATCTAACTATTGGGTCATGCCCTGAGATGCTCCAGCAAAATCTGGCCCATTGAATTTACAGAAATAGATTTTGAAACTGCAGTAACTAACAATATAATTTATTAAACCAATAAATATTTCTTAAAAAGTAGACATGTTGCGGAAGCTTTTTGTTTTGCACTTATCAGGACAGAATAACAAGACTACCAAGTTTCAAAGGGAAATTCAATTTACACTGCAAGAGAAAAGGATGCTGATTGGTTGGCAAGTGGACTCTGATTGGTAGAGGCGGTGTCAGAGAGAACGTACCAGGGAATAGTTATCCCCCAAGCTTATGTTTAAAATCAAACCAGGCAAGTCAACTCTGATTGGTCGAGGTGTTGCCGTGGGAATGCACCAGGGAACAATTGTCCCCTAGCTTTTCTTTAGTTGAAAATTACTGGTCTTATTCTTTCTGTTTGCAAAGGACAAGGCTCCACATATGAATATACAAAGCTTCTTGCATCTATAAATGAGCTACATCGTGAGTCTGACTGATAATCTTAAATTGGTTGTTAGTGTAATTATTAGCACAATCAGGGTTGTTTAATAAGTGTTGGCCAATTGTGGAACATCTAATGTTGGACACTATGTTCTGAGTTTTGCAAGCATGGGCTGGTTGAGTATGGTCAGTACTTTGCCTGTTGCAAACAGACAAATGGGCATGCTGTTTGACACAATCCACCAGGCGTTGGATATATGGCTTATATGCCCGGCATCACACCGGCACTGAAATTCATATAACACATTGCTCATTTGTGTGGTAGGCAGAATGTCTTTTTGGCAGCATCCTGTTAGTGGGGGATACCACTCAGGTTGCTACTGCATAGTAGCAGTGTGAAACAACTAGCTTCACCTGTAGATCAAATTTTTGAGACACCTTCCAGGGTAATCTGAGGTAGACTGGGCACCTTTCAGGACCAAAATCATGAGGGTGCATAATATTCAGTGAGCATTGGCCTGATCAGGATAGCCAGTGTCCTGCAGGATAGCTTTGGTATGCTCTTTTTTTTAATTCGTTCATAGGATGTGGGAGTTGCTGGCTAGGCCAGCATTTATTGCCCATCCTTAAGTGCGCTTGTTCAGAGGGCATTTAAGAGTCAACTACATTGCTGTGGGCCTGGAGTCACATGTAGCCAGACCAGGTAAGGACAGCAGATTTCCTTCCCTAAAGGACATTAGTGAACCAGGTGGGTTTTTACAACAATCGACAATGGTTTCGTGGTCATCATCAGACTTTTAATTCCAGATTTTTATTGACTTCAAGTTTCACCATCTGCCATGGTGGGATTCAAACCCAGGTCCCCGGAGCATTCTGGGTCTCTGGATTACTAGCCCAATGACAATGCCACTATGCAACACCAATGGCTCGGGCTCTATTCATGAGGCTGCTGATAAGGTCAATCTTATAGCACTTCAAGCTGTCACAAACCCAGTGTGTACATTGGCCAGTGAAGGTAGGCTTGCAGGAGACAGTAGTGGAGAACCCATTAGCAGCTTTCTCACCTAGCACATCGAGGAAAGGGAGCTCGTTAGTCTGCTCCATTTCAAATGTGAATTTGAATGTGGGATAGAACCCATTAAATTCTGTCGGAAAATTCTTACATGCAGCTGCATATTCAAATAGAACTAACGTATCATCTACCATAATGGAAATATACAAGGGGTAGGAGGTTAGGGGTCATTCCATCGAAAATGTGTTTCTCGTGGAAACCAAGGACAATGTTAGCGAGAGCTGGGCCTGGAGGGATCCCATGGCAACACCACCTATTTCGGTAGATCTAGTGCCATTAAAACTGAACTCAGCTGCATGAGTTGCTAAGTTCATAAATTCAATAATACAGATGCAGATGATGGTGGCATGCCTAGATTGCCATGATATACTGATGTGGCGCAAATGTCTGTGGCTTCCTTGAGCAGCACATTAGTGAGCAGGCTAGCAATGTTGAACGAGCACATGGACACGACATTGCTATCAATATGCAAATTCGGCATGGTCTTCATGAAGGTGAAGGAATCCTTTATCATGCGCGTGGAAAACTCGCTCAGAACTGGTTGTAGCAACTCATTCAACCATTTGGCCAATTCATCGTTTGCAGAACCAGCCATAGATAAGATAGGATGGAAAGGGATATCAATTTTGTGTGTCTTGGGCAGACCATACATACATGGATACAGTGAATTATGAAGATGTACCCTGTCATATACATCACCAGGCAGCTTGTTACTCATACACAAGCATAGCAAACATTTTTGTAACTTGCTTTCGAGCAGGGCTGTGCAGTCATGCTTGGTGGTAGGTTCAATGGATAAGAATTTGGATGTGCCATTAAGAAGGGCGCGCATTTTTTCAATATTGTTGTGCTAGTTGAGGATGACTATTCCAGTCCCTTTTTCAGGCATACAGATATGTATGTCTAGGTTGACCTTCAGGCCTTGGGCATCCTGCAATGTGTGTGTGCTAGATCAGTTAGGCATGCTTTCAAGGACATAGTGTCTTCATTGAATGCTGGTTTGTGGCGGGAAAGTTTGGAATGGAGGAGATCAAACTCAGCAAATACCTCTTCCGTATGATCAGGGATGAAGGCACATTAAATTGAAGACCTTGCATGAGGACAAGCTCCTCACCTTCACAGAATGCATTGTCAGGCAGGTTTACTACATGTTTGGCAGCGTCATTAATTGCGCTGCAGAAATACTTCTGCTTAAGTGAGTTTACAGTGCGGGCGTGTTTCAAGCGGATATTGCTTATGTGCCTATTGAGGCAATATAGTGGCGCAAATGGATCAAATGAAAAAAAAGAAATTTGTGCACCTCAGAACAAGTGCAGTGTAGGGCATGGTGTAAATTAGTAATCCTACAACCAATCTGTTCAATCTGACCTTGCATGAATTCTCGCTCAAATTTGGGACTGTGTCTCACTTTAGCATTACCAATTTGCTTGGAAACGACCGCTGACACAACCTTGAATCTAATACACTCTTTGAGAAATTCAGCCGATAGCTTACTTGTTCTTAACTTACCTGTGAGTCAAACTATGTTGTTGATAGCCCAGATTTAATCCTTGTTGTATCTCTGTCTCAGGTATACAAATAGTCATTTGGTAGTACATGTTACATTCTTCTTCTCTTTGATGTAAATGTACCAAACATACAAAAGGGGTGGTGAAACAGTAATGTGGTTTCTTTATTTGAAGATAAGAATATATATGTATATATAATGCTCACTGGGAGACTATTGCACACATATCTTACTCTTGGTCTTGCTGCTCATAGACTGCCAACAAGTCAAGGAACTATTACATCATATCCTGTTGAGATGTATAATAATTGACAGTAGTTTAAGACACTTAAAGGTGCATGCACATCATATCACAGCATCCCCTTTTTTCTAACTAAAGGTTTACCCTTGAAGAATCAAATGGTTTACATGACAACAAAACAAAATAAAATTGCATTGAATGTACTTTCACACTCAAATAAATTTATAAGTCTCTGAAATGTATCGGCGTTATCCATCCAGCTTTAGCTTCATGATCTTTGCAGGAGGTTGCTGTACAATTTCAAAATGCTAGTTGGTGTTCCTTTGTTTACACTGCATCTTAGACATTGTTCTGCCTGGTGTTTCTAGTTGTGGTAGTGTCCTGATTTGGCACTTGTTTCATCGTAATATCATGCCATTTGGTGTTTGTACTTGATACAATTTTGGTTCTGGGTTTATACTGATGATTTCTGCTGGATTCCAGGTGCCAACTGTTGGGTGTTGTACTCAAACTTTCTGTCCAGTGTTCAGGTTGGGTAGTTCATTGCCCACATGCCGGTCATGGGTATCTTTTGCCTTCCTCTGTTTCTCGAATAACGGATCATGTACTCCTGGGAGTATCGATGAGTGATGACTGGGAGGCTTGTTTGCACTTGCCTGCAGAATAATAATTTCACATTGCTTCCAAAGTATGATGAAGTGTACATATTTTGAATGGGTATACATATTCAATTCAAACAGTATCGAGTAGCCTAGTGGCTGATGATCAGCATTGCAGAGTTAGGTGATCTGCTCCCAGTGTAAGCACAGGATTCGCAGAGTCACTTCTTGTGGCCTGTGGTCCTCATCATGGTCTTCACGATACCATGGATGGTGACCAAGGACAGGTCCTTGCAGGTCGGTTGGCCTACGATCACTGGACCTGTGGTGTCCACAATATAAACTATCCAGGGGGATCAGGGTGAGTTGTTGTAGCAACACTTGAATGTAATGGATCCCAGGGACAGGCGTGGTGTGTTTGGTTTTGATTGGTCAAATCATCGCTTGCCTGTGAGTACACGCACTTCAGTGTACGAAGTGGAAGGATGTCTGCACCTGCACTGCATCCAGTTTTGCATTCGGATTATGCTGATCCTTCATCTGTGGGCATATAATCTGGATGGTGGCAAAGGCTTTTGTTGGTAACACTGTGCCAATACATTCTCTGATGTCCACTGTGCTGACTCACTTTCAGTGTTGATTTTCTGATCATCCTCATCATCTGACCATGTAACTTGGCTGGATACTTGTGGATCTTGTCTTTACGTTGTGTGCAATGTGCTTTTGGTTAGTTGGAATGCTGTGGCTATGTGGCCTCTGTTTGTGGCTTTTCATGATGTTGAACCACTTGTTTTGGCCTTTGCTCACTTCATTATTGCTTCCAATGTCCTCTGGTGCCACAGGCCCTGCATATAGTGTTGAAAGCTGGGCATTTACTTTGTGCGCGTATGAGATCTCACTCTCGTGTTGATTAATAGGCTTGCCTGTATTGGATATCGTGCCAGTGGTGGGCAAATTATATATAGCCTGTAGACTCTGCAACTCATTAACATGGCTTCATAAGTGCGTCTGTTTTGTAGCACTGTTTCCATGGTGTAACCTTTGGGTTGGTCCAAGATGTCTTTCTGGAACACTTCCATTGGAGTAAATGCTATTGTGAGCTCAATTATTCTGTCGGCTAGATCTGCTGCCATGCTGTCATAATCACATCCCTTGCCTCTGCATCTACTTATAAATTGGTCAATAGCCTCTGTCAGTTGTTGCCTAAAGGACATAAATCCCAGTATATTCTGAGGTTGAGCTTCACTTATAATTGACCTTTAAGTATTGACCATATTTTATCTGGAATTTTAAGGTGGTCATCAGACAGATCTGAACATGTTCAGCCTGTGGAGACCTTCATTGCCTGTAGCAATTTTAATTTTAATGACTGGTTTATCTGCTTTGGAAACTTTGAGGTCCAGAAAACACAGTTCAATGCATTGTTGGAACAAATTAAATTCAAATAGGAGATCTGTTGCCTTCCAATTGAATGTTGGAAATTTTGTGGTCATCTTTAACATTTTTGCAGGATTTTTAATGCCAACTGGAGCTTTTCACAGCTATGCAAGTTTCCTCCAGCTCTTTTAGAGATAATCCAGCTCTGAGTTGTAGTATCTTTAGTGGCCACTGCCTTAGCTGGTCATAGGTTACACTTTGACTGTAATGGGGATGCTGTTGAGCTCCTTCTGATTTTTCCTGGGTTTAACTCTAAGCTCTGCCTACAAAACAGTAATTTTGGTGTGAAATGGAGCTGCCTGCTTCAAAGGATACGTGAAACAGTGAAAAAGCTTTTTTATAGTCTTCTTTTAGACGTTAAGAGCTGTTAGTGGATGCACTTTTTCTTTTCAGCCAGCCTGCAGTATTTAGCTTCAGCACTGATGCACTCTCTCCCGTCTGTGAGTTCTTCTTAGAGTGAGACACTCCAGACTCTGCTAATTAATTTCTGTTCCTGCTTAAATTTTGCACCAGATAAACTTTTACTATTTAAGCTCTCCAAATTTCGAACAATCTTACTCTGACCCGATATCTGCTGCCTTGCGCGAGTTGTGATCCCAGGATGGAGCCATGGCGCATAGAATCCTTACAAAACTGCTGAATCCTTGCACGGGGTGAGTCTCGTTCGGTGTTTCACTTTCACAACAGCTCTTTTCCTCCATTGCATGTGAAATGTTGAGGCTTGTATATTTTGCAGTCAAATCTTCAAAAGCCATGCTGCCACCCTGTTACAATATTCTGTTATTTTCAATGATGTAAATGTATCAATCATATACAAAAATTGATGAAACAATAATGTGGGTTCTTTATTTGAAGATAAGGCTATATGCAGATAATGTTCACTGGGAGGCTATTATATACACATCTTCCTTTTGGTACTGCTGCTCATAGACTGTCTACAAGTCATGGGACTATTACATCATATCCATTCGAGTGTGTAATGATTGACAGTAGGTTAAGGTATGCTACATTATTGGTGCATGCATATCATATCACAATAGTACAGAGCTTGAGTATTATGTAGGTATTACAGACGCATCTTGTGGGATACCCAATGGCTTGCCCGATTTTCACATGCAGTGCAAATTTCTCACAAAGTTTGTAAAAAGCCCAACCTCATTGACTTACTTTCTCTACTGCAATGTTACAATCACTACCTCCTTAAATTGTAAATGTGCCCATTGGCAGTGAGGTTGACTTTGAGTCCCCTTGCTTGGCATTACTGAGATGGTAAGGTCCTCAAAATGGAGTCAGTCATCTTACCCCCTCTGTAAAGCTGGTGCTATGGCTGGCTCCACCTTAAGTGGGCCCTTGCAGCTGGTGTCTCAAGTTTCAGGTGACAGGCCCATATATATCCCAGCTACTAATGGTAGTTACTGCTGAAGATAAATTGGTTCCAGGCCCAGGGTTCAGAGCCTACGGCCACTTGTGTTTAATTTATAATGGGGAGGTTATGTGTGCTTAGGCCTCTAGCCCAGCTGCATTTCTTGTTCACAGGAGAGATAATGGCCGCCCTGCCTGACTTAATGCTGCCTGGGTCAATGATGACTTTCAACAACTAGGGTGCAGTTCGGCTTCGGCTAGCTTAGGAATGTGTGTTCAGAATGGGGGCTCAATGATTGGCACTTTTTAATGATGTAAACGCACCCTGGTTGCCAATTCAGGCAGCAACTGTGCAGGCTTTGAGCAGTCCCACAGCCAACGAGAGAGAGGACGCCCTCTTGGTGGGCTGTGCAGAGGAAGGAGTGGACCTCTGAGGCCCACGATAATCACCTGGGGCTCCAACACCTCCCCCCACCCCACCCCACCCCCGCCACCCCCGAGAATGCTGCCCCCACAAATTACTGAGCTGTCCAAGCAGATTAGTCCAATTTCCAGTGTCCAATCCGGTGAGCTGAGCTGTGCCAGGTGCCTGTTGGTAGCTCAACTGACAAAATTAAGTGAGGCTTTCAAAAGCCACAACCCTACCACCCCTGAGGGGCTCCTGACTGCTGGAATGGGTGTCTCACCTGGGCACTGCACCCATCGATTGCTCAGGAGGTCAAAGGCTCTCCCGCTCTGTTGAAATTTGGAGCCCTCGTAGCCTCCCAATCGAAATCAACCTCCACTGTGGCCTCAAAATTGTAGGACCTTTCCCCACTCTAAAATCTGGGAATTCCTGCCCTTCCCGTCACCGGGATTTTCCAATCCTGCTGAAAGTCAGTGGATTTTGTCTGGCCCGCTGCATCCCCTGCGGCAGGTCCTGCCATGTCAGGCCTGGAAAATCCCGGCCCAGGTCTTTCATTCCTCTTGGAACCTTCAGAGTCGGAACACAAGCTGGGGGTGGGTCTGGGTAGGGGGGGGTGCGCGGGGTGTGACTCCTTGACTGGCCTTGCCTTTCTATACTACGCCTAGTGGCGGCCAGATGTTTGGCGTCAGCCTTTCACATAGGCTGCCCTACCTTTCCTCACACCCTCTTGTGCCAGTTGGGATGTATTCAAATAATTGGGAGTGCCTTTGAGCATTTACTGGCTGCTTTTAAAACTGTTCAGCCAGCTATCGCAACAGTTCAGTTGCTCAATGTGCTACTCAGCATGGTACTGAGCTGCAGGCGGGGCCAGGGTTCAATCCCTGGGCTGTACCAGGGCAATGGGTTAACTTGGCTGGGCCACATGTAGTCCTGAGGTTGCGTTTGTTTGTCCCAATGGTTCCATTTGATAATGCGTGGGGGTGGGGAATGGCTGACAGCCATGGGGACTCCAGGGGTATCTGTGCTCCCCCCAATGTACATCAACTGGGGCAAGGCCTGAGAACGAGACCTCGCTTCCCTATAAATCCCCGACGACTTGAAGGACAAGATGTGTTTCCGCATATCCCTCCTCTCTCCATCCTCAACTGCAGAATCCAAGCGCCAAGTTTGTCTGAGGTAGTTGGATGCGGTAACACGTGTTGAACCTGTAAAGAGATGTTTTATGGCTAATTACAGTCACCACTCAGAGCCTCATGCTGCGCTATAATGCTTCACAGAAAACAGGAAATGGTTTCATTGTGTAATAGGCTGGATGTTTTCGACTTCCAGACTGTCAAAACAAAATCATTAGGTATCAGCATGAATTTTTTTGATTCGTGTCATGAAGCTCTTGAGACTTGGAGTAATGTTGTTAAGATGCATGCATCATGAATTTTTATTACATTTTTAAATTTATACAAAGTATGCAGAGCCTGACGGGAGTGAGCGATTTCTTTTTTGTTTGTTTGCTTTACTTTCACTATTTTCATTCCCCTCTCCACCCCCACCCCATTGCTTTTAAAATGTTGATTTATAGAGGCTTGTTAAAATTCTCATTTCAGCGTTATAAGTTACTACCCTTTTTTCTGAAGAAAGTTTATGTTGATCGTGCTTCATTTTTTCTTGTGTTCAGACCCTAGACGTGTTCCCATCTGGGAGAGATTGGCAGGTGGGCCATTAAATGCGAGACTGATAGACCCATCTGTCTTCCTTTAAGCAGGGCTTGTTTTATAAGTTAAACGTAGACTGTTACACGGACACTTGAGTTTCACAAACCCTCTCATAGGGTAATCGTTGCAATTTATATTCTTTTGTTTTTAAAGGAAGAAGGAGCACATTTAAACAGTTTACCATTTTTTCTTCCCCCCCCACCTCTAAAAAATAAGTACAGCTTTTTCACATCAATCTAACCCTAACCTCGTGTAACCCTGACATTCCTTTCACTAAACTGTGCGATATTAAACCAGATTGCTTTCATGCCTACCTAAGTAATTTCATATGCTTCACATCAGAACATGCTCTGGCTAACCCAATTCTCACTGTATTCCCACTCCTGCCTCAACACACTGCCCACATACTAATAGACTCCTTTATCTTCAACAAGTGCACTGCTTAAACATCTTAATATTTTCTTTTTAAAACAGAGAAGAGGATCAAAGAGGATTGTGTTAGCAGCAGTTGGACCAGTACAACAACAACTTGCTGGGACGGGCCACCATTTGCACAATCACTTCTGATTGTAGGGTTTTTTTCTGTTCCCTTAACACACGTTTTTCCAAAGAGAGCTTTCGTTGTTTCTTAGAGCAGAAGGAAAGACAGGGTTTTGCACGGGAATCCAAGGAAGGTTTGTCCGTTTTTTTTTGTCTTTAACAACTAATTTAAGAGGAGGATGCCAAGGAGTCACTTTTATACCCTTATGTAAAAAATACATGATCAACAACAAGATAAATTCAAACCCTTCCATAGTCCAGCAACTGCAGAACTGCAAGTTAAATTCACCTCCTTGCCATGACCCACTTTCCAGTGCTATTCCTCATAGTGATGGCCAGTCAATTAACCGCAGGGGCACACGATTAGTGTCCTGCCTAAGACCTAACCATCTGAGTGCCGGCAGCACTAAGCAGTGCAATGTCACCCCACATCCAGAAAGGATCTAGACTTCTGCAGCTACAGCTTGTTTGACCATCACTTGTTACCTGTGCTTTTCGTTTCCAGATGGTCTCGGTTAGATGTTACAAAGGATGAGAAGATGCAGAGTAATTTGGTCAGAGTCATCCAGTGTCCAAAATGGAAAGTAAAAGATAGAACAAGGCACAAACCAAAATATGGCAGGCATAAAGGGAGAAAGAAATTAGTGACAAATAGAAGCTGGATCAAGCAGTCCCTGGAACTCTCTCCCTAACAGCGCTGTGGGTGTACCTATGCCATTAGGGCTGCAGCATTTCTGGAAGGCAGCTCACAACCACCTTCTTGAGGGCAATTAGTGACGGGCAACAAATGCTGGTCTGGCCAGCAACTCTCTCGTCCCATGAATGAATTAAAAAAAGGGAAAGAGCAATTGGATATAGTCTGGAAGAGGTTTCAGGGCTAAGGGGAAAGAGTCGAACTGACTGGATCACGCTCATAAAGAGCCAGCAGGTGCACAATGGGCTGAATGGACTCGTTCTGCACAGTATGATTCGATAGCAATAAAAAAGGAATCATATTGTTTTTCTGCTGGCTTATGAGGTAAATCCACCACATGGTGCTGTTCTAAGCCAATATGGAATGAGAGGTCTCAGGGTTTGATCCCTGTCTCTCCTGGGGCAGATCAGCCATGATCTTATTGAATGGCGGGGCAGGCTTGAGGGGCTGAATGGCCTACTCCTGCTCCTATTTCTTATGTTCTTATGTTTTGTCTGATTTCAGATCGAGCAGTAGTTAGGGTAAGGCGTTCATGACGGAATTTAATTATGGTGAGGAGGGTCCCGTCCGCCTTCGTAACTTCTAACCGAGACCATCTGGAAATGAAAAGTACAGGTAACAAGTGATGGTCAAACAAGCTGCAGCTGCAGAAGTCTAGATCCTTTCTGGATGTGGGGTGACATTGCACTACTTAGTGCACCCGGCACTCAGATGGTTAGGTCTTAGGCAGGACACTAATCGTGTGCCCCTGCGGTTAATTGACTGGCCATCACTATGAGGAATAGCACTGGAAAGTGGGTCATGGCAAGGAGGTGAATTTAACTTGCAGTTCTGCAGTTGCTGGACTATGGAAGGGTTTGAACACCAGTGGAGGCCCCATGTTGCCTTTCCACAGGAGGCCTGACGCTATTTCAGTGCAATCGGGCACTTACCAGAAGAGAACCAGGCCTTCCACCGAATGAAGGCCCCAAGTAGGGTAGAAATCCCACCCCAAGAGCTGCTAGTCCGTGAGAGGCCAGCAAATCTCCATTGCTGGGGGTGCCACCGGGAAAGAAAGGTAAATGGGGCGGGATGGGGGTGGCGGGGAGGGAATCCCTGGCAATTGTGGGGGAAGCCCCAAGCGTATGGGGGTCATTATCGGCAGCAAACCCCCCCCACCTCCCGCCTCCTGATGCCAGATCCCTTAATCCAGCACTGCGGGCTTGTGGGTGAAGAATCCCCCCTCCACGGGTCCGCTGGCAAACCCAACAGGATTTGTACACATGGGAGACCTGTGAGGGTCCAATTAAGTCCCTGAGCCACCATTAAATCCCGGCGGGCTCAGGGATAATGGTCCCATGTGTGGCTCATGAACAAGTCTAATTACTGCCCGTTGCCAATGGGTGGGTTTCCTGTGATGGGCCCTTCCCGCCCTTCAATAAATGCAGGATGTTTCTCCCCCTGCCAGGAGTCAGACGCATGGCCTCCTTTCCGATTAGAGTCTCCCCCTCCCCATCCCCCACCACACCCCCCTCCCCCACTACCCACCCCCCACCATCATCATGCCTCCTCCAGCGGCCATCGTTAGATTCTGCTCACGAGGCATTTTGACTGAGGGTGGTCTGGGTCCGGATCAGCTGCTCACCGGGAAGCGGCGAGCAGCCAATTGAGGTTAACTATTTTTTAATTGCAGGGCCCGTTAAGGCCGCATTTCCCACACCGACCGGAACTTCCAGTTGGCATTACGGACACCCACGTTAGATTGGGCAGTGTGGTGACCTCAGGGCAGGAGGGGAGGGGTAGCTGCTGATAGGTCATGGGAGGGCACTACCCCCACCCGCCCACATTCACTGGACCCATAATGGCCACCAGGCCACCGCTCTGGACGCTGGCTGTCATCTGGAGGTGGGGATTGGGGGGGATGTAGTTTGCCCATCCAGGATCATGGCCGGGCAGCTGTGGCTTTTTTAAAAAGTGAAAATAAACTCACCTTCTCTTGTTCCTCACTCTCTCCATCCTCATATTGGCAGCTGCCACCCGGGGCTGGTGGGCCTGCCAATCACTGAGCGTTGGCGGGCCTCCCATTGGCCCTTCAGCGTTGGGTGGCCGCCCGCCATCCCTGGTTAGACGGTGAGCCGCCACCCTGGCCTTAAACTGGCTGGAACCTCGATGATTGCGATAGGCGCGCTTGAAACACACCGTGCAGGGTCGGGATCTGGAACAAACCCTCCATTTCTGCTTCCTGACCCTGCAACGCCGATTAAACATCCAGCACCTTGTCACTGGTCCAGTGAGTCTCAATGGAAACTCTGCATTTGTGGACAGAGGCCAGGACTGGACTGGGTTTTGGAGGTGATGCCCCTCACAGTCGAATAGGCCACCACTGTTTGCTGTACAGAACTACCACTTGAATAAGGCACTGAAGGCTAACTGGTTCCTGTGGGAGTCAGCTTCTTCAGGGAGGCGAGGAGACAAATGAGGGAGAAAATTGGGGAAAATGTTATTTTAAGCTCTCCAGCTCCCACATTCCCTCTCAGTATTGCAATATCATGTCAGTCCTCTTCATGTGAGCCATTTCCCAGTAGCCAGTAAGCCTTGTCTCTTTCTTTAACCATTTGAACAGGTGTCGACAACAGCACTGAGCACTGTCCCTTATTAATCCAGGGCAGAGTCAGAAAATCAAGGGTTGGCAGAGGAAATGGAGACTTGCATTTATCTAGCGCCTTTCATAGCCACCGAATATCATGGTACCCTTTACATTCAATGTAATACCTTTTGAAGTCTAGTCACTGTTATCATGTAGGAATTGCGACAGCCAATTTGCGCACATCAAGATCCAACAAATAGCAATGAGATAATGACCAGGTAATCTGTTTTTGTGATGTGGGCTGAGGGATAAATATTGACCAGGACATCAGGGATAACTCCCTTGCTCTTCTTCAAAATGATACCATATCCACCTGTGATGCAGGTGGGACCTCAGTTTAACATCTTTTCCTAAACCCTGCACTTCCCAAAAGCGCAGTACCTCACTGGACAGCCAGCCTGGACTTTTTCACTCAAGTCCTGGAGAAGAGCTTGAACTCCCACTCTTCTGACTTGGAGGCAACTGAGCCAAAGCTGGCACTGAAACATATGCTGTAACCTTTTGTGAAGTGTAGCCCAGTTTCCTTGAGACCTTTCCCTCAGATCTCTGCTATAACCTCAGTGGAACTGACCAAAAAAGGGCAGGCACCCAGTTACTCCGAGCCCCTGCAGACTCCGGGAGTTGCTGTTTGGACCAGTAAAGGGGCTGAACTCCAGCCAGCTCCATACAAGGCCAAGGATGCCAAATGAGGGGGGGCAGAAATTCCTACTCAGAGAGTTAACAATTCCCTGAGGCTGCTCTGCTGTGAGGAATGAGGTGCATTGGTCTCCCGGTTGGGTTCAAGTGGAATCATCCAGGCAAGAGTGGTGGTGTGCACCCCTGAAGAGGGGATTGCCAATTCTTTTTAATTCCAGCACTTACCAACACCTTGAGGGTGATGATGAGAAGTCCTGTGAAAGAGTGAGGGCACAATAAAGGATGCAGGTAATGTACAACTAATGAAAATGTATAATCTGTAATTTGATGCTATCAGGCCATAGACTGACAGTTATTGCACTGAAGTTCTCTACAAATGCAGAACTAAATGATTTAGTGTTAAGAGTAATAGTGAGGCTATCAGCACTCACCATTATCTTGAAGTAAATCAGTTAGCAACTTCCAGTGTCCACACGTGCACTGTTACACACAGAAATGAGGGAGTAGACGTCGGAGTTGCCCTGCTCCTTGGTAAGCTTCACTACATCAGTACCTCCCAGATGTACTTGGCAATGAAACACATTAAGGGCCGAATTTTGCCATTGGCGAGCAGGGGGCGGGGCCCGCTCGTCGACGCATAAAATGACGCAGGATGATGTCAGGCGGAACCCCCGACATCATCCCACCCCATTTAAATGTTCAGGAAGGCAGGGGCGTGGCAAAATCAGCTGCAGGCCCGCCGACCTGTCAATGGCCAATTGAGGCCATTGATAGCTTAATTTAAACAATTAAAGGACCTGCCCGTCCAACCTTAAAGTTGACGGGCAGGCCAGGAGCCCCGGCGGCAAATAGAGAAAACATGAAACCTTATCCACCGGCGGGACGAGGTTTCATGTAGGGTTTCAAAAATTTCAATAAAGTTATTATGTAAATTATGAACATGTCCCATCTCATTGTCATATGAGGGGGACATGTTAGGGAATTTTTTTTTCTCTATTTTTAATGTTTTTAAAAGTGTAAGCTATCTCCCTGAGGCAGCATTTAGCCTCAGGGAGATGTGTGCTCTTTCCTGCGCATGCGTGAAAGAGCGCACTCTCGCATTTGGGGAATCCCCCCCGCCCGCACAGGGAGCGCATAGCGCTTCCCGCCGGATGTCACGCTGGGAGGGCCTTAATTGGCCCGCTCACGTAAAATGGCGGCGGGGCCCGCTTCTCCGGCAGGGATCGGCTCCCCACCCGCCGGAGATTGGGTCGGGCCCACCCACCCGACAGGCAGAAAATTCTGCCCTAAGGATGTGAAGTTGTGGTACTTACTGCTAGAGACCCATTAAACATGTCGGAAGAGGTTAGGACTGGTCATATTAAGTGTAAGTATTTTTTTGATGGCCCTGAAAAATTAATTTTACAAGTGTGGAGTCGCACTCCTTAAGAATTGAATTTTTTTGGAGATTTGAAAAATAAATTGCTTATTCTTGTCTCTTTTATTTCTCTTTCTTAAAGCCATCTTCCTTTACCACCCTTTGTTTTCTGCATGTGATTTTACTTTGAATTAAATGTATTCATTTGTACCTCCTGCTTTACTCTCTGCCTGGACGATTTATTTTTTATTCTTTCATGGGATGTGGGCATCTCTGACTAGGCTACCGTTTATTGCCCATCCCTGTTGCCCTTGAGAAGTACATTGGCCTAATCTAGCAGCAAGAGAATGCTCATAGCAAATTGTCAAATTATGCATTGAGTCAGTTTTTATTTTCCATTTACTTGGGAAATATTGCCAAGATTTTTAATTTCAAAGCAAATAAAAGCAGAAGTGAGACTAGGAAATGAGTCTCCAAAAAGAATTGGAACTATTGTTCGGTGAACTTCAGTGGAAAGAAGATCTGGCAAGGTGGGAATCCAGAAACTGAACTGGACTAGCCATATAAACACAGCGGCTACAAGAACAGGTCAGGGGCTGGGAATTCTGTGGTGAGTAACTCACCTCCTTACTCTCCAAAGCCTGTCCACCATCTACAAGACAGAAGTCAGGAGTGTAATGGAATACTCTCCACTTGCCTGGATGAGTGCAGCTCCCACAACACTCAAGAAGCTCGACACCATTCAGAACAAAGTAGCCCACTTGATTAGCACCACATCCACCGCAATTAACATTCAATCCCTCCACAATCGGCGCACAGTAGCAGCAGTGTGTACCAGCCACAAGATGCACTGCAGCAACTCACCAAGGCTCCTTGACAGCACCTTCCAAACCTGTGACCACTACCACCTAGAAGGTCAAGGGCAGCAGATGCATAGGAACATCACCATCTGCAAGTTCCCCTCCAAGCCACACGCCATCCTGACTTGGACTATATCACTGTTCCTTCTCTGTCACTGGGTCAAAATCCTGGAACTCCCTCCCTAACAGCACTGTGGATGTACCTACACCACATGCACTGCAGCGATTCATGAAGGCAGCTCACCACCACCTTCTCAAGGGCAGTTGAGGGATGGGCAATAAATGCTGGTCTAGCCAGCGAAGCCACATGAACAAATAAAAATAATTCACTAGGAGCCAGTTTTGTGCTGTTGACAAAGTCTAATTTCACCCTCTTTGTATCTCAGTGAGGACTGGTTTAAGGGCCCACTGTTGTGTTCCCCTCTCATACACATTGGAGATCCCCTGTAGAGGCCACCATGCTGAAAAGGATCTCTGGTGAGCCTTCTCTCCTTAACTCTATAGCCTCCTCCAACCCTACGAGTACCTCTCCCCCAAAATTTGCCTTTCCTGAAATTCTGTCCTCTTGTGCAAGCCTCCTCCTTTCATTCTATCATTGGTGATCAGCCAGCTAGGCTCCCTAATTTGGAATTCTCTCCCTAAACCGCTCTGTCTCTTCACTTCCTTCTGGTCCTTCAAGACTCTCCTAAAACACATCCCTTTGAATCAACCTTTAAAATTATCCCTCCTAACTTGGCGTTTTTTGACGTAGCATCTACTTTTTATCATCCCGCCTCTTTAAAGTGTCTTTTGACACCTTTCTTTACTAATGGCACAGTATAATTGTTCACTGTTGCAAAGATGGTGCTACCAGTAGCTGGAAAAGTTATCAGTGCCTTCAACATTTATTCTCCAGTTTATTCCTAGTTCCTGAAATATCAGCCATTGTGGCTGATTGTCACCATATATGTCCTCTTACTTGTAAGTGGTTAGATCCCTTCAGATTTGAGCAGAAAGGTATATGAATGAGATTCATCAGCTGGCTATGATAAGCCTTGATCCAGCTGAGTGCCTGAACAGGCTTGAGGGGCTGAATGGCCTGCTCCTGCATCTATGTTTCAATGGGCTCAAAATGTCTAGTGTGACCAGCTCATAATTCTATTGGCCCACACCATCGGCCTTTGTGAAATAGTCCGACTGTTACTTCAACCAGATTGCTTAATTTCCCTAATGTAAAATCAACTAGTGCTACTGCTTTGGCCCCTTTTTCTGTTCTCTTCATCTCCTGTGCTCTGCTGCCAGGTGGTAGGTTAGTTTATGCTGCGGGTCAATTGGTAGCACTCTCACCTCTAAAAGTGAAGGCTTGCCGGTTCAAATTGCTCTCCAGAAAGTTGAGTTCATAATCTAGGCTAACATTTAATTGCAGGGCTGGGGAAGTGCTGCACTGTTGGAGGTGCCATTTTTCAGATAAGGCCTTAAACCTAGGCCCTGTAAGCCCCCTCAGCTGGATATGAAAGATCCCATTGCACCATTTATTCATCAACAAACATCACTAAAACAGAGTACCTATCTTATGACTGCAGTTGATAAATGCTGAGTTATTTAAAATCCCAAAGGGAAATTTTAAACAACTGTCATAACCTATATTTTCAATTGGTATGTTTTGAGTAGCAGCTCTAAATTCAGAAATAAGACCACCAGTTCTCGAGGGGTTTTTATATCAAACTAAGTGAAACGTTTATTAATTTACAACAAGTGAAACACATACACATGGTTACAAATTACTACTATCATAGCTTTTTAACAAATTCCCAAATTAATCGTCAGTGCAGACTCGATGGGCCGAAGGGCCTCTTCTGCACTCTGTGATTCTGTGATAATCGCCATTAAGGCAACAATAACCAATAAACTTAAACAGACACCGGGCAAAGCATTTTTCACGTTACGAATTCAAAATGAGGTTCCTTTCAATTTGTTCCTTAGCAGACACAGTGGTAGGCTTACAGGGCTTAGGTCTTACATGCCTCTGACCTGCACACACAAACTCCTTTCCATTATACCCAGCCTTTCTCTTCGAATGTAAATTCTAATTGTATCACCAGGCCCTTTGAACCCCTTTCATAGAACCAATTTTATTAATAATATAAACATTGCTTGGTGCCTCCTAGCTAGGTGCAAGACTTCGCTCCCACTCTTGAATGCTCTATTCAGCAAAATGCAAATGTACCTTCTACCTTACTCTCCGCATCTCAAAACTACTATACATCAAAGCACCCAGGCTAGCTGGCTTTAATCAAATTAACACACACACAGACTAAAGCTCTAATTTTTAAAAATAATTTCTAAAAACATTATATCTTTTACTGACAACCTAGTCATTATCACATTGTTGTGTGTGGGAGCTTGCTGTGCACAAATTGGCTGCTAGGTTTCCCATTTTACAAAAGCAACTATGTTTCAAAGGTAAAGCTATAAAGTGGTTTTTATTTGGGACATACTGTAGTCATGAAAGGCATTAAGTTGTCACCCAAAACTCTACTGCCCCCATCCTAACTTGCACCAAGAACCGTTTAGCTATCACTCGCTGACGTGGTCAACTTTAAAATTCTCATCTTTGTTTTCAGCTTCTGGCCTGGCCTCTCCCCTCCCTATCTCGGTAGCCTCCTCCAGTGTTATAACTCTCTGAAATATCTGTGCTGCTCCAGATCTGGTGTTTTGAACATCTGTGTTGGCAGCCGCCGTGCCTTCAGCTGCAAAGGCACTAAACTCTGGAATTCTCTCCCTGAAACTCTCCGCCTCTCTACCTCTCTTTCCTTCTTTACAAAATTCCTTAAACCTCTGGGCAAAGCTCTTGGCTAGTGCCCTGATATTGCCTTAAGTGGTTTGGTGTCAAATTTTGCTTTTTAACGCTTCTTGAAGTGCCTTGGGATCTCTTATTACTTTAAAGGTGTACTATGTAAATACAAGTGTGAAACCGAAACACCTACCTGCACTGGACTAGTAACTCAAAGGGCCAGGTTAATGCTTTGGGGACATGGGGTTCAAATCCCACCACGGCAGCTGATGGAATTTAAAATTCAATTAACAGTTCTGGAATTGAAAGCCAGCCTCAGTTACGGTGACCATGAAACTACCATCAATTGTTGCAAAAACCCATCTGGTTCACTTATGTCCTTTAGGGAAGGAAATCTGCTGGTCTGGCCTACATGTGACTCCAGCCCCACAGAAATGTGGTTGACTTTTAACTGCCCTCTGAAACGGTGTGGCAAGCCACTCAGTTCAAGGGCAATGATGGATGGATGGGCAACAAACGTTGGCCTATAGCCAGCGAAGTACACGTCCCATGAAAGAATAAATAAAATAAAACAATACCCCGAGCATTCACACTTCTCAGGTCACATCACAACATTTCCCTTTCTGACCTACAGATTATAATCGGGAAAAGAAAAAGAGAAAAGACTCCTGGTTCTTTAAGCGCAAGTGTTATAAAACAGAATGTGCCCAATTGAATTAGCACAGTAAACATAATTCCCTGACCTCTGCAAGCTGGGTTCCAATATTGCCCAGACTTACAGGATTAAAATTGTCTTCTCCTTTCCGCCAGCTGTAAAGGTCAAGGGTGAAATTAATTTTGGGGCCATCTCGACCCACTTCCTTGGCATTAATTGCCAATCTCACTTGCTTTTTGCCCATATGTGCAGCTGTGGGGAAAGGGGGAAGGGGGTGATGAGAGCCGGAGTTAAGGTTCAGGTAGGAAGTGAAGATGGAGCTCTATTCTGCTTGGTGCTGGCACTGTCAAAATAAGAACAGCACTGCCGTTTCTCACCTTCATGAGCAAGCCTTGATTTAATGCCTCGTCTGTCACTCTCAAGAGTCTCGCAGCATCCCCACTGGATCACTTTGAAATGCAGTAACTGATATCGCGTTAGCAAATCAGCAGCCATTTTGCGCAGGAAGCCATGAGCTGAATAACCAGGTGATTCTATTTTTGGTTGTGTTGGTTGAGAGGACGTTTGGCCAAGATTCCAGAAAAAACTCCCTTCTCCTCTTCAAATAGTTCCATACATTCTTTAGTGCCATCTGATTTGGAGAACAGTACATTGGACAAAGCAGCATTCTCTCATTACTGCATTGGTGTGCAAACTCCAAATTCTGGTAGGGGGCTCAAACGCATAACTTGCTGACCGAAAGGCAGGAGCGTCACCAACTGAGGGGAGCGGACATAAAACAAAATCAACACCCAAAAAAAAAAAAAGAAAAAGGGAGGGGGAAGATGAAACATGGTTTTTATACCCAATCCGTTCACAAGGCAGGCCATTATGTAACTTTGTCATTTGTGAATTATGAGGTCTGTCTCACTTGCAGTAATAAAAGCATACTTCAGTTCCTCAGTCATACAGCTTCTATTTCATGCCTAGCTGTAAATTAAATTAAAATAAACTGTGTAATGGATATGGTGTTATATGAATACATCTGGTATAAAGCAATCCGGTGGACAGCACTGTTATGAATTAATACCCCCACTGTAATTGGAAAATAATCAAATGGCTTCTGTGTTATAGACCACTCAGTGATGCCTCTTCTACCACTTTCATAGAACCCTACAATGACACAGGACAGGAGGCCAATCGGCCCATCAGAGCTTTGAAAAAATTAGTATCACTCATCAACTCTTTCCCCATAGCCCATCAAATTTTGAGGAAATATTGAGCTGACGGTAAATTGCCCCAGTTCCAAGTTTCCTTCTTTCCTCATTGAGGCATAGGGAATTTTTTTTTCCTTTACTCTTTCGTGGGATGTGGGCATCACTGGCAAGGCCGACCTTTGTTGCCTATCCCTAACTACCCTTGAATTGAATGGCTTGCTAAGTCATTTCAGAGGGAAGCCAAGTGTCTACCACGTTGCTGTGGGTCTGGAGTCACATATAGGCCAGACCAGGTAAGGGTGGCAGATTTCCTCCCCTTAAGGGCATTAGTGAGCCAGATGGGTTTTTGAGACAATGGATGATAGTTTTATGATCACCATTACGGAGACTAGCTTTATATTCCAGATTTATGAACGGAACTCCTCCACCAGCTGCCATGATGGGATTTGACCCCAAGCCCCCAGAACATTAACCTGGGCCTCAGGATTACTGGCCCAGCAACATAAACACTATGCTACCATCTCCCCTTAAATTGGCTTAACATCTCTTGTCAAAATAATTTCCAGAAATCTACCATTGCTGCTTCAGGAGAGACAATTTTAAAAATGTTCTTTTCCACTGTCTGTGACAATTAGAAGAGAATTATTCTATCTTGATGCACCATCACTGGTTCTTGCCAGCACTTCCAATTTACTGCAATGTTGGTGGCATTAAAAATGGAAGAATGTAATGATATTTTATGACTGCCAATGATAATCCCCAGGAATAGAAGGTTTAACAAGAGTAAATTCTACTCTAGCTAGATTGATACCAAGGCATAAAATGATGCCTGAGCTTCCAAACACAACTGTTGAGCAAACTACCCTTTGATCAGCGCATCATCCCACTGTAACCTTAGTAAACCTGCATATGAAAAACTCACAATCAGCCCAGCATGGTTCAAAAGGTTCCTTCAGGCAACTTCCCATTGCAACAGAGAGCTCCAGATGGCTTACAGGATTCACTCCATGTGGTTCTCATGCTCTTGCCTTAACAGAGTTGTCTCTTAACAGCCAAGGTGAAAGAATTCCTCTGTGTGCCATGTGTAGCAAAAGTGAGGACACATGTGGGATGGATTTTCGTCTTTGCTGCTTGGCCAGTAAGTACCTGGGTGGAGAGCTGGAAGGCCAATTGGACAAGGATGAATGCAGATTATATACGTTTTTGCCCAGGCAATGCTCAACACCCAGTCAGTAAAGATGACCAACCTACCTTGCATTTTCAAACCTGTGTTTGATTTTGTTACAATGAACTCAGACGAAATCTCTCCCTTCCCAAAATGGGTCATTTCATTACGTAGTAACTGAGCCCATAAGAATGAGCTGCTTTTAAAATACAATCCTTGGGGTAAAATATCAAAACTGATATTCTGCAAATGGAATTCATTAGTTGGGCCTTTTCTCAATTCAGAATAGAAATGCTTGTTAGGTTGCGCAGCAGACTGACAAGAAGGACCACATAAAAGGTAGGAGCCTGCACCTTATTCAATGGATTATTCAAATGTTTCTTATTTTGTGATCAAAGACCATTCCTTGGGGCTCGTTGCTGAAGGCAAAGTACGAAACCTATTTTGTGCATCTAATAACGGAAAACTATTATTTAAGGAGCTGCCTATTGTCTACTCATAACATTATTTCTTAAACATGATAGACTGACTACACACATTCAGCTTAGGCGCTGAATGACTATGGTAATGTATTAGTCATATACTGAGAAGAGCAGGCCTATTCTTCAAACGTATGTTGGATTCCCTCATTGATCACTGTGGAAGCTCAATAAATGCTCTAAACTACAATATTTATTCCATTCAATCTGTACAAAGTCCTAGTTTGATTCCATGGCTTGTTAACTAGGACTTCGGGTTAATCAGAGCCGAACATATTCAGTGAGCCACCATGGACTTGCCATGCTCATCTTGGCTGATCTTGAGGCATAATGCTTATATTAATTAATGGCCTTCTTTACTGGTCTGATTGTTTCACTGAATATTTTTTTTGAGATGTTAACGTTAAAAGGAATGAATTATTTGCACTGTTAGTATCTAATTGGAAGCAACATCCAAGGTTTTTTGTAGGACGGATCAGTTACAGTATAAAACAGTCTCTACTTTTCCAGAAGGAGGTACCTTCTAGGCCCCTTGACAAATTTGCCCTTTCCTTCTTGTCAGGAAGATATAATGATTCTCATAATGTTATTGTACAATTTATTGTAAATTAGAGTAATAGTGGGGTCTGTGTCTATGGGTCCATGTCTGTGTGTGTGTGTGAGACTTAATTGAACTAAAGGCAGCTGGTCTGAAGGCCTTGATGCATTAGAAGATGAGCTAGGTTTGAAATGTTAAGTAGGTAAACATAGATGCAAAGGGAACATTTGCATTTTAAAATAAACCAGACCAGCTTGAATTCAAAAGAGAGTGTGAAATGTTTCGCCTAGTCAGGAATAGTTCAGAAACAGTGGGCTGAATTTTCCCACTGTCGGGGTTGTGCGGGGGCGGGCAGAAGCGAGCGCGAGCCCGATTGGCACCCCCTATTGGGTGCGCGCCACCATTTTACGTGGGCGGGTCAATTAAGGCAATGGAAGCACTGAGCACTCCTTGTGTGGGCGGGGGGAGTTCCCTGAGTCAGGACCCGCGCTCTTTCACGCATGCACGTGAAAAAAACGCAGAAATCTCCCTGAGGCACGGAGCTGCCTCAGAGAGATTAACTTCAGATTTAAAGTTTAAAATAAAGAAAGCTGAAAATCATTTGCACATGTCCCCTCATGTGATGGCATCACATGAGCTGGGACATGTTAATGAAATGTTTAAAAAATTTTTATTAATGTAATAAACCCTGCATGAAACCTCATCCCGCCCGTGGAAGAGGAGGTTTCAAGAAAAATGCGAAGGCCACCTGGGCTCTTTGCCGGCCCAAAGCCAACCTTAAGGTTGGATGGGCAGCTCATTTAACTATTTTAATTTTTAACAGGCCTTAATAGGCCTTTGACAGTTCGGCGGCCGCACAGCCGAGACAGCTGCGCGCCCGCTGAACTGAAAATCGAAATGGCGCATGGTGAGGTCGGGATGCCTGCCCGACGTCACCGCGCATCATTTTACGCATCAGCAAACGAGCCTGGCCCTCGTACGCCGACCAGAAAATTCTTCCCAGTGTGTTTATCTTTCCCAAAGGTGATTGGTGAAATTGGTACAATAAGAGAGTGTTATTACCAGAGAGGTAAAGTCCAAAGACATAGGGCAACATATTCCCCCCCGTCGGGGGTGGGGGGATGTGCGGGAGTGGCCGCGGGCAGGCGGGTTCCCGAAGAGCACCGCCGGTTGGGGGCGCGCCGCCATTTTACATGGGTGGGCCAATTAAAGCCTGCCCAGTGTGGTGTCCACCAGGAAGCGCTATGCTCTCCCTGTGCAGGCGGGGGGGAATTCCCTGAGCCGGGAGTGCGCTCCTTCGCGCATGAGCACAAAAGAGTGCACAGATCCCCCTGAGGCTAAGTGCTGCCTCAGGGAGATTGGCTCAGGTTTGAAACTTCAAGTAAAGGTGAGAAAAAAATTTCACTGCCAAGTCCCCTCACGTGACACTGTCACATGAGTTGGGACATGTCCAAAACTTTTATTTAGAAACATTTTGAGATTTTTAAATCACTCATGAAACCTCATCCCGTTGGACGGGCAGGCCCATTAATGATTTCAATTAGTTTTTTAATGGCCTTAATGGGCCGTTGACAGGTTGGCGGGCAGGCAGCCGACTCGACTCTGCGCCCGCCGACCTGAAAACCTAAATGACGCGGGGTGACGTCGGGACGACACGCCCAATGTCTCCCCACGTCGGCGAGCGGGCCCCGCCTCGCTCACCAAACAGAAGATTCTGTCCGTAGTGAAACAATGAGAATTTGCATCCAAAGGGGAAAATATGTATAAGGGAGCAAAGGTTGTGTGTAAGGGCAGGGATTCTAAGATTTAACAAGTGTGAAATTGCCTCCAGCATCTAAACTGCTGCCTACAAAGAACTGAAGTTAAGAAAACTCGCTTTGAATTCGATTGGTTCAGGGCACTGTGAGTCACCTTGCCTGGGAATGCTCGCTCGGTGGGTGGGCATGCGCCCGACCCGCTCGAGCGTGAAATGAGGCGCATTGACGTCAGCCGAGCATGCCGACATTAACGCGCAGTCACGCGATAGTTCGATAGGCGGGCACGCACCGGAGACAGCAGCGCGTCCGCCGACAGTTAAAAGGCCTGTTAAGGCCATTAAGCAACCAATTAAATCAAACTTTTCGCTGCCCATCCAACCTAACGGTTGGCGGGCAGGTGAAAAGGCCAAGCGGCCTTTGCATTTTTATGGAAACCTCATCCACGGGCGGGATGAGGTTTTCAAAAGCGAATAAAAATAAAATAAAAAGTTTAATTTTTCAACAATGTGGTTCTGCTATTTAAGAAGGGTTGTAGAGATAAGCCAGGGAACTACAGGCCAGTGAGTCTCACGTCAGTGGTAGGGAAACTATTGGAGAAAATTCTGAAGGAGAGAATCTATCTCCACTTGGAGAGGCAAGGTTTGATCAGGGATAGTCAGCATGGCTTTGTCAGAGGGAGGTCATGTCTAACAAATTTGATTGAATTTTTTGAGGAGGTGACCAGATGTGTAGATGAGGGTAATGTAGTTTATGTAGTTTATATGGATTTCAGCAAATCCTTTGACAAGGTCCCACATGGGAGACTTATAAAGAAGGCAAATGCACATGGGATACAGGGTAATTTGATAAGGTGGATTCAAAATTGGCTTAGTTGTAGGAGACAGAGGGTGATGACAGAAGGCTGCTTTAGTGACTGGAAGCCAGTGTCCAGTGGTGTACCACAGGGATCCGTGCTCAGTCCCCTATTATTTGTCATTTATATAAACGACATAGATGACTATGTGGGGGTTAGGATTAGTAAGTTTGTGGATGACACAAAGATTGGCCGGGTGGTTAACAGTGAGGTTGAGTGTCTTGGGCTACAGGAAGATATAGATGGGATGGTCAAATAGGCAGATAAGTGGCAGATGGAATTTAACCCTGAAAAGTGTGAGGTGATACTTTGGAAGGAGCAATTTGACAAGGAAGTATTCAATGAACGGCATGACACTAGGAAGTTCTGAGGAACAAAGGGACCTTGGCGTGTGTGTCCATAGATCTCTGAAGGTGGAGGGGCATGTTAGTGGGGTAGTGAAAAAGGCATATGGGACACTTGCCTTTATCAATCGAGGCATAGATTACAAAAGTAGGGAGGTCATGTTGGAGTTGTATAGAACCTTGGTGAGGCCACAGCTGGAGTACTGTGTGCAGTTCTGGTCGCCACATTATAGGAAGGATGTGATTGCACTGGAGGGGGTGCAGAGGAGATTCACCAGGATGTTGCCTGGGATGAAATATTTAAGTTATGAAGAAAGGTTGGATAGACTTGGGTTGTTTTTGTTGGAGCAGAGAAGACTGAGGGGCAACCTGATTGAAGTGTACAAGATTATGAGGGGCATGGACAGGGTGGATAGGGAACAGCTGTTCCCTTTAGTTGAAGGGTCAGTCACGAGGGGGCATAAGTTCAAGATGAGGGGCAGGAGGTTTAGTGGGAATGTGAGGAAAAACTTTTTTACCCAGAGGGTGGTGACGATCTGGAATGTGCTGCCTGGGAGGGTGGTGGAGGCGGGTTGCCTCACATCCTTTTAAAAAGTACCTGGATGAGCACTTGGCACATCATAACATTCAAGGCTATGGGCCAAGTGCTGGTAAATGGGGTTAGGTAGGTAGGTCAGGTGTTTCTCACGTGTTGGTGCAGACTCGATGGGCCGAAGGGCCTCTTCTGCACTGTGTGATTCTGTGATTATTTACATGTCCCTGCTCATGTGTCACAGTCACATGAGGGGACATGTTTCATCACATTTTAATTTTTTTTTCATGTCTCTTCACCTCCCTGAGGTTGCTCTGTGCCTCAGGGAGATTACGCGGCGCTCACTCGCGCGCATTCACGAATTTCGCGCTCGGCCCGCTCAGCCTCTTCCTCCCCCACCGCCCCACCACACAGGGAGCGTTCAGCGCTGCCACTCGTATTTCACGCTGGGCGGGTCTTAATTGGCCTGCCAGCGGGAAACCGCGGTGTTGTGCTGATCGTAGGCAACGTTCGGCTTCCTGACCACCCCCGCTGAGGGTAACCCTGCCAAGGGTAAATTTCTGCCCTATCTGTCTCACTGTTGCCTGAACGAAAGTGTAACTCGGAGTTAGATTAACTTGGGGATTTAGAAGTTATCATAGTAGTAATTTGTAGATCTACATATGCACTTAAAATAATTTCTTCTATTAATGAAGGTTTAATTTAATTTTATAAGAAACCTATTGGACTTGGTGGTCTCATTACTACTGAATTCAAGGCACGCATCTCAATTGCAAAACAAGTTGTGGCAGTTGTTTCAAGTTTTCTCTGAGATTTGAGCAGCTCAGCATTTACCATCGGCTGTGCCATAACATTCTCTCCATAAGACTGTGACTTCTTCTGGGATAAGGGTCCATGCATGCCGGTTGCCTTCTGGTAACTCTCCCTAGCGGTTATTGTGTGTCAAAACCAGTGCTTCCCAAATTATTCCTGGTGTGGCCCCATTTTAATGCCTCTGACTTGGCACTGACAGAGTGACACTTGCTCATTCCCCTCTCGTCCTGGTGAACTGTGAGCCGGGAAAAAAAATCCGGTGCATGTATCATGGAACCTCGATGCTGGTCCCAGGACTTTCATGACAGAGTCCACTCCACGGCCACCATTATGGCCTCAAAGCCCCGACCTCAAAATCTCATCGCTCGACCCTAGTGGGAGGTCGCGACACATGGTTTGGGACCCTCCCTGGTCTAGAAAATGTGTGCCACCAGGTCATTCTAGTTGTGGGGTGGGGGGGGAGCATCACAGCCAATAAAGATCCTCTCCCTACCTGGTGTCCATACCGACACACATTCCCCAATAGGAGTCATCATTGTTCAACCATGGCTAAGGAACCCTTTACCCCAACTGTATTCTGGAGGTTTTTGAGGACAACTGTAATGGCTCAAATTCTGGTATGGCTGATTCTCAGCTACTTCAACACAGATCAGCAATTTAAACTAGGATCTTCCTGGTTGAGCTACATGCTGCCATTATGTAGTGAGCAATCAGAGGAGCTGACAAACAAAAGGTCTTCACCTCAACCTCAGAAGGACACCAGTGTGATAGTTCCATCTTCCTCATAAGGTAGCAGTGTGCCCCACTCAGTTTCCTCTTTTACTATTCCACAACCTCTTCATTATCAAAAATTAACATTGAATGCTTTTCCCTCTTAATAAAATTAGGTGGATAAATATGCCTCTTTTATTTGGGCCCAAACCAAAATGATTGAATGTTCCAGCCTGAGTCTTTGGCCTGTTCAGATTTCCTTGTCTCGGTTGGTTAAGCTGCTGGAAGTCTACGGATAGCCTCAGCATTCCCTGCTCTGGGAAGAGAAAAGAATAACTTCAGCCAGAAAGTCCTCACTCCTCATGATCGCCAGACCAGAGACCCAACCTGAAAGTACATTTCTGGGGATGCTGAGTGAAGTTAGCATTGGGGTTTAGGCTGAGTCGGGGCTCATACATTGGACCAGGTACCGGCAGGATGCCTGGCATCTATGAAACTACAGCCCAGGAAACGTCAATGTCTTCAGAAGTGAGAAAAGCATTGAGGAAAATCATAAGACAAATCGGTTTGTTAATGTTTGCTTTGGTAAGAAAGGAGGGAGACAGAAAGCAGGAAACCATAGGCCAATTAATCCAACAGCTGGGATAGGGACTTTGCTAGAAATCCATTATTAAGGAGGTTACAGCAGGATACGTAGAAAACATAATGGCATCAGGCACAGTCAGCATGGTTTTGTGAAAAAGAAATTTGGCCAGGATTTTACGGCCCCGCTGCAGCATGTCCGCACCCCCCTCCCACCCCACCAACCCCGGCAAGCCATTTAAATCTCCATTCAGTTCAGTGGGACCAGGTAGGAGGAGGGGGTCATAAATTCCTGGCTCATGTTTAATTTATTAGAGTTTACTGAGGAAGTAACAGGCATAGTGGATAAAGGGGAACCTGTAGGTGTAGTGTACTTGGATTTCCAAAAGGCACAATGATAAGGCGCATCTAAGCTTATTACAGATGATAAGAGCATATGGTGTAGAGGGGTAATATATTAGCATGGATAAAGGATTGGTTATCTAACGGGACGTGGAGAGTAGGGATTAATGGGTCTCTTTTGGGTTGGCAAACTGAACCTAGTGGACTGCCACAGGGATTAGTGCCAAGCCTCAGCTATTTACATGGTATACCAACGACTTGGGTGAAGGGACCAAATGTATTATTCTAAATTTGCTGATGACACCAAGCTAAGCAGGAAAGTAAGTTGTCAAGAGGAAGTAAAGAGCCCATAAAGAGATATAGATAGGTTAAGTGAGCAGGCAAAAATTTGGCAGATGGAATATAGTGAGGGAAAATGTGAGCTTATTCACTTTGGCAGGAAGAATAGAAAGGCAGCATGTTATTTAAATGGGGAGAGATTGCAGAATGCGATAGTACAGAGGGTTCTGGGTGTCCTGGTACGTGAATCCCAAAAAGTTAGTATGCAGATACAGCAAGTGATTAGGAAGGTAAATGGAATGTGGGCCTTTATTGCAAAGGGAATGGAATATAAACGTAGGGAAATTTTACTGCAGCCGTACAGTTACTTGGTGAGACCACATCTGGAGTGCTGCGTACAGTTTTGGTCTCCTTATCTGAAAAAAAATACAAATGCGTTAGAAGCAGTTCAAAGAAGGTTCACTCAACTCATTCCTA
Source organism: Cetorhinus maximus (assembly GCF_964194155.1). Taxonomy (NCBI): domain Eukaryota; kingdom Metazoa; phylum Chordata; class Chondrichthyes; order Lamniformes; family Cetorhinidae; genus Cetorhinus; species Cetorhinus maximus. The sequence continues at coordinate 16,613,515 of NC_135885.1, read as the reverse complement.
GGATGAAGGGCTCATTTTATGAAGAAATGTTGAATAGGTTGGGCCTATACCCATTGGAGTTTAGCTGACCTTATTGAAACATATAAGATCCTAAAGGGACTTGACAGGGTGGGTGCTGAGAGGATGATTCTCCTTATCGGAAAAACTAGACTAGGGAACACAGTTTAAAAATAAGAGGTCTCTCTTTTAAGACGGAGGTGAGGAGAAATGTTTTCTCTCAGAGGGTCGTTAGTCTGTGGAATTCTCTTCCCCAGAAATCAGTGGAGGCTGGGTCATTGAATTTATTCAAGGTTAGATGGGTTTTTGGTAGACAAGGGACTCAAGGGTTAGTTTGGGGGGCAGCAGACAGGAAAATAGACTTGAGACTGCAACTAGGTCAACCATGGTCATATTGAATGACGGAGCAGGCTCGAAGGGCCGAATGGCCTACTCCTGCTCCTAAGTTCCTATGTTGAATAAGTATCACTCTTTGACTTGAGGTCAGAGGCAGCATATAGTTTCCCTGTCAATTATTTAGCGCACGTAGAATATGGAATTATGGAACTGTTTTTTTACTTAATAAATTGTTTTAAGTTAAAGCATGTTGGAGGTTTTAAAAATACGATGTTAGGCAGTAAGATTTTAGCACTGGGTAAATTCAAATGTTTTAAAGAGTTAATGTCACAGAATCCAACCATAGGCTTCTGCAAAGACGTGTTTGTTTGTTTATGTGTGTGTGTTTGTATGTGTGTGTGGGGTTTGTGTGCATGTGTGTGTTTATGTGTGTGGCGTTTATGTGTGGTGTTTGTGTGGCATTTGTGTGTGTGTGCATTTGTAGGTGTGGTGTTTGTATGTGTGTGTGTGTATTTGTGTGTGTGTGTGTGTGTGATGTTTGTGTGTGTACATGTGTTTGTGTTTGTGTATATGGTGTTTGTGCATGTGTGTGTTTGTGTGTGTGATGTTTGTATGTGTGTGGCGTTTGTGTGTGTGTGTGGTGTTTGTGTATCCTTGCGTGTGTGTATTTGTGTGTATGCGTTTGTGTGTGTGTGTGTTTGTGGGCGTGTGTGTGTATGCGTTTGTGTGTGGGTGTGTGTGTGGTGTTTGTGTATCCGTGCATGTGTGTATTTGTGTGTATGTGTTTGTGTGTGTGTGTGCATTTGTGTGTATGTGGTGTTTGTATGTGTGTGGTGTTTGTGTGTGTGTTTGCGTGTTTGTGTTTGTGTGTATGTGGTGTTTGTGTGTTTGTATGTGTGTGTGGTGTTTGTGTGTGTGTGTGTGGTGTTTGTGTGTGTGTGTGTGTGTGTGTGTGTTTGTGTGTGTGTGTTTGTGTGTACACGCGCAGTGGCACTGAATCATACAGATCAGTGAACCTTTGGTTAGATTCCAAGTCTAATCTGATCCAACTGAACTCAGAGGTCGGATTGCCAAACTTGGCCATACTAACCTAGGCGAAGGATTGGGGGTGGCAGGGCAGAGGCATGATGGCAGGTGAAAAATCACTGGGGATTCACATTTTTCTATCCATTAATTCCCTTCTGAAAAATGCTTACAGGGAGATGTCTGGTGACCACACGGTCGACTCACCTGCTGTATACCCATGGCTAACCTTCTTGGACAAGGAACCAGGGGACTTCTGTTATCCATGGAACTGTAATTCAGCGCACTAGTGAGTGCCTTCAACAAAAAAGTGATAAAATTAGAAACAGAGAATCCTGCAGTACAGAAGGAGGCCATTCAGCACATTTTGCCTGTGCTAGCTATTTGATAGAGCTATCCAACTAGTCCCATTTCCTTGTACTTCCCTCATAGCACTTCATAAGTTTCTTTTTCAAGTATATATCTAATTACCTTTTGAGAGTCACTTTTATAAAATCATAGTCTATTACAGCACAGAGGAAAGGCATTTGGCCCATCGAGGCTGTGCCATCAAAGAAACAATCCGGGCAGTCCCACTCCTCCGCTCTTTCCCCATATCCCTGCAATTCTTGTTGCCTCAAAACATTTATCCAATTCTCTTTTGAAGGCCACGATTGAATCTGTATCCACTACCCTATCAGGCTGTTCATTTCAGATGCTAACCATTCCTTGTGTCAAAAAAGGCTTTACCTCGTTTCACCTTCTTTTGCCAATTACTTTAAATTGTTGCCCTCTGGCTATTGTGACTCTTCATCCATCGGAAACTGTTTCGTTATATTCACTCTGTCCAAACTCTTCAAATTTTAAACTCTTCCTCTTCTCTGCTGCAATGAGATCACACCCAGCTTCTCCAGTCCATCCACATAATGGTAAGCCCTCAGCCCTGGAAGGGTCCCGTCACACTTTCAGGCAGTGCATTCCAGATCATAACGACTCTCTGCGTTTTAAAAAATAATTCTCCTCACCTCCCACTTTGGATTTTTTTTTGCCAATTATCTTACACTTCCATTCTTTCGTTACTCACCCTCCTGCCAATGCAAACAGTTTCTCCAAACCTACTTGTCAAAACCTCTCATAATTAGTAAAGTAGAAAAAAAATGTTTTTTTGGATAAAACAGATTAAAAATACATTTAAGAATGACGACGATTGCCAAGGTTTGGCTACAAAATAAATTCAGTTCCGATTGTGCACGCATTGAGGAAACGTGACGGACAAGGCCCTCTCCACCAAATCCTAGTTCTCGGAATGCTTTTGAAACAGTGCCATGGTTGTTCCATGTAAGGAAGTGAAAGCGTTCTACAGCTCAGAGAGTTACACATGTGCCAATATATCCATATCTGCCACTTACACGAGCACGTCATTGCCATCAATGCCAGATCCTCATGTTTACTCAAGTTCTCCAGTAACCTCCACAGAGCAATTACATGCTGATTTGAGTGTCGTGTGAGATGGAGGGGCGTTGGGGTGGGGGGCTGTGGAGGACAGGCTGTATGAATTTCAGGTTAAGGTGATAACCCTTTACTTTCCCTCTAATCCATTCGACGAGGCTGTCACTCCAGTCGACAGGAGCAGATTCTTTGTCTGAATGCTTCTTAATCTGACAGTTTCACGCATCATCAAACGCAAAATACAATTAGATCAAAGCCCAGGGAGAGAGAGAAAAAAAACATCGGGCAAGGTTCGGCATGGTATGTGATCCTGTATGTAGCTGCCTCTCAGAAGCAGACCTTTCACATCAGTTAAAGTGTAAAGCGAGAAGTTCTTGCTGTCAGGGAGACATGGTGAGTGACAGAAGGAAACATAACCTTCATGTATCAATTTCGGGAATGACATTCATGATTCAATCATATGAGATGTTATGAAGAAATTCCTATTGTAATAAACCCCTCGGTGGATGTCACAAAAAGTATTAGGAAATTGGCAAGAAGTCTACAAAGAGTTGAGCTGGCATGGCTGGTGTACAACAGGTAGTTAGGAAAGTTCAGCAGACACAACTAATCTAATGCTAGCCCCATTGCCTAAGGATTTTCTTTCCATTACAAAGATTGTCAATTACTTGCTGTGAGCATGATTTTGTACATCACCTGCTGCTGTGAATTGTCAAACAAAAATTCTTTTTTCCACGTACCAGTTGATCTCCCTTAGCATTGTTCTGAGAAAAAGAAAGACTTGCATTTATATAGCACCTTTCATGACCCCAGGACATTCCAAAGCACTTTACATTAAGTATTTTGAAGTGTCCTCGCTGTTGTAATGCAGGCAACGTGCAGCCAATTTGCTTACAGCAAACTCCCACAAACAGCAATGTGATAATGACCAGATAATAGCGATGATGATTGAGGGGTAAATATTGTCAAGGACACTGGGGATAAATCCCCTACTCTCCTTTCAAATAGTGCCATGGGATTCTTTACCACCACCTGAAAGGGCACATGGAGGCTCAGCTTAAGTCTCATCAAATAGACAGCACATCCAACAGTGCAGCATTCCCTCAGTACTACACTGAAGTGTCAGCTTCTTTTCCGATACAAACTCTGACTTTGGTGAAAAGGATACTTAAAGACTTTGGCTATGAATTTCCTTGGGGCTACTTTTGAACTCCCATAAGACCATAAGACCATAAGACATAGGAGCAGAAATTAGGTCATTCGGCCCATCGAGTCTGCTCCGCCATTCAATCATGGCTGATAAGTTTCTCAACCCCATTCTCCCGCCTTCTCCCTGTAACCTTTGATCTCCTTACCAATCAAGAACCTATCTATTTCGGTCTTAAATACACTCAATGACCTGGCCTCCACAGCCTTCTGTGGCAATGAATTCCATAGATTCACCACTCTCTGGCTAAAGAAGTTTCTCCTCATCTCTGTTCTAAAAGGTCTTCCCTTTACTCTGAGGCTGTGCCCTCGGGTCCTAGTCTCTTCTACTAATGGAAACATCTTCCCCACGTCCACTCTATCCAGGCTTTCAATATTCTGTAAGTTTCAATCAGATAGCCCCTCATCCTTCTAAACTCCCTTCGAGTATAGACCCAGAGTCCTCAAACGTTCCTCATATGTTAAGCCTTTCATTCCTAGGATCGTTCTCGTGAACCTCCTCTGCACCCTCTCCAGGGCCAACACATCCTTCCTGAGATACGGGGCCCAAAATTGCTCACAATATTCTAAATGTGGTCTGACCAGAGCCTTATAAAGCCTTAGCAGCACATCCCTGCTTTTATATTCTAGTCCTCTCGAAATAAATGCCAACATTGCATTTGCCTTCCTAACTACTGACTCAACCTGCAAGTTAACCTTAAGAGAATCCTGGACTAGGACTCCCAAGTCCCTTTGCACTCCAGATTTCTGAATTCTCTCCCCATTTAGAAAATAGCCTATGCCTCTATTCTTCCTACCAAAGTGCATGACCTCACACTTCCCCACGTTGTATTCCATCTGCCACTTCTTTACCCATTCTCCTAACCTGTCCAAATCCTTCTGCAGCCTCCCTGCCTCCTCAATACTACCTGTTCCTCCACCTATCTTTGTATCATCTGCAAACTTAGCCAGGATGCCCTCAGTTCCTTCATCTAGATCATTAATGTATAAAGTGAAAAGTTGTGGTCCCAACACTGACCCCTGCGGAACTCCACTAGTCACCGGCTGCCATCCTGAGAAGGACCCCCTTATCCCCACTCTCTGCCTCCTGCCAGACAGCCAATCTTCTATCCATGCTAGTACCTTGCCTCTAACACCATGGGCTCTTATCTTACTGAGCAGCCTCCTGTGCGGCACCTTGTCAAAGGCCTTCTGGAAGTCCAAGTAGATAACATCCATTGGCTCTCCTTTGTCTAACCTACTCGTTACCTCCTCAAAGAATTCTAACAGATTTGTCAGGCATGACCTCCCCTTGATGAAACCATGCTGACTTTGCCCTATTTACCATGCACTTCCAAGTATTCTGAAATCTCATCCTTAATAATGGACTCTAAAATCTTACCAACGACCGAGGTCAGGCTAATCGGCCTGTAATTTCCCATCTTTTGCCTCACTCCCTTCTTAAACAGGGGGGCTACATTAGCTATTTTCCAGTCCTCTGGGACCCTCTCTGACTCCAGTGATTCCTGAAAGATCACCACTAACACCTCCACTATCTCTTCAGCTATCTCCTTCAGAACTCTGGGGTGTAATCCATCTGGTCCAAGTGATTTATCCACCTTCAGACCTTTCAGTTTTCCCAGCACCTTCTCCTTGGTAATGGCCACCATACTCACCTCTGCCCCCCGACTCTCTTGAACTTTGGGGATGTTACTCGTGTCTTCCACTGTGAAGACTGATGCAAAGTACCTATTCAGTTCCTCCGCCATTTCTTTGTTCCCCACTACTACTTCTCCAGCGTCATTTTCCAGCGGCCCAATGTCCACTTTTGCCTCTCTCTTACCCTTTATATATCTAAAAAAACTCTTGCAATATTCTTTTATATTACTGGCTAGTTTACCCTCATATTTAATCTTCTCCCTCTTTATTTCTTTTTTAGTTGTCCTCTGTTGGTCTTTGTAGGCTTCCCAATCCCTGGTTTCCCACTGCTCTTCACCGCATTGTATGCTTTCTCTTTAGCTTTTATGCTGACCCTGACTTCCCTTGTCAGCCATGGTTGCTTCGTCCTCCCTTTAGTATGCTTCTTCTTCCTGGGGATGAATTTTTGCTGTGTCTCCCAAATTACTCCCAGAAACTCCTGTCATTGCTGTTCCACTGTAGTTCCCACAGGAATCTAGTGAATTCCATTGGGAAACAGAATGGGAATTGTTTTGGTAGATCCCGAATGCGCCTGCTGGATCTGAATCAGCCTTGTGAGGTGTAGAACCTGCATTTGCCCCTTAAGAGGCCATTGGTGTCATGACGAGAGCCATGCAAGACCCCCATACGGGAACTCCCTATGGAGGGAATCCTCACTTCTCGGTTGGGATCCAGAAAAAGATTGGGGGCTGGTTCGCTAAATGAGGTATACCAGCCTTCAAGTGGGCATAAGTTAGCCCACCTGCATGGTATGGTAGGGTAGGGGTAACGACTGGGGAAGTTGAAGAAAAAAATGTCTAGATAAAGGTCACCACTCCAAGCAGTATATCTTCCAGCTTCAAGGACAAGCGGGTGCCGGAGATGCATCGATAATGGCGCTTGCAGGCTATGCAAATTAGGTGCTCTCCTTTTGACCCATCGAGTGGGGCCAGTGTTGGATCACACCAACAGGCACAATCCTGGCATAACTACTGACATCACAGCCCAAGGGTTTTTAGGGTTAATTATTTTATCACTATAGTGCTTTTAACCCGAAAAAATTGTTTTCACTGAAGCAATAGCTGTTTGATGGAAATGTCAGTTGGCAAGGATAAAGGTTAAAAGATGTTAAGTAGCATTGAAAAACCCGCCATTTCCTGGCACAACCACCCTCACCCCCAACCTGTCCATAGCCGTACAGTAACACAAGTGCAATAAAAAAAAGTAAGAAGTGCATTTATTGATCTTCCATGACTCCAAAACGCTTTACAGCCAATGAAGTAACTTTAGAAGTGTAGTCATTATTGTAACGAAGGGATGGTTGGCAACGAATTTGCACACAGGAAGCTCCCCCAAACAGCAACAGGATAAGTGACCGGATCATCTATCAATCTTTAGTGATGTTGGTTGATGGCCAAATATTGGCCAAGCCAACAGGGAGAACTCCTCCTCTCTTCTTTGAATAATGCGGTTCGATCTTTTATGTCCAACTGAGGAACCACATGGGGTTTTGGGTTAATATCTCACGTGTAAGGCAACGCATCCAACAGGCAGAACGTCCTCAGGTCTGCACTGAATTCACCATCACAACTGGTAGGTGAGCAGCTTCATCCTCCAGTTCTGATCATTTCAGGATTTAGTGAGTTCATTGGATTTTTAATGGCTATGCTTCAGTTGTTATTTTCTGCCAAAGGGTGGGCCAGCACTTCTATAGAGTAGCAATCACAGTCAGATTGCCACTCTACCCCTTGTTACTTACCTTGGTCTGGAGCTGCACATATCTCGCTCCGAATTCCGATACAGGTCTGGTGAGAAATGTACAGGGCAGCAGCTCTGGAGGCCTTCCTGTGCAGGGCAGCAGCATTGGGCAAGTGAAGCTCTGCCCCGCTTTTAAAGCACTAGCTGCCGTAAACTGGGTAAGCCTAAAGGCCCCAGCCACTTTAAGAAGACAGGAAGAAGATAAATGTGTAAGGTAAATGGGTGAGGGATAAGATGTTCAGGGGATGAGTCGTGTAGTCAGTGGGAGAGGGTGCTGGGTGGTGGAGGTGGGTGGGGTTGGTGAGAAAGGTCGGGTGGTGACAGATTGTCAGGTGGTCAAGGGTGCCAGGTGGTCAGGGGAGTTCAGGTGGTCGGGGGTTTGGGTGGTCGGGGAGGTCAGGTGGTTAGGGGAAGGGGGGGAATCAGGTGGTTGGGGGGGAACGGGAGAATAGTCGGGGGTGGAGGGGGTTGGGGGTGGGGTGTTAATAGGGGTTGTGGGGGGATAGTTGGGGGAATGGGAGTTAGGCGGGGCATGGAAGGGTAGTTGGGGGGGGTAGTCTGGAGGTGTCAGGAGGGTGGTTGGGGTGTTGGGAGGGTGGTGGGGGGTGTGGAGAGGCTAGGCAGGGGGGATTGGGGTTTTGGGTGGTCTGGGGGATCGGGTGGTTGGGGTGGTGGTTGCAGGTAGTTGGGAGATGTGGGGCTTGGGAGGGTGCTCAGTGGGGGTGGAGAGTCGGGGGTGGGGAGGGTACTTGGGGTGTTGGGGGAATTGGGTGGTTAGTTTGGGAGTGGGAGGGTTGGAGTGGGGTGGTAGTTGGGGGTGGGGTGGGGTGGGTGGTTGGGGAGTCCAGTGAGAGGTCGGTGGGGGCCGGGTGTCAGTGCTATCGTTACCCAGGAGTTAGAAGTGGTCCATTGTACCACTGGAAGTGCAGTGAGGCACATATGCTTCCTGTAGCTGTATCTACTGCTGGTTTTAATTAAGGCATTCCTACTTGGCGTTCCAGATTGAGCATGGAAACCTCCCAGACACTCTGCCAAATTGATGATGCTAGGAGGGTGGGGTAGAAGAAGCAGTTTGTTTTTCTTCTTTCACAGGACGTTGATATCGCTGGCTAGGCCAGCATTTGTTGCCCTTGAGAAGGTGGTGGTGAGCTGTCTTCTTGAACCACTGTAGGCACATCTGGTGTAGCTACATCTACAGTGCTGTTAGGAAAGGTGTTCCAGGACTTTGACCCAGTGACAGGTAAGGAACAGCGGTATAGTTCCAAGTCAGAATGGTGTGTGGCTTGGAGGGGAGCTTGCAGGCGGTGATGTTCCCATACATCTGCTGCCCTTGTCCTTCTAGGTGGTAGAGGCTGCAGGTTTGGAAGATGCTATTGAAGGAGCATTGGTGAGTTGCTACAGTGCACCTAGTAGATGGTACAAACTACTGCCACTGTGCGACAGTAATGGAGGGAGTGAATGTTTAAGTTGGTGGGTGGCGGTGCCAATCAAGTGGACTGCTTTGTCCTGGATTGAGCGCAGTGAGGAATAGTGAGTGGAGGTGGGCTCAACTCCAATTTCCAGTGTCTCCAGTCTGAGGAGGCTTGACTTACACCCAAAAAGCAAATCAACTTCCAGGAATTTGTGCCATGGTCAATCAGAGCTAATTCATATTGACATTGGCCTATAATATGCGGTGTGAAGTTTAAGAGGACGTTTTTTTATCAATCACTGTTTCTCTTTTAACCTCATGGCAATCACAGACAGTTTATCTGTGCCATATCATTGATCCTTTATGGAACAATGGCGCTGATCTATTAATGCAAGAGGATCAAGCAACAATCAACAGTCAATTGCTGGAACATGGGAGTAATTGCTTTTCAGTTTTTCACTTTGATCTCAAACATGAGGGAAGTAAAGTGAATGTAATATATGGTTAAAAAAAATACATCATACAAAGGATCTGATTTTTTTTCAAACATGACTTCTGGGTTTGTATTATATCTCGAACATTATCCAGCGTGATTTATTCCCTCAGTTACGGTGTGTTTAAAGGCCACTATTGCTAACACCTAGTACTAATTATTTCCACTTCCTAAATCTGTATTCTGTTGAACAGCAGTGGAACATGCAGCAATAAGACAAATGAGGCAGGCAAGCCAAATGTAGAGGACATCACCTCAAGGTATCTACGATTATTAATTTCTTGACAGAAGCTAACAGTAGCTAAGAATAGCTGGCGGGATCAGTAAAGAAAGTGGCTGAAGACTAATGCCTTTTGTAAGATAATCGCAGAGAAATATACAAACACACAGAAACACGGAGATGATTATTGTCACTTAAAGTGGATGGCATGCCTAGAGGGAATACAAGTTGCCCTCCATCCATGTTTAGAAATACATCTCCTTAAAAAAGGTGTCTTTAATAGATATATATTTTAAATGCCAATGTTTATGTGCATGGACATCCACTCTATAACTGACTGAGGAGGCTTGCCTGAAGCTCCTGGTGATTAAAATGGGTGCAGCAAATTTGGATCAGCTAGAGAGGTAGTCCAGTGCTAGGTGACCATGCAATTGGCTAGATGTACTGAGTGCCATGATGGCAATCAGCTTCCTCTGGTATGGATGATACCAAATGCATTGTCAGAATGTCCTGAAGTCACAGCCTCATTTCAATCAATAAAACAGTTTCAGGACTCACCTGATTGCTGATATCTTGCATTGGCCCAGCAGTGAGGACACCTGATCTGGTGGGTTGCCATTTGAAGCTTTTATGATGACTCAAAGGTCATTTTTGTGATGATGTATTTTTTTGACTGTGACATGGAGGAATAAAAAGTGCCACGCCTAAATTTTTCTCCCTTTTGAAATGTGTTAATTGTATGCCAGCCATGCCTCAGTAGTAGCACGCTCTCCTCTGTGTCCCATTCTGGAGGCTTGATCACATAATCCATGCTGACACTCCAGTGCAGTACGGAGGGAGCACTGCATTGTCAGTTTTCAAACGAGGCTCCAAACTGCCCTCTCGGATGAACATAAAAGGACCTAAAGGCACCATTCTGAAGAGCAGGGGAGTTCTTCCTGTTGCCCTGGGCAATATTTATCCCTCAACCAACATCACTAAGACAGATTACCTGGCCATTTTTACATTGCTGTTTGTGGGAACTTGCTGTATGCAAATTGGCTGCCACATTTCGTCTCTTATAACAGTGACTACTTCATTGGCTGTAAAGTGCTTTGAACATCCAAAGGTTGTGAAAGGCACGATATGAATGCAAGTTCTTAATTCTTTCTTACATTTGGAAATATCCATAATTCATTATTTTCACAAAACTGCAAAAGGTAGACTCCAGATGGTGTGGGATTGGTCCAACATATAAGCATTTTACATAGAAAATGATCTGTTTTCTTTTCTTAAGAATTTATATTGGGGTACAAAGTACAAAATAATATTCTTTCTGCACTTGTGAGAAATAAATTTTATGGGTAGCCTCTTAAATTGAAATTCTGTTACATTCAGCAAGAGTACTTCATAATATTTTTTGTAAACTTCACAAATAACATTTATAGCCATAACGTAGAATAGTGGTTGCCACATTTAGGAATAATTAGCATCTTATCCTCCCACAGGTAGTTCCTTCATGATTTAAGAAAACAACGTTAACAGAGGTTGGATTTAATAATAATGACTAGCTATTCCATTATGTTTTGTTCATGCCAATGGTCATAAAAATGCTCTGTCCTGTTAGTTAATCCACCCTCCATTAAAAGAAGATTGGAAGCTGTGAAGTTGCAAGAGGACATGTCCAAACAAAGTTAACATAGTGTTCCTTCTTCTTCAGATTCCTCCCTCTTGCTGAGGGTTGGATGCTATGTTGCGCCAGTCACTTCTATTGTAAGCAACAGCATTTTTGGGACTAGTTTTCATTGCTAACTATGACACTCAGTAAGCCCTTAATCTATTCCAAGATGGCTGGCCACAAGCCCTCTTCATTGGGAGAGTGCCCTGAATGTGTCACACATCTTGCAGGTGTCTGCCTTCAGAGCCAATGTCCTTTTGCTAGGATGATTTGCCTCTTCCATCATTCCAGAATTTAAAAAAAAAATGTATTCATTCATGGGATGTGGGTGTTGCTAACAAGGTCAGCATTTGTCACCCATCCCTTACTGCCCTTGGACTGAATGGCTTTCTAGGCCCTTTCAGAGGGCAGTTAAGAGTCAACCACATTGCTGTGGGTCTGGAGTCACATGTAGGCAAGACCAGGTAAGGATGGCAGATTTCCCTCCCTAAAGGACATCAGTGAACCAGATGGGTTTTTACGACAATCGATGATAGTTTCATGGTCGCCATTACTGAGACTGGCTTTATATTCCAGATTTATTAATTGAATTTAAATTCTGTCAGCTGCCATGGTGGGCTTTGAACTTTAGGCATTTAGAGGGATGACATCCCTTATCTACACCAGATGAAGCTGATGACACCCTCACTTAGTTTAGCTCGTCAGATGAGATGAGGTGCCAGGGTATGCCTACTGGTGTGCATTACCAGCTACTTGGAGGCATAATTGAGAGCCAAGGACACTGTGGGACACCAATAAGCCTTACCCACATTGAAAACCAGAGTGGGTAGCTAATAATGATGCAGAGGTACTAGTCCTGTCATAAAATCTCCCCATATACCCACATTCCCCACATAGAATGTACAGCACTGAAGCTGGTCATACAGCCCAAAAGGTCCATGCCAGTGTTTATGCTCCACACAAGCTTCCTGGCACTTTGCTTTATCTAACCCCACCAATAGGGGAAGATGATAAGGCGGTTAAAAAAGCATATGGGTTACTTGGGTTTATAAATAGAAGAATGGAATATAAAAATGAAGAGATCATACTAGAAGTTTATAAATAGCGTATTAGGCCTCCGCTGAAGTATTGTGGAAAATTCTGGGCATCACGCTAAAGATGTCAAGGCCTTGGAAAGGTTACAGAGGTGATGTGCCAAATGGTTAATTATGAAGATAGCTTGGAAAAATTAGGACTGTCCTCCTTGGAAGATATAAATCTACGAGTTGCCATAATAGAGGTTTCCAAGATGGTGAAAGATTTTTTTTTGGATAGAAAAAAATTATTCCCTTGGCAAGTGGGTCAATGATCACAGGTCACAGAATCACAGAATCACACAGAGCAGAAGAGGCCCTTCGGCCCATCGAGTCTGCACCGACACGTGAGAAACACCTGACCTACTTACCTAAGCCCATTTACCAGCACTTGGCCCATAGCCTTGAATGTTATGACGTGCCAAGTGCTCATCCAGGTACTTTTTAAAGGATGTGAGGCAACCCGCCTCCACCACCCTCCCAGGCAGCACATTGCAGACCATCACCACCCTCTGGGTAAAAAGGTTTTTCCTCACATCCCCCCTAAACCTCCTGCCCCTCACTTTGAACTTGTGTCCCCTTGTGACTGACCCTTCAACTAAGGGGAACAGCTGCCCCCTATCCACCCTGTCCATGCCCCTCATAATCTTGTACACCTCAATCAGGTTGCCCCTCAGTCCTTTCTGCTCCAATGAAAACAACCCAAGTCTATCCAACCTCTCTTCATAACTTAAATGTTTCATCCCAGGCAACATCCTGGTGAATCTCCTCTGCACCCCCTCCAGTGCAATCACATCCTTCCTATAATGTGGCGACCAGAACTGCACACAATACTCCAGCTGTGGCCTCACCAAGGTTCTATACAACTCCAACATGACCTCCCTACTTTTGTAATCTCTGCCTCGATTGATAAAGGCAAGTGTCCCATATGCCTTTTTCACCACCCCACTAACATGCCCCTCCGCCTTCAGAGATCTATGGACACACATGCCAAGGTCCCTTTGTTCCTCAGAACTTCCTAGTGCCATGCCGTTCATTGAATACTTCCTTGTCAAATTACTCCTTCAAAAGTGTATCACCCCACACTTTTCAGGGTTAAATTCCACCTGCCACTTATCTGCCCATTTGACCATCCCGTTTACATCTTCCTGTAGCCCAAGACACTCAACCTCACTGTTAATCACCCGGCCAATCTTTGTGTCATCCACAAACTTACTAATTCTACCCCCCACATAGTCATCTGTGTCGTTTATATAAATGACGAATAATAGGGGACCCAGCACAGATCCCTGTGGTAGGCCACTGGTCACTAGCATTCCAGTCACTAAAGCAGCCTTCTGTCATCACCCTCTGTCCCCTACAACTAAAGAAATTTTGAATCTACCTTATCAAATTACCCTGTACCCCATATGCATTTGCCTTCTTTATAAATCTCCCATGTGGGACCTTGTCAAAGGATTTGCTGAAATCCATATAAACTACATCAACTGCACTACCCTCATCAACACACCTGGTCACCTCCTCAAAAAATTCAATCAAATTTGTTAGGCATGACCTCCCTCTGACAAAGCCATGCTGACTATCCCTGATCAAACCTTGCCTCTCCAAGTGGGGATAGATTCTCTCCTTCAGAATTTTCTCCAATAGTTTCCCTACCACTAACGTGAGACTCACTGGTCCGTAGTTCCTTGGCTTATTTCTACAACCCTTCTCAAATAGCGAAACCACATTAGCTGTTCTCCAGTCCTCTGGCACCTCCCCTGTGGCCAGAAAGGAATTAAAAATTTGGGTCAGAGCTCCTGTGATCTCCACCCTTGCCTCCCTCAGCAGTAAGGGACACAAATCATGCAGACCTGGTGATTTGTCCACTTTTAAGCCTGCCAACACTTCCAATACCTTGTCACTCCCTATATCAATTTGCTCAAGAACCTCGCAGTCTCTCTCCCCGAGTTCCATACCTTCATCCCCATTCTCTTGGGTGAAGATGGATGTGAAGTCTTCATTCAACACTCTACCAATGTCCTCTGGCTCCATCCATAGATTGCCCACTTGATCCCTAATGGGCCCTACTCTTTCCAATGTTATCCTCTTCCCATTGATATACTTAAAGAATATCCTGGGATATTCTACTTTTACCAGCCGGAGCTTTCTCAAACCCCTTCTTTGCTCTCCGAATTGCTTTCTTAAGCTCCACCCTGCACTTTCTGTATTCCACTAATGCCTCCGCTGATTTGCTCCCCTTGTACCTGCTAAAAACCCCTCTTTTCCTTCTCATCATATCCTGAATATCTCTGGTCATCCATGGTTCTCTGGGCTCGTTACTCCTTCCTATCACCCTCGAGGGAACACGTTGAGCCTGTACCCTCCCCATTTCCTTTTTGAATGCCCCCCACTGCTGTTCTGTAGATTTCCCCACAAGTAGCTGTTCCCAGTATACCTTGGCCAGATCCTACCTTATTTTACTAAAATCCACTCATTGGACCTTATGCTAATGGATTTGAACCTGAGGACAAAGGAGAAGGTTTTTATCACTCCGATTTATAGGATCCGGGATGCTTTCCCTGAAAAGATAGTGGAAGCTGATTACGTGAATGATTTTAAAAGGAAGTTGGACAGCTCCCTGAGGATAAGGTTACGGACATAAAAAACAGTGAAGTTGGACTAAATACAAGTGCTGTTTCAAAGTCCCAGCACAAGCATGATAGGCTGAATGTCCTTCTTCAACGCTGTAACTTTCCATGACTATGAGCTTATCCCTCAATTCCTTTCTCCCTTGTGCGCTTGGCTAGTTTCCGCTTAAATGCGTCTATGCTATTCACCTCAATGGCTCCCTTTTTGTTGTGAGGTCATGCTAGTTTCAGCTGTTGCACGACCTGAGCCCACCGATCAAAATCTTTTTTTGTCAAGCTTGATGTTGTCCAATCCCAACATGTGTGGATTGCCCTTTCTCCTCCGCATTAAATTGCCCACTCAAAATAGTGAGTGCAGCCTCTTCATAGCATGGCTAAAGTAGGACTTGAAACAGATACCAGAAGCAACTTCTACACATAAATGGTGATAAATATTTTGCATTAGTTGCCAAGGATAGAAGGAGAGATGCAGCTGTTATGGATATGCAATTGGGCCTAGAAAGAGTGGGAATACTGGGAAGATATGCTTTGGTGGGTGAATGACCCTTTCCTGTCCTTGGTATTATGATGATCAGAAACTTTAAAGATTATTCGATCTTGAAGAATTTAAATCCTGTGCTACTGGCAAGACCTATTACCACTCAATGCACATACATTTGACTGAAAAGAGATTGCTTTGCCATCAGGCCCCTTTCAAAACTTGACAAAAGAGAATTAGGAACATAGCAACATAGGAGCAGGAGTAGGCCATTCAGCCCTTCGAGCCTGCTCCACCATTCAATAAGATCATGGCTGATCTTGTTGTGTCTCAACTCCACTTTCCTGTCTGCCTCCCATAACCCTTGACTCCCTTCCCTATCAAAAATCTGTTTAACTCTGCCTTGAATAAATTCAATGACCCAGCCTCCACTGTTTCTGGAGAAGAGAATTCCACATACTAACAGCCCCCTGAGAGGAAAAAAATTCCCCTAATTTCCTCTTATTCTTAATGTGCGTCCCCTAGTTCCACTCTCGTCCACACAAGTGGACACATCCTCCCAGTATCTACCCTATCAAATCCCCTCAGGATCTTACATGTTTCAATAAAACCAGCTCTATTCTTCTAAACTCCAATGGGTATAGGCCCAACCTGTTCAACCTTTCTTCATAGGAGTCCCTGGAATGAGTCCAGTAAACCTTCCATGTACTGCTTCTAACGCAGCTATATCTTTTTTCTATAAGGAGACAAAAGCTGTTCACTATATTCCAGGTTGATCTCACCAATGCCCTGTACGACTGCAGTAAAACTTTTATATTCTGTTCCCCTTGCAATAAACGCCAACATTCCATTTGCCTTCCTAATCACTTGCTGTATCTGCATACTAACTTTTGGCGATTCATGTACCAGGACACCCAGATCCCTCTGTACTGCAGAGCTCTGCAGTCTCTCTGCATTTTAATAATATGCTGTTTTTCTATTCTTCCTACCAAAGTAGACAAGTTCACATTTTCCCACATTATACTCCAACTGCCAATGCTTTTCTTCCCGTTCATGTCTATATCCCTTTGCACACTTTCTACCTCCTCTTGCCAACTTACTTTTCTACCCCTCTTGGTGTCATCGTCAAAGTTAGCTACCATGCAATCAGTCCCTTCATCCAAATCATTGATGTAGGTTGTTAATAGCTGAGGCCCTGTCATTATTCCTGTGGCAGTCCACTAGTTACAGCTTGTTAACCCCAAAAAGACACATTTATCCTTACTCTCTGCTTCCCGTTAGCTAAACAATGATTTATCCATGCTAATATATTACTTCTGCACCATGTTCTCTTATCCTGTGTAGTAACCTTTGAAGTGGCACCTCATCAAATGCCTTTTGGAAATTAAAATAGCCATTTCTTCATCCCCACACCTGCCCCTGTCATATTTTGTTGATTTAAAAAAATATTGTTTAAACACTGAGCGATTGAAGTGATTGTTGCTTCAATACTCTGAGGAATTATGAAGTCCAGCAGAACGTGGGAATGGGTCAGCACACACATGAAGAAACAGAAACCCGGATCAGCGATAGCACCTGATGATGCCAAGTTGAAATCACACAATTGGAGCAAGTAACCCATCCAAGCCAATTATCTTAAAGATGCTGCCTTGACTCACTGTTAAAATAATTATATTTAACAGGTTGCTAATTGCAATTATTTGTAATGGTTTGACTCTTTTTCAAAAAGGGGATACTGATAATGAGACACTTTTTCATGCTAACCAAAAAAGAGGAATGTTATCATTAGGAATGAAACAAATTCCTATTTTGGGATCTCAGTTTCCATCAAATACTCCAAGGTCATGTATATCATGCAAAGATACAGCTCCCTTTAATATATGTCAACAGGATGCCTCAGTGCTAACTTGAGAAGGGTGCCTCCTCCTACAGCAGTGTGAACAATTTCTCATACCGAAAATGCTGTGGCTTTTCTCAGTGAGGGCTGCCAAATTTGAGCCAAATTAGGGGTAATTTTGAGATGTGGCCCAAGTTTAATTCCTTCAGAAGGAGAACTGTACTAAAACATTCATGGAATTAAAACTAGAAAGCTTAACAGGCCAGATGGTCCAAATTCAGTATTGAAGGTGGTTGGAAAAAAGAGTGTAAAGATACCAAGTATAAATTTCCAATAAGTAATTGGAAATAGAATTGATGCAAAAAGGATTGAAGGGTAGGCAAATGTTAAACCCCTGTTCAAGAAATGGAGGAAAGGGATAAATTTGAAAAACATAGACTGGTTAGGATTTCAGGCTTGGTTTAATAGTAGCCTGCTCTCAACTCTAAGCCAGAAAGTCTTGTGTTTGAGTTCCACTGGAGCACAGAATCCACGTTGACATTTTAGTGCGTTACTAAAGGGCTGCTGCAATGTTCGAGCTGCCATCTTTCAGGTGAGGCATAAAACCAAGGCTCGCTCTTCCCTCAGAAGAGATGGGCTCAAAAGATCCCAGTGGCATTATCTGGATGAAGAGCAGGGCAGTTCTTCCAATATTTGTCCCTCAACCAATATCACTACAACAGATTGTGGGCAATTTTGACGCACTGTAACGTGAGTTAGTTCAATGCACGTTATACATTGACTTAAATCAAAAAGGGGAGAGATGTGTAACGAGTGTCTGATTTAATGTTGCTCGTTTTACAGTATAGTCCAAAATCCAAACTGCCCTCATGATATGGTTATTATCTCATTACTGAATGTGGGACCTTTTGAACAGATTTGGGAGGTGTCAGCTGTGGCTCAGTTCATAGCACCCTCGCCTTTGAATCAGAGGGTTGTGGGTTCATGTCCCACTCCTGGAAACCAAGAACTGTGATTGTACTCGAAAGAGTTGCAATCTGTGACTGTTGATAACTCGAAAGAGTTTGAACAGATTTGGCTGCCACTTTTCCCGCATCACAACCGCGACTGCACTTCGAAAGTACTTCATTGGCTGTAAAGTATTTGGGGGGGGCGTCCTAAGGCCGTGAAGGTCGCTAACTAAAGGCAAGTCTTTCTTTTCTCTAGACTGAGACTGGTTCACTAAAAGAATGAAGACGGAGCCTAGAAGATCTGTTTGACAAAGCGCGAGCAGATACAATTCCCTCATGTTGTGATCTGTAGCTAAATTGCCAGTGTATGTACAAAGCACTCGTTTACAATACTACAGGTGCTGACCAATGGATCACTGCCCCCTGACATTCACATGTAACCAAAAAAATCATTGCAGTCTCCGGGTAGAAGTCTGGTAAAAGTACAATAATGCAAAGAAGTTGCCGCACTAAATATACAGTTTTCTACTGCGAAAAATGCATTATAACCCACGCAAAGCAAAAATCGTCCTAAACATCTGTTCACACTCCGTCCCGTCAATTTCACTGTCATTTCATTTCATGAGAAGTAGTTTAAAAAAAACACCCAAACACTTAAAGCATAAAAAAAAGTATTTGTTCAAGGCTTTTCAGGCTAAATATTCCATTATAAATCCACAGCTTCACACTGGACAGCCCAAAGATGCTATTGTTCAGTGGATGCGAAGCTCGGAGACATGGATGGACAAAATAACAGCTGAAAATCCTTCGCCGGACCATATGTGTGAATGTTACTGCAACGGTGATCGGAGCCTCACATTTAAAGTGGCGACATTTTCTATAGACTACATTTCAAAACAAAAAAGGGCTAAATAAAACAGACATAAGACATTAGCAAGGAGGCCACTTTAACAGAACCCGCCGGCTGGGAAGAGAATTCAAGTCAGACGCCCGTTTCACGGTCTGTCTGATGTTACCTTTCATTTATCTCAATAGAGAATAAGATTGGAGCGGGTGTTAAAAGAGCGGTCCGACCTAAACCCGATCTGTTCCCTGCCGGGCTGCTTAGATTAATACTAACCCCCCCACCAATCCCAACCATAGTTTAAAGCAAATTTGAACCCCACTCAAGTATATTTTTTTCATCTGAAGTAACTGATCGGTGCTGTTAAGACAGAACACTGCATAATCAAAGTAATTTATTTTTATGTGAAGTGTTTTAAGATATTTCTAAAACGTTGTTGAAATGTAAATCTTGTAAGATTGTGGTTGAAAGCCGCGAATTGCGTTCTATCCCATTTATTGTCTGCTTGATTTAACTGGAAAAATTTAACTTCTAAATCCATTAAGTGGCTTTTGACACGATTATAACGTTTATCTTCGGTACAAGCAGGCATTCTTAATTGACACTCCTTTTAATGAGTTAACATTTTAAACGGCGCAGTAACATTTGGATAATAATGTGTGGGACCGAATTGGAAACGTTATTTCGATCAGAAATGCGAAATGACATTCTCTAACAGCCAACTGGTTAACTTTCATCCGAATCCCAGAATGAAAAAAAAAACTATTTTCTTTACAATTTAGAAAGGAACATTTTTGTTACGAGTGAAATCAACAATTACATCGGTGATGTCATCAGAGCGAGATTACAAGAATTCTATTCGGCAAATAATTATGACGAAATAATGCTGCTTGTTATAATTAGAATAGAGCGGTATAAAAATAATTGACCTTGTATTAACAGGAATTGTGTTCATGTGAATTTGTGATAAGGGAATTAACTGTAGAAAATCGGTTCATCAGCCAACGTTGATGACTCTCCCCACCCACCCCATAAAAAAAATTGATAATGAACTCGTGGCAAAGTTTGTTGCGTCTTATTTTACCTTTCTTAAGCAAAAAAAAACATTATTGAATCTTTGATGTTAAGAGCTCGGGTGAATCAATTCGCGACAATTGCCTAAAAAGGCTAAAAGAGAAAGAGAAGGTTCAGCAATATGTATTATCATTCACTACACCATTCAAGAAACACTGTAAGGCCAGAGTTTGGGGAGGGGGAGGTTTGGAATCCAGACTTGACTCTGCGCACTCCCCTTGAGCCACCTGAAGTACAATGCTATGTCACAATGTGATGGTATATGCCTCCAGGGGCTGCCATTGGACCTGCCAGGCTGCCAGACACATCCCCGAGACGTGATGACTGAATTTTTACAATAATGTTACAATACTGGTTCCAGAGGAAAAGAAGCTCAACATCTTTGGCAGCTCTCAACTGTCAACATTCGGGGGAAGGGCTCTTCTCTACTTAATATATATAAAAAAAGAAGCGCATTTATTTTTTTGTACCAAACATCGTTTTTAAAATCCGCTCCGCCCTAAAGATAGACGTGGATCTCGGAATTAAAATTGGGATGGTGGTGGTGGTGGTGAGGGAATTTCCCGCTTTAATGATGATTTAAAGCTAGCTTCCCCTCAGAGCATATTTGCTAAGCATTCAGACTCAATCTGGACAGTGGCTGCTTAAGAGGCTTTTGTCCAGCGTCCAAATTGGGACCAACGAATTTCAAGAAAAATAGACTGGAACTATTTCTCTTGCACAGGCGAAAACGTGTTAAATTCAGATTGAAGAAGAGCTGAAGAAGAGTCATACGGACTCGAAATGTTAACTCTGTTTTTCTCTCCACAGATGCTGCCAGACCTGCTGAGTTTTTCCAGCATTTTGTTATTGGTTAAGTTCAGATTAACTGTACCCGCATACCACACCCCATCAAAGGAGCCTCCACCAAGTCAAGGGGCAAGGGGGTGAAGCATTCAGATCATACTGAATTGTTTTAGGAGATTGGCCACCGCACACATCTCCTTCAATGCAAGTTTTCACCCAACAAACCTCAAGTGATATACCACAGCTGTAAGAAAGCAATTACTATTGGACAATGCGCATATTCTGAGAAATGTGCGCCAAAAACACTCCGAACTGGTCCAAATCTGGGCCACCTACCGTTTTTAGGCTTTCAAATGGTTTTAATTAAGCTGGTGCATGTTAACACTAAACAAGGATGCGCTTATATTGCATGTCCTGGTCTGGGAATGGTACACGTTTGGGTGTGCACTGCCCAGACAAACCAGAGTTATACTTTCCCTCTAACAGGAGATATTATGTACATTCAGAAAGCTGTTATTCGACACAATAGCTAGGTTTTGCAGGCACACGTAATGCTTGAGCGTGCATGTGCATGACATATTGATGTGAACAGCTGTTCAAATTTATTGAAAAAAAATTTAATTGTAACAGACCTGCACTAATTTAGGAAATCATCAATGTTGGTGGTGCGATGCTGCTTTCAGCTGCGATGATCTGCACCCGAACTCCGGTAGAATAGATTGAAACTGCAGTCTATCCGCAGCAGAATGCGTTACCTCTTAGGGAGGGAGGATAGTTTTTCATATTGCCTGGCGTGTGGGGAAATGTTTATGAATGGTTATTAAAAATGTATTTCCCGGGCTGGGCAGAGCATAGCAATTTAAAAAAAAAAGAGTCAATGTTACTAGGCTGCTAATGTAAAAATATTGCATTCGTATAGCACCTGTCATGGTCTTGGCGGTCCCCAAATTTTTTTGCAGTCAATGAGGAGGAGTCTTTTGGTCTTCTATCCAGCTTCACCTGCTCCAACCCCCTTAAACAGTATAAATTTCATCACATCTTTACATCTCTTTAGCTCTGAAGAAGTCATACGGACTCGAAACGTTAACTGTTTTTCTCTCCACAGATGCTGTTAGACCTGCTGAGTTTTTCCAACATTTTCTGTCTTTGCTTCAGCTTTTGAAGTGTGTTCGGTGGTGTAATGTGGGAATGAGCATTGGCTGTAGCACATTCAGATGAACGACTGTCTCCCACCGACACAGACACCCACCAAAAGTCCCTTGTACAGACTGCTGGAGGAAGGGAGGAACCTGTGGCATTTGCTATAATTTAACACAGTGCTTTGCAGTGGAATCCATTAAGGAATTATTCAAAATTTCCAAGCATTCGATTTCAAGGACAATTGTTTCCTGTCATTTTGCTGTCTAACCGCCATTATCTGCCCCAAGACTCTGGTCCATGACTGGAGGGTGGAGAAGGGATGAGGCTAAACAGATAACAGGATAGTCAGAAGGTGTATGAGTTGCCCTTTTTCTTATCAAGGGTTATGAGGAGAGTGGGAATCATTCTCACCAATCATGGTCTTATTGACTGGTGGCATAGGCTCCAAGGGCTGAATGCTTTTATTTCTTATGTTCTGATAGAACTTGAAGTAAGAAATGGTGGCACAATAATGGAATACGAGATGGTGGGCTAATGTGGGAAGGCAGTGAAGAAAAAAGAGAGGGAGAGGAAGGAATCACCAATGAACGCACCAATGCAAAACTCATTTTTGATATGACTGTGATGCTTAAAGACTTCCTGACCTTCACGAGGGCTGACGCTAGGAAGCCCCTTTGTTAGCTCCCATCTATGTGATTGCAGGAAATAGGCTGGCTATGAGGCGCAAAAACCAACCTCCCACTGAAAACTCGACCCAGTACTGAGATGAGGTGCGACTCTACAACCTTCGGGTGTCTGTGCCCCTCCAATTCTGGCCTCTTGCGCACCCCCGATATTCACAGCTCCACCATTGGTGACTGTGTCCTCAGCTGCCTAAATCCTAAGGTACAAATTCCTTACTTAAACCACTCTGCCTCACTGCCTCTCCCCCATTAACACTCTCCTTAAAGCTTCACTCTTTGACCAAGCTTTTATGCATCTTTCCTTATAGCTAAAGTGGCTCGGTGTCAGTTTTTGTTTGCTAGAGCTCATATGAAGCCCTTTGCGATAGCTGACTATGTTGACGGCGCTATATAAATGCATGTTGTTCTGCAGTTTGAAAATTCCAGTCGGGATGCTGCTGCAGTTAGTTAAAACCAATATTTACGTTACACCATATCACGTTGAACTATCTCAAAGGACTTTACAGAACGTGGTTCGCTTGGAGTGCAGTGACTGATGTTACATAAGCAATTCTATACTGCCTACCATTCTAATAGGGGCACAACTGAAATAGAACAGGAGCCGATGCTTAGGAAATGAAAATTTCCGTACTTCAGAAAATAAAAGTCAAATTTCTCCCACAGTTAAAAAGCTTCTTCATTTAAGAAATGTTGTCCAAGAAGCATAAGCGTCTCCCTGTAAACAACCACTGTCACTTCTGATTTAAGTAAAGTCAACATACAGGAACTGATAATGCTCTCTACATAATGCTGTTAAAATGAAAGTGGTTTGTTTATTTAATGAGCAGAATGTCACAACATATTCATACCCTGATGTATGAATCGGTGGCAGGTGTTAGTGGCAGATTCACTGAAATAGGGTTGCGGAATTAACAAATTTAATTTGCATAAAATATCCACAACAACAATAACCTCCCTTTTTGAAATATGCGGCTTTACTTGCAGCCTTTTAAAAGCCGCTTTTCCTTGCCGCGTTATATGCAAGGTTTTTTTTTTGTTCAGAAGGCCAACCTTGTGTGGAGGGGCAAGAGGGCATCGCAACACATTGACAGCATTCACTGGCAGCACAGCAGAGCTGCTCAGCAAGAGCCATCTCGCCATTGTACCAGCAACACGGATTGAAATCCGGGGGGGGTGGAGAGGAGAGGTTGGGGGGGGCTGGGGGGTGGGGGGGGGGTGATTCATCCCCCCAGCAATCTCTTCCACATGCATTTGACTCCAGTTCAGGAGTTCTAACCCCGCCACAATAGGAGGTGCTACAGCCAATTAAATCCATCGTTTTATTGTTTATATATATATATAAAATACAAGATGCATTTCAGGCGCTATTTAAAAGGACATCTGCAATCCATTATACATAACCCACACTGAGCCGACTTGTAAATTCCCCTTCAACACACCCCTCCCCAAAAACTATGCATTAGGCAATTTAAAATAGACTTGGGCTGTCTCAAAAAAAAACATTTAATTTCAAACTGAAATCAACTCGGGGCAATTTTCATTCCTCCCGAATAGCCGGCAGAGAGGGGATCCAAGGCTACAGTTTCTCCCCTCCCAAATGTGCGATCAAAATCAGAACCAGGACATCTCCACAGGACTGACCCCCCCATGAGGAAGGTCAAAACTTCTGCCACCCCTCCTCCCTCCCCCCCTCCCTTCCCCGCACCCCCCATCCTCCCCTCTCCCCCCCCATCCTCCCCTTCCCCCATCCTCCTCCTCCTCTCTTCCCCCTCCTCCCATACCCCTCCTCCTCCTCTCTTCCCCCTCCCTTCCCCACCCCTCCTCCTCCCTTCCTCCATCCGCCCCTCTTCCCTCCCCCCATCCTCCCCTCTTCCCTTCCCTCCTCCCCTCTTCCCTTCCCCCATCCTCCTCCTCCCCTTCCTCCCCTCCCC